>NC_059072.1:11584784-12243468 GCF_020497125.1 Mauremys mutica
CCAGCGACCAAACTCCCCAATGGACACCAACTCTCCATGAAGGTTTGAAGCACCCTGGCAGAAGGTGATGTGGGGATGACGGGGAACTTGCCCCTGTTACCTGTTCTGTGGCTAAATAGGACCATGGTCTCCAGCTTGGGACACCAGTGGAGGAAGGGAGGGAGCTGTCCCGAAAAAAAAAACAATCTCGCTCGTATGTGTTACCCAAAGCTAATAATAGCCATTAGCCATAACATATGAGCACGCTGCCTCCCCTGTTTACCAGACAAGCAGAAGCTGTGCAGAAAGGCCAGATAGCATTGGCCTTGCTCTGCTTACCCAGATAAGAAGCTTGCTTGCATAAGCATTACTTGGATCAGGGTATTTTCAAGGCTATCGGGAAATTTCTGCTGCCCTGAAGTCTCTGGTGCATCGGTCTCCGTGTTACACCGGTCACTGCCTGTCATGCATGTTAAGGTTCACGAGACACGTGTTGTGGGATTAGAATGTGAGATACTGAGCTGATTATGCTGGGAGTTGTGTGTGAAGGACTGGCCTTGGGCTTGTTCTCATTGGCCAGCTAATTGTAAATAGGATACAGGTGTGTAGGATAATTACCCTATGGGTTACAGCTGCAGCTGTGTTGATTTGATTAATCAATTAGCCACCATCTTGTATATAAGAGCATGCTGGGAAATGAATAAAGAAGCATATGCATACACACACACGCTGTCTCTCTCTCTCTCTCTGCTTGGGCTCTGTTCCTGCTCGAGTGCGATGCAACAACGTGTGACAGCATCAACAACCAATTTCTGCCTGTGCCAATGGGCTTATTCCAACAGAGCCCAACTCATGAGGAAGCCACCATAGAAAGGTCTATGTGTTAACCCCATGGTGGCTTGGCTGGAGATTCCCGTGCCAGCCAGGGATCTAATTCTGCTACTAGAGGATACATGCCCTGTTGGCTCTAAAGCAAGTCATCTACTCGGGAAGGAGAAGAGGGCCACCGGAGCTTCTCATAGTGTATCTAGGCTACGATACATCCTGTGGGTAACAGATTCTGATAGTTGCATGTTACCATGGTGTCGTACTTAAAGTATTGTCCAGGATCTTTTCAGGGGGAATAAGGCAAAACGCCATGTTTATTAGTAATACATGTAATTAACACTGTATCATATGCATATAATATATATATTACACTTATGCATTCACACACACACACGCACACTCCATCTTGTTGTTACCAATTAGTTGCCCCCCCTAACTGCACTGGCCAGGTGAGTTAGGTGGGGGAGGGGGTGAAGCCAGGCTTCTGATCCGGATCGATGCTCCCATGTTGACAAGATGAGCCCCGGGGTCCTCTGCAAGACACCTCACCTTTATAGCAGCTTCCCTCTTATGCAAATCTGTACCAGATTCAAAATCTGTGTCTGTGTCCCTTGGTCCTTTGTCCTGCTTTCTTCTGGGTGTTGTCCCGATGCTGCAAAGAGGGTATTTCCAAAAGAAGGTCCTTGCTTCTAACCCCCGAGGCTGTCAATATGTCTGCTCCTCTTTAATGAGCCCGCTTGACAGGGTTTATTGTCCTTGGGTCTGGCTTCCATCCCCTCTGCAAGGGTTGCAGCTGTCTGGAGGTGCTGCCTTCCCGCCTTCCTCGTTCACACCTCCTTCATTCAACAGGGCAATTGATTAAGGGAGTTGGGGGAGATCTTATTTTACTCCTAGCAAAAAGACATGTTTCTTCTACTTTAACTATCCTTAGGGGCTATAACATTATACCAAGGCTTAACACAGTTTTCTATAAGTTTTTCTATATAGGGATCGGATACAAAGTTGTATGAAAATAGCTTAATACAGAGTTATACAAAATAGCTTAATACAGGGATTTATCTACAGCGGTAGGTGCAGGAGAGAGAACGTTTGGGGCACAGACTCGGTTTAAAGGGGCTAATCCTTGCGCAAGTCTCTACCAGTCAGGATCCTTACCTGTGCTATAGAACAGAACACACAGCAGCTATAGCACCTGAGTGTCTCGCCCCCTCAGGAGGCTTCTGCGTCTCTCATAAATTCTTCCTGCATTCCTTCCTCTTTCCTGTTCCTCCAGCCCCACCACATAAAGGTCGAGCATTTCTGCTGTCATCACTGGGTGGAGAGGCCTCGGCGATCAATGGGAGTTAGGTGAATCCCACTCCTGGGACCTGTCATGGCTGCTCTTTCTTATAAGACTCAGGGATGCAGCAGGGGGTTGCCAGTATAGTCTCCTATGGTCTCCATTGTTTGCTGGATTATTGCTCCAGTATTGACTCTTTTTCCAGGACCAGTCCTGCCAGTTAACTCGGTGCCTCGAACGTTGGCAGGAAGTGGAAGGGACATGATCACAATGGACGGGACTGAATATTGTTGGAAGTATTGGTGAGGTCCTCGACCACCTTTTTTCAGAACAGTCATCTCAAAAGAGACCTCTTACCATGGTGCTTTGGCCTGGCCTGAGAGCCCTCAGCTCCTGCACATGTGGAGCACACGGGTGTGTTACAAAGCATCCAGCCTCCCTCCCTCCCCCGACTCGCTTCTTTGTGACGTACATTTTGTACCTTTGCAAAGAGGAGACGTTCCTCCAGGCAGGGCAGCTTTAAAGGTTACTCCTGACAGGAGGCTCTTTTCTCTGCTCTTTCAATCTAATCCTCGCCCGTTCACCAGTCTCGGCAAGCTGCTCCAGCAGTAGCAAAGCCACAGAACTTGTGGGTGCCACTACAACAGAGATCCCAGCTGAGCCAGTTCTGGAAGGCATTACAGCCAGTAGAGCTACGTTTGTATAACGCGGGAAAGGATGAAATCAAAGGAGTGAACCTTTATGGTGCAACAAGTGAGCCCTCCAGAAGCACGTATTACTTAGACTGAACACAGGCACTCAAACCCCTCACACTTGAAGAAATTGGAGAGAGGCCCAAGGAGAGCAACACAAATGAAAAAAGGTTTAGAAAAGGGGCCATGTTTAGTCTTGAGAAAAGAAGAATGACGGGGAGGCCTGATGATAGTCTTCACATATGTTAAGGGCTGTTATAAAGAGGATGCTGACCAATTGTTCTCCATGTTCACTGAGGGTAGGACGAGACGCAATAGGCTGAATCTGTAGCAAGGGAGGTGTGGTTAGATCTTAGGAAAAAACTTTTTAACTATGAGGGTAGTTAAGTTCTGGAACAGGCTTCCAAGGAAGGTTGTGGAATCCCTGGCGCTAATGAGTTTAAAGAACAGGATAGATAAACAGCTGTCAGGGATACTTGGTCCTGTCTCAGTGCAGGGGGCTGGACTAGATGACCTCTTGTGGTCCCATCCAGCCCCACATTTCTAGATTCTATGCACCTCTCGGCTGAGGGCATGGGACAAGTTTTTGGGGTTTGACTGCTGTGGCAAGGAAAAGTAAACTTGGCTACATTTTTTGGCTAGTAAAGGAGCAAAAAAATTAGCCATCAACATGGACATTACCATCAGGTGGTTCCTGCAACCTAGTGCAGGGATGAGCAAGTCCCTCTGTGCTAAGCAGCTCTGGTGAGACTGTGCTTGGAATCTGGCTTTCCGTTCTGGCCACCCAAATGCCAGCAAGATGTAGACAAACAGGAGGAGGGAGTGACAAGAGCTCCAGTCAACGGAGGGCCCGAAGGGATTGATTTCAGAGCAAAAACATTCTAGGAGATGGATAGAGCTTAGCTAAGCATCCTCCTAAGATAGGCTGTGATTAAACAAGCTGCACTTACCAGTCACACCTGGTGTTTTAACCACCCAACGTTCAGGACTGATTTGATCTTAGAGATTGGAGACCAGCCACACAATCTGGATCCAAGTTTGGATCCCAGATGAAACCCCCTTCACCAACATCAGGGCCATGGTGTTGAGAGAGAGAGAGAGTGTGTGTGTGTGTGTGTGTTAAAGACATAGAGTACAGCAAGGAGTTCTTTAGTGTGCACCAAGGGGATATAACTGGAAATTAAGAAAAGGAGAAATGTATTATTTGCATTGTGATAGTCTCTAGCATCCATAGTCATGGCCTGGGACCCCATAGTCCAAGATGCTGAACAGAAAGACTGTCCCTGCTCCAAGGAGTGTACAGTCTAAGTGTAAGACAAGCGACAACAGATGGATATAGACAGACAGACTGGAGAGCACAGGGAAAGCCTGAATAGCAGGAAAACGCTCTCCTGGCGTAAGATATCTTAGCCTGTAAAACAGCCTCCCAAAGGAGTGGTTGAGTTTTGGACATTTAAAACTAGGTTGGCCAAAGCCCTGGGGAATTAACTGTCGGACACAGCGTTGCATTGGCCCAGTGGGATGGACGAGAAGAGCTCGTAGCTTTTTTCCCAGTCTCTAATTTCTATGCTGCTCCGCAAAGGAATGATCCCTGGAAGAGCCGCGTAACCATAATCGGCTGTTTCCTGAAGCTCGGCACTGATGCAGCAAGTGGTCGGTGACTGAACTCGTGGGCAATAAGCTGTATCAGCCACTCGGCTGCTTTCCCTTTGTGCCTCTGAAATATTGTATGGCGCAGGGGCTGGCCTGCTCTCCGTTGAAGGCAATTAGCCCTGAGGTAAGAGATGATGGCTTACGTCAGCTATGGAGATGCATTTCCCTGAGTGCGCCATGTCCCTGCTCCTCTGCTTACCTCCCAGCGCTTGCTGGCACCAAACAGCTGTAGCAAGCTCCGGGAGGGAGGGGGGAGGAGCGGGAATGTGGTGCACTCAGGGAGGAGGCGGGCAAGAGATGGGGCTGGGGCGGGGATTTGGGGAAGGGGGTTGGAATGGGGCTGGGAGGGGGCTGAATTGGGGCAGGGACTTTGGGGAAGGGGTCGGAATAGGGGCAGGGAGGGGCAGAGTTGGGGTGGGGACTTTGGGGAAGGGGTTGGGAGGGGGCGGGGTAGGGGTGGAGTTGGGGTGGGGCCGGGGGCAGAGGGGGGTCGAACACCCACTGGTGCCAGAAGACGTCGGCACCTATGACCCGGCCCATCCTGGCTAATAGCCATTGATGGACCTATCCTCCATGAACTTATCTAGTTCTTTTTTGAACCCTGTTATAGTCTTGGCCTTCACAACATCCTCTGGCAAAGAGTTCCACAGGTTGACTGTGTGTTGTGTGAAGAAATACAGTACTTCCTTTTGTTTGTTTTAAACCTGCTGCCTATTAATTTCATTTGGTGACCCCCTAGTTCTATTGTTATGAGAAGGAGTAAATAACACTTCCTGATTTACTTTCTCTACACCAGGCTTGATTTTATAGCCCTCTAAGCTATCCCCCTTTAGTCGTCTCTTTTCCAAGATGAAAAGTCCCAGTCTTATTAATAATCTCTCCTCATATGGAAGCGGTTCCATATCCCTAATCATTTTGTTGCTCTTTTCTGAACCTTTTCCAATTCCAATATATCTTTTTTGAGATGGGGCGACCACATCTGCACGCAGTATTCGAGATGTGGGTGCACCATGGATTTATACAGAGGCAATATGATATTTTCTGTCTTATTATCTACCCCTTTCTTAATGATGCCCAACATTCTGTTCACTCTTTTGACAGCTGCTGCACATTGAGTGGATGTTTTCAGAGAACTATCCACAGTGACTCCAAGATCTCTTTCTTGAGTGGTAACAGCTAATTCAGACCCCACCATTTTATATGTATAGTTAGGATGATGTTTCCGATGTGCATTACTTTGCATTTATCAAAATTCAGCTCCACGGAAAGCAAAGTGTGCTGCATCAGTTACCCAGCTGAGGAGCTGGTCCATATAATGCAACAAATCAGTGGCCACCTAGAGATTCACAGTTGTTCCTATGCTGCATGTTTGGCCATTCAGAACTTCATGGCAGCAGGACTAGCACTCGAGTCCTTCTGCTCCGGAAGCACAGACATCTAGCGCTTAGCTGTCATTATGACAGGTGCCATACAAACCTGGCATTTAGAGAGAGTTAAAGGAGAATCTCTGTCAGCTGTTAGCACTAGGTGGCCTATGACACACAGTTGAGCAGTGCCGATGCTGGCCAGCAGAGGGACTGCTACAAATGCACAATAGTAATGACGATATTAATGCCTAAATTGGGGCCTGATTCTGCGGTCTTGCGCCATGTACCACTGACTCCTATCCACTCCGTGTGCGTGAGAAATGCTTGAGTTGGGAGGGAGAGATCCTATAGCTAGCTGGAGCCGAGCCAGCTTACGGACTGGAGGAAATTTGCCCCTTGGGTGGCGACACCGCTGATTCTGAATGCCCTTCCCTTGAGGCCCGAAAATAAACAGGATGGCCGAGGAGAAACAAAACAAACCAGCAAGTCCTGGGCGGTACCTCCCCCCGCCCCCCCCCACTCCTGTGTTTGCGAGGCACGCGGCCCTGTAATACCAGGATCAGCAGCTTTGAACGTGACCTTTGGTAACCTCTGCTGTGGGCCAGTGCAGCTGAAATAGGACGAAGTCAGACAGAGGGGTTAGAACAGAGCAGCCAGACAAACTCTAACTGCCACGTCCGAGCAGCTTTCGCTGCTCCCCTGGCGCGTCCCAGCCTCTCCCAGAAGGGTCCAGCGAGCCTGGAGAGTTGCAATAACTGTTGCTGAATGCCACCCCCCGCCCCATCCTACCCCACAAATCGTTGGGATTCTGATCCTGCCTTGGCCGCTCCTAAGACCCGGCCAGGAAGAGTTGAGCCAACGCACCAGCCAGCGAGCACCCCGCACGGCTTGTCCTGGCAGGTGCCGTCACGCTTCCCACAACCTGCCCACGCGTAGCAGCACACGGAGGCGTACGCCACTGGTATTTCATAACACGCCTGCCTCTGAAGCGTCGCTTGGAGGAGTACAAACAGCCGCCCTGCGTTAGATAGTTTGGCCAGGTTAACTTTTGTTTGGCAGGGGAAGACAGCAATGGTGTAGCCACGGGTGGGCCCGGGTGGGCTGTGGGCCACACACTTAGCATACGGGCCCACCCAAATATAGCTGCCTCTCCCCACGTTGGGCTGGCTCCTTGGGGCTCTGGGCCCAGAGCCCAACTCCTTCTGCTTGGGTCGGGCTGGCTCTGTGCGTGTCCAGAACCAGAGCTCGGCCCAGGTCAGGCTGGCTCTGGGACCAGAGCCTGATTCCTTCTGCCCAGGTTGAGCCAGCTCTGTGGACAAAAATTTTCATTTTTTTTTAAACTTTCAGGGGTCTCCCCTGTCATATTTTTACTTTCCCTTAACCCCTCACCTCCGACTGGAAAAAAAGGGAAGGGAAGAGAATACACTAGAGAGGAAAGTGGGGATTTTCCCACTAGTGCAAACAAATTATAAACATTTTGAAGAATGTTAAGGCTTTTTTCTCCCAAATATTTTAATTTCCAAAAATTAATGATTTGCAGACAGGAAATATCATTTTTCAATTAAAAGTAGAGAAAAAAAACCCCTTGCCATCAAAAAAAATTCCCGCCAGCCCTAGTTGTGAGAGCAGAATTAGGCCCATTATTTCAATACTTGTTTCCCTACCTCATAGCAGAAAGGAGTTCAGAGACAGGCAGTGAAAATGATCAGAGCCAGGGAAAGATTGCTGGAGGGAGGGAGAGATTGACACGATTAGGACCATTTAGTTTAAGGAGGAGAGTGGTGTAGAGGAAGTGATTCAGGCACGCCTCGCTGTGGTTTCATTCAACTCATCCTGGCTTTCAAGGGCCATGCAATGAAACAAAAGGCAACACATTTCAAACTGCTAACGGCCGCTAACTAGGCTGTGAAAGGCATTTTCACAAGATAGCTCTCAGGCCTGGAGCTTAGTAGGATTAACAAAAGGTTCAACTAAGGAGCACGTCCACAATTAGAAAAGGGATAGAAACCTTCAAGTTTCAGAGCAGGAGCCAACTGATAGCCTGAGATAAAGGAAAAGTTTCCTCTAGGCATCTGATTCATTACAGGGTTCCTTGCACGTCCTCTGATGCTGGCTGCTGTGGGAAATGGGACTAATGGACTAAGCAGACCGGTGCTCTGATGTGGCAGTTCCTCTGTTCTTATTCCTGGAGAAGGGACAGACCCAAAGCCTTGAATTCCAGCCCCCGCAACTTGGAAATCCACATCCAACGGTGCTGGTACAACGGGTATAGTGGGGGTGCTGAGAGACTTGAACCAAACTGTAAACCCTGTTTATGATGGAAACCACTTCAAGCCAGGGGATGCAGCAGCACCCAGCACCCCTCATTCCAGCACCTCAGTCAGGGGTTCTCGCAACAAATTTTTTGGTGGCCTCAGAGTGCGGCTACCAACTCTCACCAATGGCCACACTGACTCTTTTTTTAATAAAATACTTAATTAACTTTAGGAAAAACAATTAAATATGCACAGAATCACATCCAAATCATTAACAACAAGGAGTCCTTGTGGCACCTTAGAGAGACTAACACATTCATTTGGGCAAATCATTGTAATGTATATATGTAGGGTTTTTTTGTCAGACTCAATAACAAAAATAACACTATAAAAGCAGCAAAGAATCCTGTGGCACCTTATAGACTAAGTGATGTTTTGCAGCATGAGCTTTCGTGGGTGAATACCCACTTCTTCGGATGCAAGAAGAACTTGCATCCGAAGAAGTGGGTATTCACCCACAAAAGCTCATGCTGCAAAACGCCAGTTAGTCTATAAGGTGCCACAGGATTCTTTGCTGCTTTTACAGATCCAAACTAACACGGCTACCCCTCTGAAAAATAACACTGCCTCTAGGGTGACCAGACAGCAGATGTGAAAAATCGGGGCAGGCGGTGGGGGTTAATAGGAGCCTATATAAGAAAAAGCCCCCAAAATAAAATCGGGAGCAGTGGTCACCCTAGCTGCCTCCCACTTCGGCCCCCCACATCCACGGCTTAGTGAGTCGCGGGGCTTGCTGTGAAAAGTGATAGTTGTATATTTGTTAATATCACAGCGCACTTAGTAGTTGGGTGACCAGACATCCTGATCAAATCGGGATCAATCCCAATATTTAGGTGTTTGTCCCGCGTCCCATTCGATCTTTGGTCGGGACGCAATTTGTCCCGATATTTCACTCTGCCGGCAGCACTCGGCCTTTTTTTTTTCTTTTTCTTTTTGCTCCACTGGTGGACCCGCCCCGCAATGTGTCCCGATATTTTCTCCCTCTCATCTGGTCACTCTACTTAGTAGCTACCTGGGAGGCTCTGAAAAGTGATAAGTGATATTAACAGACATACAAGTATCACTTTGCTGAGAAAAGTGATACTTGCATGTTTGTTAATATCACTTTTCTCAGCAAGCCCCAGAACTCTTTAAGCCCTGGATGGGGGGGCGAAAGGGGGGAGGTAGCGGGGGCCAGAGGCGATGGTGGGATGGATGTGGGGCTGGGGGAGGCAGCGGGGGCCCTGGCAGTGAGGGTGATGGATGCGAGGCCAGGAAGGCAGCAGGGTCCTGGGGGTTGTGGGGGATGGATACAGGGCTGGGGGAGGCAGCGGGGTCCAGACGCGATGGGGAATGAGTCCCACTGTCGCATGGCTAGAGCCTCGGCCTGATGTCTGCTGCCACGCAGCCAGGACCAGGCCTCAGTGCCCGTGGCCAGAGCCAGCGCTCTTTGCTGTGCGGCCAGGGTCAGGGATCAGCACCCAGGGCCAGGTCCCACCACCGCGTGGCCGGAGCCCAGGCACACACAGCTGTGGGTCAGCGCCTGATGCCATGCAGCTGGGGCAGGGGATCAGTGCCAGGGGCTGGGGCCTGCATGGCCGGAGCTGTGGGTCGGCGCCTGCTGCTGCTGTGCAGCTGGAACCAGGGGCAGGAGGCTGAAGCCCCACAGCTGGAGGCCAGGGCCACGTGGCCAGAGCCGGCGGGGTCAGTACCCGCCGTCCCACGGCTCGAGCCCAGGCCCTTACGGCCAGGTTCCTGAAGTCCCACTGCTGGAGCCTGCTGCCCAACCCCCCTCCCCGCACCTTGCTCCTGCAGCGTTGTGCCCCACCTCTCTCCAGAGGCGGCACATCCAGGAGCAACAAGGAGGGAGGGGGAGGGGCAGATTCTTTATGCCCCCCCTCCCCCGCCAATCACCACACAGGAGGCTGTCACGGCCGCACAAAAAGCGTCTGTGGCAGCCACGGTGGCCGCATTTGAGAAACGTTGACCGAGGTCCAGAGAGGATTCAGATTCCTCTCTGCTGAATACAAAAACTGAATTAGAGGGCTGGTGGTGCTCCAACACACACAGGCTGTATCGCGGAGGAGGAAGGAGGGCCAGTGCTCAGGGCCCTGGGCTAGGACTTAGGAGACCTGATTTCTGCTGCAGACTTCCTGGGTGATGCTGAGCAAGTCTGCGGCATGAGGCTGCTAGAAATGCCCTATTTCAGGGGGGTGTTGTGAGGCAAACACCGTTAAAGGATGTAAGGTGCTCAGATACTGTGGTCCTAGGAGGCTCTAAGTACCTTAGATGGATAGATGTGCCTTTAGTCAGTCACTCAGACATACCTCCGCTAATAATGCAACGGTTTCCCCTCTGCCGTGGTTATAGGGTGACCTGATGTCCCGATTTTATAGGGACAGTCCCAATTTTTGGGTCTTTTTCTTATATAGGCTCCTATTACCTGCCACCCCCTGTCCCGATTTTTCACACTTACTGTCTGGTCACCCTACATGGGTAACTGGGGCCTTACCCATTGCATTGAGTGGTGTTTATTAATGCTGCAGTCTCTTGGGACTTAAAAAAAAAATTCATGCTCGAGACCGCTGAAGGCAAAGGGAAGATTGGTCCATTTGCACAGGGATGGTGCACTTTTGCATGGGCTGTAATCTATATCGACTGTGTACAGACAGGGAAGGAAAAGGAAACTACCAGGAAATTACAAATGTCGGAAAAATAGGGAGGGTGTTAGTGAGCCTGCGGGCTCTAAATGATGAGTTAGGAGGGGGAAGTGAAGTCCTTGGTATTTTTTCACACCCCCCTCAACCACTCTGGCAGAGACAGAGGTTGGAATGTATCCAGAGAACATCAGCGTCCCCCGCCCACCTAACGTGCAGCCACGAAAGGGTTAATGGATGCTGGACCATCCTTCAGGGAGCTGGCCCGAAATAGCTGGGCCCGCTTGTTTCTCTGCTCCGTTACCTTGGCGACTGGCTGCAGAAGGGCCGGGCAAGGGCGAGGAGGACAACTCCTGCCTTCACAAAGGGGGCGTGGGGGCGGAAGGGCCTGGATTCTAATTGGATCTTGGGAGAGATCAGGCGATGCCTCGCTGCAAGATGCTGCGCGAGGTGGAGAAGAGAAACCACGGACACAGGGGATTTGCATGCAGGAAAGAAACAGGCCGAAGAATGGAGCCGTGCCGGCTCCTGCTCTGCCCTAGT
Source organism: Mauremys mutica (assembly GCF_020497125.1). Taxonomy (NCBI): domain Eukaryota; kingdom Metazoa; phylum Chordata; order Testudines; family Geoemydidae; genus Mauremys; species Mauremys mutica. The sequence goes on from NC_059072.1 coordinate 11,596,077, forward strand.
TAACTAAGGGGTGTGTTTTAAATCACACCACTTACTCCCTGTTACAGACACAGTCAATGGACTACGGGGAGGGCAGTGGGGGAAGGGAGGGCATAACTCCACACTGTCTCGGTTCTCAGCCCAGATGTCTTAAAGGGCCATCTTAGTCTTGATGAATGGCATTAACTCTCCAGAGCCCTCACGGGGGGGGGGCTTGTCGTGCATGCCCACAGAACTGTGCTTGCTCCGGGCCCTAAGACGTGGCACCTGCCCCCTGCGGGCACTGAAAAAGTTTAAAAAAAAATCCCTCTGAACATACACAGGAGCTCTGGAACAATGTGTATAGTGGGGGTGCTGAGAGGCATTGAACCAAACTGTAAACTCTATATGATGGGAACCACTTCAAGCCAGGGGGTGCGGCCACACTCCCAGCACTCCTTGTTCCAGCTCCTCTGATCCTACAGAGCAGTTTCTTCAACATGCCTGAAGCTCAGCTTGCAACAAAGTATTTCCAATCCGCTCTGGTTCTTTACCTGGCTACAACCAGAACTACGGTATTTCCAGCGTTTCCAAAAATAAAATTCCCTTCCTAACAGGAGGTCTCGCTTTCCAGCAGGACTAATTGTAGAGCAGGTCAGTCCCAGTCATGGGTCCTGTAGAGCAGGTGTTCCCTGACATTTTCCTAGGGCAGGCCCTCTCTCAACAACGACGTCACACTTCCCCGCCGATTTGCAATCGCTCCGACTTCCTTCCTTCCCACGCATAGGTGCAGGAACTACGGGTGCTGCCACACCCCTGGTTTGAAGTGGTTCCCATCGTATACAGGGTTTACAGTTTGGTTCAATGGCTCTCAGCACTCACACTACACAAATTGTTCCAGCCCCCCTGCTCCCACGGGCAGCTGGCTAGTGTCCCTGGACAGACACAGCAATTGCCTGCATGGAACCATAACGTTTGGCCAGAATGGAATGTATTGTTATCTTGCTCGTAATACAATCAAAACAAGGCAGCATCGCCCAGGACCGTGGGACAAACCAGCTCTCTGCAGACCACAAGCAAGTGCTCCGCAGCCCTGTCCACAAGGGTAGCGTCCCCACTACGCTTATCAACACCCACACAAACAAAACGCCTCCCGCACCTGCAAAGACGTCCCCCTGCCTGTTCCGAGGCAGAATATGAGTACAGAAACCCGGCATGTCTTCGCTGCAGCAGGTAGCTCCAGTCAGCGCTCCAGCCCCGCTCAAGGAGGGGCAAGGACATTTCAGAACAATCATTGAGTTACACAGCGGGATTGGATTAGCAGCACAGAGTGATTGGATTAGCCGCTGCTGAATTGTTGCATGACTGCCTCAAGCATCAGCATCGCTTGGGTCAGCTAGTTAGAGTTAGGTGGAGTTGAGTTAGGGCTAACACCCAGCTAACTGTGCTGTGAAGATGTATCCTCAGCGGCCACATGCTAGAGGTGGATTTGGGGAGGCACAGAGCACAGCCTAACCCCAGAGACGAGTGACTATGCAGCCAGTGGGACAAAGGAGAGATTGAATCAGAGAGATCCTTTCTACGCCATGATCTCCAAGGAAGTGTGACGAAGATTCCCACACACTATCAGGAATCATAAAGGACGTCTCAAAGAGTGAGGATGAAAGACGGTGCTTGACCCTAGGAGAAAGGAGAGTGATGGCAGAGATGGCCTGTTGCAGGAATGTCACAGAGGATCAATCCCCAAACACAATGTATGTAATGCTCTTCTGGGTGTATCATACCCACTGACAGACGCTCCACAGGCCTGTCTTTTCACTACACTTTGGCAACACTTGGCGAGCTTGTCCCGCCAATCAAACGCCTAGTGAATTTGACCAAAATCGATGGAACTAAAATGTATGCCAATTAAACTGTTTTAGGTTTCTAAAGATCACCAAAGCCCTTGAGTCAAAGCCCATGGTGACTCATGCCATTCATTTCCATTGCCTTTGGATCAGGCCCTCTGAGACCATTTCATAACTTGCACCCTTTCCTTGGGGACAACCAGACCCAAAGCCAAGCACACACTTAGAGATGGGCTAGTACACGTCTTTTCTAATTCTAGCTTCTGTGAGTCTGTAGGAAAGCTAGTTAATTACACAGAAAAACTAGCCTAGGTCAAACGAGCTGGTGATCCCAGCTCAGTTCCTAGCAAACACGTAGCTCTGAGACAGAACCTACCAACCCATTTGAGCCCCTAGTTAAAGGGTTTTAGAAGATCATTTGTTGGCAGTCTTACAAGACTCAGTACAAGCTTCCCTACTGATCATTATTGTCCAAGGTCCATAAATTGCATGGATCTTGTTGAATGGTGGGCCTACAGATCAGCACAGATCCTTATGGGAGAAGCTTGCATTGTTGCAGCCCATTCTGCTTTTGGATACATAGATGATCTCAGTTTAATGGATTTTTAATGCCAGACCTGGTACCAGTGCTAAATTCATGTTCAAATCCATGGCAATGGAGCATGTCACAGGCGGAGCATCTGGCCCAGACAAATGGCTGTGACCAAAAAGTATCACTGAAGTTTAGACACCAGCAGAAATGCTAATCATGATCAAGTGAAGAAACACCACCCTGGATGAAAGTACTAGAACATGTGCAACCAAAAATCCAGGTGTTCCCAGAAGCAGTTTAAATCCCAGAGATAAGGCTGTGATTTTGGTCAATGTAGGGACTATTTCCGGATATGGGCCTTGCCTTTTCACTGCTCTGTCTATCAAAAGAACTAAGACAACAGCAAGGAACCCCCCCATCATAAATTGATCCAAACCAGACTTCATGCACACATTACACCCTCTAAAGTTGGAGGCTGACATGCAAGCAAAACCACCTTCCTCAGTTGGGTTTTGGCTAGCAAGGAACATTATTTTCTCCAGAAGGTTTAAAAATACTTAGTCCTCCCCAGATCAAAGGGTGTTTAGAACAGGGCAAGATGGAATTACCATTTGCATCTTGTGCATCTCACCCCCCGACACATCCTCTGTGCCCTTATGGTGAAGTTCTACAGGCTTTCATAGCGAATGACATTGCTGCAGTGGAGTACAAAAAGACCCAGAGGAAGGATTTCATGCGTTATTGAATGCTATGGGGCAGATCCTCAGCTGGTGTAAATTGTCGTGGTTCCATCCATGGAGCACTGGCAGCGTGCACCAGCTGGCAATCAGCTCCTACGGCATGGAAGAGTAATTTCTGTAGAACCCTAATAAATGGCGGTACAACCTTATTGGTTTCATCTTGATTAAATTCTGTCAGGGTTTCCCATAAAGGAATGCCACTATTTAGGGCTCTTACTCACATTGAGTAGTACTTTACTCTGACAGTAATATGCAATGACTCTGAGTAAAGCGCTCAGAATCTGGTCCTTATATTGTTAGCTCCTCAGATAAGGGACTTTATTGTCTCATTTGTCTGTAAGGTGTCTAGCACACTTTGGTAGCTACTTAAATATGTAATAAAATAATAAGACAATAATTAAACATCACTGTTAATTTGTAATAGGGGCATCTTTCCAGGTTTATTTAACCCGCACGCGGGTTTATTGCAAGCACCTATGAGCATGGACACGACAAAGACACAACAAATCCTACGTCTTGGCAGGGGGTTAGACTAGATGACCCTTGCAGTCCCATCTAACCTTATGGTTCTATGACAGAGACCAGTCTCAGATCTTCCATTAGGCAGCTTTCTTTTCTCCAGGGCTGAGCTGTCATGCAGAGGCCTGTATTCTAAGTTGTCCAGGATAACAAAAGTCTGATTCAGTCGGTCACCAGAACAAGTTGCATTGCATAAGTTAAAAGTACTGTAAGAAGGAGTCTTCCAGTTTCCTCCTAAAGTCATGGGCTAGTGAGACGTAAGTAATGGGGAGCAAGGCAGAAATCATTTACGACTAAAGCTGGGTGGGGCCCACACAAAGTCACTGTTTACTGTTGTAAACAAAGGTTTCATTAAGATCTTCATCTGTTTTGGTGCCCTTATCCACACAACAGGTCACATTAACATTCGCCCGAAGATTTTACTTTGACTGCAGCTATCATTCATTGTAGACCGCTCGACACTACACGAGCCCTCTTGCAGGAGATAGGTGCTTTCGAAATGCCATGCACCGCCAGCGCAGTGATAATGGACATGCTATAAAGCAGTGGTCCCCAACCTTTTCCAGGTGGTAGGCGCTGGATGATGAGCCTCTTGATGACGCCGCTTTTCGGCGGCATTTTGGAGGATGCTTTTCCGCCGGCCAGTACCCGGGTGCACATAGATGCCTCGGCGGGTGCCATGGTGCCTGCGGGCACCGTGTTGGGGACCCCTGCTATAAAAGGCTATGGCAGTGGGTCTCAAACCTTTTTACTGGTGACCCCTTTCACATTGCAAGCCTCTGAGTGCGACCCCCTCCTAATAAGTTAAACACACCGTTTGATATATTTAACACCATTATAAATGCTGGAGGCAAGCGGGGTTTGGGGTGGAGGCTGACAGCTCGCGACCCCCTCCATGTAATGACCTTGTGACCCCCTGAGGGGTCCCGACCCCCAGTTTGAGAGCCCCTGGTCTATGGTATTGCTAAGGCACCTCTTACTGCTGCATCTAGGCACCCTAGATAGATTGCTGAGGGGTTGGGGAGGGTGGCATGTGTAAGTCTATAAAAAGAATCCATTTCAGCATGTGAAGTTGTGGTGGAGAGAGAGCTAGAGAGGACAGGGAGAGTGTGTCTGCTGCATGACTTAACAATTTTGACAGTACTTCACTCTGTAAGGGAAATGTGTGTGTTCTGGGAGCGGGTGTCAGTGCTGAGTAGCTGTGTCTGGAATTTAGGCCAATGCTATTCATCCTTTGGAATGCGGCACACAATTGCATGTCAGTGTCTGAATATTTGATGCCTGGGGCGGCCGGGTCCTCATGAATGTGCAATGCAGCTCTGCAGCATGGCTCTGTAGAATGCTAATTGCTTCTTCCCAACTGCTGGAAAAGATGCCCCACTGTACGATGCCAGCCTCTGCCAGGCACGCATACAACCCCATTGCTGCTTTCTTTCCCTGACACAGCCTGCTAGTGAAGTTTCTGCTACATCGTAAGACCCATCGCACCATGGTCTGTCAGCAACAGGACCACAGCTGATGATTGATAGGCAGAAGATTAAGAACTGCAAGGATGCCAGCCAGCCAGCCTCAGAGGAACTGGGCTCTTCGCCACAGCTGAAAAGCTGGGCTGACTTTGAAGAGCTGATTTGGTGGTGGAAACCTGAGCGTGTGTATTCCAAGTTTATTTAGAGCAGTGGTTCTTAACCTTTCCTGCAGCCTGCACCCCTTCTCAAAATATGTTCTCGCACCCCTTATCAAAAATGCTTGAAGTCGGTCAGTTCTTTAAACCTAGATATATTTTTTGGTTGTATATTACAGTAATAATTTAAAAATGTATAATGTTAATAAATACATATGTCTGATGAAACAAAGTACTGGTAGTTGTACTTACGTGCCTGTGCTTAATTTGTGTTTTCGATGATTTACCTTCTAAAAAAATCTGGCATGTCTCACACCCCCAGAAAGGGCATGTCTCACACCCCCAGAAAGGGCATCTCGCACCCCCCAGGGGGTGCGTGCACCCCAGGTTAAGAACCACTGATGTGGAGTCACCTTTTCTTTTCATGCAAAGGCTGCTGGCCTGACAGCTCTGGAGTCTGGAATCTTTTATTGATGCATATCTGCAGCACGGATATTGGCTTCCTCCACATTGTTTTGCCAATCTGTTTCCATGCTGATCTGGGGGGCAGTTCGGTCTCCATAGCCCAGTCTGTCCTAGGCACCTCTGCTGAGACTCCCAGTAAGAGGGCCAGTTAGTGCCCACAGCGCTGACACTCTCTGTGATGTGGTTAGCTGTCTGCTATGAGTAAACAGAGACTAAGGCATTCATTTCGAACCGGCCACTGAGCTGCCTTCAGATAATAACATGAGTCATCCTATCTGCGCAGCACTTGTGGGTTTTGAACCGAGAAAGCAACAGTAGGGTGAGCAGCAAATAAACAAACAGAATCCAGGAAAAGACACTGAAATGTTAATATGCAACAGTGAAACTGACTTCCAAGTGAAATGCAATTTACAGGCACTTAACATTGGGCTCAGGACTCATGGACTTTAAGGTCAGAAGGGACATAGGCGCCAGCTTTCAGCACCGGTGGGTGCCTGCGCCCCCCCTGCCCCTTTCCCCGCCCTGACTCCACCCTTTCCCCGCCCCCGGCCCTGGCCCCATTCCATCCCCAAAGTCTCCAGCCTAACTCCGCCCCCTCCCTGCCCCTATTGGATCCCTTCCCCAAATCCCCCCCAGCCCTGCCTCTTCCCCTAGCACACCGCGTTCCCCCTCCTGCCCCCTCCCTCAGCTGTTTCATGGCGCAAGCACTGGGAGGGAGGGGGGAGAAGCAGGACGCTGCGGCGCGCTCGCGGAGGAGGTGGAGGCGGAGGTAAGCTGGAGTGGGGGGATGGGGTGGGGAGCTGCTTTTTTTCCGTGGGTGCTCCAGTCCCGGAGCACCTGCAGAGTCGGCGCCTATGAGAAGGGACCATTATGATCTTCTAGTCTGACCTCCTGCACAACGCAGGCCACAGAATCTCACCCACCCACTCCTTTAACAAACCCCTTACCTATGTCTGAGCTATTGAAGTCCTCAACTTGTGGTTTAAAGACTTCAAGGTGCAGAGAAGCCTCTAGCAAGTAACCCATGTTCCACGCTGCAGAGGAAGGCGAAAAACCCCCCAGGGTCTCTGCCAATCTGCCCTGGAGGAAAATTCCTTCCTGCCCCCAAATATGGCGATCAGCTAAACCCTGAGCTTGTGGGCAAGACTCACCAGCCAGTCACCCAAGAAAAAATTCTCTTTAGTAACTCAGATCGCACCCTATCTAGTGTCCCATCATAGGCCACTGGGCATATTTACTGCTAATAGTCAAAGATAATTAACTGCCAAAATTAGGCTATCCCATCATACCATCCCCTCCATAAACTTATCAAGCTTAGTCTTGAAACCAGTTATGTCTTTTGCCTCCACTGCTCCCCTTGGAAGGCTATTCCAGAACTTCACTCCTCTGATGGTTAGAAACCTTTGTCTAATTTCAAGTCTAAACTTCCTGATGGACAGTTTATAGCCATTTGTTCTTGTGTCCACATTGCTACTGAGCTTAAATAATTCCTCTCCCTCCCTGGTATTTATCCCTCTGATATATTTATAGAGAGCAACTATATCTCCCCTCAGCCTTCTTTTGGTTAGGCTAAACAAGCCAAGCTCTTTGAGTCTCCTTTCATAAGACAGGTTTTCCATTCCTTGGATCATCCTAGTAGCCCGTCTCTGAACCTGTTCCAGTTTGAATCCATCCTTCTTAAACATGGGAAACCAGAACTGCACACAATATTTCAGATGAGGTCTCACCAGTGCCTTGTATAATGGTACTAAAACCGCCTTATCTTTACTGGAAATACCTCACCTGATGCATCCCAAGACCGCATTAGCTTTTTTAACAACCATATCACATTGGCGGCTCATAGTCTTCCTGTGATCAACCAATACTCCGAGGTCCTTCTCCTCCTCTGTTACTTCCATCTGATATGTCCACAGTTTATAACAAAAAATATTGTTAATAATCCCTAAATGCATGACCTTGCACATTTCACTATTACATTTCACCCTATTACTATTATTCCAGTTTACAAGGTCATCCAGATCTTCCTGTATGATATCCCGGTCCTTCTCTGTATTATCAATACCTCCCAGCTTCGTGTCATCCGCAAACTTTATTAGCACATTCCCACTTTTTGTGCCAAGGTCAGTAATAAAAAGATTAAATAAGATTGGTCCCAAAACCGATCCCTGAGGAACTCCACTAGTAACCTCCTTCCAGCCTGACAGTTCACCTTTCAGTGTGACCCATTGTGGTCTCCCCTTTAACCAGTTCCTTATCCATATTTCAGTTTTCATATTGATCCCCATCTTTTCCGATTTAGCTAATAATTCCCCATTTGGAACTGTATCAAATGCCTTATTGAAATCGAGGTAAATTAGATCCACTGCGTTTCCTTTGTCTAGAAAATCTGTTACCTTCTCAAAGAAGGAGATCAGGTTGGTTTGGCACGATCTACCTTTTGTAAAACCATGTTCTATTTTGTCCCAATTATCATTAACCTCAATGTCCTTAACTACTTTCTCCTTCAAAATTTTTTCCAAGACCTTGCATACTACAGATGTCAAACTAACAGGCCTGTAGTTACCCGCACTTCCCCCCCCCCCCTTTCTTAAAATAGGAACTATGTTAGCAATTCTCCAGTCATACAGTACAACCAGTGAGTTTACAGATTCATTAAAAATTCTTGCTAATGGTCTTGCAATTCCATGTGCCAGTTCCTTTAATATTCTTGGATGAAGATTATCTGGGCCCCCTGATTCAGTCCCATTAAGCTGTTGGAGTTTGGCTTATTACCTCAGATCTGGTAATATCTACCTCCATATCCTCATGCCCATTGGTCATCCTACCATTATCCCTAAGCTCCTCATTAGCCTCATTAAAGACTGAGACAAAGTATTTGTTTAGATATTGGGCCATGCCTAAATTATTCTTAACCTCCACTCCATCCTCAGTGTTTTGCAGTACCACTTCTTCTTTCTTTGTTTTCTTCTTATTTATATGGCTATAGAGCCTTTTACTATTAGTTTTAATTCCCTTTGCAAGGTCCAACTCTACATGGCTTTTGGCCTTTCTCACTTTATCCTTACATGTTCTGACCTCAATAAGGGAGCTTTCTTTCCTTGCTGATCCCTCCCATCTTCCACTTCTTGTAGCCTTTCTTCTTCACCACTGTTAAAAATCCAGCAGAACCATGCAAACATTTTACATACAATTGTTTCTTTGAATGTGTTCTATTTGGAGACTTGTGGGACTCTCTGCTGCAGGAGTCTGAGTTGGAAGGATTTTTTAAATGAAAGGATCATTTTATGACAAATAATAGAGCTGGTCAAAAATGTCTATGGAACAGTTTTCTATCAAAAATGCAATTTTGTCAGAATTAAAATGTTTCATGATGATGTGTTGATTTTGATGGGGGAAAAGGCAGAATGTTTTTTGACTTTCTTGTTTTGGTTTGATAATGTTGAAATATTTTGTTTCAATTTATTTTATTTAAACATTATAATATAGTATAATATAATAATCTACATGTAATGAATCAATGTTACGAAAACGAAATGTTTTTTCTGTAGCAAAATGAAATGCTTTGACAGTATCAAAAGAATTGGCCATTATTGAAATGAAACATTTACACGGTTCAAAAAAAAAAATCTGAATTTTTGTATCATGTGGAATTTCAAACTTTCAACTTTTAATTTTGATTTGGAATTATTTTTTTGTAAGTCTGAAATTCCCCATGAAACAGAAATGCCACTTTCTGACCAGCTCTAATATTAGCAAATAATTCATGCTGGATATGAACAGGCTATAGACCACCAGGCCAGGACGATGAGGTAGGCAAGGCTTTCTTCGGACAATTAACTGACGTTTCCAGAACACAGGCCCTGGTTCTCATGGGGGACTTCAATCACCCTGACATCTGCTGGCAGAGCAATACAGCAGTGCACAGACAATCCAGGAAGTGTTTGGGGACAACTTCCTGGTACAAGTGCTGGAGGAACTAACTAGGGGCTGTGTTCCTCTTGACCAGCTGCTCACAAACAGGGAAGAATTGCTGGGGGAAGTAGAAGTGGGTGGCAACCTGGGCAGCAGTGACCATGAGATGGTCGAGTTCAGGATCCTGACAAAAGGAAGAAAGGAGAGCAGCAGAATATGGACTCTGGACTTCAGAAAAGCAGAATTTGACTCCCTCAGGGAACTGATGGGCAGGATCCCCTGGGAGAATAACATGACAGGGAAAGGAGTCCAGGAGAGCTGGCTGTATTTTAAAGAAGCCTTATTGAGGGTGCAGGAACAAGCCATCCCGATGTGCAGAAAGAATAGCAAATATGGCAGGCGACCAGCTGGGTTTGACAGAGAAATATTCAATGAGCTTAAACAAAAAAGGAAGCTTACAAGAAGTGGAAACTTGGACAGGTGACTAGGGAGGAATATAAAAATATTGCTCGAGCATGCGGAGGTGTAATCCGGAAGGCCAAAGCACAATTGGAGTTGCAGCTAGCAAGGGATGCAAAGGGTAACAAGAAGAGTTTCTACAGGTATGTTAGCAACAAGAAGGTGGTCAGGGAAAGTGTAGGACCCTTACTGAATGGGGGAGGCAACCCAGTGACAGATGATGTGGAAAAAGCTGAAGTATTCAATGCTTTTTTTTGCCTTGGTCTTCACAGACAAGGTCAGCTCCCATAAAGTGATTAGAAATCTGGCTAGATTGTCGGGCTCAACGGGTAGTGATCAACGGCTTGATGTCTGGTTCACAGCAGGTGTCAAGCAGAGTGCCCCAGGGACTGTTTCTGGGGCTGGTTTTGTTCAACATCTTCATTAATGATCTGCATGACAGGAAGGATTGCACCCTCAGCAAGTTTGCGGATGACACTAAGCTGGGGGGAGAGGTAGATATATGCTGGAGGGTAGGGATAGGGTCCAGAGTGATCTAGACAAATTGGAGGATTGGGCCAAAGGAAATCTGATGAGGTTTAACAAGGACGTGCAGACTCCTGCACTTAGGACAGAAGAATCCCATGCACTGCTACAGGCTGGGGACCAATTGGCTAAGCCGCAGTTCTGAAGAAAAGGACCTGGAGATTACAGTGGATGAGAAGCTGGATATGAGTCAGCAGTGTGCCCTTGTTGCTAAGAAGGCTAACTGCATATTGGGGTGCATTAGTAGGAGCATTGCCAGCATATTGATGGACATGATTATTCCCCTCTATTTGGCACTGGTGAGGCCACATCTGGAGTATTGAGTCCAGTTTTGGGGCCTCCACTACAGAAAGCATGTGTACAAATTGGAGAGAGTCCAGCGGAGGGCAACAAAAATGATTAGGGGGCCGTGGCACATGATTTATGAGGAGATGCTGAGGGAACTGGGCTTGTTTAGTCTGCAGAAGAGAAGAATAATGGAGGATTTGATTATAGCAGCCTTCAACTACCTGAAGGGGGTTCCAAAGAGGATGGAGCTCGGCTCTTCTCAGTGGTGGCAGATGACAGAACAAGGAGCAATGGTCTCAAGTTGCAGGGAAGTGAGGTGTAGGTTGGATATTAGGAAAAACTATTTCACTAGGAGGGTGGTCCTGCTTTGAGCTGGGGGTTGCACTACATGACCTCCTGAGGTCTCTTCCAACCCTGATCTTCTATGATTCTATGAACAATCAAATTGCATTAGTAAAGGCATAAGCTGATCGTTGCAGAGATCAAGACAGAATTTTAACCCTAATACAGAATTGCTCTATTGGTAGAGCCCTTACTTTGTTTGGATAATTATTTCCCTTTCCTCTGAGGCATCGGGTAGTGACCAATCCCAGCAACTGAACATTGTGAGCAATTGTATTGCCATTCAAGAATCTGTCACCAAATCCACTGACCTGAGGTAGACTTTGAGTCCTTTAAACTTAGGCCCAGAGCTGTAAAGGTATTTAGGTGCCAAACGTCCACTGAAATCAAAGGGAGTTAGGCGCCTAAATACCTTTGAGGATCTGGGCCCTACTCCCAGGTGGAGGGCTTTACTGCCATGGATAGCTCCTTTGAATAAACTGGGGTCCCTCACAGTTGTAAAGACTACAAAGTCCATGTCTTGCTTCTGGATGCAAAAACATCTTTGTGCTGAGACAAAGTTCGGGACCTGTCCAACCTGTGTACTACCTGTATTGCTCTCTGGGTCCGAAATCTGGACCCTCTTGCAGGCAGACTTGGAGTGGCTATCCAAATGTGCTATCAGCACCAAATCCTGGCTGGTTTGACTTTGCGCGAAATGTCACAATCCCGCAGAGATCTGGCCCTCCTCCAATTGCTCATCCTATTCAAAAGCAGCATTGCACGCTTTTCGGCCGTGTCACCAAGATGGAGCAAACCACCCCAGCAGATTGTGCTATGAAACTGAAACGCAACACGGTGTATGCCCTGACCTTACCTGGCGCTGCTCACGGGCCTACCCCAGAGATTCGTGGATTAGCAGGATTGAGCCAGATCTGGGAACTTTACTACACAATGCCAGGTGCGACGCCATCCACTGTGGTCACTCTGGCTGGTGCAACGGTCCTCCATTGACTATGCATATTTTATGATAGAAAGTAGTAAAGACTATGCCAGTAGCATGGTAAGGATTGGGCCTTTGATCATCTTCTTTCTGTTAGATACATTTTACTACTGAGTCCCTGTTAGCTGAAATTCGGGAGAATTGCCTGTAATTGCATGGTTCTAATCTCAACGATCATGATTACTGGTTAAGATGGATGAGGATATTACACCTCTACAGACATTAGGCTGCACAACAGGCAGACATACTGACTCCCAATAAACCCATTCACTTTTTATTTAAACTAATTCTCTGAGAGGTCAATGAAAAATGTACAAAGGATCCAGTAAAATTAACTTGGATTAGTCACAGTTACAGAATTCTTCCTGGCCCTAACACTAATACACATTTTATAGCTTTTCAGCCTAAAGAGAAAGCAACTAAGACTGGCAGGGAGTGGCACACCAGTCACTCTAGCACAGGCTGATGAGGGTTCAATCCTGCCCCATCTAAGCCAATGACAAACCACCTTCTGATTTAGATGGGAACGGGAACAAGCTATGAATTGGCATAGGAGGGTAGGGTCATTGATTCCAGTTTGCTAAGGTTCAGGCTAATGCCAGATTCACTTTCAGTACAAGCCAATTCACACACACACCCAAGCCCTGAGTTTCAGTTTCAGACCAAACCCCAAACTCAAAGTGAAACCAGGTCATAGCAGTCAAGACTCACCCAGCTTTGCCTGGAAAGTCTGAGGCCCAAGAAACTGCCAATTTCACATGGGTTTGATGCAAAATCATAAACCAGATTCACTCATAACTATCTGGTTTGCAGTGGAAGCAGGCAAACTGCACGGTTACACGGTCGTCATTTTGCACAGAACTTCTTGAAGGCCTGTTTTATAATGTCAGGGAAATAAAAGCTTCCCCCAAAAGAAACCGGTTGTACTGCAAGCAAAAGCAATGTGAGTTGTGCCTTTCCAAGGAGATGTCCTGCCCTGGGTAAGGATAAAAAGGGTTAAAAAAAACCCCCAAGGATGATGTCATGGTAGAGATCTGATATAGGCTACCTAACCAGGTGGATGAGGCTTTTTTTATACAACTAACAAAATCATCCAAAGCGCAGGACTTGGTGGTGAGGGGAAACTTCAACAACCCAGACATCTCCTGGAAAAATAGTAAAGCAGGGCACAGATTAGCCAACAGGTTCTTGGAATGTATTGGAGACAGTTTTTTGTTTCAGAAGGTGAAGGAAGCAACTAGGGGAGAGGCTGTTCTAGACTGGATTTTGAGGAATAGGGAGGAACTGGTTGAGAATTTGAAAACGGAAGGCAGCTTGGCTGAAAGTGATCATGAGATGATGAGTTCATGGTACTAAGGGAATGGTAGGAGGGAAAACAGCACAATAGAGATGATACATTTCAGGAAGGCAGACTTTAGCTAACTCAGGGAGTTGGTAGGTAAGATCTCATGGGAAGAGTGTCTAAGGCCTTGTCTACACTACACAGTTTTGCCGACAAAACTAAAAGTCAGCGGCTGTTGACAAAACAGTGGAGGTGTAGATGCTCCTCCCACCGATGTAACTCCCCTGCTAGGCTGACATCATAAAACCACCTCCACGAGAGGCGCAGGGCTTATCTCAGTGTAGTTAACGGTGATGCGGTGTCTGTGGAGACGCTGTGTTCCTTACATGGGCTGTTGGCTTTCACTCTTGTCAATTTCATAGCTGCCCAGGTGCCGTGAAATTAACAAGAAAGCAGCTGCTGCCCGGTATCCACTCCAAGCTGGGCTGCCACCCAGGCTCTTGGCTTGGGCTGTTGCCCCGATTCCCTGCTCCTCACATGTAACCCTGCTGCCTCCGGGGTACCAGCTCCCTGCTCGCCACCGGGAGCATGGCAGCCAACCGGACTGCAGGCGTGGATTTCCCCGCCGGAGGTGAGAAACCCCGGGAAGCTTCCCCCCTGCTCCCAGCTGGGAGAGAGGAGGCGAGAAGCCCTGCGGAGCAGCTGGGCTCCTGGTGGGGAGCTGCACGGAGCTGAGAGCCTGGCACTGCCCCTCTTCAGTCCTTGGAAGTGCTCCTGCTCATAATGTGCACCACCGACAGAAGGAGGGTAGTGCAGACAACCGTCACTGTAGTAATTAATGCAGTGGCCATAAGTCGACGTAACATAGGTTGACTTATCTTTGTAGCATAGACATAGTCTTAGGGGGGAAATAGTTTGAGAAAGTCGGCAGTTTTTCAAAGAGACATTAATAAGGGCACAAGAGCAAACTGTCTCACTCGGAAGTATGGCAAGAAGCCACCCTGGTTTAACCAGGAGAGCTTCAGTGGTCTAAACTCAAAAAACGAGTCCCACAAAAAGGGGAAACTAGCTCAAGTTACGAAGGATGAGTATAACCCTCCCCCCTCCCCTAAGGCTGTAGGGACAAAATTAACAAGGCCATGACACAAAATGAGATTAAACTAGCTAGAGACACAAAGGGTAACAAGAAAACATTCTACAGATTCATTAGAAGCAAGAGGAAGACCAAGGATAGGAAAGGCCCTTTACTCAATGAGGAGGGAAAGCCAATAATGGAAAATGTGGAAGTAGCAGAAGGGCTAAATGCCTTTTTTTGTTTCAGTTTTCACCAAAAGGTTAGTAGCGATCGGACATCTAACACAGTGAATGCCAGTGAACAAGAGGCAGGATCTGAGTTAGGCCTTGGCTACACTTGCAAATTTGCAGCGCTGCAGCAGGGTGTGAAAACACACCCTCTCCAGCGCTGCAAATTGCGGCGCTGCAAAGCGCCAGTGTGGTCAAAGCCCCAGCGCTGGGAGCGCGGCTCCCAGCGCTGTACGTTATTCCCCACAGGGAGGTGGAGTACGGACAGCGCTGGGAGAGCTGTCTCCCAGCGCTGGCGCTTTGACTACACTTAGTGCTTCAAAGCGCTGCTGCGGCAGCGCTTTGAAGTGCAAGTGTAGCCAAAGCCTCAAATAGGGAAAGAACAAGTTAAAAATTACTTAAGTGAGATGTCTTCAAGTCGGTAGGGCCTGAGGAAATACATCCTGGAATACTCAAGGAGCTGACTGAGGAGATAGTTGAGCCATTCGCGATTATCTTCGAAAAGGCATGGAAGACGGGAGAGGACTGGAACAGGGCAAACATAGTGCCAATCTATCAAAAGGGAAATAAGGACAGCCCAGGGGAAGTACAGAGCAGCCAGCTTAACTTCTGTACCCGGAAAGATAATGGAGCAAATAATCAAGCAATCAGTTTGCAAACACCTAGAAGATAATAAGGTGATAAGTAACAGTCAGCAGGGATTTGTCAAAAACAAATGGTGTCAAACCAACCTGATCGCTTTCTTTGACAGGGTAACAAGCCTTGTGGATGGCGGGTAGAGGTAAACGTGGTATGTCTTCACTTTAGTAAGGCTTTTGATACTGTCTCACATGACCGTCTCATAAACAAAAGAGGGACATATAACCTAGATGGAGCTACTATAAGGTGGGTGCCTAACTGTTTGGAAAACCGTTCCCAGAGATTAGTTATCAGTGGTTCACAATCAAGCTGGAAGGGCATATCGAGTGGGGTCCCACAGGGATCGGTTCTGTTCAATATCTTCATCAATGATTTAGATAATGGCAGAGAGAGTACACTTATAAAGTCTGTAGACGTTACCAAACCGGGAGGGGTTGCAAGTGCTTTGGAGGACAGGATTAAAATTCAAAATGATCTGGACACACTGGAGAAATGGTCTGAAGTAAACAGGATGAAATTCAATAAGGACAAATGCAAAGTACTGCACTTAGGAAGGACCAATCAGTTGCACAAATACAAAATGGGAAATGACTGCCTAGGAAGGAGTACTGCGGAAAGGGATCTGGGTCAGAGTGGATCACAAGCTAAATGAGAGTCAACAGTGTAACACTGTTGCAAACTTTATTCTGGGACCTATTAGCATGTGAGCGTTGTAAGCATGTCACGAGAAGTAATTCTCCCTCTCTACTCCGTCCTGCTTAAGCCTCAGCTGGAGTATTGTGTCCAGTTCTGGGCATCACATTTCAGGAAAGATATAGACAAACTGGGGAAAGTACAGAGGAGAGCAACAAAAATGATTAAAGGGCTAGAAAACGTGGCTTATGAGGGAAAATTGAAAAACTTGGGTTTGTTTAGTCTGGAGAAGAGAAGACTGAGATGACATGATAACAGTTTTCAAGTACATAATAGGTTGTTACAAGGATGGTGAAAAACAATTTTCCTTAACCTCTGAGGATAGGACGAGAAGCAATGGGCTTAAACTGCAGCAAGGTAGATGTAGGTTGGACATTACGAAAAACTTCCTAACTGTCAGGATAGTTACGCACTGGAACAAATTACCTAGGGAGGCTGTGGAATCGCCGTCATTGGAGATGTTTAAGAGTAGGTTAGACCAGCGGTCCCCAACCTTTTGAGGACCAGGGACCGGCAGAGGGAGCGCTCGTCCCGCGGCTCAGCTGGACCGCCCGCAGGTGTGCCTGTGGGAGGTCCACCGGCTCCGGTTGAGCTGCCGCAGGCATGACTGCGGACGGTTCCCTGGTCGCGCGGCTCAGCTGGACCGCCCGCAGGCACGCCTGCGGCAGCTCAACCGGAGCCGGTGGATCTCCCGCAGGCGTGCCTGCGGGCGGTCCAGCTGAGCCGCGCGACCAGCGAACCGTCCGCAGTCATGCCGGCGGGAGGTCCACCGGAGCCCCAGGAGCAGCGGACCTCCCGCAGGCATGACTGCGGAGGGAGTGCTCGTCCCGCGGCTCGGGTAGACCTCCCGCAGGCATGCCTGCGGGAGGTCCACTGGGTCGGTTCGCGGCCCGGTTTGTAAGAGGCCGCGGCCCGGTACCGGGCCGCGGACCGGGGGTTGGGGACCCCTGGGTTAGACAAACACCTGTCAGGAATGGTCTAGTTATTATGTTGTCCTGCCTTGAGTGCAGGGGACTGGACTAGATGACCTCTCGAGGTCCCTTCCTGTCCTACACTTCTGAGCCTTTCTGGCTCTATACCATCTGAGGTTTCCCCTAGGCCGGAGGAATCCTGCACCAGGCAAATGAACTGCCACGGCAATGTAAAGCAGCTGCAGCAGGGGCCAGGACATGGCCCTGTTGCTTTGGGATGAGATCATGTCCTGAACAGTTGTGGTCATTAAAAACCTGATATAGTTTTCTGCAAGAGTAGGAAGCTTATCAATCACTGACATTCTGGCCAGCCCGGAAAATGGGCAATCTCATTTTGCCTACCGATGTCCCCCAGAGTTCCAACGGGCTATGACATCTTTCTTTACTTGCTGTGCTTTGATCAACACTTGGCTCACTCCACCCCAGGAATGAATGCATTTTAGTGGGGGTCAAAGGGATTCCTATCTGTCTAGCTTAGGTTTTTCTAAGGTGTCTGTAACCATGGTACATGAACACAAATATATGTCTACATTTCTATATTAGTCTGGTGTCTCTTTTCATCTTTTATTTCAGAAGGTGAGGACGACTTCCCATTATTCTTTTTTGCTAGTTCTTCCAAGGAGTGAATGTGAAGTCTAGTATCAGAGGGGTAGCCGTGTTAGTCTGGATCTGTAAAAGTAGCAAAGAATCCTGTGGCACCTTATAGACTAACAGACGTTTTGCAGCATGAGCTTTCGTGGGTGAATACCCACTTCTTCGGATGCAAGTAGTGGAAATTTCCAGGGGCAGGTATATATATGCAAGCAAGAAGCAAGCTAGAGATAACGAGGTTAGTTCAATCAGGGAGGATGAGGCCCTGTTCTAGCAGTAGAGGTGCGAAAACTAAGGGAGGAGAAACTGGTTCTGTAGTTGGCAAGCCATTCACAGTCTTTGTTTAATCCTGAGCTGATGGTGTCAAATTTGCAGATGAACTGAAGCTCAGCAGTTTCTCTTTGAAGTCTGGTCCTGAAGTTTTTTTGCTGCAGGATGGCCACCTTAAGATCTGCTATTGTGTGGCCAGGGAGGTTGAAGTGTTCTCCTACAGGTTTTTGTATATTGCCATTCCTAATATCTGATTTGTGTCCATTTATCCTTTTCCTTAGAGACTGTCCAGTTTGGCCGATGTACATAGCAGAGGGGCATTGCTGGCATATGATGGCGTATATTACATTGGTGGATGTGCAGGTGAATGAAACAGTGATGATGTGGCTGATCTGGTTAGGTCCTGTGATGGTGTCGCTGGTGTAGATATGTGGGCAGAGTTGGCATCGAGGTTTGTTGCATGGATTGGTTCCTGAGCTAGAGTTACTATGGTGCAGTGTGCAGTTACTGGTGAGAATATGCTTCAGGTTGGAAGGCTGTCTGTGGGCGAGGACTGGCCTGCCACCCAAGGCCTGTGAAAGTGTGGGATCATTGTCCAGGATGGGTTGTAGATCCCTGATGATGCGCTGGAGGGGTTTTAGCTGGGAACTGTATGTGATGGCCAGTGGAGTCCTGTTGGTTTCTTTCTTGGGTTTGTCTTGCAGTAGGAGGCTTCTGGGTACACGTCTGGCTCTGTTGATCTGTTTCCTTATTTCCTCGTGCGGGTACTGTAGTTTTGAGAATGCTTGGTGAAGATTTTGTAGGTGTTGGTCTCTGTCTGAGGGGTTAGAGCAGATGCGGTTGTACCTCAGTGCTTGGCTGTAGACAATGGATCTTGTGGTGTGCCCAGGATGGAAGCTGGAGGCATGAAGGTAGGCATAGCGGTCGGTAGGTTTTCGGTATAGGGTGGTGTTAATGTGACCATCACTTATTTGCACTGTGGTGTCTAGGAAGTGGACCTCCCGTGTAGATTGGTCCAGGCTGAGGTTGATGGTGGGGTGGAAGCTGTTGAAATCTTGATGGAATTTTTCCAGAGTCTCCTTCCCATGGGTCCAGATGATGAAGATGTCATCAATGTAGCATAGGTAGAGAAGGGGCGTGAGTGGACGGGAGCTGAGGAAGCGTTGTTCCAGGTCGGCCATAAAAATATTGGCATATAATGTGAAGTCTGAATGCTAGTTGAAGTGTTCACACTGGGAAAGCACCAGTAATCATTCCCTAAACTTAAGTTTGAAACAAATCCTGCTTGAAAATCCCCCTTGGGTTGGGTGGCAAGTGTCAGTGAAACCCCACCATACTCTGTAAGAGGGAGCTGCTGGTTACTGTCGTACCAAAGCAGACTGGAGGGGAACAAATACTCAGCCCTGGTCTACACTGAGGGGGGGTTGATCTAAGTTATGCAACTTCAGCTACATGAATAACGTAGCTGAAGTCGACGTACCATGGTGTCTTCACCGTGGTGAGTCGACTGCTGCCGCTCCCCCGTCGACTCTGCCTGTGCCTCTCACGGCACTGGAGGACAGGAGTTGACGGGAGAGCGTTTGGGGGTCGATTTATCGCGTCTAGACTAGACGCGATAAATTGATCCCTGCTGGATTAATCGCTGCCCACCGATCTGGTGGGTAGCGTAGACATACCCTCAGTAAGCATGAACTCCAGAAGGAGCCTACCACTCAGCCTTCAAGCAAAGTTAGGCCTGGTCTATACTAGGAATCTAGGTTGGTATAACCATGTAGCTCAGGGAGGTGAAAAATCCACACCCCTGAGCGACACAGTTAAACTGATCTAACCCCTGGTGTAGAAGGTGCTAGGTGGATGGGAGAATTTTCCCATTCACCTAGCAACTGCCTCTTGGGGAGGTGGGGTGTCTATCCCAATGGGAGAACCCCTCCCCTCAGCGTAGGCAGTGTCTTCACTGATGCACTGCAGCTGTGCCACTGCAGCGTTTTAAGTGTAGACAAGCCCTTAAACCAGTTTGGGTTTGAATCCAAAACTTTCCACTGGTCCAGTTGATTACCTTGCCATGAGTGAGCTCCTGTAAATGAGACTAAACAGACAACTGCCTCCTTAAATTCCTGGGATTAGTATTTGTAAGAATTGACAATAGGCTGTATTAATTCTATGCTTTTGATAATGGACCATATTAATTGATGACTTGACAAATTGGTGATTCAATTCAGTATCACTGCTAATCTATTGATTTACTGAGTCGATTCCAATTTGTGAGCTTGATTTGATCATTGTGTTTTCCTAATTAGTTCTGTAAATATTCATAGTGGTTAGGCCTGGTGATAAATTTGTTTGATTGCAAGCTTGCAGGCTTATTATCTTGTAATAATTTCCATACAAAGTATACAGAGCTGATTTGACTTTCAAATAAGCAAGTTGGGTCAGAACAAGACTCGAGAACAAAGGTAACTTAGCCAAAGTATTTGAGAGCCACTTAGCTTGTTCACTGAATTAAATCTTTGGTTTCTTATGCAGGGTGGGTAAGCTTTGCATCCCTTTTATATATAATTTTTTTATAATTGGAGATATACCAATCTCCTAGAACTAGAAGGGACTTTGAAAGGTCATTGAGTCCAGCCCCCTGCCTTCACTAGCAGGACCAATTTTTGCCCCAGATCCCTAAGCGGGCTCCTCAAGGATTGAACTCACAACCCTGGGTTTAGCAGACCAATGCTCAAACCACTGAGCTATCCCTCCCCACCTTCCTGTGTTTGTCAGCAAAAGCAAAGAGAAGAGCTTGGCTTATGCGTGACGGACTGGTGAAGGGGTTGGGGAGGAGGGACTAATGGACTGGAAGAGGGAGGAGAACTGCTGGCTTTGGGAGAACAGGATTGCCTGCATTGCCCTCAACACGTTCAACACTTGCAGTTGTGGCCTCGGAAGGGAGGGAATGAACAGGGGGATTTATAGATTCGAAGGCCAAAAGGGACCCCCACCAGCTCTCCTCCCACCACGCATGTTAGCCATGCTTATTATGACAGTGCCTATGGTCCAACCAGTATCAGGGCCCCATTATGCCAGGCATGGCACAAACAAGGAGAAGCAGAAGTTCCTGCCCCAATGAACTTACAGCCTCAGTTACCGTGTGGATGTGCCCATTCACATTGCAATGGGTGTGTTTATAAAGCGTAGGGAAAGAGCTCGATACAATAAAATGGGCCAACCCCACAGTTACCGGTACTTCCATGCCGCTGAGCCAGTCACACCAGCCATGCATCTGGGCCAATGCTTGTAAAACACTTCGAGGGAAGTGCCTATTAGCTACGCAAATTACACCATCAAATGGACCATCGATACCTGTTAACACAGTAAAAAGAATAGGAGTACTTGTGGCACCTTAAAGACTAACAAATTTATTTTAGCATGAGCTTTCGTGAGCTGCAGCTCACTTCTTCGGATCATCCGAAGAAGCGAGCTGCAGCTCACGAAAGCTCATGCTAAAATAAATTTGTTAGTCTTTAAGGTGCCACAAGTACTCCTGTTCTTTTTGCGGATACAGACTAACACGGCTGCGACTCTGAAACCTGTTAACATAGTGTGTAAAGAGTTAAGTGAAAGGGTCAAGAACACTGCCCCTGGTTTGAGCAGCTCTGGGGAGACTACAGCTTTAGTAATCCTATAGAAGCCAGGCTGTCAGACACCGGACCGTTAGTCATCCCTTGTCCCTCCCTCCTGCTCCAGGGCTGCTTTGGCTCTGGGGAGAGGTGAGAAAAGGGCGAGGTGACTTAAGGCAGGTTTAGCTTCTGCTTATTCCCCTGCAGCCAGGAAGCGGAGTAAATATCAGAGCACACTTGGAGCCTTGTTAACACCTCTTCTCTATTTCAAATCGCCTGCCCCACGCCCTCTTCTTCCTCCTGCAGAGGTGAGCCTGACGCAGTCCATATTTGTAGAGCACGTTCCCTTTGTCCCTCTCTCTGCATCACTCATTTATCTGTTCTGCTTCATTGCTCCCCAGCTGCCCTGGGAGGGCTGGAAGAGCAGCAGCCTTTGCTATTGCACAGGCTGGATTTTGGATCCTAAGTTCCTACAGCTCTGTAATGTTCAACCCCACACAAACCTGGAAGCTGATAAAGAGCCGAAAACCCAGCAACAGCTAAGGAGACTCACTTGATATGGCTGCAGCCCTGGGTGTGAAGTAAATGCAGGGAGTTACTTGTCCACCCAAATCCTACATTTTTCTCTTTGTCATTACACACACACACATAGCATTAGGCACCAGCATTAGCTATGGTTCTAGGGCCCTCATCTCTTTAGATCGGGGGTATTTTAGAAAGAGGATCTGCTACAATCTGAGGCCTTCCCTACACAAAAAAGTTGTACTGCTTTAACTACAGCGGGCGTGTCTACGCTTAAAACACTGCATTGGTGCTGCTGTACTGCTGCAGCTGCACCGGTGTAGCACTGTAATGAAGACGCTCTACACTGATGGGAGAGAGCTCGTACTTAGCCCACCTCCCTGAGAGGCAGTAGCTTTGTCAGCTGGAGAAGCTCTCCGGCCGACACAGTGCTGTCTACGTGCGGGGTTAAGTTCGGTATAACTATCGCTCAGGGGTGTGGATTTTTCACATCCAAGTGATGTAGTTATACTCCTATAGGTCTCTAGTGTAGACCAGCCTCAGATGTTATGTTCTTTGGAGCAGGGACGGTCTTCTTTGTTGTGTGCTTGTACAGCACCTAGCACAAAAGGGTCCTGGACCATGAAGAAGGCTCCTAGGTGCTACAATAATACAATAAATAATAATAATAATCTACCTGTATAGTTAAAGTGGTAAAACTCCTGGTATGGGTGTAGTTATACCTGTATAACCGGTATAAACAATACTGGGAAAGGCACCTTTGCACTGGGATGACTGCATACACAACGAGTTGTGCTAGTACAGCTACTTGGTTAAAAAAAAAAATCACATGCTCAACCCTAATCATAGAAACATAGAATATTAGGGTTGGAAGAGACCTCAGGAGGTCATCTAGTCCAACCCCCTGCTCAAAGCAGGACCAACACCAACTAAATCATCCCAGCCAGGGCTTTGTCAAGCCGGGCCTTAAAAATCGCTAAGGATGGAGATTCCACCACCTTCCTAGGTAACCCATTCCAGTGCTTCCTCACCCTCCTAGTGAAATAGTGTTTCCTAATAGCCAACCTAGACCTCCCCCACTGCAACTAGAGACCATTGCTCCTTGTTCTGTTATCTGCCACCACTGAGAACAGTCTAGCTCCATCCTCTTTGGAACCCCCTTCAGGTAGTTGAAGGCTGCTATCAAATCCCCCCTCACTCTTCTCTTCTGCAGACTAAACAAGCCCAGTTCCTTCAGCCTCTCCTCATAAGCCATGTGCCCTAGCCCCTGATCATTTTCATTGCCATCTGCTGGAGTATCTCCAATTTTTACACATCCTTTCTGTAGTGGGGGGCCCAAAACTGGACGCAATACTCCAGATGTTGCCTCAGCAGCGCTGAACAGAGGGGAATAATCATGTCCATCAATATGCTGGCAATGCTCCTACTAATGCACCCCAATATGCCATTAGCCTTCTTAGCAACAAGGGCACGCTGCTGATTCATATCCAGCTTCTCATCCACTGTCATCCCCTAATGGTTATACAGGTACAACATCTGTGCCAGGCCTAAACACTGATCAACCCATCTAACTGTAATCACTAAAGAGAGGAATTAAATGTTGTTGCTGGCTAATAATACAGCCGTGGAACCAAAGGGCATATCCTGGGCTGATAGGCCCTATAAATGCTAATAGGCCTTACTCAAAAAGGCTGCAGTGGATGAGACACAGGGGTGTGAAACAGCACCTGGGAGAATGTAATTGGGTACACACACAGCTCCTTTGAGATAGGAACTAGTACACTTTGATCCCTCCAGGGATTAGAGGAACACCCTTGTATTGAGGAAACTGAATTTAAAATGTTGACATTGGTGATTAGATAAGCAAACTTGGTGAGAAGTCTGAGCTCCTGTCTAAACTGGTAATGATGGCCCTTGACATGTTGAATGACAAAGAGTTACCAGAGGGCCAAGGAAGGTCATAAACCATGCACAGGGGAAGGTGCTTTGCAGGGCCATGCAAGACAGAGGACCGGGGGTTTCTCAGTGAACCTGTGTCTGCCTTAGTGGCTTACAGAACCAGTATCTTAGTTAGATGCAACTTGTAAAAAAACAAAACAAAAAAACCAAAAAAAACCCTTGAACTTAGATTGGACTTTTAGGGCGAATCTCCCTGAGAAAGTTGCACTGGTATAACTCGCCGTGTGAATGGAAACCCATAACTCAGGTATGAATTTAAACCAGTAAGTCAGACCAGCTCAGAGGGCCCCCTGAGCACTCTTCGTGGTTTGAGTGGCTTACTTCTGTTTAGTTTCAGTCAATTAGCAACAGGTTTAAAACTAACCCCAAATAAGCTGCCTTTATATGAAATCAGTGTCAACAGAGAGGTTTGCGCCTGTTTAAAAAGCTGATTCAAGCTACACTGGTGCAATTTTCTCTTGTATATCAGCCCTTAGTGTTGAGGGGGACAAGGGCTGTTTGCTCATCCCTAGTGACAAGACTGGCTCTGCCTCTGTGGATTAAGGGGTGAAAAGGTAACGGGGTGGGGAAGGGGGAATAACAGGCTCACGAGTCATAAAAAAGAGGCATCAAAACAGCTGTTGTCCCTACCCATAGAAGCACTGTGGATGGGGGTCTGTGCTGATATCAGATGGTTCCTCAGACCTTTGGGGTACCAGGCTTCAGTGATCTGCCATTGTTTGGTTATATGATGAGAGTATTTATAGCTCAACTTTAAGCTAGACATATATAATGTTTACAACGCTAATACTTTGCATGAAGAGAGCAGTCTACTTCCAAGCATCTAAGATCACTTTGCAGACACCATCTATTTGAAGTCAGGTCAATGGAGATGACAGCAGCTCCTTTTATAGCTCCTCAGCCTGAGCCCCACGAGCCTGAGTCAGCTGATCCAGGCCAGCCGTGGCCATGCCGAGGGATTTTTACTGCAGTGTAGACATATTCTTATTGACCCAAATCTGGATCCTCATGTTGTAAGCACGTTATGCAGCCACTGACCCACAGAGCCAGGCTGCCACACAATTAGAACCATAGAATATCAGGGTTGGAAGGGACCTCAAGAGGTCATCTAGTCCAACCCCCTGCTCAAAGTAGGACCAACACCAACTAAATCATCCCAGCCAGGGCTTTGTCAAGCCTGAGCTTAAAAACCTCTAAGGAAGGAGATTCCACCACCTCCCTAGGTAACCCATTCCAGTGCTTCACCACCCTCCTAGTGAAAAAGTTTTTCCTAATATCCAACCTAATCCTCCCCCACTGCAACTTAAGACCATTACTCCTTGTTCTGTCAACTCTGTGCTTCTAACCAGTCTCCAGCCCTGAGCTGCATCCATCACCGGGTAGATAATATAGGACAATGTAGAAACCTCCTCCCTTTCTTCCCCAAACCATCAGAGCTACTGAGCACAGGGTTGTTATTCTCCCGATGCAGCAGGATCCCATGATAAGCTACAGCACCATTCTGCCAGATAATCAGGTGACTGACTGCTGAATCCTGACACCTCATTTACACACAGGTCATTGCAAATTCCTATCAATCTGAACCTATCTCCTGCACAGTCTCACATGAACTGCTGGCTCTCAGCAGTTCTAGAAGAACCAGCCACACCAATGGTGCTATAGACATATTAATATATTGGGGAATAATTTAGCTAATTTCCCCTATATAGCTAGCATTGAACCCTTCCAACAAATGTCTTGAAGGAGTGAAATGATAGAGTGAGATACAGAAAACGGTGGAGGGGGCAGTACATGTGTCCTCCATATAGAAAACTAGGACATGGCTGTTCATTGATTGGTTATTATTTATATTACTGTAGTGCCTAGTGCGGGATCAGGACCCCATTGTGCTGCAAACACAGAATACAAAAGACAGTCCCTGTCCCAAAGAGCTAAGTACAATCTAAGTATAGGACAAGAGACAACAGATGGATGCAGGCAGACAGGGAAGTACAAGGAGTCAGTCTGATAGGCGGTGATCTCACCACACCAGCAGCCTCAACTTTGTCAGGGTTCATGGCAAAGGAGAATTTTGAGGAGGGCTTTGAAGGTGGATGGTAAGGTAGCTTTGCAGATGTTTATGGGGAATGTCCTGCAAGTGAGCGGGGCAGCATGGGAGAAAGCAGGAAAATGCTTATTTGAAAATGTCACAAGTGAGTGATGGAGGCCGGCATCGTGAGCCAATCGGAGGTGAGCGTTGACAGCTCTACAGAGAATGAGAGATGATAGAATAGGGTGGGGACTGACTGACGGGTCTTGAAAGTGAAGATAAGCAGTTGATGTTCTGTGGCCTATGGTTTGCTGGGTTCAGGCATTAGTTTAGGCAGGAATTACAGTGGAGTCGCAGCATAGGCACATTTAACTTATGCAATTTTAACTATACACGCTCGGCAAAAAAAAAAAAAAAAAAAAAAGAGAGAGAAAAATAACAATTTAAATACTGTACCTGTAGTGCGGGCGATTCCGTCCGCCATTCCACTCAAAGAGCGTTTGACTATACGCGAATTTCGCCTTACATGCTGACTTCAGAACCTAACCCCTGTGTAAGCTGCGACTCCCCTGTACAAAGTATTACATCCTGCCTCTACCCTAGGGACAAGCGTTGAGTTTAGCTTGGGTTTAGCTAGGCCCAGCATAACTCAACCACTCTTCCTCGTCAAGACAAATGCAGAGAGGTCAAGGATTAAATGGGCCATGGAGAATGTACACCCCCCCCTCACTCTCTCGGTGGTCCCCTCTCTTAAGAGCTCATATAAAGAGCTGCACAGAGCTCATATAAGAGCAGGGCACAAAAAGTTTTATTGGTCCTACCCAGCCTGGGAAGGTATTCTTGAGCGCCCCCTACTGGCACCACTATTGACATATATCAGGGGAAGCCGTGTTAGCCTGTATCCACAAAAACAACAAGGAGTCCGGTGGCACCTTAAAGACTAACAGATTTATTTGGGCATAAGCTTTCATGGGTAAAAATTATACCCAAATAAATCTGTTAGTCTTTAAGGTGCCACCGGACTCCTTGTTGTTTTTATTGACATATATGTAGCCCTACCGTTCTCTCAGCACTTCCAGGGCTAAGAAGCATTGGCAGGAAAATGTGTAGGATAACTTGTACTGACTGACTGCTGCAGCTCTGTTGTCCCTGTACTCTGGATGGAGGACCAGAGTCTCTGGGGATCATAAAATGGCACCTTTTGCCTTACAAAATTCACAGAAAATGAAAGGCGAGGAAAATGTAATTATCGGAAGAATGAAATACTGTTGTCTGGCAATGAATAAAAGCTGGACAAAAGAACATTACTAGCCACTACAGTTCCATTCTTCCTAATCTACTTTTGGCTACAGGCTTCAGTCAGCGCAACGTTATTTCACACAATTTAGTGAAGGTCAGAGGGAAATTGAGCCAGATGATACATATCCAGAGCAGCGGTAATTTGTTTTTGAGTTTATTGGCTAATCTGTTATCTGATCCAAAATGTTTCATGTGCTGAAAAGTAAAAGGAAAGTTCGAAAAAGAACAGTAAAGACATGAGAGGTGTGGTGCAAATGCATTAGCCATTAGCTCTGGGTCAAATTCTACTTTCAGTTACAGTACTGTAAATATGGATTAGCTCTACCAGAGTCAATGGAGTTACCCTGGACTTCCACCCACATAAGGGAGAGCAGAATTTGGCCCTCTATGTTCAAGTTAAACAGAACACATGTAGGTCTAACTTGGTCCTACTCAATAATTCATAAACCTACCCATGGAAGCTCTACTCTGAGAAAGGAAGAAACAAGTCATCCTTAATTGTGTCTCATATAATTTTACCAATGAAAGGACTTTTCTAATGACCTACAATAGGGCATGTCCATCCTCTTATTTGGAAGGTGGTGTCCTGCCTGGGGATTTTTCTGGGTTAATTTCTGCCCCTGGACTCTCAGATAGCGGTGGTGGCCAGAAATGCTTGTGTCCATTTCTAGGTGTCCAACAGGCTTCACCTGCTCCATGCTGTGGCCTAGCTGTGGCGATCTGGCCCTAGGCTATTGCCATCCAGTCTACCTGAGGATGATCCTGAAGGCCAGGCAGATACACCAGCTGGTTCAGAATACTGAGGCACACATTCTAGGTAGGGCACATGGGTGAGAACATCACACCGGTGCCTTGCTGTTTTCAATGGCTTCCAGTCCAATGCTAGTACAGATTTTTAAGGTCCTTAACTTTCCGGTGCTGGGTGGACTCAGCTATTTTAGAGATCACCACCAGTATTAGTGAAAATATTTGTGAATCCCAGAAATATCATTCATTATCCTCTTGTTTAAAAAGTCCCAGTTATCTATTCAAGCACACACCAGCAAAAGGGATTCATGGATAGTCGAAGGGAAAATGGGTAATTTGCAAAGACCAATAGGCTGGAATATGTTCATATTCATTTAATGCTTATGGTTAGCGAATATGGCAATAGGAATCAGGATCAGTTTGTGAACACAAAAAAGGCGGTGGGGATGTGTGGCTCAGGCCTTGATTCTGCAAACATGCATCTGCTTCGCTTTAAACACCTTCCTCATGGCTTATGGTCAGGGTGAAATGGAGATGCCAATGCCCAGATTGCACAGCTGCAAACTTTCTCTCAATGTCAATGCTGGGAGGCCATGAGCAGCCAAAGCGCTGGAGCAGCTCACAGGCCAGACTCCTGTCCTATCAGAGGCTTGATATACATGCACACTATCGGATCTCATGGGTCCCACAGACCTGAATAGGCTGCAGCTCACTGCAGAGGAATTTCTAGAGAAAATGCTGAAGGGAAATATCAGGGGCCCAATATGATCCAAGCACTGGTATCTATTGCTTGGACTTGTGTGGTGCTAGGTGAGCCCAGTTCAGCATTGCTGACAAGGACTATGTCTACACTACCACGCTAGGTCCACCTACGCTACGCAACTCCGTAGCTGGAGTCAACATAGCTTAGGTCGAGTTACCAAGGGGTCTACACCGCAGGGGGTCGACGGGAGAAATTCTCCCAATGACTTACCCTACTCTTCCCATTGGGGGTAGAGTACAGAGGTCAACCGGAGAGCGATCTGCTGTTGATCTGGAGGGTCTTCACTAGACCCACTAAATCAACCGTCGGTGGATCGATCTCGATCCCAGCTGTAGTGGAGACCTGCCCAAGGTGACTGACCACATCTGGAGCTATTTATCCAACCCTTCCCACCCCATTGTACTTTGGGAGGTGGCTCTGAACCACCACAGGGTATGGTTCTGCAAATAAACAAATGAGGTTTTTTGGAGGCAAAACTAAAACCCAACCTCTGGGCTTGCCCTGCTGTAGAGTAATTGCTTTGCTTGCTGACCTAGAAACAGAAACATGAGCAGTAAGCCCATCTCCAAACAAACACCTCCTGTGCACTGCTAGCCTTGCTAAGCCCATGAAAGAACCTCTGCCAGCCAGTGGGATAATATAATTACAGATGCATTAAACTACTTGAAAAGAACCTACATGTAAACAAACCTGAACACCTGATCCTCATGGCCCAAGGCTCCTGAGGGCAATTTGACGCCTGGAATGTGTAGATTTGTCACCTGAGCAGTATTCCAATTTTGCAATCTGGAGTTTTTGGGTGGCTGGTAGATGTGTAATAACATCTGTGCCCTCCCATCTCCAGTGCTGCTACGGCACTCTGACACTGGTGGGTATGTGCTCCAAATGGCTACCCATGCTAGCTTGATGAGAGCTAGTGCAAGGAGTGTGCACGAGCAGGGAAAACACACCTCTAGCTCATAGTGTGGACGGAGCCAATGTTGCAATGCAGGGGTGGTGCTAGCCCACTGGCCGCCCTAAGCAGGAATATCCCCCACCCCATGAAACACAATAAATAGAAAATGGGGGGGGGCTCTTGAGCTGCTTGGGGCCCTAAGCATTTGCTTAGTCTGCTTATGCCTAGTGCCGACTTTATAATAATAAATGGAGATATCCTATCTCCTAGAACTGGAAGGGACCTTGAAGGTCATTGAGTCCAGCCCCCTGCCTTCATTATCAGGACCAAGTACTGATTTTTGCCCCAGATCCCTAAATGGCCCCCTCAAGGGCTGAACTCACAACAGTGGGTTTAAGGAGGCCAATGCTCAAACCACTGAGTTATACCTCCCTCCAGTGTTACAATGTGTAGAAAATCACTGGGATTCACAGACTGGGGGTAAGTTCCTAGGCTCCCTATAGAATGAACGGGGAGAGAGAGGCTCGGAAGAATGGAATTCACAAAAACCAGCCCCTTGAGCAGAGAGTCACCTAAACAAGCCAATGGGAGATTCTGATTGAGAGGGTTGTCTCCTAAGCCCCTCCCCTCCTGGGGAATTCAGCCCCTGAATCGAGGTTGTAGAAAACTGCCTATCTCTGCTTGTGAGCTACAGCCTGGAGCCCGTCTCCCGGAATCAAGCATCTAAGCTGGTTCTTGCAAGCCCCATCACTGTCCACCTTATAGCCCCATGGTTAGCGCACTCACCTAGAAAGTAGGATACCGAGGTTCAATTTGCCCCTCTGCTTGATATAGAGAGAAAGTATTTGAACAGGTGTTTCCCCCCTCGCTCAGAAGCACCCTCTACACAGTGGACTATGTGATATGCTGCTGTGGGAGAGCACCACATCCTAATAACCCAGAGCTTAATGATTAGGGCACTCACCTGAGAGGTAGCAGTTCCCTGGTCAAATCCTTGCTCCCCCTCAAGCAGAGGGGGGAATTGAACCTGGGGATCCTATATCCCAGGTGAATGTGCTAACCACTGGGTGGAAAGTTAGAAGGTGGGCAGCACGACCTCTGGCCAAATGGGACCTGAGCTGGGAGGCCAGCTCAGAGCTCGCCTACCAGATTGGGCTCCAAAGGTGAGATAGGCAGCGGAATGCCTAGTTTCCTTTGCTTAGTGGAGCCAGCTGAGTTTTAGGAATCTGGATGCCTAGAGGGAGGCAGCAGGGAGTGTGCCCACAGGCAGAAACTTAGGCACGGAGGGAACTTTTACTGCAAAAATGTTGGCGCTGAATAAGTTTAGGTGCCTACCAGGTGGCAGCTGAGCAGGGGCTTGGTGAAGGCCAGTGGCACCTAAATATACTTATGCACTTAAACTTGCAGTTAGTTACCTAAGTCCCTTTGTGAATCTGGCCCTTAACCCCTCGTTGGTTCAGTCTGCCCACTGATAACACCACTGACCTCACTAGGTGGTACTGGGGTTTAATTCGTTAATGTCTGTAAAATGCTTTGAGATCCTTGGAGGCTAAAGCCTTAGAAAAACGATCCCTTCCTCTTCATTGCTAGCTGCTAATTAATACTGATCTTCAAAGTTCTACTTCTCTTCCTGAGAAACCGCCTCCTCCCCCATACCCTGCCTGGCAGCGGAGGTCAGCTGATGTGCTCTCTCTAGGGGTCCCAGCCAGGACTGGAATGTATGGGCACCGCTGATGGGCTCTTTCCAACAGGTTTCTCAACGCTGGAACTGCTTCCCGTCAGTCCAACAAAGCTGGAGTTTGTTAAACCTAAGGGCACAATATTCAGCTCGACTATTTGCACTGGCCCTTTAGGGACACTGCCAGTTTGAGATCTAGTCTTTTTTTAAAAGATGAGTTAAAAGTAGAGATGGCTTGGGGGGAGCGGGGAGAAGATGAGGAAAAAAAATTTTTTTTCACTGAAATTAGACATTTTTCTACCAATCCTAGTTCCTAGCCCCATTTTCCTGTTTTCTTTTTAGATGTTTTTCTGCGCTTCATTCCTGTATGGCAGACCCACAGAAATACCAGGCACGACTGACTCTGGTGAAATTGACTATGCCTTTTGGATGAAATTCCCTCTGTGCAGAGGGCCAGCTAAATGCATATGTGCTACTTATATCCTGCATACTCTAAGGCTCCAGTCCTGAAAGACTTAAGCGCATGCTTAATTTTACAGCCTGTAAATAGTCCCATTGAAGTAATGGGGGAGTGAATTTAATGCAAAGTGCGGTCAAATGCACAAAGTAAACAAACTGATAAAACACAGAACTCCCTCCCCGCAAAAAATTTCTTGTTAGAATAATTGTAGATGTCATATGTAAAACAGAGGAAGATAAAAACATTTCAGACAGAAGAGGGAGGTTTACTTGGGCCATATGCCTTTAATATTTGTAAAGCACTTTGAGATCCTTGGATGTAAAGCAGAATAGAAATGCAAAAATACAATTGTTATTTTTAAGCCGTACTTTCCACTCACATGAAGCAGCAAATGCCATCAGCCTGAGCAGAAGAAAATTACCCACCACATGCAATAATGGAATTGAATCCGAATAAAGGTGAGCTGTTAATTACATTGTCTCCTTGCAGCGTTTCCATTACAAGGGGTTCCTATTAGAGGGTTTAAAACATTGCCGTAACCAAGGCTGTTAACTTTTCAGTCCAAGAACTGAAGTCAGAGTATTAACTAGAGCTAGTTAAAATAGAGACAAGCCCTGGCAACACCTGATTCTCGGCAAAACCATGAGTCGGTCTGGGCATATGGACATATCGGGGAATGATGGAATGTTGGAGCCTTTTATTCTCATCTTTCATGCATTAATAGATTTATTTATCCTTTTTGTACAGGCCACGCTGTTGTCTCTCCGGCCACACATTCAAATGAAAACCAAATTAACGTAACAACAAAAGACTCCGCACCTGACAAACCAGAGTATAAACATACCCTAGCTGAAGGCCCCGATTCAACAGAGATTTTGGAGCAGGGGCTTAAGTTCATCCCTCTTCAGCAAAGCACTTAAGTATGTGCTCAAGTCCCATTTAAGGCCCTGATTCAGTGAGCTCCTTAACCACATGCCTGACTTTAAGCAGGTGAAAGAAATTAAAGGCGCACGCTTAAGGACCTCACGGAATCAGAGCCAGCGTCAATGGGATTTAAGCACATGCTTAAGTCATTTGCTGAAGAGGGATTCTGAACTGGGACCCTGCCCACTGACAGGTATAACAGGGCAGAATGTGTCCCACTGTTGTTAACAACAACAGGGATTCCTTCCCCAGCGACAGATCACTAACCTGACCAGTGAGTCACTTCTACACACACTGTTTATAAGGCCTGGAGGCTATAAACACTGAGTACGTTTTAAAGGCTTTCGTTACCTCCTGGAACAATACGCAGGCTCCACTTTGCGTTAACGTGCGGTTCTCAGCTGCAAGCCAACGTTGTAAAGGGTGCATCATGGACCAATGGGGGCTATGGGTGCTCACAGGATCTCAGGATCAGGATCAAAACTCAGTCCTCCCGCGATGGAGAGCTGGGAATGGGTGGGAGGTGGCAGAGGACTGCAAGTCCTCTCTCATTAAAATAATAGACATAACACACAGGGAGAAGATAAAGAGAGGAAAGGGAGTTATAGGTCTTGTCTGAGCCCTATGTCACAAGACTGAGTGGTTAGCTCACTTCTTGAATCACCACACTCCTAAGGACGGAAATGTTCAGTCCTCTCTGAGAGTGAAGATTTTAAATGATTGACATTTATGTAGTGCCTTTCATCTGAAGTGCTCTACAAACTGTGCATATGGGAATCACTTCAGGTCCTCTTCCCTCCACTGAAATGCAGCCACTTCTAGGGTGGAGCGTAACAGCTGCTGAACAGAGCCGAGCAACACTGTACAACACTTTATGTCAGGGAGGGTAGAAAAATACAGTAAACAGTTTAAACTGCAGGCAAATTTTAATGACCAAATTGGAATTTAGCCAGCACACTAATGAAAAGTGCCGAGGAATTTTTAATGACCACAAGTTATTTGATGTTAATTTGCATCTTAAAGGTAGGAAGTTCTACGGCACATTGCCTGCTAACATCATCCTGGGCATTGGTTCAATATACCGAGGGAAGAGTGCCTCTGTTGAATCCCCAGTGCTAGTCGTACTGCACCGATTTACTCTTCTTGGCAGTCCCCCTATCCAAGTTCTCAGAAGGCCCAGTGTGGCTTTGTTTGTGAAATCTTACAGTTCAAGCCCACATGGCTCCAGGCACAGAGATAAAGATTATCTGAGCATTAAGAGAAATAAAACATGAAAGGATGCTGCGTTTACCTGAACTTCGCACTGTATGAGACGTGAGAGCTTGAAACAGAAACCTCTTTCCATAGGTCTAAAGGACAAAGGTAAGGTTAAAATCACCTAAAGTCTCCACGTTCTTTCATTGAGAGCACTCTGTCATACACCTACACAAGCCATTGCCTAGGAAGGTGATTACTAATGAGCTTAGATCTCTGGTTAAATATTTGATAACTTTATTGTTACCTTGTCCTTCCTTGTGTCCACCTGTTGTCTGTTTGTTTATCTTGTCCAGCTAGTGTATCTTCTCATAACCTAGGGTACGTCTTCACTACCCGCCATATCGGCGGGTAGCAATCGATTTCTCGGAGTTCGATATATCGCGTCTCATCTAGACGCGATATATCGAACTCCGAACGCGCTCCCGTCGACTCCGGAACTCCACCACCGTGAATGGCGGTGGCGGAGTCGACGGGGGAGCCGCGGACTTCGATCCCGCGCCGTGAGGGGGGACGGGTAAGTAATTCGAACTAAGGTACTTCGACTTCAGCTACGCTATCAGCGTAAGGAGCGTACCATAGATCGAACCCCCCCACAGTGTAGACCAGGCCCTAGACTGTGAATTCTTTGGGGGCAGGGACTGTCTTTTTTCTATGTGTCTATTCAACGCCTAGAAAAATGAGGCTCTGATCCTTGATTGGTACACCTAGGTGCTATTGTAATAGAAAGAAAGAAAGAAAGAAAGAAAGAAAGAAAGAAAGAAAGAAAGAAAGAAAGGTGTTAGTGTTATTTTATGGCTCTAGCAAGCATTCAGCAGCATTACTTAGGTGACTTTAATACCAGCCATTCCACTTAGTCCAGATTGCTACAATCATACAAAAACAATCGATGTAATGTTGGCAAAATGAAGCAAAGCTAGTTTTCATAGGTAATCTCGAAAAACAGCACAGTGGAACTGAGTTGTAAGTGAGTCCCTTAATGAGACTTACACATATGTAGAATAGACCTAGTGTGAGATACTAGACCTGGGAAACAATGGACAACACATTTAGCATGTGATCCAAGTGCTCTTCTTCCATGGCCTAAGGCAAAACACTCTATAAATCTGTCCCGGTGAATGAGTATTGTGACAAAGTTCTTCTCTACCTCGGTGGGTCCTGCGCTTATTGGCGGATTTGCTCACCTCACAGATTCACCCTGTGGGTCGGGAAACAGCCCAGAGACCTTCCCCTCTGGTAGAAGCCACAGTCCAGGTCAATTCCTCCTGTGTCTGATCAGGAGTTGGGAGGTTTGGGGAGAACCCGGGCCTGCCCTCTACTCCGGGTTCCAGCCCAGGGCCCTGTGGACTGCAGCTATCCAGAGTGCCTCCTGGTACAGTTGCGGGAGAGCTGCAACTCCCTGGGCTACTTCCCCATGGCCTCCTCCCAACACCTTCTTTGACCTCACCACAGGCCCTTCCTCCTGATGTCTGATAACGCTTGTACTTCTCAGTCCTCCAGCAGTATGCTACTCACTCTCAGCTCCTTGCACACCTCTTGCTCCCAGTTCCTCGCACGCACTTCCTCTCCCCTGGCTCCCTGGCTCCCCCTTTGGCCTGACTGGAGTGAGCCCTTTTATAGCATCAGAGGAGCCTTAATTAAAGTCAGGTGCTTAACAGCCTCACCTGACTCTTAGCAGGTTAATTGGAGTCAGGTCTTCTCATTAGCCTGGAGCAGCCCCTGCTCTGGTTGCTCAGGGAACAGAAAACTGCTTATCCAGTGGCCAGTATATCTCCCTTCTACTACTCTGCTGTTCCCAACTGGCCTGCGTCTATCACAGTATTTATAGGCCTTTACGTCCACTTGGTTGTAATTCCTACATAACAACACCCCAGAACACTATACCTCCCGAAAGCCACTAAATCAAGTGGTCTTACACGTTTCTGACAAACAGAATCCGTCACTAGTGTCATGTACCGAGAAGCTGCAGTAAACCCATGGAACTAGTCTGGATTTACACACAATGGCCTGAATTCTCAATCACACTACGGCCTTTCTACACCATGCTGGGGCCTTAAGAGTGGGTGCAAGTGCAATGTACTGCCAGAGTGATGTAAAGGGGCCGTAGTGTAGACGAGAACCAGGCCTTAAGTCTTTTCTACTCCCCTCACTGTTGTCCAAACAGCACGGTTAGATTCCCCTTTGCTGACAGATGTGAACCAATGTCTTATGCAAACTAGTTCATGTTTATTTTATTAGTCATAGATCTAGTCGCGCGCCCCCTCTTGGCTACTCACCAGACTGCTGTGGGGGGCTCCAGTCTCTGAATCTCCAGGTGCTTTAAGCCTCTGGAGTCTGAACAGAACCCAGGCACTGCCCATTTTTTAGGGTCTTAGGAAAACTCTTGGGTTGCAGACCCTCTGTCTAGCACACGCTCCTGACACCGAAGACCTCGCGATGCAGCTTCCTAGCCCCTGTTACCAGTGCTGACCCCCTCAGACGCTCCCTTAGCTCAAACACACCCTTTCCCAGAGCTCCAGCCATGTTGGCCCACAGTTTATCTCATCCAGGGGCGCATGGCAGATGCAGCAGATAACACACACTTTGCACAGGATTCTAAAACACCAGCACTCTTTACTTAAGCACAAGAAATACAGAGAAAGTCCAGATCATTTCAAAAATAACACACATCCTGAACACAATGTCCCTCTTTTTAACTCACCCTTCCCTTGGGAGTCTTTGGGAGGGGGGAACTGTCTGAGCTCAGGCTGGTTTTACCTTTCCAGGTTTCTTGTTGGGGTGGAGGAATTGAATTGGGATGTCCCCCCCACCCTTTTTTTTAAAATCACTTAAGGAGAGAGAGGATCATGACTTAGGGCCTGTACACATTCCCAGGGCCGCCCAGAGGGGGGGCAAGTGGGGCAATTTGCCCCAGGCCTCCACAAGAGTTTTTCGGGGCCCCTGGAGCAGGGTCTTTCACTCACTCCGGGGTCCCTGGAAAACTCTTGCGGGGCCCGGGCCCCCGGAGCTTCTTCCGCTCCGGGTCTTCAGCGGCAATTCGGTGGCAGGGGGTCCTAGCGCTCCGGGACCTGCCGCTGAAGTGCCCCAAAGACCCACGGCAGGGGGTCCTTTCGCTCCGGGACCCACCGCCGAAGACCCTTGGCCCCCTGAGTCCTCTGGGCGGCCCTGCACATTCCCACTTATGTTGGTATAGTTCATGTTGGTCAGGGGTGTCATAGAAGACTCTAGAAATTCCTTGTGTGGGTCTCAAGCTTTCTCTTTCATATTTTGCCTTTTAAATGAATTACTGTGCTGAACCTTGGAAAACGAATAAAGGAGTGTATTCAAAGGGTCAGAGTCTCTGGGCTGCTATGTCTGTTTTGTAACGCTTGAGCAGCACAAAGTGGATGGGAACTGTCCAGTAATGGTCATTATGCAGTGCAACTCTCCATTAGCATAAAGCTGGTGGAGTTGGTGTAGATACATCCTGTGCCAGCCACGCACTGACCTGTGGTGTAGGGGGCATCTCAGGATGCTTTGGGGGTGGAGGGTGAGTGTGGCAGACCAGAGCTCCATTACATTGATCTCCCACTGGTGCCAAGTCACTAAAGGTATGTCTACACTGTAGCTAGGAGCATGCTTCCTTGTGTGAGTAGACAGCGCTTCCTGAGTTAGTGCACTAAAAACAGCAGTGTAGCCATGGGTAGCGCAGGCAGCAGCTTGGGCTGGCAGCCTGTGTACAAACCACCCGGACGCACTAGATACATAGGCAGCTAGCCCAGTGCTGCTATCTATGCTACTCCTGGCTATGCTACTAATTTTAGCATGGTAGCAAAAGCAGAGTTAGCATGTGTCTGTCTGCCTGAGCTGGAAAGCACGCTCCCAGCTGCAGCGTGGATGCACCTTAAGGGACCTGATGGCAGTGGGGTAAGTTAGAACCTCTCAGGAGCTCTAGTTTAGGCCAGGGCTGGATGGTGTAGAATCAGGCAGATGCTGTGGGCTCCCCTGAGTTGGAATGGAGCATGGACGCAGTGGAGAATGTATCCCCCAAGATGCATCTCTAGTCTCTGCTTTTGTATTTGTGCCTCTCAAGGTTATCACATAATATAGATATGCGCTTCTGCACATACCAGGTATCCTTCTGCTGCAGAACACCGCTTAACTTTAGGCTCCCAGGTTTGGAAAAAAGAAAGTCACCTGGGAGTTTTCATCCATGGCCTGTAGGCATGTTTTGAGCGAACAGTGAACCCATTCACGACCGGGTGCCATGCATTTGGGGCATGATACTCTGATAAAATTCATAAATGCTTGAGATCCTACACGGTGCTACGTACAAGTTGAAATGAGTATTGTTTGTGATTGAAGTAGGTGAATGTAAAACCAACCAGGTCTTTGTGAAATGCAGCCTAAATAACCCATATGTTTTGAGGAAACACGGGAGAAAGACAGCATTTTGATGAACTAAACGGTGAATTGGAAGATCATCATCAATATCACGAGGAGGGTGATGAAGATCACGTCATTGCTATTCAGCACCATCCGGAATGGGCGACAGGGAATGGCTCACTTGATGATCACCTGTTCTGTTAATTCCCTCTGTGGCACCTGGCACTGGCTACTGTCAGAAGACAGGATACTGAGCTAGATGGACCACTGGTCTGACCCAGTATGGCCGCTCTTAAGTTTATCCTCCTTCTTGGATACCATGAACAAGTCCAAACAGAACCGAATAGTTCTTCTGCCCCCTTGGGCTATTGTAGTCTTCTATTTCTGCTTACAAACCCTGTCTCGGGGCTCCCTCCACAGGATCCTACTCTGTTCACTGTGGGTCTTTCTCTGTAGGACAGTCCTGCCTTCTCTGGAAAAGAGAAGACTCTGGAAAAAATTTTCCAGGAGACTCTGGAAAAATTCCACCACGATTTCAACAGCTTCCACCCCTCCATCAACCTCAGCCTGGACCAATCTACACGGGAGGTCCACTTCCTAGACACCATGGTGCTAATAAGTGATGGTCACATTAACACCACCCTATACCGAAAACCTACCGACCGCTATGCCTACCTTCATGCCTCCAGCTTCCATCCCGGACACACCACAAGATCCATTGTCTACAGCCAAGCACTGAGGTACAACTGTATCTGCTCTAACCTCGCAGACAGAGACCAACACCTAGAAAATCTCCACCTAGCATTCTCAAAACTACAGTACCCGCACGAGGAAATAAGGAAACAGATCAACAGAGCCAGACGTGTACCCAGAAGCCTCCTACTGCAAGACAAACCCAAGAAAGAAACCAACAGGACTCCACTGGCCATCACATACAGTCCCCAGCTAAAGCCCCTCCAACGCATCATCAGGGATCTACAACCCATCCTGGACAATGATCCCACACTTTCACAGGCCTTGGGTGGCAGGCCAGTCCTCGCCCACAGACAACCTGCCAACCTGAAGCATATTCTCACCAGTAACTGCACACCGCACCATAGTAACTCTAGCTCAGGAACCAATCCATGCAACAAACCTCGATGCCAACTCTGCCCACATATCTACACCAGCAACACCATCACAGGACCAAACCAGATCAGCCACACCATCACCGGCTCATTCACCTGCACATCCACCAATGTAATATATGCCATCATATGCCAGCAATGCCCTTCTGCTATGTACATCGGCCAAACTGAACAGTCTCTAAGGAAAAGGATAAATGGACACAAATCAGATATTAGGAATGGCAATATACAAAAACCTGTAGGAGAACACTTCAACCTCCCTGGCCACACAATAGCAGATCTCAAGGTGGCCATCCTGCAGCAAAAAAACTTTAGGACCAGACTTCTAAGAGAAACTGCTGAGCTTCAGTTCATTTGCAAATTTGACACCATCAGTTTAGGATTAAACAAAGACTGTGAATGGCTTGCCAACTACAGAACCAGTTTCTCCTCCCTTGGTTTTCACACCTCAACTGCTAGAACAGGGCCTCATCCTTCCTGATTGATGTAACCTCGTTATCTCTAGCTTGCTTCTTGCTTGCTTATATTTTCCTGCCCCTGGAAATTTCCACTCTTGCATCTGACGAAGTGGGTATTCACCCATGAAAGCTCATGCTGCAAAACGTCTGTTAGTCTATAAGGTGCCACAGGATTCTTTGCTGCTTTTACAGAACCAGACTAACATGGCTACCTCTCTGATACCTGCCTTCTCTGCAGTCTCTCCCTGGATCTTGCCTCTCTTTCCAGGGCCTGCCACTGGGATCAGTTCTGTCCTCACAGCCTTCCTCAGTCTGCCTACCCCAGACTTTTCCCAGGAGATAGAGAAGGAGGGAACTCCCTACCCCTTCTTTCTTGGGTCTGCGCTCCCCAAACTGAGCTCCTTTAGCTCTTTATAAGGCCCACCACTGCCTCCTCCGGCCAGGAGGCAATTAGCTAACATCCCTCCCAGGTGCGGAGCATGACTAATTGGGATTCTTTCCCTTGCCTTGCAGACGAAAGGGTTTAAGCTCCATCACAGTCACCAGTATAAGAACCTAGCTAGAGAGTCAGACAGATATTAATATTTGCAGGAGAATGACTTGGACACATTCAAGTCATACATTTACGTCTCCTCTCTAGGGATGCCAACTTTCCAATTTTTCAAAACCGGACACTACAGGCCCCCTGCCCCTGGCGCTTGCTCCCCGCTTTCCTCATCTCTCCCCATTCTCTCAGGACTCACTTGCTGCCTGCAGAACTGGGCTGGGAGGAACTGATGTGGCACCAGCCTGCCCCATCAGCAATGGGGGACGAGGGGGTTGAATCCCTGGAGTGAGGGGCCGGGAAGCTGAGAAGCCCCACCGTGCCATCACGAGTGGCGACCCTGGCTACCCGCTCTGCTCCTTAAATCCTGCGTGCAGTCAGGATCCCTCCCTCTGGCATCAGCTGCTCTTCCCACCCTCCTGGTGGTGGAAGCTGGTTACTGTGGTAACCGGACTTTTGGTGTCCGGTCAGCAGTACTGACTGGACACTGCACAGGTCCCTTTTCAACCAGACTTTCCAGTCAAAAACTGGACACCTGGCAACCCTCCTCTCCCCACTTCTAGATGAATTTTTTGTTTGCTTATATAAACACCCAAAAAAAAAGGGGTTTGATTTGCTTCAGAAACTGGAATTGTGCAACAGCTGCACCCATGATCTGGCCTAACTGCCGGCATGTTTGAAAACAAAACCAAAATCATTAGCATGTTTTACAGGAAAAAATAGCTTCCACCCAGAAGCAGTTACTGTTCCTAGGAGATTCTATTCTGGAGACACTAATAGTTGTTTATACAATACAGCAACGGGCCTGCTTCTGATCTTATGCTGGTTTTGCTTTAGTGGAGTTATTCCAGATTTACACAGGTGTAACTGAGATCAGAGTCAGGCCCAGTCTAAGCAGCTCTGTAAGTGACACTATAATGATTTGTCAGAGCCATGAAATCCCTGAATGCATCAGAACAGGTCACAAGCCAAATCCAATTGATCTGACTCATACTCGGGGGTCTCATTAATTGTCCATGTGAATGCGGCAAACTGGATATGCCCATGGGAATGGAGTATTTTTAGTCTTTGAGTTTCCCACCTTTTCTCTATTTATGTCAGACCCGGAATAGTATTATACAAAAATAAACCCAAACCCCAAACCCACTGCTGTGACGCAATGAGGGCTGCAACACGCTTAACTGACTCAGACCCAAAAAAGCAACTAAATGAAAAGTTAAGCCACCCAACCACACATACTCTTTTCATCCACGTAATTTCCATTACTGCATAGACCGTACTCCACAGACTACCCACAGCAGCCTTTGCTCGTCAAGTCTCCTTTGCTCGATACCCCTTTGCAACTCTGCCAACCCCATCCAAAATCACCCTAGAATTTTGAGTGATGACACCTTGTCAGGGTCAAGTTCTCAATGTCTCCATATGACAGGCAGCATCTCCAGCAGTGCACTGTCTCCAGTACCATGCTCAGGCATAGGCTAAGCACTGATGCAGAGGAAGGAGCCCTACTTGATGAACCTCTGAGCCAGCAAGATGTTGAGCAGACTCCTCAGCTTCCATTGACTAGTAGGAACTGATTGCATTAGCACCTTATGGAATCAGCCCCTTGATTCTCACATCACCCTGTGATTGTTTTTCTTGGAGGTCCCCTTTCCTAGTTCTGACCAGGCCCAACCAACCCTGTTGAGGTCCTGATTCAACAAAGCATTGTAAGCACGTGCTTAAACCCATTCTTGTTCCGCATAAGGCCCACATGCTTAAGGGCTTTGATGAATAGGGATAGGCTGATGAGTCTGTGTTTTAGCTCACAGATTCACAGATTATAAAACCTTAGATTTTAAGGGACCGTTTTGGTCATCTAGTCTGGCCTCCTATAATAGGGATCTGGTCCATGACTAGGGCTCCTAGACACTATGGTAAAATCAATCAATCAATCATCATAACTAATTATAACACAGACCAGAGACAGGCCCTAGACTTTCCTCAAGTCTTGGGGGCTGAGGGATAGCTCAGTGGTTTGAGCATGGGCTTCTTAAACCTAGGGTTGTGAGTTCAATCCCCTAGGGGGCCATCTGGGGCATTACTTAGTCCTGCTAGTAGAGGCAAGTGGCTGGACTCAATGACCTTTTAAGGTCCCTTCCAGCTCTATGAGATAGGTATATTTCCTTATATTATTCCTGGATGAAGACCATAATTTCTGGTTGAGTTAGAGTGCATGATGAAGACTGGTCAAGTATCAGAGGGGTGGCCATGTTAGTCTGGATCTGTAAAAGCAGCAAAGAGTCCTGTGGCACCCTATAGACTAACAGACGTATTGGAGCATGAGCTTTCGTGGGTGAATACATGCATCCGACGAAGTGGGTATTCACTCACGAAAGCTCATGCTCCAATACGTCTGTTAGTCTATAAGGTGCCACGGGACTCTTTGCTGCCAAGACCAGTCAGTTCACAGAATGAGGTGGTGCTGTGTTAGACTTGAGAAGCAGGAAGTTTCAGAGACAGATGACTACGAATGGCTTTAGATAACAAACTCTTGTGCATACATTGATTCATGGTATGAAAGGGAATGTTACCAAGTCTCTTCAGTGCACATTTATCAGAAGGCAAGACCAACTTCCCTGCTGTGGGTGTGTTTTGTGTATCATGAATGAAATAAAAGAGAAAAAAAATTAAAGGAGTGATTAATTTTGTACAGTTGTTAAAAGAATATTGTATCCTGTACATAAAATAGTTCTCTTGGGTCTGTCAGTGCATCGCTGTGTTGTCTAGTTGGATTAGTAACACCATAGGGAAGGGATTCTGTCTTCTTTTGTTTTGTACAATGAATCTACTATGACATTGTGGGGTGCTCGTTAGCAGGTAGTAACATCATCTCTGGATCTGTCACTAGCATGCTGTCTCTGTACTATATAATGGAAAGAATATTTCAAACCAGGGGTCTGAATAGAAAAATGGAAGAAGGCCTTTTCCAGTAGTCCCCTAAGACCTTACTCTTAAGGGTCGTTAAGAAATAATGCCAGAGCAGTAGCCTTAATTCAGGGGTTCCCAAACTTGCTGGCATGATCCCATTTTAATGAACTATTTCCTACTGGGACCCCAGACAGCATGGAGGACGCCATTTTGAAGAGCAAAATAGTTTTCTTCATGTTGCATTATCTTGCATGCACCTTCCGTGTGAGGTTGTGCTGTGATGAGTAAAATGTCATCCTCAATACACTAGGGATCGCCATGACCTCATCTGCTGATGCTGTGACCCCAAAACTGCTGCCTTAATGGTCTAGCCTGCTGTCCTTGGGAAGCACTGAATCCAATTTGAACATGAGGGAACCAGACAGAAGCCCTGTCTACACGAGGTGCACTTTATTGGGATAGGTATACGTATACTATACCAGCAAAGTGCTCCTAATTGGTATAGCTTATTTCACACCCCGCCTCCCCACCTATGAGCAGAACAAGCTGTAGCAGTAAAAACGCTGGCATAGCTGCATCTACACTAGGGACTTTTGTCAGCACAGCTATGTTGGTCAGAGATCAGACCTCATCAACCCCTGCCCGCCAGAGCTGTTGCTGGCAGAAGTCTGTAATGTGGCCGTGGCCTG
Source organism: Mauremys mutica (assembly GCF_020497125.1). Taxonomy (NCBI): domain Eukaryota; kingdom Metazoa; phylum Chordata; order Testudines; family Geoemydidae; genus Mauremys; species Mauremys mutica. The sequence continues at coordinate 11,640,240 of NC_059072.1, forward strand.
AGAGACCCAAACACACGGCAGGATCTGGGTTTGGCTAGGAGAATGTAAGTCGGGTCTGTTCTGTTCAGTGGCACTGGGACCCTTTTAATAGTGGGGGTGATGAAAGCCAGCCCCATTACCCCCGTCCATGTCCCACTTCAGCAGGGACCATGAGCAGTGCTGTGTCTCCAGGAGCGGGGGACCTGGACACGGGTAAGGGGGTAAAGGTAGGACGGGGCCAGGAGCGGAGCCAGGACCCCACGTGCAAGGCCAGTAGCGGAGCCCTGGTCGCGGGGCCAGTGGCCGGGAGCCCGGGAACATAGCCCCGGGGTCGGGGGGCTGAGTGAGGGGCCCCTGGCATAGGGCCAGAGGCCAGGGAGCGGGGCCAGTGCCCCAAGAGCAGAGTCCTGGGCATGGGACCGAGAGTGGGGCTCTGGGTGCAGGCCCTGGGCACAGGGCCAGCAGCTGGGGAGCAGGACATGGGGCCAGGGGCCCTGCATAAAACCTGTGGGTGCTGCAGCACCCCCCGCACCCACTTATATACTGCTAGAAATACACACAGCCATTACTTAATATACTGATAGGAATATACAGAGCTGCCTACAATCAAGTCCCTGATGCAAAGCCAGCTGAAGTCAGCGGGACAGACTTCCCAACCCACAAAAGCACTAGTTAGGAGAACTTCTCAGCTTAAAAAAGGTCCAGAAGAAAGCTTTGTAACAGTTGAAACGTTTCATGCTGACATTTCAAGAACAAAAAAATTCAGACTTGTTTGGTTTGAAATGATTTTTCATTGAAATTTAGCTAATTAGATTTAAAAAAAAAGTCCAAACTGAAATGAAACGTTTCAAAATGATCAAAACGAAACATTTTCAGTTCTGAAATGGAAAATCATTTGGTTTGTGAATATTTTCAAGATTTTGACTCTTCATCTGATTTAAGATGGGAAAATATTTTTGAACTCTTGAAAATATTCCTGGATGGGAAACCCATTTCCTGCTCAGCTCTAATCCCTGCCCCTTCTAAGCCTGCCTCAGTTCTCCCTTCTGTTTGCCATACCCGGACACACTGCATTTATATCTAGAATACATTCCTTTGCATTCCGGCTGCTTAATTCTAGCTTTTGTGAGTTGTACGGTGTGTCCCATGAAGCACAGTCATTTAGCTAAACCATGAAATCCCAGCTGAGAACATAAATATCCCGGGGGCACTTCTGATAGCATCTTATTTATGTTGCCAAGTCATATTTTTTTAATATATGGGCAAGATTCCTAATTACTTTGCCCATAGATGTGTGACCCACTGAAAACACAGATTATAAGTCTCCTGCTGGTAGCCCTGCATAAACCTGTTACAGTCTGTAATCATGTTGGTTCCCCTAACTGACAGGAGAGATCTTGGCATTTCTTGCTTGCTTTGTAGGTGGGCTCGTGCGTGAGGGCTGCCGATTGCACCATGTGTACTTTACCTGTGTGAGTCAGCTCAGCAGAACCCTGTGGTATGACAAAAAGGCAGCCTAATACAGGGATCTTTATGCAGTGACTCAGAGAGGAAACTCTGCTCAGCTTGTGACTCCTGGAAACTGATGAGTCACCATATCATGTGCTCCTAACCTGGCAGTGAGCAAACTAATCACCTTGTACAGGAGGGTTAAGTACTGAATGGTTAAAAGAACTCGGTTTGAATCTGGTCCAAAATTTAGTTTTCACAATAATGACCACACTCCTGCAACAGCTGAGAGCAACAGAAACACTGTTTTTTTAAAAAAGTAAATTCCAATGGGAGTAGTTTTCTTTAAACATGTAATTATTCCCTTGTGATGTTGGCAACACAAATATGACTGTACTGGGAACATGAAAGTGAAATTGACTATAAACACTAGCCAAAGTGACCTCATTGACTGTCAGTTGTCCAGGCTGAAACTATTTAAAAAAAAAAGAAAGTGATTGTAAAACCACAAATATTAGCAGAGAATTTAGTATCAGATGTATGTAAACTAATTTTATTACATATTTCTGGGTAGAACTGTGTGAATAACCAACTTTTAGTTCAGAGACTGCACCAACAATTAAAAATAAAATTACGTTGACCTGAAATGAAAATTATTCATTTTTTTTTGACAAAGTAAAAAAAAAGTTCATTTTACGTTGAAAATAACAGTCCATTTGACTTGAAATAAAATGTTTTGTTTCATTTAAAGTTTTTTTTTAATCTTTAAAAAAGAAAAAGAAAATGGAAGTAAAAGTCAAAACAAAAAGTCTTTTCATATAAAAATGAACATTTTTTGGTAGAAAATCTTGAAATGAAACATTTGGACTTTTTCATAGAATCATAGTAATGTAGGGCTGAGAAGGACCTTGAGAGGTCATCTTGTCCATCCCCCAACACTGAGGCAAAACCAAATATACCTAGACCATCCCAGACAAGGTGTCTAACCTGTTCTTAAAAACTCCCAATGATGGGGATTCCACAGGGGGCGGGGTAGAGAATGGGGCAAGGGTGTTTGGGTTTGTGTGATTAGACTGTTGGCAGCCCTAGGTTTCTCCCATGGCCAGAGGCTCGTCCCCTTCCTCCTCTTTGGAGTCCTGGCTAGGGGTCTCTGTTCTATTATCCGAACCACTGCGTTATCTGAATTCCTTGCTTATTCTGTAACATGAGCTACATGGGGAGCAAGGAAAGGATTTCAATAACACAGTGGTTTGGATCATAGGGTTTTGGATAAACAGGAGTATACTGTATCTCTCATCCACTGCTTCCCCCTATCCACTAGGCCAGTGCGAGACTTGTAACCCTGTCAAAGAAGGAAGTAAGGTTGGTTTGGCATGACTGGTTCCTGACAAAATAAATCCATACTGGCTATAACTTATTACCCTACTGTTAGGGCTGCAGGTTTGTCATGGTGGGAAAACCGTCACAGATAGTGTGATTTTTCTGTTTGTCTATGACTCTTTTCTGTGTCCGTTACTCACTCCTGCGTCTCCTGTCCCTCATGGCTGGGCCGGGCTCCCTGCTTTGGGCACTCTGGGTCGCACTCTTATTCAGGTTTGACTCACCCGACCCTCCATCATGACTGGAGAGGGGCATTGGGCCCAGTCCCACAGGACACAGGAGCCACAGGAATTGCTTCTGAGGAGTGAAGGTAGGTTGGGCTTTCTCCCCGATCCCCCTCTGTGCTGCCCCTCTGCCCTGGGTCGGGATTAGGGTTGTGGTACTGGGGTGTAGGGTGTCACTGCAGATGGTCGGTGCCCCCTCAGCGGGGAGAGGGGAAGGGCATTTTTTATCAAAGATCATGGACCAGTCATAGGAAATTTAGTAACTTGTGACTTTTACTAAATTTACTGTGATGACTCTGTGATTTTTTATAAAAAATGCTGTGACAAATCTGCAGCCCTACCTATTATCCTCTAGGTGCTTACAAATTGATTGTTTGATCATTGGTTCCAGTATCTTTCCAGGTATCAAAGTTAGGCTGACCGGACTATAATTCCCTGGGTCCTCTTTGGTCCCCTGTTTAAAGATAGGTACATTTACCCTTCTCCAGTTCTCTGGGAGCTCACCCGTCCTCCATGAGGTCTTGAAGATAATCACTAATGGTTCCAGGATTGCTTCAGCTAGTTCCTTAACTGCCCTAGGACGAATTTCATCAGGTCCTGCCAATGTGAATACATCTAAATTATCTAATATTCTGTAACCCGTTCTTTCCCTATTCTGGCTTGTGTGCTCTCCCCCCCGCCCCATTTATATTATTAGTTATGTTGAGGATCTGGTGACAATTAACCGTTTTAAGTGAAGACTGAAGCAAAAGAGGCATTATGTAAGCGGGGGAATAGTCCTGCTAGCATGAGGAACTTTCCTGGCTTATACACTACCCCGGTGGAATGGGCTAGCGAAAGGATCTGAGTCCCCGCTCCCACTCCATTTACCCGGACGCCTGCTTGACCTTGAGGGTTCCCCTTCCACTCTCCTGTGTGGCAGAGTCCTCGTAACCCCCACAAGGCTGGGCCCAGGATTCCTGGGGGGCTCGACCCCCCAACCTTGTCATGGTCACTTATGGCAGGGGCTAGGGTGTCCCCACTCCAGGGTGCTCTCTCTGCACTGGATGCTTCCCTGACCCACTGATCATTGCATACAGTTCAAAGCAAATGCAATTTATTAAACAGCAATTGATTTAAAAAAATAAGGAAAAAATGGGACAGGTTACACCCTGCTCTGTGGCATGGGGACATCAGAACCAGCATCTCTGGAATGTAAGTGAAGTTCAGTCTGTTCCTCACACGGCCCAGGCCTCCTTCTCAGGCCCTGGCTGTGCTGCAGGGAGGCTGCGGGTCGGACACTTGCTCTGGCAGTGGCCACACGTCCTCAGGCTCTAGGTGGCAGGACCCTTCTTCCCAGAGTCGCCCCCTCCCTGTTGGGGTTACGATCCCCCTCCAAGTCTGGCCTGCGAGGCCTCTTGGCTGGGGGCGTCTCCCTGCACTGGGCCCACTGCCTAGGATCCCTCTCGCTCTCTCCAGCTGCTCACCACACCCGGCTCTGGACGGCTCCAGCCCTGCTCCCAGCACAGATCTGCTCCCTAGGCTGCTTTTCTGGCTCCGCTGATTCTTGTTGCTGCAGTTCTCCTCCCAGCACAGGTCTGCTCTCTGGGCTGCTTCTGTGGTTCTGCTCCCAGCACTGACTTGCTCCCTGGGCTGCTTCTCTGGCTCTCTCTGGCTGGCCCAGCTCAGCTCGGGCCCCTGCTCTCTCCTTAGCTCAGCCCCATTCTGTCTGACCCAGGCAATTCCAGCTCACACGGAGGATGGGACCCCTCCCTGACTCCCTGTCAATCAGGCTGACCTGGAGCATTGGCCTCTCCACATTGCTCCTGGGGACTGTCAGTCTCAGGGTCCTATTTCCCATTGACCCTTCCCCTTCCTTTTGGTCCTGGGAGCTAGCCAACCAGAACACCCCCACTGAGTTTTAGTAAGGGGACAACAATCCCCTTACAATTACACACCTCAGCCTTCTTGATGTCATCTGTTATTAGCTCTCCTGCCCTGCTAAGTAGAAGACCTACACTTTCCTTTGTCTTTTTTTTGCTCCTAATGTATTTATAGAACCTCTTTTTGTTATCTTTTATGTCCCTTGCCAGGTGTCACTCCTTTTATGTCTTAGCCCAGGGGTTCTCAAACTGGGGGTTGGGACCCCTTAGGGCGTCACAAGTTTATTACATGGGAGGTCGCGGGCTGTCAGCCTCCACCCCAAACCCTGCTTTGCCTCCAGTATTTATAATGGTGTTAAATATATTAAATAGTGGTTTTAATTTATAAGGGGGGGGGGAGGGTCACACTCAACTACTTGCTGTGTGAAAGGGGTCACCAGTACAAAAGTTTGAGAACCACTGCCTTAGCCTTTCTGATTTTGTCCCTACATTTGTGCACTATTATTTTATATTCATCCGTAGCAATCTGTCCAACTTTCCACTTTTTGTAGAATTCCTTTTTGATTTTCAGGGTATTAAAGAGCTCCTAACAGAGCCATATTGGCCTCTTACTCGTCTACTGTTCTTCAGAATTGTTTTCTTCTTTTTTTTTTTGTCCAAAACAATTTGGTGAAATTTGACGTGCACTTGCTAAATGAGTCATTTGAGGTGAATATACATTTTTTTGTCAAAAAAGAGTTTTGGGTGAAAAATTTCACCTTCCCTCCATTTCTAGTAGCAACCACAGTGTCTAGTAGGTACATTTTAAATACTTTTGTCTCATTTGTTAAATGTGCATAGATTTCAAATGGTTGAGGCCACTTGTAAGAAACCACCCAGGGGCAGAGGAAAATTGATTCTCTTTAGAATTAGGTCCGCAATTAGGTGTCAAACAAAATTGTACTGAAATTCTTGGAGTTAATTTAAGGCAGGGTGTTGAGATAAGGGGGAACCCATTACAGGTGGTCCTTAGCACAGTTCTCTTTGTACCTACTTTTTATTTATTCAGATGCCAGGGAGGTAACGTAAGCCAGAGTCTTAACTTTCCCATATTTTGTCTCATTACAGTCAAATAGATCCTGTTTCAGAAATTAATCCTGTAAATCCCTCAATTGATGTGAAATTAAATGGGCTGGCTATAAAAATTTACCATTTGACATAGTGACAGCGTGGGCGGGTATTATTTATTAATTTTATTATTCAGTGCCTGTGTGACTGAAGACACGTTCAGAATGGCTGACCTCACTGCAGAGCCAGGGTCCAGGAAATCCTTTGAATCACACGGAGAATCAAGTGCCAGGAAATGCAACTGAAAATAGAAAAATCATTTGGAAACTGATAACTTTCTGAATCGAGCCATTCGGTTATAAAGAGCTAGATCCACAGCTGGTCTTAATCAACATAGCCCCACTGACTTCCGTGGAGTAACACTGATTTACCCTAGCTGAGGATCTGGCCCCAAATCTCCACAGTAATAGAGGAAAAAAATACAATGTGTTTAAATATGATAACTATTGTCACTCAAAGGGACACTCCAGTGTAATGTATAATATCCATGGTGGCCAACCTGAGCCTGAGAAGGAGCCAGAACTTACCAATGGACATTGCCAAAGAGCCACAGTAATACGTCAGCAGCCCCTCATCAGCTCCCCGCTGCTCTGCTCCCAGCACCTCCCACCCACCAGCAGCCCTGCTGATCAACGCCTTTCCCTCCCCTTCCCCCCCCGCACTGCCCCATCAGCTGTTTCATGGGGTGCAGGAGGCTCTGGGGGGGGAGGAGTGAGGGCACGGCAGGCTCAGGGGAGGGGGCGGGAAGGAGTGGAGTGGGGGCAGGGTCTCTGACAGAGCCAGGGGTTGAGCAGTGAGCACCCCCCGGCACATTGGAAAGTTGGCGCCTGTAGCTCCAGCCCTGAAATTGGTGCCTGTATAAGGAGCCGCATATTAACTTCTGAGGAGCCTCATGTGGCCCCGGAGCCACAGATTGGCCACCCCTGGTATAATATAGTCTGATAACTACATCTGGTTAGAAAGCAGAGTCAGTCCCTCTGGAAGGTTTAGGTACAAGAAGCAAATGCTGCTAAGAGAACAGATCTATGTCAAGCTACTGTTCACCTCCATATTAGCCTCAATCCTGCAAGGTACTCAGTGGTTCTTGAGAAATGCTATCCGCCTATTGAAATCAATAGGAACTGAGGACTTCTCAGGCAATGTTCAATGCCTCACAGGATCAGACCCATAGACATTCCCTCCTCCCCCACATTAAATATCATGGCAATCAGAGATGAAAAAACACCTATAGCTCTCGGTCACTACTCTGCATGCAGAAATACCATTGATTTCAGGGCTGTGGTACTGCTGCAGGATTGGATCCCTAATCAAATCATCTGCTAGCGCAGCACTGGCCTCTCGGCCATATTTTCAAGCTCTTCTCTTGCTCAATTTTAAATGACCCAAGTGTTGGAGTTTCTACCACCTCCAGAGAACTTATCTCATAGTTTCACAAGTTTCACCATCAGGTCCAAGGTTGGTTGATAATTCTCCACTGAAAATATTTTTGATGGAAAATAGCATTTTTTCCTAATAAAAAATTTGGGTCCAAAGTGTTTTGGTTTTTACATTTTTCCTCCACTTTTCTCACCCATTCCCCACTTTTTCTTAGTGGCAAATTTTGTCACTGGAAAAGAGGAGAAAAAGGAATGTATGTATGTGTGTGTAAGAGTGTGGGGTGGGGTGTGGGGTGGAGAACAGAAATAAACAAATTTTGCTTTCCAAAAACAAAAAATGTTTTGGTTTCGGTTTCATTTTTTCCTTGAAAAAAACAACAAACAAATGGAATGGGAACTAAAAAAAAGTTTTCAATATTTCCCACAAAAAACATTTTAAAATCAGCTCTACTAAGATACTATGGTGATGGGCGCTGTACAGACCCACAGACGGACCAACAGATTGACTGACCCCTCCTTTCACCCTTCAGGGAAGAGGAAAGGATCTTTGGCATCATTCACATGAAGCTGGCATGTTTTCACCAGATCTACGTAAAATATGGTGGTTTCACTTCCCCTGTGGTTTATGCAATTTTCGCCCTTGATTTTAGTTTCTTCTCACATGTAAGCCCCGAAAGTTTCGCTTTGAGTTTTACGTTCAGCAAAACTCAAAATCCCTAAGTGAATTGTGTTCAGAACCGTCAGAGAAGTCGCATGGTTTTGATGCAAAGTCATAACTCAGCGCCAGGTTTTCTTAGAAGTTGCATGAACCTTAGCGAGCCATAAATCAGACTGATCTCCATTTCATAATTATAACCCAGGCTATGGGGAAGTGGAAATCATATGGCATCTGGTTTCATTGTGAACAATTTGCACAGCCCTTGTTTTGACATAGTGATAAAATACCCTGTGATTGTAACTGAAAGGAGATGTTCTCATTCTGTTTTCTCTGTACTACACCTTTAAATATAGATGCTCCCTACCTGCTGCAGGGGGAGCTGGGAGGCAGCTGCCATTTTGTGTTTCATTTCAGATGCAGAATGTTTCAGAACGACTCTCTGTATGCTCTCACTCACATGGAGATCTTATACTTCTCATTTACTTGATCTGAAGTAAAAGTTAGCTAGTCTTGGAAACACCTAGTTTGCCCAGTGTGTATGTGGGAAACATAACATAGCCCGTGACATGTAAAGGCATGTTGGGAGGTCCGGTGAACAGATGAGAAACATGCTTATGTGAAATAATCTGATTGCTTCCCTGAGAAACTTGATCCTTCTCTGCTCCTTGCTGCTAAGTGCTTCAATGGAGGCATTTCTCATAATCCTCTTGTGGGACTTCTTGTAAATCCTGAACCAAATGCCGGTAACCCTGTAACTTGTTTGGTAAACATCACAATGCACGGGCTGAAATATCATTTTCATCTTTCTTTTCCACTTTAGCTGTTGCTTCTGATTAATTTCCTCTTGACTGAACAGTCTGGTTGGTGGTAAAAGAATAAGCACATGTGAGGATGAGTGGTGTTTACTTATTGTTTTAGAGAGCTTGAAGGTGCACAAAGCCCTTCCTAGAGACACCTCTACACCATAGTGTGCCCCACCCCTTGCAGAGTGGGGGTGGGGTTAGCCCACAGAATGGGGGTAGGGTTAGAGGGATAGGTTGGCAGGGAGATGCTGCAATTTACAACTAAACCACTGCCCTAAATGTTAACCATAACACAAGTGAGGGTAACAGTAAGGAGGGTTACTCAACTTAGCCATATATGCATCACTGGGGACATCAAATAGCCTTTATGTCTATTATTTATTATTATTTGTATAATGGTGTAGTCTAGAGCCAATCAAGATCAGGACCCCATTGTCCTAGGCACTGGGCAAACACAGAGCAAGAAACAGTCCCTGCCCCAAAGAGATTACAGTTTAAATAAGACAGAGAGAGAATGTGACTTGCCCAAGGTCATTTAGCAGGTAAGTGACAGAAGCAGCATAAGAACTCAGATTTCCTGACACCAAGCACTGTACCCAACACCCAGACCACACTGGTGCCTTTCTTAGCATGCCCTTGTATCACAGGTACTACATTTTCTTTGTAACTCCTTCTTGGATTAGTATTTGCTTTGTTAAGCTTTTTTGTAAAGCATGTTCTAACGCAAGCTTTGGGCTGAATGAATACAAGTGCATTTCACGTTTAGTATTTTATTGTCACATTTTTCACTGTTCTGTGTCTTATAGCCCTTTAGCTCTTTCTCTTGCACTTTTTGGCTCTTTCACTCCATCTGATAGGTGGTCATCTGTCTCACTTCAGTATAGAGAGGAGGGATAGCTCAGTGGTTTGAGCATTAACCTACTAAACCCAGGGTTGTGAGTTCAATCATTGAGGGGGCCACTTAAAGATCAGAAACAAAAATCAGTACTCAGTTCTGCTAGTGAAAGCAGGAGGCTTTCAAGGTCTCATCCAGTTCTAGGAGATAAGTATATCACCTATTATTATATAACCCTGTATATATTCTGGCAAATCTGCACCTCTGTAAAAGTCTGATCCTTGATAAGACAGTCAATGTTAATGTGTTAGTTTTTAATCATGTGTAAATTTCAAAATTTACTTTTTACAAGACAACTTTATACCAACATCTAGCTTGTTCCCAAGCCCATTGGAATCAATGCAAAGATTCCAATTCATTAGATTCCTCTTGGTATTAACATTTTAAAAAATAACTCCCCAAAGTTATCAAAGCTCTTTCTAGAGCAGTTCCTCTGGAGCTCAGATTAATACTGCTAAGAAAATGGTTAATGATTAAAAGGCAAATTGTACAGTACATTAGGAGAACTGAGGAATGCCAGGTGGCCTCAGACTGCACTGCGAGCTCTCCTATGTTGGAGTGCCTGCCTAAGCTGTTATTTTTATTTTTATAATTCCAGCCAAACAAAGAACAATGGAAGGCATTGTAACAGAACGGTGCCGAACATGTCTCCCTCTTGCAGAAATATATGCAGTAGCCTTTTGTGCCTCTTATCTAGCTCTGGGCGAGCGATTTGAAACATCTCGCACAGAGCTGGCTATTTGAAAGTTAGCAGTATTGATACATATGGCCTGGGGTAAAGGCCTCAACTGTGTCTTCACTGAGCACAGCGGGCAGCTTTCCCTTCTGAAGGGAGGGAAACTGTCCTTATTAGCAATGAGCTTTAGAGTGGCTTTATTGAGTCCAGAAAGATGTGGATCCATCTCACAGGGCAGGGCAATGCTTCATGTACCCTCAGAACCTTAGAAGGGATGAAATTCAGAGCTGTGCAGAGTAGGGTGATGTACACGAGTTCACCGGGGCTCGACCCTCTCCGGGGTGGAGGGGAGCCACACCACCTCACTACAGGTGACCACATAGCAAGTGTGAAAAATTGGGACAAGGGGTGGAGGGTAATAGGAGCCTATATAGGAAAAAGCCCCAAATACCAGGACTGTCCCTATAAAATCAGGACATCTAGTCACCCTAGTGCAGAGGGATGGAGCCCGGCACAGAGGCCTTTGCTCCTCTTTAGCCCCTCAGGGCCTCACGTGGCACCTTGGCCTTGTGCTTGCCGTCTGCACAGCACTGAATCTCCTCCGACGTGAGAGTTCGGGGTAAAATGGACCCGCACAGATGACTGGATGATCTTCTAAAAGATCTGCTGTAGGAATTATTTGGGGGAAGTTCTCTGGCCTGTGTTATGCAGGAGGTCAGACTGGATGATCGCCATGGTCCCTTCTGACCTTGGAATCTATGACTCTATGATGCATTCGTTACGTCCCACTTGGGCACGGTTCCCATGGAGGCTGTGAAATTGGCTTGGTTCTGATCCGTGCATTGACTGTAGAATGAAGACCACTTCTTGTGATCTCCTTTATGTGTTGCACTGTGTCTCTGTTGTTCCATCCCTCCTGTCAGGGATCAGGGCCTGCAGCAGAGCCGGTCTCCGGGCTTCCCAATGAGCGCAACTGGCTTGCAATAGGTTGCCTGATTGGCTACCCCGCCTCATTGGCAGACTGGCTCTTAAGCCCAGGAGAAGCTGCAGCAGCAGTTCAGGAGCTGCTCAAAGTGTTTGCTTATGGCTGTGGTAGCTGCTGTGTCTGCTTGTTTCCTCACCATGCGCAGGGCCAGATTAATGCAGGGGCTTTAGCCCAGGGCCCCGGGCTGAGGGGGAACCCAGCACAACAGGGCTCAGGCAGGCTGCCTCATCCCGTGACCCCACGCCGCTCCTGGAAGCAGCTGGCTGCTGGCACATGTCTGTGGCCCTCTGGCGGGTCGGGGGGGGAGGTGACTTCGTGCACAGCCAGGGGCGGCTCTAGAAAATAGGCTGCCCCAAGCAGCGCGGTGTGCTGCGCCGCCCTTCCTCGGTCCCGCGGCGGGTCCCCTCTTCCCGCGGCTCCGGTTGAGCTCCCGCGGCAGGTCCACCGGAGCCCCGGGACGAGCGGACCTCCCGCGGGCACGGCTGCGGACGGTTCGCGGGTCCGGCGGCTCCGCTTGAGCTGCCGCAGTCATGCCTGCGGGAGGTCCAGCCGAGCCGCGGGACGAGCGCCCCCTCCGCAGTCATGCCTGCGGCAGGTCCGCTCGTCCGCGGCTCCGGTGGACCTCCCGCAGGCATGACTGCGGCAGGTCCACCGGCCCAGCCTGCCGCCCCCTAGATTTGGCCGCCCTAGGCAACAGCTTGGTTTGCTGGTGCCTAGAGCCGCCCCTGTGCACAGCCCCCACCTCCAGCACCATCCCTGCAGCTCCCAACCAGCCAGTGGGAGCTGCAGGGGTGGTGCTTGTGGGCACGGGCAGTGCATGGAGACATGCTGTCCCCCTCCCCCTAGGGACGTGCATAGAATCATAGAATATCAGGGTTGGAAGGGACCTCAGGAGGTCATCTAGTCCAACCTCCTGCTCAAAGCAAGACCAAACCCAATTAAATCATCCCAGTCAGGGCTTTGTCAAGCCTGACCTTAAAAACCTCTAAGGAAGGAGATTCCACCACCTCCCTAGGTAACCCATTCCAGTGCTTCACCACCCTCCTAGTGAAACAGTGTATCCTAATATCCAACCTAAACCTCCCCCACTGCAACTTGAGACCATTACTCCTTGTTCTGTCATCTGCTACCACTGAGAACAGTCTAGATCCATCCTCCTTGGAACTTCCTTTCAGGTAGTTGAAAGCAGCTATCAAATCCCCCCTCATTCTTCTCTTCTGCAGACTAAACAATCCCAGTTCCCTCAGCCTCTCCTCATAAGTCATGTGCTTCAGCCCCCTAATCATTTTTGTTGCCCTCCGCTGGACAATTTGTCCACATCCTTCTTGTAGTGTGGGGCCCAAAACTGGACACAGGACTCCAGATGAGGCCTCACCAGTGCTGAATAGAGGGGAATGATCACGTCCCTCGATCTGCTGGCAATGCCCCTACTTATACAGCCCAAAATGCCGTTAGCCTTCTTGGCAACAAGGGCACAGTGTCGACTCATATCCAGCTTCTCGTCCACTGTAACCCCTTGGTCCTTTTCTGCAGAACTGCTGCCTAGCCATTCGGTCCCTAGTCTGTAGCAGTGCATGGGATTCTTCCGTCCTAAATGTAGGACTCTGCACTTGTCCTTGTTGAACCTCATAAGATTTCTTTTGGTCCAATCCTCTAATTTGTCTAGGTCTCTCTGTATCCTATCCCTACCCTCCAGAGTATCTACCACTCCTCCCAGCTTAGTGTCATCTGCAAACTTGCTGAGGGTGCAGTCCACACTATCCTCCAGATCATTAATGAAGATATTGAACAAAACCGGTCCCAGGACCGACCCTTGGGGCACTCCGCTTGATACTGGCTGCCAACTAGACATGGAGCCATTGATCACTACCCGTTGAGCCCGATGATCTAGCCAGCTTTCTATCTACCTTATAGTCCATTCATCCAGCCCATACTTCTTTAACTTGCTGGCAAGAATACTGTGGGACACCATATCAAAAGCTTTGCTAAAGTCAAGGAATAACACGTCCACTGCTTTCCCCTTATCTCATCATAGAAGGCAATTAGGTTAGTCAGGCATGACTTGGCCTTGGTGAATCCATGCTGACTGTTCCTGATCACTTTTCTCTCCTCTAAATGCTTCAGAATTGATTCCTTGAGGACCTGCTCCGTGATTTTTCCAGGGACTGAGGTGAGGCTGACTGGCCTGTAGTTCCCCAGATCCTCCTTCTTCTCTTTTTTAAATATAGACACTACATTAGCTTTTTTCTAGTCATGCGGGACCTCCCCCGATTGCCATGAGTTTTCAAAGATAATGGCCAATGGCTCTGCAATCACATCCGCTAACTCCTTTAGCACCCTTGGATGCAGCGCATCCGTCCCCATGGACTTGTGCTCATCCAGCTTTTCTAAATCGTCCTGAACCACATCTTTCTCCACAGAGGGCTGGTCACTTCCTCCCCATGCTGTGTTACCCAGTGCAGTAGTCTGGGAGCTGACCTTGTTCGTGAAGACAGAGGCAAAAAAAGCATTGGACTTGGCTACACTTGCAAATTTGCAGCGCTGCAGCAGGGTGTGAAAACACACCCTCTCCAGCGCTGCAAATTGCGGCGCTGCAAAGCGCCAGTGTGGTCAAAGCCCCAGCGCTGGGACCCCGGCAGCTGGGAGAGCTCTCTCCCAGCGCTGGCGCTTTGACTACACTTAGCGCTTTAAAGTGCTGCCGCGGCAGCGCTTTGAAGTGCAAGTGTAGCCATAGTGTAGCCATAGCCATTGAGTGCATTAGCTTTTTCCACGTCCTCTGTCACTAGGTTCCCTCCCTCATTCAGTAAGGGGTCCACACTTTCCTTGACTTTCTTCTTGTTGCTAACATGCCTGCAGAAACCCTTCTTGTTAGTCTTAACATCTCTTGCTAGCTGCAAATCCAGTTGTTCTTTGGCCTTACTGATTACACTCCTGCATGCCTGAGCAATATTTTCATACTCCTCCCTGGTCATTTGTCCAATCTTCCACTTCTTGTAAGCTTCTTTTTTGTGTTTACGATCAGCAAGGATTTCACTATTAAGCCTGGTCGCCTGCCATATTTACTATTCTTTCTACACATCAAGATGGTTTGTTCCTGCAACCTCAATAGGGATTCTTTAAAATACAGCCTGCTCTCCTGGATTCCTTTCTCCTCATATTAGCCTCCCAAGGGATCCTGCCCATCAGTTCCCTGAGGGAGTCAAAGTCTGCTTTTCTGAAGTCCAGGGTCCATATTTTGCTGCTCTCCTTTCTTCCTTGTATCAGGATCCTGAACTCGACCATCTCATGGTCACTGCCTCCCATCCACTTTTGCTTCTCCTACTAATTCTTCCCTGTTTGTGAGCAGCAGGTCAAGAAGAGCTCTGCCCCTGTCCTCCCGCACTTGCACCAGGAAATTGTCCCCTACACTTTCCAAAAACTTCCTGGATTGTTTGTGCACTGCTGTATTGCTCTCCCATCAGATATCGGGGTGGTTGAAGTCCTCCATGAGAACCAGGGCCTATGATCTAGTAACTTCTGTTAGTTGCCAGAAGAAAGCCTTGTCCACCTCACCCCCCCTGGTCTGGTGGTCTATAGCAGACTCCCACCACAACATCACCCTTGTTGCTCACACTTCTAAACTTAATCCAGAGACTCTCAGGTTTTTCTGCAGTTTCATACTGGAGCTCTGTGCAGTCATACTGCTCTCTTACATACAGTGCAACTCCCCCACCTTTTCTGCCCTGCCTGTCCTTCCTGAACAGTTTATAGCCATCCATGACAGTACTCCAGTCATGTGATTTATCCCACCAGGTCTCCGTTATTCCAATCACATCATAATTCCTTGACTGTGTCAGGACTTCCAGTTCTCCCTGCTTATTTCCCAAGCTTCTTGCATTTGTGTATAGGCACTTAAGATAACTCACTGATTGTCCTGCTTTCTCAGTATGAGGCAGGAGTCCTCCCCTCTTGTGCTCTCCTGCTTGTGCTTCCTCCTGGTATCCTACTTCCCCACTTACTTCAGGGCTTTGGTCTCCTTCCCCCGGTGAACCTAGTTTAAAGCCCTCCTCACTAGGTTAGCCAGCCTGCTTGCGAAGATGCTCTTCTCTCTCTTTGTTAAGTGGAGCCCGTCTCTGCCTAGCAATCCTTCTTCTTGGAACACCATCCCATGGTCAGAGAATCCAAAACCTTCTCTCCGAAACCACCTGTGTAGCCATTCATTGACTTCCATGATTCAACGGTCTCCACCTGGGCCTTTTCCTTCCACAGAGAGGATGGACGAGAACCCCACTTGCACCTCAAACTCCTTTATCCTTGTTCCCAGAGCCACATAGTCTGCAGTGATCCGCTCAAGGTCATTCTTGGCAGTATCATGGGTGTCCACATGGAGAAGCAGGAAGGGGTAGAGATACGAGGGCTTGATGAGTCTCGTCAGTCTCTCCATCACATTGTGAATCCTAGCTCCTGGCAAGCAGCACGCTTCTCGGTTTTCCTGGTCGGGATGGCAGGTAGATGACTCAGTCCCCCTGAGAAGGGAGTACCCGACCACCACCACCCATCTCCTTCTCTTGGAGTCGAGCCAGCAGCCGGCCGCTTCTGGGAGTGGCATGGGGCTATGGCAGGTAGGCAGCCTGAGCTCTGCTGCGCCGTCAGCCAGGAACGGCCTGTGGTAAGCGCCTCCTGGCCAGAGCTGCACCTCGCACCTCCTCCTGCACCCCAACCCCCTGCCCCAGGTCAGAATCCCCTCCTGCACCAAACTCCCTCGCAGAGTCCACACCCCTCACCCTCTCCTGCACCCCAACACCCTGCCCCAGCCTGGTGCCCCCTCCTGCACCCAAACTCCCTCCCAGAAAAAAACTAATCTAACGGCTGTTCTAAGGTAAGAAGTAGGCTAATTTGAATTAACTTAACTATATTCTACGTTTTAAGACTGAAATATGACCACAGAACGGCTTTACGTTAATTAAAAGGCAAGTTTAGTATAGCATTAATAGCCTCAATGCCATAATTGTGATACTTTTGTTTTAAATTAGGAAAAAGACTTGTATACAGGGGCCGCACAAAATGTAATAGCCCTGGGCCCACAGGAGAGTTAATCCAGCCCAGACCCTGTGCCTTGCGTCGCTCCAGGTAACCCGGTTCTGACCTTCAGTGTTCTGATGCCTGACTCCGGCTGTGACCCTTGGCTCTGGCACCTGGGTTCCAGTTCCTGGGTACCAATTCCTGCTCTGACCACTAGGCCTGACTCCTGCTCTGACCACTAGGCCTGACCACCCATGTCCAAGTCACATGACATGCTGCCTCCCGCCAAAAATCCCCACCTATGTTGAAAGAACATTCAGGCTGGCAAGTCAGGCACCCAAAAGATAGGAAGGGCCAGAATTGAGGCTGGCCGTGTGTACACCCCCTTGTGCACACCCCCCGTTGTGCTGATGTGTTATGATACAGTCTTTACTGATATCACCCCATACTACTTTTTCCATCCCCTCTGCACCCCAGCATCCTCCCTGTCTGCTCCTCCTCAGCCTCTGACTCCTCAGCTGCTGTGGGGATAAGCAATGGATGGATGGATAGATAGAAAGAAGAGCTGGTTGGAAAATGGGTTTTTTTAACGTATGGAAAATTTTGACTTTTCACTGCTGTTGCGCCTCCTCCTGGCTGGATGGGTATGGCAGGCTCTCTTCCTCTGCCATTCCCTGCCCACAGTCACTCCGGCGGTCTGCTTGCTATGACTCAGCCCTTCAGCCAGCTCCCATTCAGTCCCACCCCTTCTGGGGCGACAGGGGGTCCCACCAAACAATAGTCCAGTGACCATGTGCCAGGTCTTCGGCTGAATTGTGGGCTTACTAGTCCTTGCAAGCCTTATATCAGGGGGCTTTCGTGCAGGGCCAGTTCTGAGGGCAGTGGATCAGGGCAGTTGCCCTGGGGGCCAATATCCATACCGCTGTGCTGCTCGGCCTCTCCTTTTTTTTCTTTTTTTTGCTCAGGGAGAGGCGGGGGAATGTTTTCTGCCCTAGATGGCAAAATGCCTATGGTCCTTCCTTTCCTCAGGGGCCAGTAGGGGATCTCAGCCGCCCACCCACACTCTGGGCTCCAGTCCAGGGTCCCACAGCGAGCCGTTAAGGTCTCTTTCTTCAGACTCCTTGCTGCTTCCCTGGACCACTTCCTATCTCAGCCTGTGTCTGGACCCTTTTCCCTACTCAGTCCTTTCCCCTCCGCAGGCTCTTTGCCCCTTCCCTGGCTTGGCAGAGTTCTTTCTGGGAGTGATGCCTCCCAGAGCCTTCTCCCTGGAGGCCCGACTCCTTGTCTGCCTCTCCCCAGGCTCTCTGTGCGTGTGCATGTCTCTTTCCTCCAGAAACCTGAACCCTGGGCTGCCTTTCTGATGTCTGCCCTCTTGTCAAGGCTCACCACAGGAGCTCGTTCCACTCCGGACTTTTCCCAGTGTCTCCTCTGGCCCGCTGCCAAGGCTCCCTTCTCTGGACAGGATTCCAAAGCCTGGCCTGGCCTGCTGCCTCCCATCTACTGTCATGGAGTCCTTTCCTTAATTGGTCACCCTGCTCCCCTCAGTTGGGACTCATCCTTCATTCAGGCACCCAGCTCCTCCCCTGCTAGGCCTAATCCTAAATCGGGCCTGCCCCCCTCCCATCACTCATTGCTCGCTGGCTCCAGTTAACTCTTTCTCTCCCAGTGTGGGCTGTACACCACATCATGCATTGAGAAAAACAGAAAATATTTTGGGTTTCGGCAGAAAACGTTTCAGTTTTCCATTGAAAAATGGAAAAGTTTTGAGGAAAATGAACACTTCCCATGACAATCGTTGTTGAATTGAAAACCCAATTTTCCCCCATCTGGAGAAATTTCAATGAAAAATGTGTGACCAGCCCTGATAGACAGATAGATCGATGCTGCAGCATAGAGTATCATTTTGCTTGGACCTGTTTGCTCATTTTGTTTTAATGAAAGGGTAGTGAGAGTAGGTTTGCTGACACGGGTTAGTGTCTGTGCATCTCTAAGCAGTACTGAGTTTTAAGGAGGGATATGAATGAAGACAAGTTGGATGCGTGGTGCGCTGGGGTGGGGAATGCTAGCTCTGGGGGTATCATGGGTGAAGGCATGAAGATGGCGGTGGAGGGAGGAGATTATAAAGCACCAACAGGGGTGGGAAGTGGTAAGAAAGGGAAGCAGCATTATAGCCAGGAAGGAGTCATGCACTGGCTGCAAGGACAGGACGAGAAGCTTGAACTTGATACAGAAAGCAAGGGGAAGCCAAGACGGTGCTGTGCTGAGAAGAAAATGGATTTTAGTGACCGTGTTCTGGCTGGAGAGGAGTGAGATGGGATTTGAGAGGTGCAAAGAGGCGGTGATTGAGGTATGGGTACTAAAAACCTGGGGAAGGCGCAAATATATTAACCACAGAGATGGAGAGGAAGGGTTGGATTTTTCTATCTGTTTGGAAGAAAGAAAGAGCAGGATCTGGATGTGTGAGGACTTGGAGTGGGTGATAGGGGACAAAGATGACACCAAGGATGTGAGCCAGGGGAGGATACAGGTGTTGGCAACAGCGGTGGAGTAAGGAGGGAGAGGAACTGGTTTGGGAGGAAAGATGCAGAGCTTCTCAGTGCTTCTCTTTGGTCCTCTCAACACCTTCCTCTATCTTGTAGTCATCACTATTGCCTGTGGCACTGCAGACCCATTGAAGAGGGAACCATGTTGCTTGGGCACAGTACAGAGACCATCTCTTCTATTAAGCAGACACTTTTACTATCTGGTGTAGAGTCATCATTTTTATGTAATGGCTGTATAAAGTCCCAGGGGATGGAATTGAGGTCGAAGTCATAAACACGATACTTTGAGATTGGCATCCTATGTCATCATTATGGTTAAAGGTCATGAGATAAGACTTGCCAGACTGCAGAGTTTAAATCCTTGACTCAAGGGAAGCAGGCATGTATAGACGAGGTATGTGAGGCTTCTTAACCATTGTAAAACAAGTCTGGAAAACACTCACAAATACACTGTTGGGGACAATCCTGCACTAGCTGGGGAATGGGTTGGGTGAACTAATAATGCTTTCCTTTCTCTGATTTCCATTCACTTAACTATCCAGAGAGCCACAATTTGATAAATCCACTGCATGTCTGTAAATATGTGAGAATCCCAGCTCCTGGAGCTGTGCTTTGTGCACTACTTAGATGTTGTTTTTGCATCCTACAATTTTAGGGTAATGGTCCATAGGCCTTAAATCTCTTCCAGTTTATCCCTGTAGGTAGATCATTGTCATGGCTACAACTGGTTGGAAAAATTCTGATGAAACGCTTTGTTGTTGGAATTTGCCAATTCATCTAAATTGAAACGGTTTCGTAGAAAGAGTTCAATGTCAATGACGTTCAGAAGGAAGCCAGGCAGGTTTCAGACCCTGCCTCACACTAGCTCACCTGCCAGGCTCCTCAGCCACCTGACAACAGCCTGAAAGACAGCCAAGAACCTGGAAGTCCAGGGAGTCCCAGGTCCCAGGCTTGCAGCTCTGGTCTGCAGGGCTTCTGCGGTTTGCAAGTCCAAGACAACGTGCCACACAGACTGCCTTGGAATCAGAGACCCCCCAGACTTCCATGGGGACTTTTCATGGAGATTTTAGGAATATTTAGGTTTTGTTCTGAATTGGTATGAAATCAAATTTTGAAATATCAGAATCCTCCATGAGATGGAATGACCTTTCTCCGCCCACCTATAGTCATGACAGTGGCTCCTTTTTTGGCTAATTCACAAGAGGTATAATGGCTGCTGCTCTGTAAATATGTTTAATCTACTTAATAGATGTCTAAGTATCTGTCCCGCTGACTGGAGTGGCTCATGACCGTGAGTGCCTACCTCAGATTGTCAAAAACAGGGCAGACACCCCAAACTGGTGGTAAGTTCTGTAATTAGATTTCAGTACAACCCAGTAACAGATGTGAACTCTGGCCACCATATCAGTCTTACCCTGGAGTCACAGACAGTCCCCTTAGACTCTCCTATCTTGTCACCCAGGCAATTTGGACTTAGTGATAGTCACTTACAGCAAAAATCACAAAATATTCAGGTTGCTTCCTGTCCCATGAGACCAGTCACTTACCCTAGATCAATTTTTATCTTAGATCTCACGCCAACGACAATACCTGTAGCTAATTCTGTAATAAACTAATAAAAGGTTTATTAACTAGGAAAAATAAATGAGAGTTATTTACAGGTTCAAGCAAGCAACCATACAACACAAATGAGCCTCAGTCTAAATCCTCAGAGCAACAGAGTTGCAGTGATGGGTCAATTCAAAAGGTCTTTCGGGGCAAATCTAAGGATAACCCTGAGGGATCTCTGGCTTCAATTTAGAGTCTCTAGTCCTGTGAGAGTTCAAACTGCAAAGAGATGATCATTTTTCCTTGTGACACATTTTAATATCGTCTTCCCTCAGAAATCAAGCCGATAGCAACAGTTCCCATGCAAGTCCCTTCTTCGGAAAGGAGGGGAAGAATGCACTTAACAAAGTCTTTGATCCTTGATCTCACACAATGGCTCATTTGGATTTAATGAACAGGATTTCACATCTTTTTGTTAGAGACCATCATTTGCATTACAAAAGGCTTTCCCCCTGTTTGATGAGTTACATAGTCACAGAGGTTTACAGCGCAGATGCTTGTTGTCACTTTATAACATGGGGTAGAGTTGAGTGAGAACAACATGTGCAGCATCCTGCAAGCATTTTATAACACTAAACACATGCTTATGAACGTAACAGCCAATGGCTGTTTTGACACTGCTAACACACAGGTAAGCAAGACTGGTTTCCAGCTATGCATGTGTAAGTGTTCAGTGAGGCCTGGGGCCTTGGCATGAGCAGGCATCTGATCTGCCAGCGTCACAGTATCTTTTACCAATTCACTCTTTTTTTTAATGCCCAAGAGTGACTTTCTGACAAAAAATCCAGCAATGGATTATCATAAAGCCGTAATGGGACACTGGTTTGCTCAAGGCCTAGACAGCCTTAACTGCTAGGTTACAGGTTCAAATCCCCCCAGATCATTGAAGACGACAGAATCACAATATGTAGCTGCTTACTGACAGAGTCGATGTACGTATGGGTGATAGAATCTGGTGCTAAGGCCCAGATCCTCAAAGGTAGTTAGGCACTCTACGATACATGAGTCTGCCCAGCCACGCAGCGGGGATTCTCCAGGTTGAGGGAGGCTGGCAGAGCAGTGCAGGAAGGTTTGAAGTGTTCCTGCTATATCGCACCTGTTCGATGGCTAGCGGCTTCCAGTTCTGAAGGCTGTTGATCCGGCACCTATTACAAACATTACTTTACTTTACAAATAAGAAAAACCAGTAGAATAATGAGGAAAACAAACCAACCGGTTTTCACCCCCAGCTCAATTGCTTTCCTGAGTCATCTCAGCTTGCCTAGGTGGTTCAAGGTAGAAGGGAGGGTGTAATTTGCTTATTGACCTATTTCTGCCAACAGTACCTTGATTCCAACCAAAGCACAGTACATTCCCTTTGTCTCTGTGTGCACTTACAGACAATCAAATCGATAAGCTGCATTTACATGGTCACTGGCCTTCAATGGTGTGGGGCTTCTGATAGATTGTTGTGCGCGTATTATACATGTGGGTGTGCTCATTTAAATTCAATGCACAAAGCCACGTCAGTGCAACGTTATGGCTAAGAATGTCAATGCACAGGAGTCAGGAGATTGAAAGATTCGGTTCCCACAGCAACCGTGACTCAGGCTTCCATGCACACATGTGCAGCACAGTGGCCAGATAGAAAAAACTTGTCTGTTGCCTGAGATACCCAAATAATATTAACTCAGTATTTGCCTATACCCAGCACAAAGAGAGGCACGTGCTTAGGGAATACTGCAAACACAGGGGTGAGTTTACTGAAGGTAAATCTCTATGGCATCAGTTTAACAGCGATGATGCTTTATTGTCTGGGTGACATGAGGACAGCTTCCAGCCAATGTGGTAAACTCAACTTTGTACTGCAGGAACAGGGCCTGATCCAAGGCCCATTGAAGTCAATGGGAAAAACTCCCCTTGACTTCAATGCATTTTGGATCAGCCTCTTGAACTTTCAACCCCAGCATCCCATTAAAGTGGGTTTTGAAAATACATACATTTCCCTTTAAAATAAAATGAAATCAATGAAGTTATGCTGGCATCAAATGAGAGTAATGCAGTAGAGTTCTATTAACAGGGAGGTAGTTGGGTCTACAGGCTGCAACACCTGACTGGGATGCAGGAGACTTGAATTCTATTCCTGACTTTGCAACTGGCCTGCTGGGGAAACTTGGACAAGTCATGTCCCCATTCTGTGCCTCAGTTTCCCCATCTGTAAAATGGGCATAAATGATACTGCCCTCCTTTGTGACATGCTTTGAGCTCAGTTGATGAAAAGTGCTATATAAAAGCTACGTACTATTTTTAATAGACGGCTCCGTATACAGTAAATGCAAAGTATTGTATTATTAAGCGTGAGTTCCTTATCCTCTCAAAATAAAACAAAACCCGTTTTTTTATTGACCTATTAAAGTTTGTAAAGTGCTTTAAGATCCGGAGATGAAAGACACAGTAGGTGTATTTATTATGACTTGTGTGGTATTCCTCTGTATTTTAATAACACTCCCCCATTTTAGGGGAAATTCAAAATTCCAAGTAGATAAAGAAATATATAAAAATGAATCTACCAGATATTGGTCAGGGTTCCCAGAAAATCGGTTTGAGGTACTTTTTCTCTAAGCCGCATAAATTGGTCTATGGGTAAGGCACTGGGCTAGGAATCAGGAGATCTGGGTACAATTATCTGCTCTGTCACAGGCACTCTTTGTGCTGTTGGGCAAGTTACTTGACTTCAGTGGGTCAAGGCCTTAGACTTGCTCTACCTCCATTTTTCATCTGTAAAATGTGCATAAACAGCACTTCCTCTTTCATAACCTTAACAGTCATGTCTATTTGGCTCTTTGGGGCAGGGAATGCCTCTTGCTATGTGTGTGTACAGCACATAACACAGGCTGGATCTCGGGCACAGTCTGTAGACATGACTGCAGTAATATTAATAATCAATACACCATATGACACTCCGATAAAGGCTGCTGTCCTGCTCGAATCATTAGCAACGTGACTGTCATTCTTTAGATGCTTTCAGATCTGAGTCCCTGGCGCCTGGCAACCGGAACAGCTTACAACTCCGTTTGTCCAGCATCTATTATTTCTAGCACATTGTGCAGGAAACTGCAATGCTGCACTTTGTCCCCTCAAGGCAGAGACTGAACGTGTGACTCACTCCACTCATATGACTCTGAAAGAATAATGCAACAGTGGCGCTGGCTGTAGTGGAGCTGATTTTTCCATCACCCCTTTCCCTACTTATGGAAAACCCCTTTACGTCTATTTCCCTCATCCCATCTCTCTTGGCTTTGGAGAACATTGAGAGGTCTATTAAAAGGGTATTTTTTCATTAGGTTGTTGCATTCATTCTCTTAGGAATGGTGCCTTTTATCTCAGATGGAAAGTTGAAAGATGTTAGCAAAATCACATTTTTTTCCATAGAGAATTTCAATTATACAGAAATTGCATTTGCTGGCAAAAAAATCATTTTGATGGAACATTCCCAACCAGCTCCAGTTGGCAATATATGTGCTTGCTTATGTATGTACACATCTTCCTGGCAAAGATGAGTTCAAGGGAATGACCCTTGTACTGAGCAGGGAGAGTTGCTCCAGGGTAGCAAGGTGAATAAGGAAGTCATTGAGAAGACGCAAGTATCAGCAGAATCAGTCACCATAGAGCGCAGGGGTAGGCAACCTATGGCACGTGTGCCGAAGGTGGCACTCGAGCTGATTTTCAGTGGCACTCACACTGCCCTGGTCCTGGCCAGCAGTCTGGGGGGGCTCTGCATTTTAATTTAAATTTAAATTTAAGTTTCTTAAACATTTTAAAAACCTTATTTACTTTACATACAACAATAGTTTAGTTATATACGGTATTATAGACTTATAGAAAGAGACCTTCTAAAAACGTTAACATGTATTACTGGCACACGAAACCTTAAATTAGAGTGAATAAATGAAGACTCTGCACAGCACTTCTGAAAGGTTGCCGACCCCTGCCATAGAGATTGAAGCCCCCAAGGGTAAGAGTGTGGGACCAAATCAAAGTCGAAGAGGTGAGGGAGGAGCTGGGTCTTAGACAATGCTGTTCCGGTCTTAGACAACTCTGCTAGATCAGTGGTTCTCAACCAGGGGTTCCGGGGCCCCCTAGGGGGCTGCGAGCAGGTTTCAGGAGATCCGCCAAAATAAACCAGAGAGCAGGGCTGACATTAGACTCACTGGGGAAGAAAACTGAAGCCCAAGCCCCGCCACCCAGGGTTGAAGCTAAAGCCTGAGCAACTTAGTTTCATGGACCCGCCTGTGGAGTCGGGTCCTGAGCCATTGCCCTGCTTGCTACCCCAGCCCCGGCTTTTAAGCTACTGAATATGGAGAAAAAGAGTTGTTGTGGCACATGTGGGTGGGGGAATTTTTATAGCACGTTGGGGGAGGGCTCAGAAAGAAAAAGGTTGAGAACCCCTGGGCTAGATGATCATTGTGCAGCACTTTAATACATTTGGGTGGGATTATAAAAAGCACTTACATGATCCTACCATTTGTGCACAGTAACTAAAACAGGGGTCGGCAACCTTTCAGAAGTGCTGTGCCGTCTCTTCATTTATTCACTCTAATTTAAGGTTTCGTGTGCCAGTCATACATTTTAACATTTTTAGAAGGTCTCTTTCTATAAGTCTATGATATATAACTAAACTATTGTTGTATGTAAAGTAAATAAGGTTTTTTAAATTTTTAAGAAGCTTCATTTAAAATTAAATTAAAATGCAGAGCCCCCCCCAGGCCGGTGGCCAGGACCAGGGCAGTGTGAGTGCCACTGAAAATCAGCTCACATGCCACCTTCGGCATGTGTGCCATAGGTTGCCTACCCCTGAACTAAAATTTTCAAAACAGGGTTAGACTCCTCAGTTCACCTTTAGCCACCAAAAACACCTAAAGCCTAGTCGAGTGGAATGGCTGGATGCTCAGCACTGCTGCAACTCTGTCTGTTTATTTCAGTGCCTTAATAAGGATTTAGGAGACTAACTGTAGGCATCTGGGGCCTGATTCTCATTTAGGCCTGGCTCATATAGAGTTTTTGTACCAATGTAACTAGTTAGTTTAGGGGTGTGATTTGTTTTTACTGAAATAGTGATATTGGTACAACCCACAGGGTGGATGCTGGTCTATCATCATAACATTGTTTTAGGCCAGGTCTACATTACAGGCTTTTGCTGGCATAGCTGGGTTGGTCAGGAGTATGATGCGGTGTGATGAGTCACGGACGACGCTGTACTGGCAAAAGCTGCTGGTGTGGACACAGCTTAGTTTTGCCAATATAATTTATTTCCTTGTTGTTGTTGGAGGAGAGGGGCTGGAATAAGCCATCCCATTAAAAGCACAGATTTGCCCATATAAGCTGTGTCCCCACTAGGAGTACTTTGCCGGCACCAGTATAACTATATTCCCAGAATCTCTCATATGTAGACCTGGCCTCATATCAATGTAATTATCCCCCTGTGACAAAGCTCTGACCTTGTCTCCGTGGGTCCCGCGTTTCCTGGCAGATTTCGCTAGCCTCAGAGGCTCACTGTGACCCCCCACGTAGTTCTTCTCCCTCTAGAGGCAAGGGTCACAGCCTACTGAGCCATTTTCCTCCTAAGCCAGCAAGGGAGGTGAGGAGAAGCTACTGTGCTGTCTCCCAGTCTCAGTGATTAATCGGGGAGGGGAGGGGGGAGCCCAGGCCCGCTCTCTACTCCTGGCTCCAGCCCAGGGATCCTAATAGTAGCAGCTATAGTAGCTGACTTTTTGGAAACAGGACACATACAGTTCCCTGGGCCACTTCCCCACGGCAATCCCCACTTCCTCAATATCTACTTCACCCTTACCTCAGGGCCTCCTTCCTTGGTTTGAAGCTGGGAGTGGGCAACATTTGATGATTCCCTGTTCTGTTAATTCCCTCTGGGGCACCTGACATCGGCCACTGTCAGAAGACAGGATACTGGGCTAGGACCTTGGTCTGACCCAGTAGGACCATTCTGATGTTCTTACGTTGTAACATTTTTTGACTCCAAATAAAGGGCCACCAGTCTGAAAAGGTGGAGAAACCCCGAACTCGACCATATACTTTATGACATCTCACGTCTCAGTCACTTCTCTTTCAACATTTCTATTACTCCTTTCTTAATAGTCTACCAGTTTGTCTGCAGCATTACTAAATGTTATAGTAACACTCTTGGATTTGGTAATCCAGACTCTGTCTGCATCCTCTCTTCCTTCTGTCCTACTTTCCTGCAATACCTCGGTCTCCTCCGACAGTTCAGAAAACATTATTAACAAACCGCGTGTAACAAATAGTGCTGCTGTTGCCTAGTAAGCTTTTGGCTCCTGTCCCACCCATTGCATAATGACACAACTTTTTGGATCAGCTACTTGGATACCATCACATTACTAGGGAAGGAAAGGTTCCTTTTAATTCCATTTTCGGTTCCAAAGTAACTTCTATAATCCCTGGTTTCAGAGTGGTAGCCATGTTAGTCTGTATCAGCAAAAACAATGAGGAGTCCTTGTGGCACCTTAGAGACTAACAAATATATTTGGGCATAAGCTTTCGTGGGCCAAAACCCACTTCATCAGATGCATGGAGTGAAAAATACAGTAAACAATATATATATTACAGTACATGAAAAGTTGGGAATTGTCTTATCAAGTGAGGGGTCAGTGCTAACAAGGCCAATTCAGTTAAGGTGGAAGTGGCCTATTCTCAACAGTTCACAAGAAGGGGTGAATATCAAGAGAGGGAAAATTACTTTTGTAGTGCTAACGAGACCAATGCAATCAAGGTGGACGTCGCCCATTTCCAGCAGAGGGAAAATTACTTTTTGTAGTGACCCATCCACTCACACTCTTTATTCAGGCCTAATTTGATGGCGTCCAGTTTGCAAATTAATTTCAGTTCTGGAGTTTCTTGTTGAAGTCTGTTTTTGAAGTTTTTTTTTCTTGAAGAATTGCCACTTATGTTATTGAGTGTCCAGGGAGACTGAAGTGCTCTCCTACTGGTTTTTGAATGTTACAATTCTTGATGTCTGATTTGTGTCCATTTATTCTTTTGCGTAGAGACTGTCCGGTTTGGCCAATGTACATGGCAGAGGGGCATTGCTGGCACATGATGGCGTATATCACATTGGTAGATGTGCAGATGAACGAGCTCCTGATGGTGTGGCTGATGTGGTTAGGTCCTATGCTGGTGTCCCTTGCATAGATATGCGGACAGAGTTGGCAACGGGGTTTGTTGCAGGGATTGGTTCCTGGGTTAGTGTTTTTGTTGTGTGGTGTGTAGAGGCTGATGAGTATTTGCTTCAGGTTGGGGGGCTGTCTGTAAGCGGGGACTGGGGAGTCTCCCAAGGTCTGTGAGAGCGAAGGATTGACCTTCAGGATACTGTAGCCTAGAGAAAAGTACACTGGGCTAGGAGCCAGGAAACCACACATTCAAGTCTCTTCTTTGAGCCCTTGATGTGTTAGGAGCACTGGAAAGGAAAGTAAAACCCTTTCACTTCTAGGGCACCTATTCAAATCCAGCCCATGTCAGTAGTGTCCAAAAGGCCTTCTAACATTAGTGAGCTAAATGCCGGAATCACATAATTGAGTTCTCTGGCCTTTAATATATGAGAGTCCAGACTAGATTTTCATAATGCTCCTTTCTGGTCTTAACATCTATGAACAATAATACAAGAATATCACTTAATGAAGGGACTGTGAACCTGGGGATTGCACAATTCGCTATATTGTTTGGCTTTCCTATCTTTGGATGCAGGAAATAGTGATGCAGAACACCACTCCTAGTACTAGCAGCCTTAACTCTCACCTAGTGAATTAACAAAAAGATTCCTGCATTTCCTTACCGTAAGTAGTAGTATGTGAGGTGAGTCTTGTGATAAAAGTACAACTCATGACCTGCCCTCACCTACTGGTATTACCCATTGAGAAACACCCAGACTGATAATGTGGAACTACAGGAAAGAAAACAGCAATAAATCCTGCTAGTCACAAGTATAAAGTATACCAGATATGGCTCGTGAGATACTGAACTTTCCCAACTCTGTTGCTTCACCACAGTTTTCCCGGTGAAGTTCAAGGTGCTATTTCATATTCAGGTCAATACCTACGTCAAAAAGCAGGAATTAAAATGACGAACCTAAGAAGGGGAGCTGTATAGGATGCAATAAAAACAACAAAAACCTCTTTTAGGGCCAGACCCTCAGCAGGTTTAAATCAGCCCAGCTCCACTGAAGTCAAAGGACCTGGTTCTCATTTACATTAATTTTAATCAGGCCCCTTAGCACTGTCAGATTGGTGTAAAGGACCCGAATGTCTGCCTTGTCTATATACAAAAGTTGTACTGCTTTAATTTCTCTAGTGTGGGCATGGTTATGGTGGTATAAAGTTCTTACAGTGGTATAGCTTATATGGGGGTGTGACGGGGCAAGACCAGATGGCTGTAGTAAAGTAGTGGGAGACAGATATATTAGCCTCAGGCTAAACAAATCCCGGTTACCAGGATAAGCAAATGGCAGCTGCTCCAGGTCAATTAAGACACCTGGGGCCTATTAAGATCTTTCCAGAAGGCAGGGAAAACAGCTAGGTTGATTGGGACACCTGAAGCCAATCGGGCTGGCTGAAACTAGTTAAAAGCCTCCCAGTTAGTCAGGTGAAGGTGCATGTCAGGAACTGTAGGAGGAAGCCACGCTGTTGGAGAAACTGAGCAGTACAAACCTGCAGGGTTGTGACCCACCAGCTGAGAAACACTGCTCTGTAGCTAAGAAGATTTGGAGTCAGACTTGACCTCTGCTCCCAGTAAAGATGAACCTGAATGAACACCCTGGGTCCGAACACCTGTAAACTTCGGAGACGTTTGGAGCTGGATGTAAACTTTGTAGTTCAGGCACATCTCTAATTCCCAGCCCTGTCCTGCTAATGACTCATCCAGTGACCCTGAGCAAGCCATTTAGGTAAAAACATCCGAACTTGGGTGCCTACTGTCGGGCACTTTGTCAGTCCATTTTTAGGCATCTAAATAATTGGACTGGTTTTCAGAGTCACAACGCCCACTGAAGTCAAGGGGAGTTTTGCATGCGTAGTCACTGAAGGCCAGATTCTGAACACTTATTCTCACTGATGAGTAAGTTCCTCATGAGGATTCTCATTGGAAGCAATAGAACAACTGGTGTGAGTACTGATTGGCCTAGAGCAGGGGTCAGCAACCTTTCAGAAGTGCTGTGCCGAGTCTTTATTTATTCACTCTAATTTAAGGTTTCGTGTGCCAGTCATACATTTTAATGTTTTTAGAAGGTCTCGATCTATAAGTCTATATATATAACTAAACTATTGTTGTATGTAAAGTAAATAAGATTTTTAAAATGTTTAAGAAGCTTCATTTAAAATTAAATTAAAATGAAGCAGAGCCCTCCGGACCGGTGGCCAGGACCCGGGCAGTGTGAGTGCCACTGAAAATCAGCTCACACGCCAACTTCGGCATGCATGCCATAGGTTGCCTACCCCTGGCCTAGAGAAAGGACTTGTGTCCTCAAAGGCATTTCAGTGAGATGTCAATTGGAGTTAGGCACCTAAATACCTTTGAGGATCTGGGCCTTGGGGATTTGACCCAATATTATCATTTGTTCATTATTACAAGAACTAAACATGTATGGAGTAGGTATAATTAAAAACTCAACTTCTACTGCCCTAGGTACTTAGAGTAACTGTGATATGTTCCTATACTTAGAACTGGAGATATTGCAATCTCCAGCAGCTAGGTAAGTTCAGGCTTGAAACAAGGTACACATTTTTAACAGTGAGGGTAATTTACCATTGGGACTGCTCACATAGGGATGAGATGGATTCTCCATCACACAAAGTCTTTAAATCAGGATTGGTTGCCTTTCTAAAAAATGATCTAGCTCTTTGAAAACTCATGGCAATCGGGGGAGGTCCCGGATGATTGGGAAAAGGCAAATATGGTGCCCATCTTTAAAAAAGAGAAGAAGGAGAAACTACAGACTGGTCAGCCTCACCTCAGTACCCGGAAAAATCATGGAGCAGGTCCTCAAGGAATCCATTTTGAAGCACTTGGAGGAGAGGAACGTGACCCAGAACAGTCAACATGGATTCACCAAGAGCAAGTCATGCCTAACAAACCTGATTGCCTTCTATGATGAGATAACTGGCTCTGTGGATATGGGGAAAGCAGTGGACATGATATACCTTGACTTTAGCAAAGCTTTTGATACAGTCTTCCACAGTATTTTTGCCAGCAAGTTAAAGAAGTATGTATTGGATGAATGGACTATAAGGTGGATAGAAAGCTGGCTAGATTGTCAGGCTCAATGGGTAGTGATCAATGGCTCCATGTCTAGTTGGCAGCTGGTATCAAGCGGAGTGCCCCAAGGGTCAGTCCTGGGGCCGGTTTTGTTCAACATCTTCATTAATGATCTGGATGATGGGATGGACTGCAACCTCAGCAATTTCGCACAGGAGGTAGATATACTGGAGTGTAGGGATAGGGTTCAGAGTGACCTAGACAAATTGGAGGATTGGGCTAAAAGAAATCTGACTAGGTTCAACAAGGACAAGTGCAGCGTCCTACACTTAGGATGGAAGAATCTCATGCACCACTACAGGCTGAGGACAGACTAGTTAAGCAGCAGTTCTGCAGAAAAGGATCTGGAGATTACAGTGGACGAGAAGCTGGATCTGAGTCAACAGTGTGCCCTTGTTGCCAAGAAGGCTAACAGAATATTGGGCTGCATTAGTAGGAGCATTGCCAGCAGATCGAGGGAAGTGATTATTCCCCTCTAGTTGGCACTTGTGAGGCCACATCTGGAGTATTGAGTCCAGTTTTGGGCCCCCCACTACAAAAAGGATGTGGCAATTTGGAGAGAGGGCAACTTAAATGATCAGGGGGCTGGGGCACATGACTTATGAGGAGAGGCTGAGGGAACTGGGCTTATTTAGTCTGCAGAAGAGAAGAGTGAGGGGGGGATTTGATAGCAGCCTTCAACTATCTGAAGGAGGGATCTAAAGAGGATGTAGCTCAGCTGTTCTCAGTGGTGGCAGATGACAGAACAAGGAGCAATGGTCTCAAGTTGCAGTGGGGGAGGTCTAGGTTGGATATTAGGAAACACTATTTCACCAGGAGGGTGGTGAGGCACTGGAATGGGTTACCTAGGGAGGTGGTGGAATCTCCATCCTTAGAGGTATTTTAGGTCCAGCTTGACAAAGCCCTGACTGGGATGATTTAGTTGTGGTTGGTCCTGCTTTGAGCAGGGGGTTAGACTAGATGACCTCCGGAGGTCCCTTCCAACCCTAATCTTCTGTAATTCTATGATTCTATGAACAGGATGCATTCAGGCTTGATGCAGCAATTACTGGGTGAGATGCCAATGTCCATGTTATGTTGGTGGTCAGACTAGACCAGAGGTGGCCAGCCTGTGGCTCCAGAGCCACATGCAGCTCCTCAGAAGTTAATATGCGGATCCTTGTATAGGCACTGACTCCGGGGCTGGAGCTACAGGCACCAGCTTTCCAATGTGCCGGGGGATGCTCACTGCTCAACCCCTGGCTCTGCCACAGGCTCTGCCCCCACTCCATCCCTTCCTGTCTCCTCCCCTGATCCTGCAGTGCCCTGGCACCTCCCCCTCCCACTCTGAACCTCCTGCGCGCCACGCAACAGCTGATCGGGAGCTGCGGGAGAGAAGGGGAGGCACTGATCGGTGGGGCTGCCGGTGGGTGGGAGGTGCTTGGAGTGTGTGTATGTGTGGGAGCTAATAGGGGGTTGGTGACACATTACTGTGGCTCTTTGGCAATGTACATTGGTAAATTCTGGCTCCTTCTCAGGCTCAGGTTGGCCACCCCTGGACTAGATGATTACAGCAGTTCCTTTTGGCCTTAAAATATTTGAATCTAGGAACCACGCCTACAGAATAGTAAAAGCAGAGGTCTTGATGGGTCTCATGGTGGCTCATCTTTCTCATATCTTGTTTAGCTGAAATGCCAGTTGTCTCAGTGCTTGTCAAATACCTTGTTTTAAAGTTACACTCTAGTTACAAAACATGGCAACGTATAGAGGATATCCGCGGATCACGAATTGGATGCGGAAACAAATTTTGTATCCACGCAGGGCTCCAGCAATATATTTAACATCAGCAGCAACCTATTCTCACTCCTCCCCAGCCCATATGTGCCACGCTCACAAAAGTCACTAGCTGTCAAAGAATAATTGGACTTTTTTACATGGGGACAAAAGCTCAGACTTTGTGCTTCTTTCTTCCTTTAAAACCTTTTTTTTTTAACTCCCATAATCAGATTTTCTACCTTGGGGCTTTTCTTTAAAGCTCGTGCTCTCTTGGGCCCATGCTCGTTGCAGTGGTGGTCTGGACTGATAAAAAGGTTTTCTGACACTGTCTGTTAGTGTCCATGCTATGATGTGTTTTTGAAGCTAAGAAGGTCGGATTTGTCTTACTGGATCTGACCTTGTCTGTCTAGTCCAGTCTCTTGTGTTGGGCAGTGGAGGGAATATGAAAATTCCTTCTTGATCCCTGCCGGTGGTCAGACTGTGCCCTGAAGCATGGCATGGGAGGACTCGTCTCTCATTATCTTAGTTTCCCTAGTTACAATTATTATTAATGGCCACAGATTATCTGGCCCTTTTGAAAAATGCAGTCACAGTATTTGTCAATGGAGCCCCTGTGAGTTGGGGGTCTGTGGGATGACCCCACAGACTTTCATGTAGATCATAGAGTCGGCACATGCTCTGTTCTCTAGTAAAGGACAGTTCGCCTCATCCCAGCAACCAATCTCTGAGCTGCTGTAGCTACTGCCTAGGGGAGAGATAAGGTTCTGGATTCTGACTTGCTGTGTGACCCTAAGCACGTAACTGTGTGTATTAACCAATCCATCTGTAACCTGGAGACAGTACCCCTTGCCCAAGACAATGCACATGGGAAATCTGCTTGCATTTCCTATGTTCCCTTAAAATCCCTCATAGGAGCTGCCACAACTGGATTCTTCTGCTCTTGTCTCTGGTAGAGCAGGGAATTTTCTTGCCTGGCACCCTGCTGCTCCTGTCTGGAGCACCAGCTGACAGGGCTCCTGACAGACCCACTAGTTGCCACATGGATGAGTCACCTCCCCACCCATTATTTCAGATTCATAGCAGTAAGTGATTGTTTAAACTAACTTGGCCATTCATCCTTATTTTTAGAGTGGGCACATGCTTTTCTGGTGTGATTGAAGGATGGTCCTGGTATTAAAGCACTGGCCTGAGACTCAGGAGACACAGGGTCAGTTCCTGGCTCTGCCACAGACTGTCTGTCTGATCTTGGGCAAGTCACTTAATCGCTCTGTGTCTCAGTTTCCCATCTATAAAATGGGTCTAATAAGATTACTTTACATCACGGGGGTGTTGTGAGGGTAAGTTTACCAGTGTATGTGACACCTATCAGGGCCCCATTACCACAGTATCTGTGTCCCCCACAACACTCCTGTGAGGTAGGGAGATATTAACCCTACAGATGGGGACTGAGGCTCATAGGGAGATTGGGTGACTTGCCTAAAGCCACATAGTAAGTGTATGGTAGAGCCAGGAATTGAACCTAGCTGTTCCAGCCAAGTCCCTTTTTCCACAGACCATCCTCCTCCCAGATAAGAGGCTGGTGGAAGACATAGCCAGGGAGGTCACTGAAAAACTTTCTTTTTATTAAAGAGAGAAGTTGATTTTTTCTTTTCCAGGTTTCCCTGGCACCGTTAGTAATGAATTCACACCTTTTTATTTCCAGAAAGGTTGAGGAAATAAATTCAGCGCTAAAAAATGCAGCAAACTCTCTTGAGGCAGACTTCCCATATAGTACTGCCAAATCCTGATGCAGCTTTTTGCAACGTCCTCATTTAACCTTTACCAGAGCCGAAAAATATGCAAAGAGTTGACTATTTCAGGCACCGGCCATTAACCTTGCTACTAACAATCAGTCAAATCAATGCTGGTGGATTGAAAGTGCGGTTCATAGCTTTGGCAAGGAAGTCCTACTTTTGTTGTTAAAGATAAAGCCACCAGACACAATTTACCCAGCTAGTTAAATCTTTTGGCTGAGATGTAAAAGGAATTGGAAAAGGCAAATGAATTAAATAACTCGAAAAATGCAGCGGGATTCAACCACCTCTCTCTTTCTGACTTGTTTTCAGCTGGTTTGGAGCGGGGCCCACACCTGCCCTGGGCCATGTCTCCAGCTAGTGTAAAAATCTGGCCCCCGGGAGCTGAGTTTAGTTTTGTGCTCATTGCAGAATAAATGCCAGCGATTGCTGAGATTTCAACACCACGGTCCTGGGCCTTCCTTGTCACGAGGGAAGACCTTTTAGAAGCTTTCCCTGCTGAGTTTAAATGTTAGGACTCAGGCCCGTACCCCTTCGACAGTGCCCAGGTTGACTGACGCTGGGGAGCTCTGCAGATGGAGGGAAATGAGGAATTCTCCCTTCATCAGACAACACTCAACAGCAGCGTGGCCCTGGTATTGGGGGAAGGACCAGAGGATTTGTGTAGTGGTGGAGCCATCAGATTCTCCCCATCCAGGCTCACCCATCACCCAACCTCCCCTAGGAAACTGCATGCAGAGAACTTCCTTCCATGCGCTATCGCCCTGGGTGGTGGCCCTACAGCACTTTTATAAGAAGAGTTCCAGATACACTCTGGGCCTGATGGAAATCACATCGAAGTCAGTGGGGATCTTTCCACACACTTCAGCAGGCTTTGAATCAATCTCCCTCTGAGGAGGAAGCCAGATTTTCCTGTTTATATTGTGGCCGTTATTTTTGAGTCATCGAGGGGCCTGCGTTTGTGCTTCCGACTCTGCTAAAACTCCCACCGGGGGCCAGCTCCTCAGTTGGTGTTGTCGTCTGAGTGACTCACAACAGAGAATGCAAATCTCAGGTCAGACTGTCAGAAAATAGGGCAGGCATCTCAAATTGGTGGTATATTCTCTGATTAGATTTCACCAAGCCAGTAACAGATGTGCACTCCTGGATTACTATATTAGCCTCACCATGGAGTCACAGCCAGTCCCCTCAGGCTCTCCAGCGCATCTTGCCACCCAGACAAACTAGACCTTGTGATGAAAGGTTATTAACCCCCCAAATCATCTCACATTAGGTTACTCCCAATCCCAAAGGATCGGTCAGTGGATATTCTTGATCTTACACCAAAAACAATGCTGGAAACTAACTAAAGGTTTATTAGCTAAGAAAAGAAATGAGAGTTATTGAGAAGTTAAAGCAGGTAAAATACATTAACAGGGGAGTCAAAGCTTGTAAGTCCAAAATGTTAACAGAGTTTAAGGAATCTGGTAGATTTCCAAAAGTTCCTCAGCTTTACCCAGAAAAATTCTGGGGATCTCTGTCCACTTGTTTATTATTCACCCTGTTAGAATCCAAAACAGTTCAGAAATGCAGGATCATCCCCTTAAACCAGCATGTATAGATCCTGCTCACAGAAGACAATCTGAGCAGTGTCTTCACCCA
Source organism: Mauremys mutica (assembly GCF_020497125.1). NCBI lineage: Eukaryota > Metazoa > Chordata > Testudines > Geoemydidae > Mauremys > Mauremys mutica. The sequence continues at coordinate 11,676,292 of NC_059072.1, forward strand.
CATGGGTCCTTCCTTTGACGAAGAATAAGCAATGCAGACAGTCTGTGAATTCCCAGTGTTGCTTAATCGACATTGCTTTGAAGTTAGCCTCTTCTTCTTTTATATCCCAAGGCTTCGTCTGTATTTAATGGGTTATTTAGTTACAGGAATATACATAATATAATTGCCTGCCATTACATTAGGATAGGGATAGATAAGTGAAAACAATACAAGTAACACTTTATTAGTTTTCATGCAGTTTATGTAACAAGTAAATTCTTACCTGAATACTAGCACACACTCTAATTAAGTACAGGGTTATATATAATGTAACGCAATAGAATTTAACAGGTTACAGATAAGTGAAGACAATAACATTATCATTTCACTAGTTTTCATGAATTTAGAGCCAATATAATTACCAGGGCATACGCCATGTAAATGTAATGTAATAACATCCCCCTTTGTCCTATTCTAGTAAGTGAATACACAAGTGAATTGGCCTCTGGCTCTGATTTGAGCTGGCAACCTGCTAGATGGCATCACAGGTATAAACTAGTGAAAACAATGGAGCTATGACAATTTACACTAGCCAAGGATGTGGCCTCTATAGACCAGAATGGCAACTTGTCCTGAATAAGGAGGGCACTACTGGATTTCAAATGGGAAAGCAACATTGGTTGTATGGTTTTTGGGAGCTTTTATGAGAAAGCTGGCAGCCTTTGAGGACCTATTTATTGACCATACAAATCAGAGATTCCTTTTCTTCCTACCCCTAGAAGGGAGAAGTGGATTTCCAGACCAGAACGACACATTACATAAGTGGTCATTTCAGCATGTGTTTTTTGGCTAGTGTTTTTCCCGTATGGGGGCTCTTTTCTTGCAGCATAGAATGAGCTGATATTGCTGTAAAAACATTCTTCACACAATTAGTGTGAAGATACTTTGATTGTAAATAATGGATTCTCCTACTGACCTGGAAAGTTCATAGTCTTGCAAGAGCTAGTGAGAAATTTAATTTACACGAAACTACCTGAGAGTGGGAAAGTGTGAAACATGCTGAATTCAGCAGTTACCCATTGGTGTAATTTAGTATATAGAGCCCTCTGAAAAACACATCCCTGTATCTGTATATCTATTTATAGAGTCAGATTCATCCTGGGTATGAGTAAATCCCAACCCAGTGCGATGCATTTCTGGTAAAAATCATTCCTTGTGTAACTCCACTGACACAGGGCTGTGTCAATTCATGCCTGATGTAACTTCTTGTAACTCCAATGGATATAAGTCAGAAAGTGTCCCCTCCAAGGCAACTGGGGCACTTCATTAAAAATGCATTGGGCCAATTGGGCCAAATATGAACGACACATTATACATTATACACTTCAGGGATGAAGGCCACATGGTGGATGGATGAGTAGATGGCAAGGTATGTGCTACACCTGTTGTTGGCAGAAATCATGATATAAACAACAAAACTGCTTCTGAAAGAGAAGTATTTTAGGCATTTTAAAATGGGGAAGGATGGGCTAAAGCAGATATTTCCACACTGTAGCAAAGACTCATCTCCCACACGAGACCTGGCTTGACATCCCCTACAAGGGTCTAGACTGAGCTGACGTTAGACCAGTGCGGTTGGCCCTGCCTAGAAGATCACTACAGTTGAGGATCGTTGGGCCTCGCTTGCCAGTTGTATGGTTGCTGCGCTGTGTTTTGGGCTCCAGCACCTGAACTCAGGTCGTGATTCAACTTCTCTGCCTTATTTCCTGCGTTCCCCCCTCCATGGGCTTTGTCCAGTTTGCAGGCTCTCATAAGTTACAATCTGCCTTGGGGCCTTCCAGGAGGAGAGATGGCCCCTGCTGTGTAGGGGAGGTTGCCCATCTAACCAGTATCCATTAATGAAACCAGCCCGCTGCTGGTCTGGTCTGTCATGGCTGTTACCTGGGGCCCGGCACAGCTCCACTCCTGCCTACATAGACTCATAGAATATCAGGGTGGGAAGGGACCTCAGGAGGCCATCTAGTCCAACCCCCTGCTCAAAGTAGGCCCAATCCCCAGACAGATTTTTACTCAGATCCCTAAATGGCCCCCTCAAGGATTGAACTCACAACCCTGGGTTTTCTCTGCTCTGATTTCACCCCACATCCCTTTAAGCTCCCCATGCTCTCCACAGCCCATATTTGGCCTCACTACAACTTCCCTCCCCTTCTCTCACCATCAGTTTTGCCCTTTCCTTCAGGATGCCCCCTGCGCTTGACTAACTTCCCACAAACACCCCTCCCATGAACCTTCAAGCCCCCCATGAAAATCGTCTCAAAGCCTTGAAGCTAGAGTGGGCTCAAACCCAGCCCACAGGCCTGAACAGCCCTTAACTTTCCCTGGGAGGAGAGAGTTCTCAACTGGAGCTGCCATTTGCAAATGGTCCCTACTCTTAATAATGGGCTGAATCAAGACCCTGGATCTGAACAACCCAACATAGAATCATACGATTGGAAGGGACCTTGAGAGGTCATCTAGTCCAGTCCCCTGCACTCATGGCAGGACTAAGTATTATCTAGGCTATCTCTGGCAGGTGGATCCAGACCTGTATTTTGCAGCATGAGCCCATCCCTAATGAAGAATCTGATCCTGTGAGATCCAGACTGGCTCCTTAGAGGTGCAGATCACCCTCTCTGCTCACTGGAATCCTCAGCTCATAGGATCAGGCCAACATTTTAAAACTTGGGTGCCTGAAGTCAGGCACTCAAATGCCGGGGGCCTGATTTTCAGAGATGCTAAACACCTGCAGCTTCTGGTGAAGCCGATGGGAGCTGGGAAGGTTCTTGCTAGGGGTGCCCTGCACCTGGAATATCAGCCCCTAACCATGATGTGAAAGCGATGCCACGCGGTTTTGATCATTATTGTGTGGGGAGCAGTAGGATTGGATTGAGGAGTGCTTGATTTATTAAAGATCTGATTGGATTGAGAAAAGGCTCCAGATGCTTTTAATGGAGCGATTTGTCTCTCAACTGGCACAACCCTTCCCCCGAGCTGCCTGTTCCAGTCAACACTGTCAGCCCATTCCATGGACCAATGCAGAGTTTGAAGGAGATGCAATGGCAGACCCTATTCTCCACTCACTTTGAGGTGCTGTGTGCCCTGGGGTTGCATGAAAAGGAGCAGTCTCTGCAAATGCCTCCCTGCATAACAACTAGTCACAATCCAGGCTACATATTGCTTTAATCAGGCTACAGACAAGCTTAGTTTGTAAGTTGGTGGCATAGCAGGAAACCCTTAATCTTAAGAATGCTGGGTCAATGCTGTAACATGCATGGGTTAATACACCCCACTGAGGCTGGGAATTGCTGGGTCCCCTGCACCCATTCACCAGCCACTTTCACACGCATTACATTGCTGCATCCAGTCTGCCCTGTTCCCAGCTGTCTGCAATAAAGTCAACATTCCCAGCCACTCTGATATGAGTGTCTGTGCTTAGCTGAGTGAAAGGGATTTGACTTTTCAGCCCCTGTCCTGGGAATCTCTGGCTATTAGGTGCATAAAAACCTTAAGTGCCTGCTTCTTATTTACTCTAAGACCATTTATACCTGTCTGGCAGTGTAAAGGGAGCTTAAAGTGGGTGTACGCTTCTTGTCATGTCCTCATACTGCTTCCCACCACCTCTGTGCACATGCGATTGCCCGATCATTGCACACCGCCAGGAAGAGCACTCGTGCTCAAGCAGCTGGCATTGAATCATAGAATCATAGAATCACAGAATATCAGGGTTGGAAGGGACCTCAGGAGGTCATCTAGTCCAACCCCCTGCTCAAAGCAGGGCCAATCGCCAACTAAATTGCAGGAGCTGCTTCATATTTTGAGGCTTTCTGCCACAGTCACAGGTATTGGGGCCAGTGATGTAGCCCCACTCGATCGTCACATCTCTAAACCAGGCAACTCCAGGGTGGAGTTGATTGAGGCAATGCTACACAGTCCAAGGCTGACCCACACCAGGTGATATGTCATCGACTGATTGGAGCCAGAGCACAGAGGCTATAGGATCGTTCTCCACCCATTTGCCGTAACTGATCCCTTGTCCGTTTTTGGTGACAGTGTGAGGGGTTTAATGGTGGCAAGAAATCTTGGCTGAGATGTCAGTGGCCTCAGCATCGGTGTTAGATCATACAGTGGATGTCTTGGATCTGTGCATTGCCTTGTGCGCTCAATTCTACTAGCAACTTCCAGCATATCTTTACACAGGCGGGGGACATAAAGGGGCTTAATTGTAAATGCAAATCAGGACGTCTATTTATTAATAAATCAGAGTGTAATAATATGTCATGATTTTATGTACTTTTAAAGTGTAAATTAACTCCTCCATCTCTATGTGATCCTTAATAAGAACAGCTAAAAATAATACCACACAACCAGGGCAAAAGGAATACTCCCCCCATCCCCCACCACCATCTAGTAGATGGCAGACGGCAATAATGATTGTAAATAGTTAACGCCGTCTGACTTATGAATTGGGTTGGCAAGATTTCACATGGCCATAAACCTGCTTCTCAGAAGGTGACGTGAACCACACAGAGCATTGCATTTCCTTTTGCTTTCCCCGTTGCTTAGTCTGTGTTTGAATATGGTTGTTTGATATTTACATTTGTTTCAGCTTGGGGCTGATTTTTTTCCCCCGCTCAGATTACATTTTAGCTTTGAAATTCACTGAGCTGCTCCTGTTTATCTTAACACTGAAAAAAAAAAGGCATATTCTGCTAGGCTGTACTGTGGATGAATCAACATTGAAATATAAAACATGACGGGCCAGACTCTTGCCAGATGTAACTTGGCACAGCTCCGCTGACTTTAACAGAGTTTGGGACATATCCTCCGCTGGTATAAATCAGATAGCTCCATTGAAACCCTGGAGCTGTTCTGATTTGTGCCATCTGGGAAGCCAGCCCAATTTTATTAATTGGAGAATGCTCAGCCCTATCACTGTCCAAGAGGCACAAAGGACTATGCCAATTTACAGTATAAAGCGCTTGTTTGGCTAAATTTACCTTTTCCTATTTTATAATCAGAAGTGCATCCCCCATGGCATTGAATACGATAAATAAGAGAAGACAGATGCACTGTTCGTTTTAATCATTTAATTTGCATGCAGAAATCTGGAATCAGATCTCAGTCATCTGAGGACAAGGGAAAAACTGGGGACAAAATAAGTTTGTGTTTGCACATAAAGCCTGTAATGCAGAGGACTGCCTTACATAACAGAAAGGATCTACACAAATGGGGAGAAATGCCATGCGCATAGAAGGCATATTTAGCCACCGCTGCAAAGATAGCCGATAAAAACATAGATGATGTTTCACTGCCCAGCATGTTAAGGCATTTTTGGATTGGAACCTTTAATACACTCAGGTCTTTTTCACTGGATACTGTATTAGCTTTTAAATAAAAGACATAACATTCAGCAACTATAATCTCCCCATGTAGTAATATGAATAAAGCAGGATAATTCCTTATGTATTTTCCTAAGTCTGAACTAAAATTAAAGAGACACTGTCAATTTAAAAAAGCATGTCTGTCTGAATTCTTTTTTCTTATATTACAAGAAATGCACACGATTACTGTAATTAACAGAGATTAGAGGAAAAACTCACGTGTTTTGCAATTTGCTTCTTTTGTGCATTTGGCAGCACTTTTGTACAGTTTGTTTCCTTGACTAGCCAGTTAGTTAAGCATGTGTGCAATCTTTGCATGATCTGGGCCTTATCCAGCTTCCCCTGTTTGTGTAGGCATTTTGCAGCTCTATGAATAACAATAACACCTGGCTGTTATCTAGCACTTTTCATCAGGAGATCTCAAAGCACTTTACAAAGGAGGGCAGTATCGTTATCCTCATTTACAGGTGGGGAAACTGAGGCACAGAGCAAAGAAGTGACTTGCCCAAGGTCACCCAGCAGGCTAGTGGCAGACATGGATACTTGAAACCACGTCTCCTGAGTCCTAGCCCAGTGTACTGTCTAGTCGGCAACAGCATTTCTTAATGAGAATGGGATTTTGAAAGGAGCCAAGGGCGTTAGGTACCCAGTTCCTACTGATTTAGTCGGACTCTTTTAGGCTCCTTTCAAAATTTCAGCCCAAATATCTGAATTTACTTTGGGGCAAAATAAATGTGTTTGCTGAGGGTGGAATATTTAAAAGCACCTTGGAGAACGAGTCCCACTGAAAGTCAAAGGACATGTGCTCTTTTGAAAAATCTCACCCTGGAATCTGAAATCAGGTAACGTTACAGACATTCTAGAAGCTTTTATCAGAAATATGCGGTAATCTTTCCATTCTATGAGGAATTTCAAAAGTTTATTTAGACGAATACTGTTATGTATTACCCTATGCACAAGGAACAGCCTGTGTATGTCAGTTTATATGGGGGTTTTTTTGAGAGGAAGGAAAACAACGAGAGAGCACACAGCAGTTCATGCTGAAACATTCTACATTGGAGCTGGGACACAAAATGGCAGCAGACAGAGATACTCCTCAACAGTTGCAGGTTCAGTACACAGAAAACAGAACAACAGCATCTCCTTTCAGTTACAAACTACATACACTACACCTTCTAACAGGGAATGATAGCAGAGGTCCAGAAAAAAAAACAATTATTAATCCGACTATCTCTGCCTAGTTATATTGCTCTCATCATCATGGTATCGAAGACCTTGCTGACCACTGATGATGATATCTATTATTTCTATTACAATAGCACCTAGAGGCCCCATTGTAGCAGATACAGTACATACAACACAATAAGGAACAGTCCTTGCCCTGAAAAATGTACTGTCTAAATATTAATCCCAGCAGACAAGGTATCCTGGGACAGATGCTCATTTTAACTCTCTATATACTACTTATGGGAAGCAGTTGTGTAGCAGTTCACTCACCACAGTTGTGTAACAGGCAACACTCACTGCTAGGGGCGCCCCCCTGTGGCTGGGTTTGGAGATCAGCTCTTATCCAGTGCAGTGCCGCCTTCCATCTCTCGCTCACCCACAGCTCCTCTGACTCTCCAGGACTCAGGATACTCTCTCTTTGTGACTCAGCCCTTTGGGCAGCTGATTAGATAGCTTTTCCCTTGCAAGGTATCTACGTCTTGCCGGACAAACTGTCTAGATGCCACCTTCACCAGTCCCGTGCCACTTCCCAGTGGCTGGTAGGGGAACCCAGACCCATCTGCAACTCTATCATCACCAGCCAAGATCTATGTCATCTCAACCCTCACTGCTCCTTCCCTGGGCTTCTTCCTACTCTGCCTTCCACAGGCTTTCTTCCTTGCAACTCCTCTGGGTGAACCTTTCCTGCAGGGCTAGGATCCCAGGGCTTTTGCCCCCCAGTTTTCCTTCTATCCACCTCTCTGTACCCAGAGAATAACTGCAGACCATATCTCTGTAGCCCTCTTCTGCTCTCAACTTCCTGGCTTTATACAAGCCCAGTCTGTCTCTGCACAGCTCGGCTTCATCTTAAATTAGTGCTTATCCATCTAGGCTGACTCTCCTGCAAGCGTGGGCTAGTGGGTCAATGGGCCCCTTCTGAGCCACCTTAACCCCTTCAGGGCTTGTGTGGGGAGAACTTGTTCACACAACGCACAGTCAACTTGTGGAACTCATTGCCGGGAGAAGTTGTGAAGGCCAAAACTATAATGGGATTAAAAGAAGAACAAGATGTGTTCATGGAGGATAGGTCCTTCGATGACTATTAGCCAAGATGAGCAGAGATGCAACCCCATGATCTGGCTGTCCCTAGTCTCAGACTGCCAGAAGCAGGGAGTGGATGACAGGGGATGGAGCACTCAATGAGTGCCTGTTCTGTTCATTCACTCTGAAACACCTGGCATTGGCCACTGTTGGAAGACAGGATACTGGGTTAGATGGACGATTGGTCTGACACAGTATGGCCGTTCTTATGTTCTTAATACCCCATCACAAGTTCCCATCTACCTCTGTCTTTACTTAGCTGTGTTACATTACAGTCAACATTTCTGGAGACAATATTAGATTAGTTTGCGTTTATTTTTATACTCAGACTAAAATCTCCTTTAGAGATCTGAAACAGGAAGCATCTATAAGAGGAGAAATCTAATTTTTATGAAGTATCCACTAGATGTGATTTACTCCAGTTAACTTGGCTGCCTGAGTTCATCAAACATATTTATTAGGTTCAGAAAAGGAGAAACTGAAGAAAGAGTTTTAACTAATCATATATTAAAAAAATTGCCTACATGTCTTTGCATACATTATGTATTCTTCCTTGTTGATAATTTGACAGTCACTCCTCTATTGTATGCTGAATCAACATGTTTTGCCAGGTGTCATGACCTGTCTCTTCCCGGACGCACACCTTGTTCAACACTGTTGTCTCTGGGTTGCCGGTTCAGCCCTCTTGCCCCTCTACGCTTCCTCACAGGACACTTGCCTGTAAATCCTGGGCAGTCTTGGATGCTTTTCCTAACTCTATTTTGAGAGCCTCGCAGATCTCTTCAGACCCCACTGGATGACTATACCTCCAACTTCTAGGTTTGAAAAACCAATCGACTTTTATTTAACCGTATTAAACATTACAGTTGCATTCAGTATCCCTTCTGCTTCTTCCTACCTAGGAAAAGCCTAATTGTATTAGTACCCGACAGTGCTTCGCTGCCTGGTCACAGTTCCCTCTCTCCTTAGGAGTCAACTGATGACCCTTCAAAGTTAACCCCCCAAATTCTGGTTCCATCCAGGACTCCAAGCCTCTCTCTCTCTCTCAAAGAAACCACTGGCCCCACAACATAGCCCATCATACAATTCCACTTAACAACAGTTATCATATAACGACATGTCACATCACACAATTTCAAGTTAGCATAGTTCTCCACAATGGGATGTAAGGGAGAGATTAAAAAGGTCAAGAGATCAGGGGTGGCTCTAGCCATTTCGCCGCCCCAAGCACGGCGGCACGCCGCAGGGGGCGCTCTGCCGGTCGCTGGTCCCGCGGCGCCGGTGGACCTCCCGCAGACATGCCTGCAGAGGGTCCGCTGATCCCACGGCTCCGGTGGACCTCCCGCAGGCACGCCTGCGGATGCTCCACTGGAGCCGCGGGACCAGCGGACCCTCCGCAGGCACGCCGGTGGGAGGTCCAACAGAGCTGCCTGCCACCCCCCGCGGCATGCTGCCCCAAGCACGCGCTTGGCGTGCTGGGGCCTGGAGCCGCCCCTGCAAGAGATTCTGATCAGATAAGTCCATTCAACTCCATCAGAAGCCTTTTCTGTCTCCAAAGTCAAGAGTGTGCAATGAACCTCTGACCCTGGCACTCATTGCATTAGGTGGAAAGCCTTTACTATGTAATCTGAAGCCAACCTCCCCTTCACAAAGCCCATTTGGTCCTCCTGGATAGTCCAACTGTTGGTATAAAATTTTTCAAAGCTACAGCTGATACCTCAGTGATAATTCTGCATTCTATATTCAGAGGGTAGTCTGCAGCCAGAGTCTCCACAGTTGTGACCATCTTCCTCTTTCTTTAATATTTGTATAAGAGGAGTGCCTCTCATCTCAAGATATTAGAGAGAAAAATGGGTAAGGAATTGGCATGTCTATGCAAGCAAATAAAAGAACTCTGAGGCAAAGCAGTGGAGATGTCACATTCCTTTTAACTCAGATCTTCCCAGAACAAAATACTCCCAGTTTTACTGGACTTCACTGTATTTGTACTTGGAGCACTATAGATGCTGGAAGTAGAGAGAACAAAGGGCTGGACCTTTCACATATTTTATACGGTAATTAACTAGTTAGAGTGTTGTGCAATGCACACCATTGTTCTTTACTGGATGAAGACAGAGCTGCTCATCTGTGTTCCTTTATGTTGCTACCAGCTCATGGAGATTCTCCTTCTGATCAAGTGGTAGTGGCCTGGACTAACGTTATTCAATAGTGATAAAAATGATTAACTCTTTCTATTCCAGTAGCCCAAAGTATCAGACTTAGGAGGTAGATAAGGATCTCTCCCCAGTTCTGGCTGTGTGAATTTCTCTCCTGACCTCTCATGGAAAAAGCTAAGTTTTTGGAAACGCATGGCAAGATTTGAGCATACATGAAGGAACATTATTGTCCTGTCATGAGGTCGTATTTGCCCTACCAATCCCTATTTATCACATAGATACAGTGGGCAAATGTACCCCAGGTGTAACTCTATGGACTTCAGTGGATTTAGACCAAGGAAGTATATGAACCAGGATTTTGTTTTAGAAGGCTTTCCATATCTAAGTTACCAGGGCTGTACATAACCCAAGGTTTGGTCATTCTGAAAATATTTGCCTTTGTATAATTCCTGTAATTTGTACTGTCTGATTGCACGTCATTATCTGAATCTAGTTTGGGCCTTTTGCTGTCCATGTGAAACCAACAAAACTAATATTACACACAGAGATGCACGTATGCAAAGAGGAGAAAAAATGAAGAATCTCATCTCATGGCAATTTAGCATAGCAAATTCGATTTGTTATTCAAGGCCAGAAGGTATCATTGTGACCATCTCATCTGACCTCCTGCATACCACAGGCCACAGAATTTCCCCCAAATAATTCCCAGAGCAGATCTTTTATAAAAACATCCATTCTTGATTTAATAATTGTCAGTGATGAAGAATCCACCATAGCCCATGTCGAAATGTTCCTATGGTTAATTACTCTCACTGTAAAAAATTTACTTCTCATTTCCAGTCTGAATTTGTCGAGCTTAAGCTTCCAGCCATTGTATTATGTTCTCTGATAGATCGAAGAGCCCGTTATTGACTATTTGTTCCCCATGTATATACTTACACACGGTGATCAAGTCACCCCTTAACCTTCTCTTTGTTAAACTAATTAGATTGCTCTCCTGAGATCTATCACTATAAGGCATGTTTTCTAATGCTTTAATCATTCTCATGACTCTTCTCTGAACCTTTCCAAGGTTCTTCTTTAATTGTGGACACCAGAACTGGACCCATTATTCCAGGGTAAAATAACCTCTCTAATCCTACTCGAGATTTCCCTGCGTATGCATCCAAAGATTGCACTTGACCTTTTAGCCACAGCATTGCACTGAGACCTCATGTTCAGCTGATTATCCTCCACGACCCTCAAATCTTTTTCAGGGTCACTGCTTCCTAGGATAGAGTCCCTCATCCTGTAAGTCAGGCCAACATTCTTTGTTCCTAGGTGAATACATTTACATTTAGCCATATTTAAAATGCATATTGTTTGCTTGTGCCCAGCTTACCAAATGGTCCTGATTGCTCTGGATCAGTGACCGTCCTCTTCGTTATTTACTACTCCCCCAACTTTTGGGTGATCTGCAAACTTTATCAGTGATGATTTTATATTTTCTTCCAGGTCATTAATAAAAATGTTAAAAAGCATAGGGCCAAGAACCTGTTGGACCCCCCTAGGAACACACCCATTCAATGATGACTCCACACTTCCAGTTACATTTTGAGTCCTATCAGTTAGCCACCTTTTAATGCATGTAATGTGTGCCATGTGAATTTTATTTCTTTCTAATTTTTTAATCAAAATATCTTGTGATACTAAGTCAAATGCCTTACACAAGTGTAAGTATATTACACTAACACTATTACCTTTATCAACCAAACTCGTGAGCTTATACAAATATAACAAGTTAGTTTGACAGGATCTATTTTCCATTAATTATATTATCTTCTTTTAGTTCTTTATTCATCAAGATCCGTATCCGCCACTCCATTATCTTGCCCAGGATTAATGTCAGACTGACAGGCCTATAATTATCCAGGCTGTCCCATTTGTCGTTTTAAAATATTGGCACAACTTTAGCTTTCTTTGAGTCTTCTGGAACCTCCTCGGTGTTTCAAGACTTCTTAAAAATCAGCATAAATGCTCCAGTGATCTCCTCAGCCAGCTTGTTTAGAACGGTTGGATGCAAGTTATCTGAATCTGATTATATTAAAATGGCTGATGTTAGTAGCTGCTGTTTAGTATCTTCCTGAGATACTAGTGGAATGGAAAGAGTGTTATCATATGTTATGACTACATCATCTGTTTTTTTCCCCAAATACAGAACAGAAATACTTATGGAACACTTCTGCGTTTGATAAGTCTATCATTTCCGTCTAGTAATGCACCAGTGCCATTGTTAGGATTCTTTTTGTTCCTAATACACTTCAAAAACTTTGTTTTAGTGTCCTTAACTCTTCTGACCATAGTGTTCTCCTTGTGTTCCTTTGGTTCCCTTATCAATTTTCTACAGTGCCTAGTGTCTGATATCAGTAATCTGCACTTTATTCTGTTTGCACATTATAAATGTGATCAAAGTCATAATCACTTGGTACTTAAGGCACTTGTTATTAAGATTCAGAGGGTTTTACTGTTAATGCACTTGGCAACTCCTTTAACTTGCTACTCCTATGTTTTAAAGAAATCTTTAAGTGTATATGAGTTTTCTCACAGTCTACTTGTTTGCAGCTTATGATAAATAATGCTACATTCAGTCAGAAGGAATTTACAGTAGATCGCATAGAGAGACTGGCTCTGCAGGCAACCTGACATGCTATACCCTCATTGGACTGTTTCAAGCAGTGGTTTAACAGAGAACAAGTCAAATTAAAGGGAAACTGTCATCCACTTATGTCCAAAAATGTACCCTTGTAATTAGAGCTGAGCAAATACTGAATTTTTCAGTGTAGTGGCCACTAAGAAATTTTTTAAAAAAAAGTTTCAAATTTAAACTGAACTTTTTTCATTTTTTCTCACCGTGTCCTAGTCCAGCGTGCTATCCACTGGGTCACATTGCCTCCTCTGTGTGAACAGGAACTCGCTTTCCATCAGAGGACAATTGCCAGAGAGGAAAAAGGGTGACATTTGCTCACTAAATTCTTCATTGGGAATTGTTTGCCCAGCACCAGCCAGAACAGGCTGAACACTTTTCACACAAGGGGCTTTTTTCTTATAGGGTGAAATTCAACCTCAGCCAAAGCCTGTGCAGCACCACTTTCTCTTAGATCCTCAGGGGGACTTAAGTGGAGTACGGACTTTGTGCTGCGTCCCTGCACAGGGGTGAATTTAGAGCTGGTGAAAGCTGCCTGATTGACTGAGCCTCTGAGGGGGAGGGGCTATCTCATGCTCTGTGCCTGTCCAGTCCTGAGTCTCTCCAAGCAAATATGAACTGTAAAGGCAGTTTTGCGGTTGGGACTCCTGTCTAATTAGAAACCAGCCTAAGACCCACACAAGATACCCATCACGTCGTAAGAACATACAGTCACTATCCACCTGGTCTAACTTCAAACTACCTATCCCAGTAACTACCCCATTTCTAAGCGCCTACTTAGGGTGACCAGATGTCCTGATTTTATAGGGGACAATCCCAATTTTTGGGTCTCTTCCTTATATAGGCTCCTATTACCCCCCAACCCCATCCCGATTTTTCCCACTTGCTGTCTGGTCACCCTACTCCTACTCCATCCATTTTGATTGATGCCAGGTTTGTGAACTGATTTAGCTTCCCCCTCGCACTCTCAGATCTCATATACTAAACAAGCAATGAATTATGTCTTATTTTATTACTCGGGTAATCCAAAGAATGTGGTAGGAGCTGTAATTCAGTAGAAGGGATTTAATGATTGGAAGATTTATAGCTTCAGCTGAGTTTTGTGCTGGTATTTGTCTAATAATGTTCCCAAGGAAATGAAACACCAACTGGAACAAGGAAGCTACTGAGAGGAGCTGGACCAGAGTACAAAGGGCCTTGTTGCTTCTCATAAAGGTGCCCATTGAACCTTCTTATGACCAGAGCTGGTTGAGTATTGTTCAGCACATACCTGCTGGAAAATGACGATTAGTTTATTTCAACTATTGCCAGGAAAGGTCACTTACAACAAAATTTGCACCTAAAAAAAGTTAACATTTATTTTTAAATAGTTGAAATGTCCCATCCTGACATTTTCAAAAAGAAGAATTCTGGTTTCCCTGTTGGAAATAACTTTTTGTTTCTAAATTTGAACTAAGTCTAGTGAAAACATTTTTTTTTAATGGTTGAAATAAAAAAGGAAGGTTTCAAAATTGTTGAAATTTCACCGTGATGGAAGGCTTATGATGGGGAATGGAAGGAGGACTACAATGGAGAACCGTCCTGAAATTCCTCTCCAACGCACAGCTTCTAATGTGAAAGGCTGTGTGTGACTACTTTGTAGAATCACAGAACTATGCCATTCTTTGAGCATGAAAGGTGCTGTGTAATGGCCAGCTCTGTCCTTCTGCATGTAATGATCATGCTCAGGTGAGAATCATGCTTCAGAATTTACAAGGAACTGCTCACACGAGCAAAAATACCAACATACAGCTTTAAATTGGCCCACAATGCAATACAACCAGTATCTTTTTCTGATAACCCACTGTGACATATTTGGCTATAATTCCGACTGGTGTGTGTGTGTGTGTGTGTGTGTGTGTGTGGGGGGGGGGGGCTGTGTCACCCCTGCCCTGCAACCATGGGTGCCTTACAATGCCTTGCTGAAGTAGCTGCCACCTGGGCCACTCACAACAGCCTTCCAGCATGCAAACCATACCGTGAGTGTCTGTGTGTAACTGCAGCCTGCCAGTTACAGCCTGGCTCTCATCACCCTTGGTTATACTGCAGGGTGACCTCAACACACCTCCAATCCTGGATTTCCTCCTAGAAATGTATGTCCTGTACTGCCCAGCCCTCTCCTGGATAGTACAAATATTTTAAATCTGTTATTCCTTTAAGGGAATAATATACCACCTTATTATCTTCAATAGAGTTACCAAAACACTTCATCTTAAACACATTGGATTAGATAAAACAATAAAAGAAGTTTATTAATGACAAAGAGATTTTAAGTGAGTACAAGTAATGAGGCATAAAAGTCAGGAATGTTTACAAGAAAAATAAAGATCAAATGCTTGCTAGTGCCTAATTTAACAAACTATATTAGATTCAAGAACATTTTTTCATCACATGCTTCCAGTAAGGTTACTGACCAAACTCATCAGGCCAGGACCCCTACCCCCAAAGTCCAACGGCTGTTTTCCTTTGTCTTCTTAGGTGCAATGGCAGAGAGAGATAGGGCGAGAGAGTGGGGTATCTTGGTATACACCCCTGCTTTTTATAGTTTCAGTCCCCCTCTTGAAAAACATTTCTAGCTGAGAACCGGGAGAGAGTCCGTGTGGAAGGATGTTCCCTGCCTTTTTCCCCACTTGTTGGAGCTTCCTTTGTTTTCTCTTCCCATCTGATGACTCTGTTTTCTGCTTAAATGCAAATTAGTGCAAGCACACATTCCTTTGTATAGGACAGACCTGTTTACCAACTTCTGCCTGGGCAGGGCTGTGGGGTTTGGAACATGTGTTAATAACATCATACAGTCTTACAACTTCACATTACAGGGTTGCCACATATGTTTTACCAGGACAGTAATGACCAGCAAATTACAAATTTTCAGATGATACCTTCCAAGGCATACCATGTACAAAGATTATTACAATAGTGTGTAGAATGTGAATACAGGCGTATATTCCATTACACCCTCCTAAGTCATTCTGCCTCAGACAAAAGCCTTTCCATCATAAGACTGTCACTTCACACTCACATGCTCTATTATCCCAGACAGGGCTGGCTCCAGGCACCAGCTTATCAAGCAGGTGCTTGGGACGGCAACTCCAGAGTGGGGTGGCACTTTCAGATATTCAGCGGCAATTTGGCGGAGAGTCCCTCACTCCCGCTCAGAGCGAAGGACCTCCCGCTGAATTGCCACAGATCGTGATCACGGCTTTTTTTTTTTTTTTTGGCTGCTTGGGGCGGCAAAACCCCTGGAGCCGGCCCTGATCCCAGAACCTCAACCAAGCAGCCAACCCCTCCTCCCAGAAAAATCCAACAACAAAAACCATAAAACCCTACGCCAAGCAGCGTCTTGATCCCTCAAAAGGATCAGCGCAAGGCTCTTCATGAAGTCCACCAAGGATTTCGCCATTGCTGTTACTTTTACATGGAAGGCGTTCAGATACTCTGGTGATGGACGGCATTATTACACCCTAAGAGAGAGAAAGATTCACAGATAAGTCCAGAAGGGACCATTGTGATCATCTAGTCTGACCTCCTGCATGACATGGGCTATAAGACTTCCCTGAATTGAGGTCCATTTGAACTATTGGAAAAAAACCATCCAATCTTAATTTAAAAATAGACAGTGACAGAGAATCCACCACAACGGTTGGTAAGTTGTTCCAATGGCTAATAACCCTCACTGTTCAATATTTCTAGCCTGAATAGATAAACTGGCACTGATACAGAAGCTTGTGGGAAAGCAGGAGCTGATAAGAAACCCCGGGCTTATTTGTGGCTATGGTGGTTAGTTCACACAGCTGTTCTGGACCTCGGTCAGTGCTTGCTGCAGGCTGCTAAATTAAGCCTCCTCACCTTGGTTTGTGTCAGATCCAGCATGAGATTTCTTGGATTCTGTGAAGGGCTCTACCAATACCATTAAGAGTCTGATTTATTTACCTGTTCCCAAGATGTTCCCACGTTAGCTTGATGCAAATGATATGTGGTGTTTACATAGCACTTTTCATTGGTCAGTCTGAAAGCACTTTAAACAAACAACGTGGGTAAGGATTATGATCTCCATTGTAAAGACTCGGGAACTGAGATGTTACGTGATCAGACCAAGATGGCAGAGCCAAGAATAAAACCCAGGTCTCCTGAGTCCAAACCCCATGCTCAGTCCACTATATTAGATGTCTGACATTAGCCATGTTCCTGATAGTTGAGGCTCTGCTACTAAGGTGCCACAGAACTAAAAAAGCATTGAATGTGACGAATAGATAATGAACCTGTATTAATTGCACCCCTGAAATTCCCATCTATCTCCCCAGTGATGTGTGTTTTTTCCAAACTGCTACTGTTTGCCTTTTCCAAGCAAGTGGATGGTTTGAAATTACTGTTATGATCCCTGAGGATTGTTCCTCGGAAATTCGCTTCTTTCTCTGTGTGAGAGCTGGCTGCACTCATCAACTAGTGCCTATGAGCATGTCTCCACTGCAATGAAAGACCCGTAGCACAGCTGCAGTCAGCTGACTTGGGCTTGTGGGGATTGGGCTGCAGGGCTAAAAATTACAGTGTAGATGTTCGGACTCAGGCTGGAGCCAGAGCTCTGAAACTCTACAAGGGGGTTAGGCCTCAGATCCTGGGCTTCAGCCTGGGCCAAAACATCTACACTGCTATTTTTAACCCTGCAGCCTGAGCCCCAGGAGCCTGAGTCAGCTGACCTGGGCTCTGAGACTTGGTGCCGTGGGTGTTTCACTGCAGTGTAGATGGGTCAAGATTGCTCGCCATACAGACTTGGCACAAAGAGGCCTAGGAAAGGGCTGGCTGCGAGTGCTTTGGATTAAGTGACTTAGACACACCCAGTCTCTCCATAGGCGCCGACTTCCCCTCTCCCCGGGGGGTGTTCGACTCCACCCCCCCAGCCCCTGCCCTGCCCCGCCCCTGCTCTGCCTCTGCCCCGCCTCTTTCCACCTCCTCCCCTGAGGGGACTGAGGGGATGAGACTGATATTCCCTCTCTCCCCTTTCCTCTCTGCCTGTCCCCCCTCTCAGGTAAGCATATTATTTGGGTGTTTATGGATTCAAAGGGGTGGAGGATCTTGGGTCAGAAATCTGGTGTAGACCTGTTAGTGTAGCCCTAATTCTATTGCAGTGCATATTACAGAGCTTACTTGAAAGTAAAGTATAGTAAAGTAAAGAACTCATCCACCCGATTATAGTTACAAAATCTCCAACAGAATATTCTGATACTCCCAAATCATAAATGTGAGGGCTGAAGAAATCAACACTAGACATGGGCTTCAGCACATAAGCTGCCCTTGAACTGTGTTTCTAAAAATGTGCAGCGTTATGTAACAATGGGGAAAGGATGGAAAAATACCATCTGACGCAACTGCTTCACTCACTGGCTGTGACTCACTCAGAGGAGAAAGCTCTCTGAAGGGAAGATGTTTCTCAGGAAAAGCATGAATGGCATCCCAGAACAAGCCCACATGGCATACGACTCTTCGGAAGCCTGGCTTCTCATTTCTTCTTCATAGGATTCCTGCCTGTTTCATCCCAAGAGAGTGTTATGTAGTACTTTCCATTTTCATAACACTTTACAGAGAGTGGGTCAGATTCTAACTGTGCTTTGGCTCCAATCCTGCAAGCAAGATGCACCCAGGCAAAATCCCACTGGAGCCAATGGGACCCCAGAAGGTGTATATTGGCACAGCTGCTTGGAGAATGAGGTCTGAAAGCGGAGTAACTCTTCCAGATTTATGCTGATGTAACTGCCCTCAGAGTCTGGCCCAAATGCATCCTTGGTATAACTCCACTAACGCAAGATACACCCAGGATGATTTTAGTTTATTAATTAATAAACCCTCACAGCAACCCCATGTTGTGTATAAGTATTATTAATGCCATTTTACACATAGGAAAATGGAGACTCAAGTGACTAATGCAGTCCTAGGATGCATGAGGCGAGATATTTCCAGTAGAGAGAGGAAAATGTTAGAACCTTTATACAAGGCATTTAGTGAGACCTTATCTGGAATACTGTGTGCAGTTCTGGTCTCCCATGTTTGAGAAGGATGAACTCAAACTGGAACAGGTGCAGAGAAGGGCTACTAGGATGATCTGAAGAATGGAAAACCTACCTTAGGAGTGGAGACTCAAAGAGCTTGGCTTGTTTAGTCTAACCAAAAGATGGCTGAGGGGAGATATGATTGCTCTGTATAAATACATCAGAGGGATAAATACCAGGGAGGGAGAGGAGTTATTTAAGTTAAAGGCCAGTGCTCGTACAAGAACGAATGGCTATAAACTGGCCATCAGCAAGTTTAGGCTTGAAATTAGGCAAAGCACCAGGGGAGTGAAGTTCTAAAACAGCCTTCCAAGGAGAGCAGTGGGGGTAAAAAGCCTAACTGGCTTCAAGACTGAGCTTGAGAAGTGTATGGAGGGGATGGTATGATGACACTGCCTCCAATGGCAATATAGCTGATGTGTGATTGCTAGCGGCAATATCTCCAATGGCCAGAGATGGGACACTGGATGGGGTGGGATCTGAGTTACTACAGAGAAGTCTTTCCCAGGCATCTAACTGGTGGGTCTTACCCACATGTTCAGGGTCACACCTTCTTGTCAACTATTGGAAATGGGCCATCCTGATTATTACTACAAAAGGTTTTTTTTGCTCTTGCTGATAATAGCTCACCTTAATTGATCACTCTTGTTATGGTGGGTATGGCAACATCCATTTTTTCATGTTCTCTGTGTATATATATATTTTTTCATGTTCTCTGTGTATATATATATATATATATATATATATATCTTCCTACTGTATTTTCTACTGCATGCATCTGATGAAGTGGGTTTTAGCCCACAAAAGCTTATGCTCAAATAAATTTGTTAGTTTCTAAGGTGCCACAAGGACTCCTCGTTCTTTTTGCTGATACAGACTAAAACAGCTACCACTCTGAAACCTTTCAAAGATATCGTAACCTCCCATGTTGACATTTTCAGATCAAAATGTCTCAATTTTTCATTTTGAAATTTACTTTATTTTACATTAAAATTTTTGAAAATAAAATGGGTTGAAATTTAAATGAAATGTGTCAATTGACCCCAAATAATTTTTTTCTAGAATTTCATCTCATGAAACAATTTGAAATTTTGGCTTTTCATCCTGATTTCAAAATCTTTAAATTTTTAATGGGATGGAAAATCCATTTGCCAGGTAGGTCTAATAACAATCCCATTTCGCTCAATAGTGGGATTTGAATCTGGGACCTTCAGTACTAACTTGACCCTTTACCACTTTACCTATAAGCCTAACTCCTCCAGCTGGCAGGTGCAGTTGACTCATATACTCTTAAAAAACCAGCCATTGGAGGAAGCACTCAATAAGCACGGAGACTTAAAAATGCTTCTTCCATTCTCCAGGTGGCTCCTCCAAGCCAACATTGAGTGCCTTAAAGATAATGACTGACACTGACGTGGTGATGAAAATGTTGGTGGCTGTCTCTAGAAGGGCTTCTGTTGCCACCACCAGAGCTCAAATAATGGTGCCATCAAAGAGAAATTTTAAGAAAAAAAGTCTAGTATAGACAAGGCATCTCTGTAGAACCTGAAGTAGCCAGCATGCAAATGTTTAACATAATAGATCAGCTAATATTTAACATGAAAAAGAGAAGAAAGCTCATACTCATAGCGGGAATTACACTGCAAGCCCCATGACTTGTTCAGCAATAAGTGCAGTGCCACTTCTTGATTTCAAGGCAATCTATCACTTGACAAGGAAGTCCAGAGTTTTCTGTTTCAAAGTGCGGTGCGTTAGTACAAATGTTTACTTGCATGGACATTCCTAGGTTGCATAACCACTCCTCCAAGATAGCTGGCTGAATTACAAGCCAGATAGAAACCTTCTATGTCTTTGTTTTTCTTGTCAAATGTATGGACCTAAAATTAATAAACTATGTCTCAGGTTTTTGAGAACCTTGAGTTAGTCTGCTGAGATGAAGTGGAACAATTCTTGACGTTCTTAACTTAGGCAAAATTCCCAGTGACTTCAGGGAAAGTTTAGCCTCGGTAAATAATGCAGGATCTGACTGAATATCAAGGTAAAGATTGTCAGAGGAGAACTTGTTTTGCCAAATTTAAAATCTACTCAGAATCTGTGGGCTCCAGATTTAGATTTGGACTATTGAGTTTTGGCAATCTGGGTTGTTCTGAGCTGCCTCACATTCCCATAATACTCTCCGAAGTAGGTTACAAAATTGTTTCCAACAAAGAATCATTATGGTTTGCATAGCGCAGCTTTGCCTTCAGTTAAAAATACAAATCAATCCATCAGTACGACATTTGAAAAAACACTCCTGGGAAGGAAGGTTTCATGAAACTCCAACGATCATGCAAAACAAAACTTTTTAAAAATAGTTCTAAAGGTCTAGAGAATTCATAGAACCTAACCCACCTCTACTCCCTCCCACCTCTATAAGGAACTAGGACTGAACATATCCCTCATGCTGAATGCATATGTAGAACTAACTACTGAGGTGAAAACGTCAGGGACATGCGCATGCATTGGGCCTTCTGTAGAATCTTGCGTGCATAAGTCACTTCATCTCAGTGTGCCCCTTTCCGCCCATGATTTATCTGCCTCTTCTAATTAGACTGTAATCTTTTGGGGGCAGGGACTATCTTTAGCACAACGTGCCCCAATCTTGGCTGGGCTTCCAGGCATTATAGTAATACACATAATAAACAATAAGCAATCCCCTGGTGGTTTCTACTCCCATTCAACTCATTACATAATACAACTCAGCCGGCATAAGTTGGTCTAGACACGTTTTGAAAACATAACCAGGGTCCCAATATTATTGTTTTTGGGGGTGTTTCTGGCGCAACTGTTTACAGAACTGGATGGACTACACAGATTTGTAGAGTAATCCCTCCTGCTGCAACAGATACTTGTCGGCCCTATGGGGCTATGTATTACGATGCTGTTATCAAAGCAACATGTATATGAAATATGCCAATAAATTCTCCTGTGGTGGGTGGGTGGGAGTTACTCTAAGAACCGGCTTCAAAAGCATAAACCGACTGGTTTTCCATATTTGGCTTGATCAGAGTGCTGCACTGTCGGCCTGCCGTTTGGCGTTGCTGACTTTATAAGCCATTCATGTCTGAGATTGGGGGCTGCTGGCCTGTCTCCCCAGTCCAGGGAGAACTCCCTGCCATGCCCAAGTCTTATTCAGGGGCACAGTTTTATTCCACATAAAACAGGCAAAAACCTAAGAACAAAAAGCAGTTCCACTGCTCACGTGGGCTGCAGCGCCCAGAGACGTTTACCATTGTCTCCCGGAGGGCTGAAAGGGCACAGCTTCCCTTCAATCCCGGCTTCTGGGGCTACTGCAGGAGCGCATCTCCCACCTGCAGCACCCCAGCTGAGATACTGGCTGGCTTTTATAATCGCTTGACCCCTTCCCAGCTGGAGCTGTTAAATGAACAGGGCTGGCTGCTCCAGGCCCGTCAGCCTTTACAAGGACAGGCCACTTTCTGTTAAGAGCCTGTTACAGTCTCATCTCTAATTTTAAACCTTATAAGATATTAACTGAATTTCTAGCCAACCCAGTTAGAAAGCAAAGGATTGAAGCTAAGCAAAGAACGGCAATAAACACAGAGCCATGGATAAGGCACAGGCAGTGGCTCTTCATACCCATGGTATGTAGTAATGGAGACGATCTGAAGTCAGTTTCCCCAACTCTCCAAGTTCCGCGGTTCCCAATCCATGAGGACTGGACCTTGCTTCATCTTCCTGCTTATTGTCTGACTGGTCATATGTCTGGATCCAAAACTGCCATTTCTGGATAACTGAAGAGCCCCAGTGGAGTCAGAAATATGTTAACTTCCCAGATATTGACAGTGTCGGAGTCCAAGGAAGGACAAAAATATTTCCCAGCTGTTGACACTGTGTCTTGTTTTCAAGGCAGGACAGATTCCCGTAATGTCAGAATCCCGTAATGGTGACCTCCCATCAGCACTTTAGTGTCAGGCTTGGATAAGCTGACCTGTAAAGCTCATTCACTGGATATGCTCATGTGAACTGATGTCCATGTCAAATGTACCCCAGAAAATCAAAACTCAGGGAGTTACGTCTCAAAACAGTCTTGGAGTTATTCTGGATGAAATCATGCAGAGGCATGTGATAGAGATTGCCAGAAGGTCAGACCAATGGCTGAGCATTAAACGGTGCTGGGAAAAGGTAACTATCCATGTAGTAAGTGTCTGTGCACCACAGTTAAGAGAGGATCAAAAGGTAAAAGAGGAGTTTTTTGATGGATTGTTGTGCCTTATTGGAAACATGCCATCCAATGGGAAGATAATTATTGGAGCAGATCTAAATGCACATGTTGGAACTGGGAAGACTGGGTATGAAACAGCCCATGGAGGCCACAGCATTGGAACCAGAAACTCCTAGAGGGAAACGGTCCTACACTGGCATTGGACTTGGGGATCACAAATACATAGATTATGAATGATTAGTTTTAAGGCAATACTTGGTGAGGGCATTGTGAGACAGCACAGACTTCTCCTTATGGACTTCAGCAAACAGAGATCTTGGAAGCATCTGAACTCCGGAGCACTGGAGGCCTAAGTGTTGGAAGCTTAAAGATGAGAATGAAAAAACCATCAACCAAGGAGAAATGTATAGACTTCCTAAATACACACAGGGATATGCGGAGGACAGCTGGTTCAAACGAAAGTCAACTTTTCTGGAAATGGTACATGAAGTCCTAGGAGTGATGGAACAAGTGCTGAATTTCCTCCCAGGTCAGATGGGCAGAGACCCTGGGGATTTTCGCTTTCCTCTGCTGCATGGGGCATGCGTAGGGTGACCAGATGTCCCGTTTTTAAAGGGACAGTCCTGTTTTTTGGGACTTTTTCTTATATAGGTACCTATTATCCCCCACCCCCTGTCCAGTTTTTTCACAGTTGCTGTCTGGTAACCCTAGGCATGTGTCACTTGCTGGTTTGAATTAGAGTAAATGGTGAATTCTCTGTAACTTGAAGTCTTTAAATCATGATTTGAGGACTTCAGTAACTCAGCCAGAGGTTAGGGGTCTATTACAGGAGTGGGTGGGTGAGGTTCTGTGACCTGCAATGTGCAGGAGGTCAGACTAAATGATCATGATGGTCCCTTCTGGCCTTAAAGTCTATGAATCTATGAGTACAGAGAAAAGAGATGGCAACTGCATGTGGTCTTTGTGGACCTGGAGAAGGCGTACAATCATGTACCAAGAGAATTAGTTTGGTTGAGTTTGCGACAGAGAGGTGTGACAGAAGGCTATGTCCATCTTATCCAGGATATGTCTGATGGAGTGAGTACTGTAGTTAAAACTAAATGGGGTTATAGAAGAGAATTTCTAGTAAATTATGCCTCCATCAGGGGTCAGCTCCGAGCCCCTTTTTGTTTGTGGTTGTCGTGGATGTGATAAGTGAGAATTTGAACCTGCTGTTTGCTGTTGACTTAGTGATATGTGCAAAAGATTGTGAGACCCTGCAAGCCAACTTTGAACACGGGCAACGTAGGCAGGCTGGGCTTAGAGTGAACATTGGTGAGACTGAAGCTATGATTCCTGAAGGATGAGGGCTCAGTATAAAGGAGTTCACAGGCAGAGGGCTTCGAATAGTGAAATGACTTAAATACCAGGATCAGTGGTTGCTGATGATGGTGTTCACTTGAGTGTTGCCTGGCATCATACTAAAACTAAATGGTGGGAGCTGACCCTAGTTCTCCGTGTCAAAAAGATGGCAATAAAGTTAAAAGGTAGATGTATAAAGCTGTAATTCGACCAATCCTAATGTACCTAATCCTAAAGTACCTTGGCCATACACAAGAAAGGAAATCAGTGTGCTATTCACCATGGAACTGAAGATGTAGAGATGGTCAAATGGTTGGACATTCCATGCTAGAAAATGAAACAAGGTTGTAAGACGCTTAATGTGAGCTGCTCCAGTTGAAGACAAATTGAGGAAGGGTGGCAACATTGGTACAGGCATATCCAGTGGAGATGTCAGTAGGATGGCTCTGCAATGACTGTGGATGGGAGACAACCAAGTGGGAGACCAAAGACTAGGTACATAGACTGGATATCAGCGGACTTCAGAGAGACCAATCGGCATGACAGCCTGGCGTACAATTGTGAGTTTTGAAAGAGGGAAGTGCCAAGAAAGAAGACAGAGTTCCTGTAATTTTAAACTCCCATAATGGTGACCTCCCATCAACCCCTTTAGGGTCCCTCCATTTCAAGGCTAGTTTAACTTTGTGGTTCTGATAAACACCCTGAGGCACATGGACCAAGCAGTCTCTGGACACTCCCTAGTGCAAGAAATGTGATTGTCCCTGGCCCTGGCCCTTGCGTTGTGCAAAAACGGGGGAAAGCTCCTTGTATGCTTTTCCGTCCCTTCTGTGGGCCTGCACAAGTGTCAGGAACCATCTGGGTCAATTCCACTCTAGGCCCTGCACCCCAGGAAGCCAGTGAAGAACTAACCCTTACAAACACTGCAGTATTCTGAGTGGTTCCAAACACTACACCCTGCCGTAGGCACTACAGTCCTGTAATGCTACCTACCTGAGCCAACAATGCAACCTACCTGGCCATGAAGCCATCAGCCCTCGGAAACTACAACTAGATAGGGAACAGCAGTGCAACTCCTCAGTGACATGGACAACTGAAAGCATCTCAAACCTTCCACCATGCTCTTCACTGCCCTCTCACAGAATGTCACGTCAAATTCAAGGTCTCGGTCCTTAACTTCAAGGTACTGATTGATCTGGGGCCAGGGTATCTAACAGATAACTATAGCTTCCGGGCAAGGCCTATCATTTACAGCTCCACCCCTCAGGCACAGTGGACCCGTCTACAGCAAGGATAAAGCTTGTCTGCCCAGTGGACCAGCGCTTTCTCAGGGTCCAGTTCAAGAAAGTGGAGTGAACTCGCACAGGAGTTAAGAACCACCTCAAACCTCACCCCCTTCTGCTCCAAGGGCAAAGTGCTCTTTCTCCAGCCTTGTCACTGCCATTCTGAACACAAAGAACAGTGTACCTATAACATTGCATTCCTACACAATTCCCCCCGGGGCAGTGAAGGGGAAAAGAATAAAGCACGTATCACAGATGCTACATCATTTAATGAACTTCTGAAAGGTGTTTGGGCCCAGATCTTCAAAGGTATTTAGGTGCCTAACTCCTAAATATCTCTGAGGAGCTGGTCCATGGACGCTATGGTAATGAGGACTAAGAACCCAAACAGAACACAGAGTAGTGGGACACTGCTGTAGAACGCTGTCTGTTATAGCTATCTATCTATCGTCACCTGTTCTAGACTCTGGGTGCCTGTCAACTAAAATAAAAACACACAGTATAACATAAATTATTGTTCATCAATAAATATCCACCCAATTCCCCCCCCCCTTTCCACCCAAAACTTCCTTCAAAGCCAGGGAGAAAAAGTGAATTCTGCACCGTCCACAGAAGCTTTACAAATGTGGGCTATTTCGGACCAAGAGGGAAAGGAACAGTGAAAGCTGAGGGCCCTTCACAGGGGATGCTTTTGCTTTATTACAGTTTTGCTAAGTGTCGATTTTAGCACCTTTGTTATGTGAAATGCTTTAAAATATTAGATTTTGAACTCTTCAAAGCAGGGGACTTGAATTTCATTTGCCTGTAAAAAGTCACGAGCAGCTACGACGCCAGACGGAGAAATAAAATAATCATTTTGCAAAACTGTGCAATCTATTATCAAGTATTACCAAACAACAGCATATTTCAAACACTAACTAGCGACTGCTTTCATGGCCACTGTGGATTAGCTCCATTTTAGAGATGGAGAGTCTGAGGCAGAGAGTTTCTCTGGCTT
This sequence comes from Mauremys mutica, assembly GCF_020497125.1. Classification (NCBI taxonomy): domain Eukaryota; kingdom Metazoa; phylum Chordata; order Testudines; family Geoemydidae; genus Mauremys; species Mauremys mutica. The sequence continues at coordinate 11,702,757 of NC_059072.1, forward strand.
TCCCAAAGTCGGATGATAAATCAGTATCAGTGCTAGGATTAGGGCACAGGAGATTCTGGCAACTTGTCCTATGATCAGGCCACTAACTCATGCCCAGGGCTGGCTCCAGGCACCAGCGAAGGAAGCAGGTGCTTGGGGTGGCCAATGGAAAGAGGCGGCACGTCCGGGTCTTTGGTGGCAATTTGGCGGCAGGTCCCTCAGTCCCTCTTGGAGGGAAGGACCCGCCGCCGAAGAATGAAGCGGCGCAGTAGAGCTGCCGCCGAAGTGCCGCTGATCGCGGCTTTATCTTTTTTTTTTTCCCTCACTTCGCCGCTTGGGGCAGCAAAAACGCTGGAGCCAGCCCTGCTCATGCCTGTCTCAGCATCCAGCCTCCAGGCTTGAGCAATGAGTGCTGTGTTACCAGCACAGGGCCTGATCCAAAGCCCACTGAGATCAATGTGAGTCTGTCCTGTGGCTTCACCGGGCTTTGGTTCTGACCCATAGAGCCAAGTGGGGGCATCACAACGAGTAGACAGCGGAGATCTGAAGTGGAGGAAATATGAAAACGGAAGGGAGAGGCTCTTTGAAATGCAATTCCCTTGGGAATACCCTGCCCTCCCTTTCCATTCTACCGGGGGCAACCTGGGCATATTTCCCAAGTGGCTGGATTTCTGGTAGCCCAGTTTGCAGGCCACCCTTAAAACCAACACAAAATAAGCATTGTCAATGCCAAGAAAAGATGCCCTACCAGAGAGCGGACACATAAGAACATAAGAAAGGCCGTACCGGGTCAGACCAAAGGTCCATCTAGCCCAGTATCTGTCTACCGACAGTGGCCAATGCCAGGTGCCCCAGAGGGAGTGAACCAAACAGGCAATGATCAAGTGATCTCTCTCCTGCCATCCATCTCCATCCTCTGCCAAACAGAGGCTAGGGACACCATTCTTACCCATCCTGGCTAATAGCCATTTATGGACTTAGCCACCATGAATTTATCCAGTCCCCTTTTAAACATTGTTATAGTCCTAGCCTTCACAACCTCCTCAGGTAAGGAGTTCCACAAGTTGACTGTGCGCTGCGTGAAGAAGAACTTCCTTTTATTTGTTTTAAACCTGCTGCCTATTAATTTCATTTGGTGACCCCTAGTTCTTGTATTATGGGAATAAGTAAATAACTTTTCCTTATCCACTTTCTCAACATCACTCATGATTTTATATACCTCTTGGCATTCAATCACCCCCCACTCTGATTATTGTTTCTAAGCGTGTGTGTGTGTGTGTGTGTGTGTAAAGCCCCCAAGGACAGGGAAAAAAAATCAACTGCATGAGGGAAGAGTCACGAGGTTATTGCAGGACGTGTTCCCATTCATCACAGTCATTCTTTCCTCCCTTTGGAAGCCAATGATTTTCCATTGGACACATTTCACACAGCGGTGTTGTTAATCCCAATACACATTGCGCTGGTGGAAACTGCTCACTATGCAGTATTTCCCGTAGTCTGCAGTGATTCATTTCCCCACCCCCAACACGATTACTTCTGTTTTAATAACAGGGGAAACTGAGGCACACACGGAGCGGTGAAATGACTCGTGCAAAGTCACATACCATTTCAGCAGCTTTTTCATTTTTTTTTTAAAATACATTTTTTTTATTAAATTAAAAAATAAGCATGAAATCAGTGTTTAGCTCCCAGCCCTTTGTTCAGTTTAACAATAAGCAGAGACAGAAACTAGCCGGGTACATTGTGTTCTGCCTCCAATGAGTTACCCCAGCTATTTCAAAATCATTCTCAGCAGTTCACAATAAACAAGAAGAAACCAAAACAGCCCCTCCTGCATAAGCCTTGAATTGTCATGTGGAACACACCTGAAGCTAACAAGGTTCAGAGAGCATTACAGTGAGGTTAGTCAATAGCCTCTGGTGTGTCCTCCGGTGTTTGATCATATCTGGTGGGAGAAAGAGAACGGAAAGTTTCTCTTGTGGAGAACATTTGTGCTGTCAAGAAGTGGCCTCAGAATCCTGCTCCACTCCCCAGCGGAGATTTCCACTTTGCATGGAATGACTTTCAAACTCAAACTTTTCCTTCCCCCGTGGGGTGTCCCAGCTGCATGGTCTTTCAAACATTCATGGCAAGAAGTGCTAGAGTTTACAAGGGACAATGGATATAGATCCTACACACTGAAGACTTCTTCAAAATCATGTGTCTGGCCATACTCTGGCCCTTGTTGTGTACCTGTATTGCCAACCCGAAAGGCCCATTTGGTGGCTTGTCCCACAAACGGTTTTGAAGGGTTCTTATATACTGCCCTTTACAGATAAATGGTCCTCTGTGAACTACCCCATATAGCCTCTTTTGAATCTTTCCCAGATGAAGGACAGCCCAGTGATTAGGTGGGACTTAGGAGACCTAGGTTCAATTCCCTGCTCTGCCACAGACTTCCTGTGTGACCTTGGGTAAGTCACTTAGCCTCTCTATGCCTCAGGTCCCCATCTGTAATATATAATACTTAGCTCTTGTATAGCGCCCTCCAGCAGTACATCTAAAAGCACTTTACAAAGGACAGTTGTGTCATTACCCTCATTTTATAGAAATGGAAATGGAGAAAGGAAGGGATTTGACCAAGGTCACCCTGCAGGCCAGTAGCAGAGCCAGGGACAGAGCTCAGATCTCTTAAGTTCCAGTGCAAGGCTTGATCCACACTAGGTATAATACCCTTCCCTTCCTTCACAGGGGTGTTGAGAGGACACATGCATTAATAATTGTGAGGTGCTCGGATGTGACATTAATGGCAGTCACACAGGTACCCTACATAGACAAGTCCTCAGTACTCCTTTTTTGGGAGCAGCTGTCTACAAGTAATCAGCTAACTAACCTTGACCAGGATGCCAGGCAATCTGGAGAAAGATGATGTTATTTATTTAGAGGTTAAAAAACAACAACAAACTTTCCAAAGATTCAGCCACCATCAAATCGAGCAAATTGTTATGCTGTGTAACTAGACGGCCATACCCTCGTCCTCCACCCAAAGGCCTGTCTTTTCATTGTCTCACTCAATGGTTGTTTCAGATTAGAGAGCAAACTCTTTGGGGACAGGGCACCAGGTCTTTTTATATGGCTGCGGTGCGCCTAATTCTGTGATTCTGTCTGGGATTTCTGGGTGCTGTGGTAATAGAAATAACAGTGCGTTAATTATTATTGATACTATAGTATCATTAATTAGATGGTAAGCTCTTTGAGACAGAGGTGGTCTTTTTATTATATGTTTGGACTGTGACTACTGCAAGAGAGTCCTGATCCATGACTAGGGCCATGGCAGTACAATGATTATTTATTATTGTTGTTATTAATAATGCATAGATATGTTCTGGAGTTTGTGTAGGTTCCTACCAATCGAAAAATGATGAGGAATTGCACTCATGTAACATTTAATCTTCAACGCACTTTAGAAAGATTGACTGATTGACAAACACTAAGGAATTAAAATGTGCATCACCCCTGTGAACTAGATAACTGCTTTCCTAGAGACGGCTTATAGAAGACTGCTGGAACAGGATGTCAAAGATGAGATGAAAATTCAGAAGTTCATGGATCCTCTCTTGTTCTCTAACCATGATTTTCCCCAAAAACACTTTTAAAAAAGAGAAAAATAATTGAAATGCTCGCCAGGACTTAGCAGGTGTGTACCCAAAACTGCAAGCATTTTCCTGTGTAGCAATTTTATATGCAGCATCTTCCAACGCTCACATAAAGGACAGTGACTTGATCCAGTTCTCCAGCTGATGCCAGCCAGCTGTAAGTTATCATGAAGGCTGGAGGGAACATATCTGCATACTCAGTGTGTCTCTTGCTTGCTCCACCTCTGTAATATCACAGACTCAAGAAGTTTGCCAGTATTCTTAAAAAAAAATCAAACAATTCCCCCACGTCTCCCCTTCAAAAAAACAAACAACCAAAAAATCTCTCCTTGGAATTTAATGAAGACCCTCTTCTTTCCCAGTGAATAGGGTACAAATATTTTGGAAAAGAGCAGCAATTCCTAAAAAGAGGGTGTGACAATACTGGCCAGCCGGCTGGACTGAGGCTCAGTAGATTGGATATCTCTACCACTGGCTTGCTAGGACACTTTAGGCAAGTCACTTCCTCTCTCTGTGACTCAGTTTTCCCATTTGTAAAATTGCAACAATGACACTGATGCCCTTTGCAAAACCCTTTGAGAGCTACTGAAAAAAAGAATTAGGTATAATAATAATAATGTCAATCTTTTATGCAGCAGGAGAGACTTCTTTCCATTCTTTTGCTCCTTCTTTCTCTCTTCCTCTGTCTCGTCTCTCCTTCCTGTCTTCACCTCACCTTCAGTTTCCTCCTTTTCCTTTTGCTCTCTAGTTTTCCCATTTCCCTCCTTATTTTACAAGCAGCTGCAGAGAGGAGGTGAATGGAATCAGACCACCCTTCTGTTTGCTCTGCAATTGCGAGGCCACTAACAAAATCTCTCCCTCCCTCTGGTGTCTCAGAAGCAGCTCTGCAGATAGAAAATTATTATAAGGCGATGAAAACTGCACTGGCTTGTCCATCTGTGCAGCACCACCCTCTGTTGGTTGGAATGTCACCTCTGCTCAAGGGTCTTCCATTGCTTTCCAGCCTCCACCGCTAACAGATTCAGCAAGTTGTATCTAGCACCCACAGGGTTTTGTCCAGCACAAATGTTGGGGGCTGGTTAGTGCATATCATCAACTATTCAGGAGTGAAATCTGCATATGGATCTCATCTCACCAAAGCATATACAGAAAGAATATTGAGTTGGAATAGAGGGTGGTATTACCACTGTATATGGCAGTATGGCATTACTGGAATACCATGTCCCGTTCTGGTGTCCATGCTTTAAAAAGGCTGTTGACAAACCGGAAAGGATTCAGAAAGAGCTACCAGAATGAGTCAAGGTCTGAAAAACCCACCTTACCTAGAGAGACAAACAAAACAATCTATTTGGCTTAAAGAGAAGGTTAAGAGAGAACTTGATTATAGTCTGTATCTACATGAGGAGAAGATTTCTGATAGTAGAAGGCCCTTTAATGTAGCAGTCAAAGACATAACAAGATTCAGCAGCTACATGCTGAAGCTAAACCAATTCAGACAAAAAATAAGTCCCCCCCTCCCTTTTTTTTTTTTTTTTACAGTGAGGATAATTAACCTTTGGAGCAACTAATGTAGAGCTGTAGTGGATTCTCCATTACACAAAGTCTTTGAAGCAAGACTAAATGTCTTCCCACAACATATACTCCAGTCCTCCCAGAAGTTATAGGCTGGATGCAGGAATTGCCTGGTGAAATTGTCTGCCTTGTGTTAGGCAGGTGGTCAGACTAGATGATCAGTGGTCCCTTCTTCTGATCAGGCCATGAAGTTATGCTTATATGAATCCATGATAACATGGAATGCATGGGAAATCTCAATGCTGAAATAAGGGTGAGGGGAAAGAGGTGAAGAAATTGCAGGCCAAAATTCAGAGCAAACCTCTCTTGAGGTTCTAAAACGTTCGGTTAACTTTTTTAAAACAACAGGCCAGATCCCCAGCTGGTGCATATCAGCGAAGGAGCTGGCCCACTGTTTTCCATTTGTTTTGAAGGTCTCCACACTGCTTAGTTCCATCTGGGAATGGAAGTGGAGTTAGCAAATACCATGAAGCTGTTTTCTCAGTACATTGGCAAGTACTCTTAATGAATTCATCTGCACTGAAACTCCATGTAAACCACAGTGCTTGTAATAGTGAGCCTTTACTGACAGCAAGGGATTTCTGGGAGCAGAGGAAGGAATGTCACTATATTTTAGGTGCGGCTGGAAGCCGGCACTACTATAATTATGAGAAAGGATGGCCTGCTCCTGCACCCACTGAAATCAATGGGAGTTTTACCATTGACTTCCTGGGGAACAGGAACATACTCCGAATGAAGACGTTCTAAGGGCCCTAATTTGCTCCTATTGAAGTCAATGGCGAAACTTCCATGGATTTCAACGAAAGCAGAAGCAGAGTCTAATTTTGCAGAATCAAGGGCCCAATCCAATCCAATGCCCACTGGAGTCAATGACAGTCTTTCTACTGATGGGGCTGCAGGCTTTCATAAACTTTGGGGGATGTCTGATTCTGTGTTTTCTCCTGATCCAAACAGGCATCCTATTCTTTTCTGTTCTCTATAGATTCTTATGCCATCCCTGTCACCACTGTCTCTGACTGCTTTCCAGTCGTACATTAAACAATGTGACTTCTGTTGCACATGGTTTGTTCTATCTTATCTTCTCCCCAGAGATAGAATTGTGCGTGCAGTGGAGTGTCTTGTTTTGGAAGGGTTTTCTTTTTTGTTCTTTTAAGGTGTTTCCCTCCCCCCCCCCCCGAATATGTATGTACACACTGCTTTGTGTTTATGTCAGAGAAGGCCTTGAAGTTGAAGTGGAAGGGAGTGAGGTTTGAGGTGGTTCTTAGTTCCTGGGGGAATTGTGACGGAGTGGAAGTTTTCCGTAATATTTTTATGACTATTGTGCATGCCTCAGTTTCCCCTATGTGGTGCATGGTTAATTAGGTTGTGGGAAAAGGTTGTTTACTCTTTGCAGCGACCCAGAGATCCAGGTGTGACTGCCACCAAGCTGCCTTGGGCCTGGGCCTTTATGTCCATGGAGAGTCTAAGAAGACAATGGACACTCCAATTACCCAGACATTTGGCACCTAGCAATGAATGACCATGGCTGGCCCAGCCTCCACAGGAAGCCAGCTGGGTGTGGCCAGCTGGAGAACAAAGGGCTAAGGAGAAGGGCCAGGTGATAAGGACAAAGGACTGAGGAGGGGCCAGGTGGGGTCGTTAAATGTGGGCTGCTGGAAGCAGGACAGGAGATGTTTGTGGCCTGGGACTAAAGAGGAGTCAGAGGGCTCTGGGACTGATGAAGAGGGACGATGCTGTAACTTTCTGTAACCAAGGACTTTCTACGCTGTATTGCAGACATCTAATGAACCCTTCTGCTTTCACAGCGCTGGCTGAGAGTCACTGCCGATTAAGAAGCTGGGGAGTCCATTGCTCCCTTTGGGTGTACAAGTCTCTCTCAGGTGGACTCGCTGAAGAGAGCTCATGGTGTGAAGCGAGGGTGCTGAAGGCTCCGAGGTTTGGTCTAAGGAAGCGGTGAAGCCATGTGGCTTACCCTAGTGAGAATGTGACCTTAAAGTGGATGTGGCACCCTGAAGGATTCCTCCCAGGGACTGTTCCAGAGATGTTGAAGAGCACCGGACCTGGAGATCCAGGACAAGGATTTATTCCAGTCTCAGACCAACCCTAAGAAAGCTCTGTCTCCTGCCCAGATGAGTTTTACCCTTCCAGTAGAAAGTTCCTTTGTGCCTGAGGAGCAGAGCTGTCAGCCACAGTCTTCATCCTGGGGCTTTAGGCCACAGATACCCAAGGCTCAGGCCACTCAGCCCTTTGAAGATAAGGACCCAGACCTTGACCTTGATTTGCTGTTCTGTGAGGAGTGGAGGACAGGACTTCTGCGCCTTCTGTTGCTGAGAAGATGTGTTGCAGCCTTCTGTACTAGTTGGAGTTTCCTAAAGGCTGGTGGCTTCAGGCCGAGGAATATTGCACTGTTGTAATCCAGATGGGAGGTGACAAAGAAGTGTATAACTGAGAGATGGTCCTCATCCGCCAGGGTGGGTTTGAGTTTCCTGGCCAACCAGAGATGGTAGAAAGTGTTACTTGTGGATACTACTTACAGGTTATTGTCAGTGACGAATCCAGGCGCACCCCTAAACTATCGACTGAGCTGACCAACTTGTGGAAGACAATATGACCTGTTTGAAGTTCACCCACCAATGTGTATTTGCAGTTGGAATCGAAAGTGAAAAGGGAAGCCCTTGTGAAAGAGAGAAATGCCTGCAAGCTGCATGGAGGCTCAAACTAAATGTACACCCCAAATAAAAAAGACAGTGAGAGGAGAAAAAAAAAAGCCATGAGGGCTAAACAGCAGAGTAAAAGAGGCAACTGGCGGCAAAAAGGCCTCCTTTAAACATTGGGAGTTAAATCCTACTGAAGAAAATAGAATGGAGCACAAACTCTGGCAAGTCAAGCATAAAAGTATAATTAGGCAGGCTAAGAAAGAATGTGAAGAGCAACTAGCAAAAGACACACAAACTAACAGCGTTTTTTTAAAGTATATCAGAAGCAGAAAGGCTGCTAACTAATCAGTGGGGCCAGTGGGTGAACGAGACTGTAAAGAGCACTCAGGGAAGACAAGGCCATTGTGGAGAAGTTAAATGAATTCTTTTCATTCATCTTCACTCCAGAGGATGTGAGGGAAATTCCCACACCTGAGCCATTTATTTTTATGTGACAAATCTGAGGAACTGAGGGGTCACTAGAGGAGGTTTTGGAACAAACTGATAAATTAAACGGTAATAAGTCACCAGGACCAGATGGTATTCACCCAAGAGTTCTGAAGGACAGCTAATGTAATGCTGATTTTTTTAAAAAAATCATGCCTCATCAATCTATTAGAGTTCTTGGAGGGTTTCAATAAACGTGGACAAGGGATATAGTGAACTTGGACTTTCAGAAAGCCTTTGATAAGGTCCCTCACCAAAGGCTCGTAAGCAGACATGGGATAAGAAGGAAGGTCATCTAATGGATTAGTAACTGGTTAAAAGATAGGAAACAAAGTATAGGAAATTAGAATAAATGGTCAGTTTTCACAACAGAGAGAGATATATAGTGTGATAACCTAAGGATCTGTACTGGGACCTGTGCTTGTCACCATATTCATAAATTATCTAGAAAAGGGGGTGAACAGTGAGGTGTCAAAATTTGCTGGTGATACTAAATTACTCAAGACAGTTCAATCCAGAGCTGACCATGAAGAGTTACAAAAGGATATCACAAAAGTGGGTAACTGGGCAACAAAATGGTAGATGAAATTTGTTGTTGACAAGTGCAAAGTAACGCACATTGGAAAAAATAATCCCAACTATACATACAAAATGATGGGCTCTAGATTAGCTGTTACTATTTAAGAAAGACATCTTGGAGTCAACGTAATTAGTTCTCTGAAAACATCTCTCAATGTGCAGTGCCGGTCAAAGAAGCTAACAGAATTTTAGGGAACCATTAGGAGAGGGACAGATAAGAAGACAGAAAATATCATAATGCCACTATATGCCATGGTACACCCACACCTTGAATACTGTGGGCAGTTCTGGTTGCTCCATCTCAAAAAATATATGTTAGGATTGGAAAAAGGACAGAAAAGACCAACACAAATGATTAAGGGTCTGGAACAGCTTCCAAATGAGGAGCAATTAAAAAGTCCAGGACTGTTCAGTTTAGAAAAGAGACAACTAAGGGGGATATGATAGAGGCCTATAAAATTATGACTGGTGGAGAGAAAGTGAATAGGAAACTGTTATTTCACATAACACAAGAACCCAGGGGTCACCCAATGAAATTAATAGGCAGCAGGTTTAAAATAAACAGAAGGACGTACTTCTTCACACAACGCACAGTCAACCTGTGGAACTTGTTGCCAGGGGATGGTGTGAAGGCCAAAACTATAACTGGGTTCAAAAAAGAATGAGAGATAAGTTCATGGAGGACAGGTGCATCAATGGCTATTAGCCAAGATGGTCAGGGACGTAACCCCATGCTCTGGGAGTCCCTCAGCCTCTCACTGCCAGAAGCTGGGAGTGGACAACAGGGGATGGATCACTCAATAATTGCCCTGCTCTGTACATCCCCTCTGCAACATCTGGCACCGGCCACAGTCAGAAGACAGCACACTGGGCTAGATGGACCTTGCTCTGACCGAGTATGCAGAGCCGGCACCAGTGTAGCAAGCAGGTGCCTGGGGCGGCCAATGAAGTGGGGGCAGCACGTCCGGCCGTTTTGCAGCAATTTGGCGGCGGGGCTGTCACTCCCTCTCCGAGCAAAGGACCTGCTGCCGAATTGCTGCCAATCGCAATTGCAGCTTTTTTTTTTTTTTTTTTTGGTGTGCTTGGGGCGGCAAAAACGCTAGAGCCGGCCCTGCGAGTATGGTCATTCTTATGTTCTTATGTAAAGAGAATTGAAAAGATTAAAATTCATTAGGCTAAATCAGTCATTTTGTAAAATGCAAGAGACCAGAAGACTGGAGTATTTTCTAAACTTCTTGCTTTACTATTTATGATTATTGCAATTCTTTGTTTGGAACAAATCTTCTGCAAAAGAAAAAAAAATCTGCAATCAAAAACAAGGGTCCCAAAAGAGGAAACGTGGCTTCATATCAGCTGATAATCTGTCTAGCCCAGAAGACTGGCAATGACGAATCTGACCAAGTCAGAGACACGGACATAGCAGTACAGGGATATAATGCAAATAGTAGCCAAGTTAGCAAGGAGGAATAAAAACTGGTCTTTTGTTTCAGACAAAGAGAAGGCTTTGGGACTGGATAGCTCAGTGAGTAAGTTGGCAAAGCTCCATTGATTTCAGAGGAGTTTCACCTATTTACACCAGGTGAGAATCTGGCCTTTGGTTTTCACGCTTGGCAGCCTAAGTGTGAAAGTGTTGGCCTAAGTGACTTGCTGCCATTTGAACACTGCTTCCTTCACCCATAAGCAAAGTAAATGACTTTGGGGTGCCATCAGCTACCCTTTGCCCATCCTCTCTGTGTTGACCTTCTCTAGCCTGACCTGGGCTAACCCATCACTACAGAAATAGCTATTTAGACATTTGTTTCAAATAAAGAGTCTGTTTTTTAAAAACACATATTTTGGCTATCGCAGGAAAGTCACAACCGGTGCAGTTTGTTTTCACCCAGTAGCTAAAGACATAACACAAGAGACAGGCAAGGTCAGGTTTGATAGGGCCAGTTCCTCCACTGGTGTAAACCTACGTGGCTCCATTGATGTCAATGGAGCTAAACTGCTCTAGCTGTTAGGAACAGAGAATTGATCAGTGCCTGCACTTCAGCAAGTGTAGCTAAAGATACATTTTCACAGTGGGCCAGATCCTCAGCTCCGGAGGTATGCTGATTGACACCATGTAACCTTTCCAGCTCCATGTCTGTAGCTCGCGTGTGCTCTCCTGATTTAATATGAGCCATTTTTTCAGGGGGTGGAATCCTTTTAGCTTCCATAGATACGCCAATTTTACAATTTTACATTTCCACCACTTGCATCTGAAGAAGTGGGTATTCACCCACGAAAGCTCATGCTGCAAAACGTCTGTTAGTCTATAAGGTGCCACAGGATTCTTTGCTGCTTCTACAGAACCAGACTAACACGGCTACCCCTCTGATACTCAATTTTACAATGTTCAGCAGACCTAGCACAATTTAACTTGCAGGATGATAATTGAGTGCCACTGGCTAGGATCTCCTCTTACAGTGTGGTGCAAGGTTTGTGTGTTAACTTAGATTGCTCTCTAGTGGCTAAAGCTATACAATAGATTTGGAACATTTTCCTTCATAGTATATTACTGGCTATAGAAGTTGGACTGGATTCTGATCTCCTGTATGACTCTGTTGACTTGCTCCTCATTTACACCAGTGTGGGAAGAGACTCAAGCCTATTTCCCCTCATAGATTATTAGGGTTAGAAGGAACTTCAAGAGATCATCTAGTCCAACCCCCTGCTCAATGCAGGACCAATCCCCAAATGGCCCCCTCAAGGACTGAACTCATAATGCTGGGTTTAACAGGCTGATGCTCAAACCACTGAGCTATCCCTCCAGTCAAGCTATTCTTTCTATTTACAGGTGAGTAATCTTATGTTATGTACTTTTTGGAAGGTTAAGCAGCACTTTTCGGGCACAGCCAGGAATAGAACTCAGGAGCCCTGCTCCACACCCCAGCCCTAACAACCCAATCACATTACTTCCAAATCCAGCCAACTTCCTAGCTTAAACTGGGAGTTAGATCTGGATTTAGATAGGTTTTATTAAGCTTGTTACTAAAAATGCGCTTAATGCAATGATGATTTAAAAACAAATGATAAAATGACATGGCACCATGTTCAATGCAGTGAGAGGTGAAAGCTAAAAACCGACAGAATGAAAAACAAACCTGCAAAAGTGACATGTTGTAGATAGGATACTGATACCATTAACTCAGCACTGATGTACGAAGATTGGAGGACATATTGATCTCAAACACAAGGTTCTACAATGATGTTCCATTCTGTACACTGGCCTGCTTTGTGGCAACTGAAGTCCTTTTTCTCCTGATTACCTCTGGTGTGGATTAGAGTGACCTTTTGCCATCTGGCCGCACTTCATCTCATGAGCTCCCAGTGTGATGCTGTGGCCAAAAGGATAGTGGGATCCCTGGATGTATAAATAGGAGAATCTCAAGTAGCAGTAGGAAGGTGATATTCCTGCTGCATTTGTCACCGATGTGACTGCTGCTGGAATACAGTGTCTAGTTCTGGTGTCCACATTTCAAGAAGGATGTTGATAAATTTGAGAGGGCCCAGGGAAGAGCCATGAGAATGATTATAGAATTGGAAAACATGCCTTACAGTGATTGAATAGATTGAGCTCCTTGAGTCTATTTAACAAGGAGCAGGTTAAGGAGTGACTTGATCTCAGTTTATACATATCTACACCGGGAACAAAAATCTGATAATGAGTGCTTCAGTCTAGCAGACAAAAGGTATAATATGATTCAATGACTGGAGGCTAGGGACACCATTGGCTGTTGGACACATCACGGATGATTGCTCAATTTATGCTTATCCTGGAGGTGTTGCAGCCAATCACATAGCTACCCCCCCTCCTCTGGACTGGCTAAGAGACCGTAAGATCCAACTGTAGTCACACCGTTGCTCTCACTGTTCTACCATTGCCAAGAAGAGGCACTAAGGGTCTGATCCAAAACCCACTGAAGTCAATGGGAGTTTTTTCATCGACTTCAAAGGGATTGGGATCATGCCCCAACCACTTAAACTAAAGGGACACAACTCCACTGGCTGTCCGTAAACAACAGGTGCCGTCCCTTGCTGGTCTTAGCCACTAGAGGGAGACATGACAAATACTGCAATACATTTAGCTTAGTGTAACACTTTTCTTTCCATTTTTTCTCTTCCATAACCCAGTCACCTGCTTAACCAGTTCCCCCAAGTCCACTGTGTATATTTTTACCATCGTGAGCTATGTGGGTGTGCCCAAGAAAATGGCAACGAAGATTTTATACCACACCCTCACGTAGTACATATTTATGTGGTAATCATAGTGTGCATTATACAAAATAGAAGATGGGAGGGTGTGGTATAATGTTGTAGAAGGTCAGATGACTGCATCACAGTCACACTGAATTATCCAGATCTCCCCAAACAAGTGGCAGTGATACAAAATCAGCACGTAGGCACAGATCCTCCGTTGCTATAAACTGATGTCACTTCATACAGAACATGGCCTACTAAAAACAGGGCCAGTGCGAGAACATCCCATGGCCCCCCTGAAAACTGAATTAGCCTCTTAGAGTTGGTAGGGCAACGGCCACTTTTTCATGTTCTCTGTATGTATATATATATATATATATGTCTCCTCACTATATGTTCCGTTCTATGCATCCGATGAAGTGGGCTGCAGCCCACGAAAGCTTATGCTCAAATAAATTTGTTAGTCTCTAAGGGTGCCACAAGTACTCCTGTTCTTTTTGTATTTAGCTATGTGTGCATACCGCCCTTTGCACAATAGGACCCTGTAGGTCCTACTACAATACAAATAATGAATAACAATAATCAGAGCTAGTTGAAAAAAATCCAATACTATTTTGCAGGACATTTTTTCAAAAGGTTTTTTTTAAAAACATTTCCTATAATTTTCTTTCAGTGAAATCTGGAATCAAAACCAGATAATATTCACTGAAAATGGGTTTGTTTTTCAGTTTCTGTTGTATTTTGCTGAAAAAATGGAAAGTGACAATTGAAGCGAAAATTTTCCATGAAAAATGTTCATTTTGAGCAAAAAAATCCCAATTTTTTTGATGGAAAAATCCGAGATGGAGGGGAGACCAGGTCTAATTTCAGTGGTATTGTGACCACACAACAGCGATGCTCCAGGTTACTCTGGCGGTAGTCATACTGATTTCATATGGGACTGCTGCTTAAAACGGTTGGGCCATGGCCCCAGCTCTGTGGCCTGTGGAACATAAGAACGGCCATACTGGGTCAGACCAAAGGTCCATCTAGCCCAGTATCCTGTCTACCGACAGTGGCCCATGCCAGGTGCTCCAGAGGAAATGAATAGAACATGCAATCAGCAAGTGATCCATCCCCTGTTATCCACTCCCAACTTCTAGAGCAGATGACAGGGCACGTCTAGCAAGTGCAAAAACCTTGGGGGTTGGGTGTTCACCTCCCCACCGCCCTGAACTGGCACCACTAACTTATTTCCAGAACAACTTGTACTCTTTTTAACATCTGCCGTCCAAGCACTAACACACCTTAATACTGACTAGCTTATGAAATCAGAGGGCACAGGCTGAGCTGGTAGAACTGTGGGCTGGCAGAGAAAAAAATGGTTACCTACCTTTTCATAACTGTTGTTCTTCTGTGGTGCCGGTCAGCCTACTTGCTCTTTGGCCGCTGGGCCCATTTCGGGCACAGATGACACTACGAGGGGCTGGGACCCCCTGCAGCCTCCCAGGAGTCAGGGGTGGGTCCGTGGCTGGACCAGGGGGTCTGATCGCAGCCATTACCCCCGAGCAACTCCGGGGCAGGCATGTGGCCTGACACAGGTCCTCTGCCTGAAACTCCCTTTTTCTTCTTCCCATCCTATTCAACTTATTCATAAATGACCTGGAGAAAGGGGTAAAAAGTGAGGTGGCAAAGTTTGCAGATGATATTAAACTGCTCAAAATAGTTAAGACCAAAGCAGACTGTGAAGAACTGCAAAAAGATCTCACAAAACCAAGTGATTGGGCAACAAAATGGCAAATGAAATTTAATGTGGATAAATGTAAAGTAATGCACATTGGGAAAAATAACCCCAACTATATATACAATATGATGGGGGCTAATTTAGCTACAACTAATCAGGAAAAAGATCTTGGCGTCATCGTGGATAGTTCTCTGAAGACGTCCACTCAGTGTGCAGCAGCAGTCAAAAAAGCAAACAGGATGTTAAGAATCATTAAAAAGAAGCTAGAGAAATAAATCCATGGTACACCTACATCTTGAATACTGCATACAGATGTGGTCTCCTCATCTCAAAAAAGATATACTGGCACTAGAAAAGGTTCAGAGAAGGGTAACTAAAATGATTAGGGGTTTGGAACGGGTTTCATATGAGGAGAGATTAAAGAGGCTAGGACTTTTCAGCTTGGAAAAGAGGAGATTAAGAGGGGATATGATAGAGGTATATAAAATCATGAGTGGTGTGGAGAAAGTGAATAAGGAAAAGTTATTTACTTGTTCCCATAATATAAGAACTAGGGGCCACCAAATGAAATTAATGGGTAGCAGGTTTAAAACAAATAAAAGAAAGTTCTTCTTCATGCAGCGCACAGTGAACTTGTGGAACTCCTTGCCTGAGGAGGTTGTGAAGGCTAGGACTATAACAGCATTTAAAAGAGAACTGGATATATTCATGGAGGTTAAGTCCATAAATGGCTATTAGCCAGGATGGGTAAGGAATGGTGTCCCTAGCCTCTGTTTGTCAGAGGGTGAGATGGATGGCAGGAGAGAGATCACTTTATCACCACCTGTTAGGTTCACTCCTTCTGGGGCACCCGGCATTGGCCACTGTCGGTAGACAGGATACTGGGATGGATGGATCTTTGGTCTGACCCAGTACGGCTGTTCTTATGTTGTTATGGGAGTCTACATTCATGGAGAGGCTGGAATGCCATTCCAGCAAATGACATTGTCATAAATTGAGTTGCTGTCCACACTGTTATTCGTGGGGCCCGGTGTACCGCCTTTTTTCTTGGCTTATGAAACCATATCCTGATTTCAGAGGCCCTGGCCAAAAAAAAAAAAAAGTTTATTTACACTCTCAGTAGGTGTAGAATGGTTGTCGAAAAATGTGCTTTTGGCAGGCTGCCTGGGGAGATTGTGGAAGCTCCTGCACTGGAGGTTTTCAAAAGGAGGCTGGAGCCATCTGTCACGGATGGTTTAGACCCAACAAATCCTGCATTTTGGCAGGGGGTTAGACTAGATGTCCTTTGCTGTCCCTTCTAACCCTATGGTTTCTATGATTCTATGAGTCTCCAGCAATGCCATGCAAATAAGTATTGCTATAGTGCCATCTAGTGTCCATGTTTGGAAACACCAGATTACATCAATGTATGCTCTTTTTTGTCTATTGAGTCTCAAATGATGGTGACCTCCTATCCCCCGTGCATTAGAATACTGCAAGCAACACACAGACACACTATTAGACCCATGAAGTCCTCGCCTGCTACACACACTCATCGCATACAACCGCCTTAGCAAGCTCATAGCCCTCTCACTTGGACAGCTGCATTCTCTGTTGATAACGGGTAAGTTCTGCTCATATCACTTGAAATCCTTCAGTTTTTGTCATCAACCTACTCAAATGTGGGGCCCAAGGAGCTTTTCCAACTTCAAAGTTTAGGTGCACTGAGTTTCACAGACCGGGTGGGACCATTAGATCACCTAGTCTGATCTTTTGTATATCACGGGCCAATAATTTTTACCCGGTAACCTCTGTACTGAGCCCAAGAACTTCCAAAGATCAAGCACTTTGCACAACTAGGGGCAATTCCAGCCCATTTTAAAAAAGATTTTATAATCCACTGTATTGCTACAAAATCATTTTGCAGATTAATCATTTTTTCACATTTGTGTATAGTGCCATGGAGCACCCCGGGTGTTTTACAGATAGATATTTAAAGACAAAGACCCTGCCTGGAGGAGATAGCAATTTCGCAGATGACACTAAGCTGGGGGGAGAGGTAGATATGCTGGAGTGTAGGGATAGGGTTCAGAGTGACCTAGACAAATTGGAGGACTGGGCCAAAAGAAATCTGATGAGGTTCAACAAGGACAAGTGCAGAGTCCTACACTTAGGATGGAAGAATCTCATGCACCACTACAGGCAAGGGACCGACTGGCTAAGCAGCAGTTCTGCAGAAAAGGATCTGGGGATTACAGTGGATGAGAAGCTGGATCTGAGTCAACAGTGTGCCCTTGTTGCCAAGAAGACTAACAGAATATTGGGCTGCATTAGTAGGAGCGTTGCCAGCAGATTGAGGGAAGTGATTATTCCCCTCTATTTGGCACTTGTGAGGCCACATCTGGAGTATTGAGTCCAATTTTGGGCCCCCCACTACAAAAAGGATGTGGACAAATTGGAGAGAAGGCAACTCAAATGATTAGGGGGCTGGGGCACATGACTTATGAGGAGAGGATGAGGGAACTGGGCTTATTTAGTCTTCAGAAGAAAAGAGTGAGTGAGGGATCTGCTGGCAGCCTTCAACTACCTGAAGGATGGATCTAAGGAGGATGGAGCTCAGCTGTTCTCAGTGGTGGCAGATGACAGAACAAGGAGCAATAGTCTCAAGTTGCAGTGGAGGAGGTTTAGGTTGGATATTAGGAAACACTATTTCACTAGGAGGGTGGTGAAGCACTGGAATGGGTTACCTAGGGACGTGGTGGAATCTCCATCCTTAGAGGTTTTTAAGGTCAGGCTTAACAAAGCCCTGGCTGAGATGATTTAGTTGGTGTTGGTCCTGCTTTGAGCAGGGGGTTAGACTAGATGACCTCCTGGGGTCTCTTCCAACCCTAATCTTCTGTGATTCTATGATTCTATGAACAGGATGCATTCAGGCTTGATGCAGCAATTACTGGGTGAGATGCCAATGTCCATGTTATGTTGGTGGTCAGACTAGACCAGGGGTTGCCAGCCTGTGGCTCCAGAGCCACATGCAGCTCCTCAGAAGTTAACATGCGGCTCCTTGTATAGGCATTGACTCCGGGGCTGGAGCTACAGGCGCCAGCTTTCCAATGTGCTGAGGGGTGCTCATGCTCAACCCCTGGCTCTGCCACAGGCCCTCCCCCACTCCATCCCTTCACACCCCCTCCCCTGAGTCTGCCATGCCCTCGCTTCTCCCTCGCCCCTCCCATCCACAGCCTCCTGCACGCCACGCAACAGCTGATCGGGAGGTGCAGGAAGGGAGGGGGAGGTGCTGACTAGCGGGGCTGCCAGTGAGTGGGAGGCACTGGGAGTGTGCAGGGGAGCTGTTAGGGGGCTGCTAACATATTACTGTGGCACTTTGGCAATGTACATTGGTAAATTCTGGCTCCTTCTCAGGTTCGGGTTGGCCGCCCCTGCCATAATGCATGTAACAGCTGATCAGAAACATTTGATGATAGGACCTTGCCAAATAGTGTGCCCAGTTAACCTGTCTCTTACCATTAAGGTAGAAGAGCTATTTGCAACCTCTGAATCATTTGTACCGTGTGTTCATGAGATTCCCTTCGCTCCAGGGTCCTCACCTGCTTTCCTGGGGCTGTGCCAGATGTTTGCGATGAAAGCCAGAGCCCAGGTGGAAGAAGGCTGGTTGTGTGCTTTGTTATGACCTGAAAGCTCAGCCCACGTTCTCTGATGGAGCCATGACTAGCTGCGACATTTTTATGTATCCTCCTGGCATAGCTGCAAGTGAACAGGGCCCAGAGTGTTGCAATAAAAAGACTATTTTTATATTAATTTGTATTTCAGAAGCACGGAAGATTCGATGCAGGACGTGCTGGAGGAGTGATGAGCGGGGTAGGAGGAGAACCAGGAGAGGACAGAGGCACAGAATCCAAGGGGAGGACAAGATTTCAAGAAGACTGTGGCTGACAAGTGTTGAAGGTGGATACCAGCTCAGGGTGGATAAGGATGGAGCGCTGGCTTAGTGCTCTGGCCAGTAAGAGGTCGGAAGAAGAAAAGGGAGAGCCATTTCAGTGGAGGGCTAGGGGCAGATGTCGGATTTGATAGCCTTGCAGATGCACACGCAGGGCTTCACAAAACCTGGGGAAGACTCAGTCCCTGCCCGTAAGAACTTACAATCCAGTGGAGACCACACAAAACAGAAGACAACATTTCAGGCCAGGGAGGGTGTGGGGAGAGGGAGGGGGAGGAGATCAGTGAAGGAAGACCTTAAGGAGGGATTTGAGGAGAGAGGGAAGGAGAGAAGACACTTGGTGGATAGAAGTAGGGGACTAGGCCAGGACAGAAAGCAGCATGAATGACATTGTGAAGCTGTGAAAGAGGGAGAAGACGAAGAGAGACATAGAGTGGGTAGCAGGGAATGAGCCCAGAGGGGCAGGTGGACAACGGATGATGTCCGGTGAGGGGCGTGTCAGTTTAGAGCCCCCAGGCTCCAGATACAGGCAGGGCCTTGTTTCCTCCAAAGCTCTAGGATATAAACATCAGAAGTAACTAATTCTAATAAAACAAACAAACAAACTTTATGCCTCTCCATGCAACCGTACAGCAACAGGACCCAGCCCAAACCCTGCTCTCAGCTACAGGCACGCTGCTGTCATTGATGAGGTGGAAGCTGTACTGTGTTACAGTGCATTTAGCTGAATTTCTCCGACCGAGGGACGGACCAAAGCTAGAGCCACTTCTCCATTTCCTCGCTGAATGTCGAGGGAACTGGATAAAGGAGAACTTGATCTGACAGCCCCTCATTTGTGAAGAGCAGATGAGGCCCAGGGTGACACCAAGATGGGGCAAATCTACATACTGATTGGACCCCCATTGCCACAGGATTCGAGCACACCTGGGCTGGCGGTGTCACTCCTTCACCATGAGTCTGGGTTCTTTGGACATGGCCCCCTGAGATGTAGGCATTTAAATGTGTAAATGGGAGAGAACCACCTCCAGCCGTATTCTTGAAGGACTCTCAAGGTGAGTCTTTGGGGACCCAGACGTACATCAGGCTTCATACGAGGGCCCAGCATACAGAGAGTCCTGCTCTGGATTCTATTGTTTCACAGCATTCCTCTCCATGAGGAGATATACAGAGACGGGGCAGAGTATCTTACATGTTACAGCAGGCACAACCCCTGGAGAACAGTACAGCTTTCTGAATGGCCCTCCGTCAGCACTGGGTTTACAACAGTGCCACACTCAGAAGGGGCCCTGGCCCCAGCCAGATGGTGGGGTGGCTTTTGGTCTTGGAAAACCTCATCAGTAAACTTTTGTTTTTTTGTTATTGAAACCCAGGTTCCATTTTATCCAAACTAAATAAGAGCATAAGAACTAAGCCATACTGGGTCAGACCATTTGTCTGTCTAGCCCGGTATCCTGTCTTCTTGCAATGGCCAGTGCAAGGTGATGAAGAGGGAATGAGAAGAACAGGCAATCATCAAGTGATGTGCTCCAGCCTCTGCTGTCATCTCCCATCTTCTGCAAACAGAGACTAGGGACACTCAGAGAATGGGGTTGCATCCCAGAGCACCCTGGCTAATAGCCATTGAGGGACTTATCCTCCAGGAACTTATCTAATTCTTTTTTGAATCTTGTTATAGTTTTGGCCTTCACAACATTCGCTGATGGGTTCCACAGGTTCACTATGTGTTGTGTGAAGAAGTACACCTCTACCTTGATATAACGCTGTCCTTGGGAGCCAAAAAATCTTACCGCGTTATAGGTGAAAACGCATTGTATTGAACTTGCTTTGATCTGCTGGAGTGCACAGCCCCGCCCCCCCGGAGCACTGCTTTACCGCGTTATATCCGAATTCATGTTATATCGGGGTAGAGGTGTACTTCCTTTTATTAGTTTTAAACCTGCTGCTTATTAATTTCATTGAGTGACCCCTAGTTTTTGTGCTAGGTGAAGGAGTAAATAGTACTTCCTTGGTCACTTTCTCCACACCAGCCAAGAATTTATAGACCTCGATCATATCCCCCCTTAGTGGTCTCTTTTCACACTGAAAAATCAGTCTTTTTAATCTCTCCTTATATGGAAATTGTTCCATACCCCTAATCATTTTTGTTCCCCTTTTATACCTTTTCCAATTCTATTCTATTTTCTTTGAGATGGGGTGACCAGATCTGCATGCAATATTCAAGGTGTGGGCGTACCATAGATTTATATAGCGGCATTATGATATTTTTCTCTCTTATTGTCTATCTCTTTCTTAATGGTGCCTAGCATTCGGTTAGCTTGCTTGACTGCTGCTACACATTGAGTGGATGTTTTCAGAGCACTATCCACAATGACTCCCAAGATCTCTTTCTTGAGAGGTAACAGCTAATTTAGACCCCATCATTTTATATGTATAGTTGGAATTATGTTTTCCAATGTGCATTACTTTGCATTTATCACCATTGAATTTCATCTGCCATTTTGTTGCCCAGTCACCCATTTGTGTGAGGTCCCTTTGTAACTCTTTGAAGTCTGCTTTGGACTTAACTATCTTGAGTAATTTTTAGGGCTGTCAAGCAATTAAAAAAATTAATCACGATTAATCGCACTGTTAAACCATAATAGAATACCATTTATTTAAATATTTTTGGATGTTTTCTACAGTTTCAAATATATTTATTTAAATTACAACACAGAATACAAAGTGTACAGTGCTCACTTTATATTTATTTTTTGATTACAAGTATCCACATTGTAAAAAACCCAAAAGAAATAATATTTTTCAATTCACCTCATACAAGTACTGTAGTGCAATCTCTTTATCATGAAAGTTGAACTTACAAATGTAGAATTTTGTACAAAAATCTGCATTCAAAAATAAAACAATGTAAAATTTTAGAGCTTGCAAGTCCACTCAGTCCTACTTCCTGTTCAGCCAATCACTCAGACAAACAAGTTTGTTTACATTTGCAGGAGATATTGCTGCCCGTTTCTTGTTTACAATGTCACCTGAAAGTGAGAACAGGCGTTCTCATGGCACCGTTGTAGTTGGCGTTGCGAGATATTTATGTGCCAGATGCACTAAAAATTCATATGTCCCTTCATGCTTCAACCAGCATTCCATAGGACATGCGTCCATGCTGATGACAGGTTTTGCTCGATAACAATCCAGAGCAGTGCAGACCAACACATGTTCATTTTCATTATCTGAGTCAGATGCCACCAACAAAAGGCTGAATTTCTTTTTTGGTAATTCAGGTTCTGTAGTTTCTGCATTGGAGTGTTGCTCTTTTAAGACTTCTGAAAGCATGCTGTACACCAGTGGTCCCCAATCTTTTCCGGGTGGCCGGTGCCGGACGACGAGCCACCGAGGAACGTGGCCAGCGGACAAGCATCTGCCGAAATGCTGCCGAGAAGCAGCAACGTAAATAGTGACATCAAGAGGTGTTGCCACTGAAATGCCACTGAAAATCAGCGGCATTTCAGCGGCGACGCCTCTTGATGACACCGCTTTTCGGCAGCATTTTGGCGGATGCTTGTCCACTGGGCAGTAAGCGGGCGCATATAGATGCCCTGGTGGGCGCCATGGTTCCTGCGGGCACTGCGTTGGGGACCACTGCTCTACACCTCATCCCTCTCAGATTTTGGAAGGCACTTCAAATTCTTAAACCTTGAGTCGAGTGCTGTAGCTATCTTTAGAAATCTCACATTGGTACTTTCTTTGCATTTTGTCAAATCTGCAGTGAAAGTGTTCTTAAAAGGAACATGTGCTGGGTCATCATCCAAGACTGCTATAACAGGTAAAACAGAGCAGGGGACATACAATTCTCCCCCAAGGAGTTCAGTCACAAATTTAATTAATGCATTATTTTTTTTAAAGAGCATCATCAGCATGGAAGCATGTCCTCTGGAATGGTGGCCAAAGCATGAAGGGGCATACGAATGTTTAGCATATCTGGCACATAAATACCTTGCAATGCTAGCTACAAAAGTGCCATGCAAATGCCTGTTCTCACTTTCTGGTGACATTGTAAATAAGGAGAAGGCAACATTATCTCCTGTAAATGTAAACAAACTTCTTGTCTTAGCAATTGGCTGAACAAGAAGTAGGACTGAGTGGACTTGTAGGCTTCAAAATTTTACATTGTTTTATTTTTGAGTGCAGTTATGTAACAAAAAAGATCTACATTTGTAAGCTGCACTTTCACGACAAAGAGATTGCACTACAGTACTTGTTTGAGGAGAATTGAAAAATACTATTTCTTTTATCATTTTTACAGTGCAAATATTTATAATAAAAATATACACTTTAATTTCAATTACTACACAGAATACAATATATATGAAAATGTAAAAACACCCATAATATTTAATAAATTTCAATTGGCATTCTATTGTTTAATAGTGCGATTAAAACTGTGATTAATCGCAATTAATTTTTTTATCACGATTAATTTTTTTGAGTTAATTGTGTGAGTTATTTGCAATTAATTGACAGCCCTAATAATTTTCTCATCTGCAAATTTTGCCACCTCACAGTTTCCCCCTTTTTTCAGATCATCTATGACTGTTGAACAGCAGTGGTCCCAGTACAGACCCCTAGGAAACACCACTATTTACCCTCTCCAGTTTGAAAACTTCCTGTCTTTTAACCAGTTACTGATCCATGAGAGGACCTTCCCTCTTATCCCATGACAGCTTACTTCGCTTATGAGCCTTTGGTGAGGGACCTTGCCAAAGGCTTTGAAAAACTGCCACAGATTTGGGGTGATTTGGAGGAAAAGTTCCGATCACGGCCCACCTCTACTCATAACTAATTTGAGGCTGTTTGGTAATGCCATGCTTCTTGGGCCCAATCCTCATGTGCGGAACACACAGGTTACAACAATCATGTTTTAAAATCCATGCGGCACTAGAGGGCGCCAGGACACAATATTTTCTGCCAAAGAACAGGTATGTCCCAGCAAGTGCCAATACACTGTATCCATGATGACTAGCTGAGGGAGGTCTTTACACTGAAAAAAATTAAAGGTTAAGCAGACTGCGCTGGTGATACCAGAGTGGCACAAAGCCATAGGCGGCAGGTTCGTATAATTTTTGGTGGGGCCCAAAATGGTGCCCCCCCCGCGCTCTCACCCTGTAAACTGATATAAAATGAAGCTACAATGCATCAGCACCACAAGATTACAAGGGTCAATTAAAAGTGGAAAGTCAGAAGCAGCACTTGTCTATTAATACCTAATATACGGTATTAAATTTTGTTGCACCTGTTGTGACAAAGTGGGAATGTTCTTAATGTTTTCTCTGAATACTGTGTGGGTGCCTCAGTTTCCCCTGCAAAGTGCCAACTGACGGTGTTGGGGACAAAGAGATCAGGTGGCCTCCTTGTCCAGAAGAGACACAAAGGCCAGATGAGGGAGTGTCAGTTTGGAGCTGGCTGGGGAAATCGGGAGAGGCCCAGAACTTGGGTCTGGGCTCCCCACCCCCCAAGATGGACCTGACTGAGGGGTCCTGTTTTCTGTACATACAAGCTCTGTTTTAGACTGTATCCCTGTCATCTAATAAACCTTCTGTTTTACTGTCTGGCTGAGAGTCACATCTGACTGCGGAGTTGGGGTGCAGGGACCTCTGGTTGCCCCAGGACCTGCCTGGGCAGACTCGCTGCGGAAAGTGCACAGTGTGGAAGGGCGTGCTGAATGCTCCGAGGTCAGACCCAGGAAGGTGTAAGCTTCTTGCCCTGGAGACAGTATGCTCAGAGAGGAGGCTCCCCCAGAGTCCTGACTGGCTTTGTATGGAGTTGTTCCAAAGCATCCCAGCATCCCCTTCCACACCATGCGCTTCCCAGAAGTCTGCACAGGCACCGACACTCCCTCCTCTGGCCTTTGTCTCTTTTCCAAGCATTAGGAGGCCACCTGATCTCTTTGTTCTCCACCACCTTCAGTTGGCACCTTGCAGGAGAGTGGCCCAGGCCATCAGTTGCCTGGAGACAGGGTGTCAGCCATTCTCTGTGCAGACAGCATCACACTGCCCCTCTAGGGCTTTACAACAATCACACCCCCTTATCCCACCATCTAGAGCCTTAAGAAATGCATTGGGGAAACTGAGGCACACAGACAGTATTCAGAGAAAACACCTGTATACGACCAGTTACATACTTTGAAGGGTGTAAAATAATCAAATATTGTGCTAAATACAATGATACTCCAAACTGACCACCAAATTTAAGTTGCATGTTTTTCCCCTCAGGTGAGGGTTCTGGGGTGGGGCTGGGGATGAGGGGTTCACAGTGCAGGAGCATGCTCGGTGCTGGGGGTGCAGGGTTTGGGGTGAGGCAGGGCTGAGGATGAGGAACTTGGGGTGCAGACAGGCTGCCCCAGGGCTAGGGCCAGAGAGGACTCCCCATCACCACCACTGGCAGCAGCAAGCTCCAGGGGAGGGATCCCTCCTCTCCCCCCTGCCCCCCACAGCACACTCACTCTGCACCACAGTCACTGCATATGTTCCTTCCTAGGGCCCCTCAGGTCCAGAAAGCCCACTCACCTCCCCTGTGATGGGTACTAGGGGGTGGGGGTTGCCATCACAGGTGGCCTTCCATGTTGCTGCCCCTCACCATAACTTCACTGTGGATGGGGCTGCCCCTTGCCCAGCATGGGGCAGAAGTGGGGTCTGCATGGTGATGGCTATGGGGCGGGGGAGCAGGGACAGGTGTAATAAAATTCACCCAAGCCCCAGCTGCTCAGGTAGGTCTATGAATCCCCCTCCCCCATCTGCCCTGTGGTGGGTGGATGCTGGAGGGGAGGGGCACTGCCTTCACATATGGCTTCCTGCCTCCCTGACCCCTGCTGCAGCCTGCAGCCCCTCACCGTAGCTTCAGTGGGTGGGGGGGACGGTGGGAGGGGATGGCATGGGGCTGCCCCTTCCCCAGCGTTGGGCAGGAGTGGGGGGCTGGGGCTGGGGGGGAATCATAGGGTCAAACACTCACGGAAGCCCAGGACCTGCTCAGGTGGGTGAGGTCAGTCTCTGAGTCCTGGCCGGAAGTGCCCTTTGCATCTCCTCCAGGTAGGGGGAGGGGAGGGATGCCAAACATGGCACAGCCCCCTCCCCTCCCCCGGCCGGTGCTCCAGCAAGCAACAGCAGCCGGCAGCAGCAGAGGCAACAGGCAAGGCAAGGGAGAGAGACATGCCTGCGTTTAAGCCTCCAGCCTCCGGGGTGGGGCAGAGGAGAGGGCTGCCACCAGCACGGCGGGCCCCCCTCCCCCTCCCCCTCCCCCTCCCCCTCACTCGGAGATGGTACAGTCAGCAACAGTCAGCAGCAGCTTGCACTCACTGCTGACTGCTGAGCGGCAAGGAAGAGACTGAGACACGCAGACGCAGCTGCCTGCGTTCAGGCAGTTAAGCTCTCTGGGGCCGGGCGGGGAGGGGAGGGGAGGGGGGAAGCTCTCCAGCCCTGGCGGCGGCGGCGGCGGCGGGGGGGGGCGCTCCAAGCAGGGGAGAAAAAACATTGGTGGGGCAGAGCCCCTGCTTGGGATTTATTCCTGGGGCTAAAGCCCCAGAGCCCCATATAAGTCGGCGCCTATGCACAAAGCAGCTAGAGTGTACCGGGTAACCTGGTCTACTTAGCTTCCAATCTCTGTCCTGTTGATTTAAGCTTTTACTTGAAATATTCCCTTTCAGTTTCAGATACCTTGTTGGGTGACTACAGGGTTTTAAAATGATACTTCCTGTTTTGGTAGCTGATATTTTTCTTTGACTTGAGCCTTTCAAACCAACCTTTCAAACCCCACAGCAAAATTCCTAGCTCAGGGACAAGAGTCTTTACGGTAGTGTTATCACAGCGTGTTGGGCTATTTTTGTGGAACGTGGCTCCATTTTCATGAGTGAATGTAGTGCAATTGGAAGGTGCCATAGAGAACTCAGGGACTGATATTCTGTCTATTTATCTGAGACAGTTTCAGTCAACTTTGAAGTGTGAGAGTTAATAGGCCCGTGGCCCTGAAGAAGAATGGTCCTGTGATTAAAGCTGTGGACTAGGCCTAAGGAGATCTAGATCCATTTCCCGGTTCTGCTGCAGGCAGGGCCGGCTCCAGGGTTTTTGCCGCCCCAAGCAGCAAAAAGAAAGAAAGAAAGAAAAAAAGCGGCAATTGCGATCTGCGGCACTACCGCTGCCGCTTCAGTCTTCAACGGCAATTCGGCAGCTGGTCCTTCGCTCCGAGAGGGAGTGAGGGACCCGCCGCTGAAGAGCCGGACGTGCTGCCCCTCTCCGTTGGTCGCCCCAAGCACCTGCTTGCTGGGCTGGTGCCTGGAGCTGGCCCTGGCTGCAGGTTTCCTCTGCCACCTGGTAGAAATCACTTAATGTCTTAGTTTTCCATCTGTAATGTGGAGATACTAATACATCCATTCTCCCAACCTTCATCTGTCTGATCTATTACCCTTGTCAGCTCTTTGGGGGCGGGGGGTGGATTGCCTCTACCAATATACATGTACAGTGCTTACCACAATGGGGACTCCTGGGTTTATGGAAACAACTTCTTTGGAAATTGCTTCATTCCTGAGTCCACCAGAACCCAAGTTCGGTGGGCAACTTTCAGATCATGCGGCAAAGAGCTGCAGGCTTTTTCGGGACTGTACGTCACAAAGGGGTAGTCCTGGTTGCTCCCACCTGTATCCACCCGTTGTCTCTTGTCGTATAGCTACATTGTCAGGGCCGGATCCAGGCACCAGCTTATCAAGCAAGCGCTTGGGGCGGCAACTCCGGAGCGGGGCGGCACTTTCAGGTATTCAGCGGCAATTCGGCGGAGGGTCCCTCACTCCCGCTCAGAGCGAAGGACCTCCCGCTGAATTGCCGCAGATCGCGATCGCAGCTTTTTTTTTTTGGCTGCTTGAGGCGGCGAAACCCCTTGAGCCGGCCCTGTACACTGTAAACTCTTAGTGGCAGGGACCATCTTTTCGTTCACTCTTTGTACAGCGCCTAGCACAATAGGGTCATGGTCCGTCACCGGGGCTCCTAGGTACTGTAGTCCTACAAAGAATATTTATCTGCACCACAGTCCAGCACAGGCAGTGGCTGTTCCAACTTTCCCTGCATGCTGAAACATGACTTGGGAAGATATGTGCTTCTAGTGGTGAGGGAGAGATTGTTCCCCAGGCCAACACAGTCCCTGGCCTCTCGGAGGGGAATTATAACAAAGACGCTAATCACTGGTGTGAGTTTTTGGCAGTTGAGATGTCTGTCCACTGGGCGATGAACTGAGACCCCCAACTTGTTTTCCTTAGGTCAATGAACAAGCGTCAGGCGGTAATGGCTTTCTGCCACTTCCAACACAGACTAGAAGGGAATGACTTTCCATAGTATCAGCTACTGTCAGTGCTCACATATTGAGATGGCAGGCAATATAAAGTAAGAGACTGACAAGATCATGGTGATGACTATAAAATACATCACATGGATATACACTGGAATTTTAAATAAATTCACAATCTCTATTCTTTGCTGTTCATTTTGCATGCCTATTCCCGCAATGAGTTTGCTGACAGGAACCTCTATTGAAATAGCCAATTAAAACAACGCCCTAAGAAAGCAGATTTAAAATTCGCAGTCACAAGTATGCACACTGGAAATGTGAGTTGGGAGTAACAACTGTACTTCATGAAGTCGGGGGACAGAAACAATGCTGTGATCAAGATTAATTAGGCTCTCCACCACATAATGAAAACACAACTAGCGGCACTAAATAAGCATATACAAATAAATAAACTCCGCCAGCCAATCAAAGTGACAAAACAGCTCTTTAACCTCCCCATCCTGCAAAAACCTTGTCAAACAGCTTTCCTGGCAGGTCATCCAGTTTGAGTTATTTCACACCGTATGATCTCTGCATCCAATCCAGAGAGCTCACGTTTTGAATGGCCGGTGATCACAATGCGCGGCTTGTGAACAAAGTAAGAATGATTCACAGAAATGAGTCAGTCTTTTTACTCTGAACAAGGAGGGAAATATGATCTGTTGGAAGGTGACTGGCAAACAGAAAAAGAAGTGAAATTTGATGAATCAGATGGCTCATGCTTTGCTTTACCTAGTGCCACTGCTCATTTTATATTCATCTATTACAGACCCATTTTTCAAAAGAATTCTGCATGCAACAGTTGCCATGTAGGTTTCTATGGCATCAAAACAACGTTCTCTCTTTGTCTAACCAAACCCCGGAGTTTCACAGTTTTTACTTCTCTTGTATCTCCTCAGTGCTGCTTGGAAAGGGCAGACATCTACTAATAAGTGGAGACTGGGTTCTTTAATCTGCCTGATTTTTAAAAGTGTTCACCTTTTGGTTCTCAAATGGGTACTCTCAGGTGCGAAACTCTTCTCGAAATCTGGCACTGTCATGAGCGTTGAATACTTTTGCATATCAGTCCTGTAGGGTCTTGTTTTAACAATGTCCTTAAGCATGAGCCTAATTTTAAGAGCAATGGGATTACTCATGTGTCTAAAGTTAGAAATGGAACTGGAGCCTTGGTCCCTCTGGCTAACCCTCTGCCTCTGAATGTCTATTGCTGGGCCTAAGTCATATCTGGGTGACAGTGGGAGTTCTTTTTCCCCCTTTACACCAGGCAGGATTACGTAGGCTGCATGAACAGAAGGAGATTCAAGCAATGATTTGTTGAGGTTTCGTCACTGTGTTTGTACCAATGAAAAGGAAAAATAAATCACCAAGATAAATTAAAAAAAAACAACAACAAAAAAACGCTCCTGTGTCAGAAAGCAGCCTCCTTGAGGGGAAACCAAGTGAGTCACTTCCTGGCAGAGGTGTGACAAGATAAATGAAAGATGTCACAGCGCAAGGTGACAAATGAACTCTGTCGTGTCCCCAGCCAGGCTGTCTGTGACAGTAAGAAAGCTCTGCTGACCTTGTTCATTCATAGCATTGGTGTTGTCCCAGGGCTGCAATCCCGGCCCAGGTGTCAGGCGCTGTACGAACAGTGAAACAACAGTTCTTGTCCCAACAGGTGGACAGCCCAAACAAAGAGGCCCGTGGCGTGGGAGAGCTGAAGGATGGGGACTAGCGTAGAATAAGCCGATCTCAGCACAGCGAGCAAAGATCATGTCTCACCACCTGTCTTGCCGTTGGCAGCGGGCCATGTCTTGCAGGTGTCTCAGCCCGGAAGAGTTTTAAGGCGGGATCTGGCAGTGAATAAGGTTGTAGTGAGATGGATTTTGTCAGGAAGTTCTCCCCACTCATATGGCAGGCAGAGGAGAAAGTGCAAAGGGATGGAGGGAGAGCTCAGGAAGATAGGACATAGACTTGGAAAAAGCCTCCTGGATCATTGAATCCAGTCCTCTGCTATTGCAGGCAACCTCATCATAGCATCCTGTCAATACACGTATCAAGCTCCATCTAGAAGAGTTCATTGGTGGGTAGGGAAAGCTGGCAACATGTAGTCATTGCTGCCCTGTTTACACTAGGGCCCAGATCCTCAAAGGTATTTAGACACCTAACTCCCATTGACTGCCCTCAAGGAGGTTCCAGTGGGAGTTAGGAGCCTATATACCATTGGGAATCTGGACCTAGGAAAGTGAACTGTTGCTGATTTCAGTGATGGCTTCCCCTAAACATGTGTTGGAACTGGGTTTCCTGGTCCACTCGGTCTCTGCAACCCTCCTTTTATATAGTGTTTTAGTTTTGATCTCTTGTTCTTTTCTCCTTTTGTATCTGACTCAGCTTTTCCTTTGCACATGGCCCTGGTCTAATCAATATTCAGTAGGATACATGTGATATTTAAAAGAAGAACCATGTCTGAGCTACAGCAATAGTGGCGGAGGTCACTTCCGTGCAAGTAAGTGGTGGGTTAGTGCTGAGAACAGGGAACGGTTCACCGTGCTAACAAGAAGCGATGCTTTACAAAACTGTGCCGACAAGGTCAGCTTCATGAGTTTGCTTTGGGGGAACCTTCCCCAGTTTTTGGCCTCCGTCTGAAATCATTCAAACCTCGGCAGCTTCTGATGAGCTTTTCTTTAAGTTTTGGGGTTCATTCAAGCTCCAGACCAAAGGGGAATGAGAAAAATATTTCACGACTCCCTGTGAAACAATACTGCTGACTTGTGCACAGCTGCCCTGAAAAATGGGTCAAATTGTGATCCTATTGAAGTATATGGAAATTTTTGAAATTGACATCAAAGGGACTGGGATGTGACCCAGTGTCTTAATTAGGGCTGTAAACAAATGCACCAGGTATTAATGACTAAACAATGGAGATTAATATTTACCGGACTACAGGCAGGTTGGAGACGTGCCAGGATCTAAAGTGTTCCTTTTACGCTTGAAACCTGTTGGTGCGAGCTACACACCTAAATAGGGCTGCAAAGGGATTTCTATAACATCCCTCAATGGGGAGCATTACAAGACGACATCCTTCACCCCCTCAGGATGCCATCATGAAGTTCTAATCCAGGGAAGACTAGAATCAGGACCTTGATAAATCTTGGGCTTGTTCTGAGGTCACCTGGAAACTGGAACACACGAAGCAACTGTCCACTGTCATTAATCCACTGTCATTAATCAGGAGGAGGGATAGCTCAGTGGTTTGAGCATTGGCCTGCTAAACACAGAATAGTGAGTTCAATCCTTAAGGGGGCCACTTAGGAATCTGGGGCAAAGTCAGTACTTGGTCCTACTAGCAAAGGCAGTGGGCTGGACTCAATGACCTTTCAGGGTCCTTCCAGCTCTATGAGATAGGTATATCTCCATATAACAAAGAAATACACTTTGAACTGTATCAAAGGATATCCAATCCTAGAGTAAATCTAGAAGAAACAAAAACCTTTGTTATATTTAATAACAAACCAGACTGGGCAAATTGGAATTAGTACCTGATCCAAAGCTCTTTGAAGTCAATGGAAGTCTTTCCACTGACATCAGTTTAGCCAACACTGAGCATGTTTGAAGATCCACACTCGAAGCACAAGTGCTCACGGACCTATCACAGGTTTGCACAGTTCACAAGTTTGTTAGTGAACTTCCCTCCGGTAATTTATACTCCTGTTAGTTTCACATTTTTTTTAAACTAACATTTCACTCACTAAAGAGAAGCCTATTCTATGTACTTTAGAAGCTACTAAATAGTCCGTACTTGTCAACTCCTACTTCTCCATTTCCTCGAGAGCTGGACAAATGCTGCCAAAAAGTACTGGTGAATTTTGTTGCGCTCACAGCCAAGAATTAGGTTCAGCAGCATGAGTGGCCCTTTTTAGTTGCAGAAAGGGTTGCAAATACTCATTCAAAAATGTATTCCCCTGGAAATACCCGTGCAAATATATAACTGCATGAGTGTTTGTGCTGGAAGTGTTCACATGCCATATTGAAAGCCGGGTGCGTTTGGGAGTGAGCAGAAAGGAGAGCACGTTACTGAGGTGAGCAGAAAGGAGAGCACGTTACTGAGGATCTGTTCATACTGCACTTGTTGGGTGTGATTGGAGTTTGGGAAGACATACCCAAGCTAGCCTTAATCTAGCTGGGTCAGGTACTGGAGCCGTGAAGCTGCAGCCCCTCCCAAACCCTGGGCATTAATAATGCTGCCATGGCTTCACGGCTCTACTACCTGAGCTAGCTAGATTAAAGTCTACACAAGCTGCAGCTGTACCCTGTGACAGCAGGGTAGACATACCCTCAGACAACCAATCATATGGCAAGAATAAGTGAATTGCAAACAGGGAATGACAAAAGGACAGCTGTTGCAAAGAGTTTGCAAGGAAGCTAGAAAGAGACTTTGTATAAACCATTCATTTCATGATGGGCCTTTCCTTTT
Source organism: Mauremys mutica (assembly GCF_020497125.1). NCBI lineage: Eukaryota > Metazoa > Chordata > Testudines > Geoemydidae > Mauremys > Mauremys mutica. Next base: position 11,735,356 of record NC_059072.1, read on the forward strand.
GTCATTCTGTCCCCGCACATGTGTCTTGGTATTATTTGATTTTCTTTGTGTGTTTAGAGGTTATTTGTTTATAGGCATCACAATTTAACAAGATTACAAAAACACCGAATAAATACATTTAAATGAATCATTGACTAGGGTGACCTTGATGTCAATAACAATCCCCTTTGACTCTATGCAAACATTTTAGCCTTTGCAAATCTGGTAATTCATTGCATCTGTGGAGGTTACAAGTGAGTTTTTGTTTATTTTAAATGACTGCCTAATAGCTGGAACCGACATTGTGTCTCTCCTGCTGACTCACTGGTTAGTAAAAGCACTATAATGAGTCTGACATCTTTAAACACTATTGAACGTACTGTTTCCTTTCAACCAGATATAATTTGCAATCATTCAACTCTCATGTAAAAGAAGCATGTGATAAAGGGTGCAATTTAATATGCCCCTCCCTAGCCATTACAGGAGTGGGTGCAGAAAATGCTGAGAATTCCAATATTATTTAGTATGATAACCCCCAGAGAATACATATTAGCTGATTGCCTTTGTTTAAAAAGGCATGGGGCTTTCGCTTCAGCAAAATCTTTTACATTCTTTAACAGGAGCAGTCTTGACGCTCACTTCTATCATTAATAGACCATAATAATAGCAGTAGTTTTATTTAATGCCACCCTTTGCCAAATTACTTGGAGCACTAAAAGCCAGAATAAAACCATAGTTTAATATTCTAAAAGGATCATAAAACACGGCCCATTACAGTACATAAGCATTAGCACTAACTGAAAGCGGAGAGACCTGTGTTGAATTCCAGACTCTGCCACTGGCTCTCTTGTGACCTTGGGCAAGTCACTTCATCGCTCTTGAGGTAGCTAGATTAATAGATTCCAAGGCCAGTAGGGATCACTGTGATCATCTAGTCTGATGTCCCCTATAACACAAGACATAGAACTTCCCCGAAATAATGTATATTTAATCTAGAGCAGCTCTTTAGGAAAAACACCCAATCTTGATTTAAAAATTGCCAGTGATGGAGAATCCACTACAACCCTTGTTGTTATCTCCATTCTATAGATGGGGAGTTGTGGCACAGAGAGACTAAAGTGACATATCTAAGGATGCATAGGAAGTCTGTAGCAGATGGATACTGAATCCAGATCTGCTAAGCCCCATTTCAGTGCCTTACTCATCAGACCACCATCCCTGTCTAGACCACCCTACAGCTACATTACCTTAGTTTCTTTCACTCTCCCCAAGCTTCTCACCTATAATGATTAAAAGTTTCTCAAATCCTACTAAACTCAGAGACATCTTGTAGCAATGAAGTTCCACAGTCTAATTGTGGATAGTGTTGAAAAGTATTTCCTGCTCATCTGTTTTATTTTTGCTGCCTTTCCATTTCCTGAAGTGTTCTTTTACTCTTGATTTATGAGAGTGGGTGAATAGAAGTGTCCAGTTTACATTACTTTTATCTTGTCTCATTTTCTTCTTCTCTTCTGTAAGGTAAACGGATAACCCCTCTTGAGGGTTTATGAGGACTATCCCGTTGTTTTATGCCATTACTAAGGATTCTCTGGGCCAATGTATGGTCTCAAATACATGCACTACAGCTCTTGTTAAAGTTGAGAGGAAATGTGCTTGAAGATGAAGGGCCAGATTTTGGTCCACTGTCCAGCAGCCTGGAAAATGCCAATGCTCAAAGGGTTAATCTGGCTATGAGTCAGCATGCTTGAGAATCCAGACTCTTTTCAGGCTGTCCAAAGCATATGGAATTTATAACAAACTTCAACAGAAAGTAGCAGTATCCAGCAAACCTGTGGTTTGGCCCCTTTGATATCAGTATTCAAAAGGGCCCCAAATGTTTTAGGAACAAAGAATGAAGTCTCCTTTCCACTCCTAAGCCAGAGAGCAAACAAGGGAGGCAGTTGCCTGGTGGCCCGCACATATGAAAATGGGATGCAAATGAGTGTATGAGGCCAAAAGGCAGAGTGGGGCTTAGAATATTCTGTCATTAGGGGACCCCCAGGGAAATTTTGATACCGCACACAGTGAATCCTTTTTATGTTCAGCCAATTAGCATGGGGGAGATAAAGGCCCAATGATACATAGTCCTGCCAGGAGTGCAGGGCACTGGACTAGATGACCTCTCGAGGTCTCTTCCAGTTCTATGATCTCAGAATATTAGTTATGAGAATAAACAGTCCTGTGGAGGTGGCACATTTCCCGACAGCCTCAGAGATTTCAGGATGATCACCTGTGTGCATTTGCAGGGACAGGTGTGTTTTCATGTGTATGTGTCTGCAAACCTTACAGATCCAGTGCTTGTGGCATGGCTGCCATCTTGGCCAACACACAGTGGATTCAACTGATGATATTTAGAGCATGAGGGGTCACAGCTTGAGCTAAAACAAGTGAACACTTTGCTGCTGGGGGCTGTACCGACTCAGAATCTCCACGGATTGGCACAGACGAGGATCTGCAACGCACGCACACACCACTTTCATTTTTTTTATTGAACTGCTCCTAGAATAGCTCAACATAAAATTTGGAGAAAAAATAATGAAGAAAAAAAACCAAACCCCTACGAATTACCTTGAATAATTTCAAAGAACTTCAAAGAGCCACTTTGTACAACTTTCTGTTTCAGAACACTTCACAATTGCCTTGTGCTTTTAAAACCCTCCATGGACTTGTTCCAACCTCTGGTTTATGCTCTGGGCCCAATTCTGATCTGATTTACAGAGGTGTAAATCAGGAGCTCAGCACAGTCACAGCAGTGAAAAACCATTGTGCTCCAGTAGTATGGTAATGCTAATGAGATAGAGAGATTCTGAACCCTGCCCTCACAAAGGTCCCAATTCAGCAGGGGACTTAAGCACATGCCTAATTTTAAGCATGTGAATAATGCCATTGAAATCAATGAGGCCAAATTTTGTACTTGGATTTGTACTTCAGAGAATCTCTCTGGCCCATAATCTGAACACCTCCTGCTCCCAGCGCAAGTCTGAATTTGGATCCCAGAATGAATCCCATGCTTTGTGGCTTGGGCCCATCACTACTCGTCCTACCAGAGCTTTCTCCTCTTCAGCTCCTGCCATCTTGCACCTCGCTGCCTCTTCGAGTCTCCAGCTCCCTTCGCACATCAGCGGCAACCCTCTCATTTGGATGTGATGTGCCAGCACAGGCTCATCTCTAGCTGTTCCAGACGGTTCATTCTATCAGCCCATATGTCAGCACTAACATAAATAAAAGAGGCCATCGAGTTTCTTTGCCTTGCCAAAAAGCCACATAGATTTCTGAGTGGATTATTGTTTGATTGGCTTCACTGGGTTTTATAAGGGTTTGTACATGGAGTTGAAAATATTAATTTACTTTTAACAAGCTATTTATGTCCTAGCCAGCATCAGCCGCTAATCAATACTGTTCTCCCATCTGTTCTCAGATACCGAGATCAGCACATTTCTAATCTCCATTCTGAATGAAAGGAAAGAAAATGTTTGGTCAGAGAGAGAGAGAGAGAGAGATGGATCTAACCCAAGTAAGGTCACCAGACAGCAAATGTGAAAAATCGGGACAGGGGTGGGGGGTAATAGGAGCCTATATAAGAAAAATACCCCAAAATTGGGACTGTCTCTATAAAATTGGGACATCTGGTCACCCTAGAACCAAGTCTCCAAATCCACACGTCTCTAAACATTTGGGAATTTTGGATCCAAATCTCTGACCTTTGTAGGTTATGGACATCTTTAGAAGGTGATCCTTGTGTAACTTAGCCCTCAGTCTCTTGGGCTCTGATTGATGTTATGTTCATGGCATACAAACAGAGAAATTATGTAAAATCATAAAATACTCTTTCTGGAAGGTTGTGACGTAACACTTAAAATCCAGCACTCTAACACACAAGAACCTAAAACAGAGAGACACAAAGCAGGCTGCTCTGTAAAAACAGAGAAGCACAACTCACCCCACCTTGCTATAAGCTGACTCTGCAGACTGACTGCTGCTAGACCCAGATCACACACTTCCCCACAAAGCCCTTAGCCTGCAAGCAGGACCAGCTTACAATTTTAACACAGTTTTCAATACAGCACAATTAGAAGAATCATTTTCCTCCTTAACAGTTCTCAGCAGCCATCAAGACTGTTTACATCAGGTTCCTTTAAATAGAAGCAGTGTATTGTGACAGCCAGCTGGTCTGTGGAATTACAGTGAAAAGGTGAGATTCTGTTGATATTATTGTTTACTTGTATTGAAGTAGAGCCTCGAGACCCTAATCGTAGACCATGACCCCATTGTGCTAGGGGCTGTACAAACATAGAACAAAAAGACAATTCCTATCCTGAAGAGCTTACAAGTTAAGTATATGACAGGAGACAAAAGGTGGATACAGCAAACAGGCAAGGGAGCACTAGGAAACAATGAGATGAAACTGATCAACATAAAAAACAGAGTTCACAGCAGACCTGCCACCTAACCACTGTTGAGTCTTTAGTAGGCATCATGGCAGAGGATGGGTGAGATCCTGGTCTCACTGACAGCAGTATAAATCCAGAGTAACGCCAATGAAGTTGTTGGATGAGCCTTGCTTCAGTGTCGTGTTGATGGCTCTTTAATCAGATCCTGCTGGCTCAGGGAGAAAGCCATCGGGACCAGAACTCAAACCTAGATCTCCTACATGGAAGCAGAGAAGTCCCACTGGGCCATCTACTGAGACAAACCTTTTTTGGGTCAGCATCTGACTAATAGTTGCTTACTTAAAAATATTAACGTAGCAGTTATGAGCAAGAGGCTTGGTTTGCCATCAAGGCCTATATAGGCATCCCACAGGCCTCTGCACTAATCCTCATAACAAACGAGGTCAATTAGTGCTAGCTGCAGCTTGCCTGATATGGATACATCTCATCTCTAATCCTTACCATTAAAAGCCACCATCGCTGCTCTCATTCTCACAAAGGTGGTGGCTCTCATACATATATTTCAAGCAGGGATGCTGCCGCCTCTCCACCCCCTTCTTCAATATGGAGAGAAAGTAATCGATAGCCCACACAACTAGAAACTGTGGTATCTGGCTGTGCTCTCACTTGGCAGGCTAAGGAGGACAGAGCTGATCACAACTGCTGGCAATCTGGGACAACAAGTCGTTTCTATTCATCTACCAAGGAAGAGAGAAGCACAAGGAACTAAGATCTATTTATCTATCTTAAAGCCTCATAGACTTTAAGGCCAGAAGGGACCATCATGATCCGTCTAATCTGACCTCCTGCACATTGCAGGCCACAGAACCTTGCATACCCACTCCTGTAATAGGCCCATAACCTCTGGCTGAGTTACTGAAGTCCTCAAAATCTTAATTTAAAGAATTCAAATTACAGAGAATTCACCAGTTAGTCTAATTCAAACCAGCAAGTGACCCATGCCCCATGCTACAGAGGAAGGTGATCCCCCCCAGTCCCCGCCCCAGGGTCTCTGTACATCTGACCGGGGGGAAAATTCCTTCCTGACCCCAAATACAGTGATCAGTTAGACCGTGAGCATGTTGGTGAGACCCACCAGCCAGACATCCAAGAAAGAATTCTCTGTAGTAACTCAGAGCCCTCCCCATCTAGTGTCCCATCTCGGGCCATTGGACATATTAGCAAATAGCAGGCATGGATGGGCCATATGCCATTGTAGGCAACCTTCTCGTACCATCCCCTCCACAAATTTATCAGTTAGGTTTTTTGCTCCCACTGGTTCCTTGTGAAGGCTGTTCCAGAACGTCACTCCTTTGATGGTTAGAAACCATCTACTTTCAAGCCTAAACTTGCTGATGGCCAGTTTATAGCTGTTTGCTCTTATGTCAATATTGGCCCTTAACTTAAATAACTCCTCTCCCTCCCTGGTGTTTATTCCTCTGATGTATTTAAAGAAAGCGATCATATCTCCCCTCAGCCTTCTTTTGGTTAGGCTAAACAAGCCAAACTCTTTGAGTCTCCTCTCATTAGGTAGGTTTTCTGTTCCTTGGATCATTCTAGCAGCCCTTCTCTGCACCTGTTCCAGGTTAAATTAATCTTTCTTAAACATGGGAGACAAGAATTGCACCCAATATTCCAGATAAGGTCTCACCAATGCCTTGTATAATGGTACTAACATTTCCCTCTCTCTACTGGAAATATCTTCCCTGATGCATCCTAGGATTGCATTAGCCTTTTTCATGGCCACAACACATTCATGGCTCATAATCGTTGTGTCATTGACCAATACATCTAGGTGTTTCTTCTCTGTTGCTTCCAACTGATACCCAAGTATATAGCAAATATTCTTCTGCATGACGTTGCACTTTGCACTATTAAATTTCATCCCAATTCTACTATTCCACTTTTCAAGGTTATCCAAATCTTCTTGTATGATATTCCAGTCCTCCTTCATCCTGGCACTACCTCCAAACTTTGTGTCATCTGCAAATGTTATTAGCATACTCCCCTCTTTGTGTCAAGGACACTAATGGAAATGTTAAATAAGATTGGCCCCAGGGCTGATCCTTGAGAAACACTAAGTAACCTTCCTCCAGCCTGACATCTTTCAGCATGGCCCACTGTTGTCTCCCCTTTAATCAGTTCTTTACCCACCTTTTGATTCACAAATTAATCCCTGTCATTTTCAATGTAACTAATCATTTCCCATGTAGAACTGTATCAAATGCTTTACTGAAATCCAATGAGATTAGATCTATTGCATTTCCTCTCTCTTGGAAATTGATTATCTTCCCAAAGAAAGAGATCAGGCTAGTCTGGCATGATGTACCTTTTGTATAACCATGTTGTATTTTATCCCCATTACCTTTTATCTCTATGTCCATAACTACTGTCTCTTTCAAAATGTGTTCTAAGATCTTGCATATAATTGAAGTCAAATTAACAGGGCTTGTAGTTTCCCAGATCATTTTTTCACTTTCTGAAATACAGGCACTACATTTGCAATTCTCCAGTCATTGGGTACGACCTCTGAGTTTACGGATTCATTAAAGATCCTTGCTGTTGGGCTTTTGAATTCATCCTCCAGTTCCTTTAATATTCTTGGATGGAGATTATCCGGGTCCCCAGTTTGGTCCCATTAAGTTGATTGAGTTTGGCTTCCACCTCGGATGTGGTAATTTCTACTTCCATATCCTTGTTCCCATTAGCCATCCTGCCACTGCCCCAAGCTCCTCATTACCCTTATTAAACACTGAGGAAAAATATTCATTTAAGTGTTGGGCCATGCCTAGATTATCTTTAACCTCCACTCCATCCTCAGTGCTGAGCAGTTCCACTTCCTCTTTCCTTGTTTTCTTTTTATTTACATGGCTAAAGAACCTTTGCTATCTATCTATCTATCTATCTAATGATTGTAGGGTTTCACACTACTACCCATCACTGTAATATCGAAGTGCCTTCCCTGTAAGATTTGTTATGGGACATATTCATCCTTGGGGTGCCTCCTTATGTCCATGCATAATGTCCTCAGCTCCAGCGCCTTTTGCAGGCTGTCTGCTTTTCACCGGGACTTCCGTGGCTTGAGCATCTGGCCAAGTCACATAAAATTCAACCCCCCTTCCAGGGTAATAATGTCCCGACTCAACCCCCTCTTCTATCCTCCCCAGAATCAACCCTCTGCATGCTCTTTGCCCCGCTCCTGGGCTCTGCAGAGTCCCTCCTCACTCTGTCACAGCGTGCTGCCTTCCAGAGCCTTCTCCTTGGCGGCCTGGCTCCTCCTGAGCCACTGACCCTCAGGGCTTCTTCTCTGGAGCTTCTCTTCCCCCTGGGCCTGCTTTAGGAGTCTCCTTTTCCCTAGCTGCCCTCTCCCTTCAGGGGCAGTCTCAAGGGACAAGCTCCTTCCTGCAAGCCCCTCTGTTGTTCCTTTCCCCTTGAAGCTCATCTCCCTCCACAGCCCAGCTTCCCTAGCCTTGCCCCTGTTTCAGGGCTTAACTCCTCTTTTCAAAGCCAAGTCCTGCCCTCCTCTCATGGCCTGTTACCCAGGGGCATTCCTTCACCCTGCAGCCCTGCTCTCCTTCCCCGTCTTTTCCTAGCTTGGCTAGGATCCCATCCCAGAATTATTCTCCCCCACCACCTGAACTACCTTCTTGCTATTCCCAGAGAGGGACAGCAGAGTCTCTCCCTACAGCCTCTTTCTGCTACAAACTTCCTCTCTTTGTACTGTCTGGCCTGCTCCTGGCCAGCTGGGCTTCAGGATTCATTAAGTCTCCCCCCCCCCCTCCCCGCTCCAGGTGCAGCCTGGTATGTTCATTGGCCTCTTAAGCCCACATTTACCCGTTCAGGGGCTACATGGGGTACGCACCCCAGCATAGATGGCTTGCTGTGTTTATTTGATTAAAACCAAGGGTGGACATTTATTTGCAAGTGACTGCAGCCTTCAGCCGTCTGCTCCTTTGGTATCGCAAAGGTTGGGCACCCAGGTTTTAACATTCGCCACAAGCCTCCATATGCTAAAGCTCAAGGCAGTTTCTAAACCAAGCCATAGAGATTCAGTGGCATCAGACAGGGTTTCTTTTCCCCCCTTAGAAGCACCATGGTATCTTTTGCAGAACATCAGAACAATCAAGCTTTTCAGAGAACTGATTTGCATTCTGTCTCACTGCGTTGCCAGGGTCACTCCAGGTATGTCTACACTGCAATTAAACAGCCTGGTAGCCAGAGTCAGTTGGCATGGGACAGTCCCTGGGTTTCTAATTGCATAGTAGCCACAGCCTCTGTGCTGGCTGCCTCAGTGAAAGGAGAATCCTGGCTTTCATTGGAGAGGACGGCTCTTATTTAAGTCACATCAAAGGAAGAGCAAAATCTTTGGGTCCAACTCGCCTTTCAGTTATTCGGATGTAAATCAGGAGTCACTCCATGGAAGCCAATGGAGTTACGCCAGCAAGAAACTGGTCAGAGAGAATTAGATCCTTGGAGTGCACCGTCCTTTCTTCGGAAGGTGGTAAGCGCGAGGTTATAGCTTTGCCACAAGCCCTGCGTGTGGGTCAGTGTTTGGTGCTGCACTGCCCCAGAGGGAGAGCAGGGGAAGAAATGCATCTCAGAGAGGTACAAAGAGGGGTAGAAATTGGCTAGTGGTCCATGCCAGAAGCAAGTGTTTATTATCCCTTCTGCAATGGCTCAGCTGTGCCACCTGGCTCGTTGGAGTCTCACCAACTTCGGCACCCGCCTGCTTGGAGGGCTGACCAATCACCTTCCCTTGCATGTCTCAGGCCAAAATCTGAGTAGAATTTCCACCTGTGTAGGGGCGCAGCCTGCCTCACAGTCTCGCCCTAAATGCTTCGTTTCCAGTTGGTTGGATTAGCGATGACTAATGAATAAGAATTACTCCCGAGGGCAATTATGCCTAACAAACTTGGAGGGAGCAGGGAGCCTTTAAGCCTTTGGGATCTGTGCAGTTATATAGGCTCTGATCCATCCCCACAGCCAGCCCCGGACAGTGTGAGGTAGCTACCTCTTTTGGGCACTGCCCCTTTAAAGTTTCCAAGGAATCCACCTTTGAAGACAGGGTCTGAAGAGCCAAGCTAGTTCAAGATGGCGGCTGCTGCAGAGGGAGCGGCGTAACCCACACTAGGGGAAGTGCGAGGCTTTGTCTCCCCCTGCTCGTCAGAGCATTTAGGCAGTTTGAGTCTGTTATGGCATCCAGCTAAACAAGCCTCTAAGCCTTTAGTTCAAATGATGACAGCTCATATGATTAGCTCTGCAAATTCAAACCCAGATTTGGGCCCAAGCAGCGTTGGTTACCATCACACCCATGGCGATCTCTCAGAGAGATTTTACAGTTGTTCTTTCTGGTTTTGTCTGGCCGAAATAAGTCACTCGGGACCAATGTACAGTTGCATTTTGTGTACGAGGAAAATAAAGCACAGAGCAGCAGCTCGTATTTCCTCCTCCTCCCAGTCTGAATCCTGGCGCCAGCGAGCTCCGACAGAATTAAAATGCATTATTAAGTTTAAACATCTTTTCAGAAAGGTCATTTCCCAGTCTCTGCCGGTTCCTACCTTGCTATCTCAGAAACTCCACCGGGCTGGGATTTATTATCCTGATGATAATGGTGTGCTTCATTTTCTCCATTCTGTCAATTTTTTACTCTTTTCTTTATTCCTAGTATGGCTAGAAGTGACTCAATATGATGAGTTGATTGTTATGCCTTTTGAATGAAAGTCACTATGTGGTCCCTTTTCTCAACTGCCTTCACCCCATGACATTATTTCTGGGGGGGAGATGAGATGTTACATCTCAAAGAATTTCACCCCGGTGGAAAATGCCAGCAATTTTAAATAAATACATTCTCTGAGATGTTACATTACCCTGCAGAGCCAGTGCACAGCAGAGATAAAATGGCTTTCCAGAACTGATTTTGCTTCCCCGCAAGCCGAATGGAATATCAAAGCCCACATTTAAAAGGAACCATTAGGAAAAAGGTTATACAGAATGTTATCAACGGAAAGATGTTGTAAATGAAACGGAAATGATTGCCTGAGAAATCGTTTGCTTTGCTACCGAGAGGGTAACAACAATAAATAATAGAGCTGAAAACTGAGATTCCTGCTCTGATGTCAGAATATTTTCTGTTTACATTATTTTAAAATAAAAGATCAAAGTATAAATCAAATATAACCTCCTACCTAAGTAACGTGTTTGCTGTTAAGTCAATCATTAAAACAATGGGTCTGACCTAAGCTGGTGTACATTGACGTTGCTCGCTTAAAGTCAACGGAGCTGCACATGTAACAGCTACAAACCCTGGTTGTCGGCTTGCGGGATTGAACCTGGGACTTCTCCTGCAGCTTAGCACATGAGCCTCTACCACATGAGCTAAAAAGCCTCCTGGCTGTTAGCTAAGGCTGTAGAGCAAACTCATTAATTTCTCTCTCTGTAAGTGGTCTCGATGCCACTAGATGGGACAGAGCACCACACCCAGGATGTGTGTGGGTTAACCACACATTTACACCGGCTAAGAATCTGGGCCCATACGTGTAAAGAGAAATACAGACCTATGCAAACATATAGAAACCTGCAATGATGATTACACTTTATTTGTATTATGGTAGTGCCTCGGATCCCCAGCCAAGATCAGGACCTCATTGTGCTAGGTGCTGTATGGACACAGAGACAGCCCCTGCACTGACAAGCTTATCTAGTCCTTTTGTAAATGTAAGCAGAGTTAGGATGAGCCCCACCCTGACATCTGGTGGTAAATTATGGGGAGTGCGGAAAGAAGTTTCAGTTATTTGCATTGGCACTCCCACCCCACTTAGCATACCACAAAGCAGCATGGGATGATTATTTTCACAGCTGTGGGACCCCCCAATTTCGTTGTTATTGGGGCAGGAGCAATGAAATGTTGTCACCCTGATTGGGTAAATGGGGAACTACAAAATTGTCTTGTGATGGGGGGTTTCATTGTCAGCAGGATAGCGCTTGCTAGACGGGGGACATGGGTTCCAAAACCCCTTGGAAAGAGAGGTTGGGACAGGTATCTGTATTTGGTGGTGCAGGCTCCTTGTGTGAGCCAGAAGCACCAATTCCACCTATGCTTCTCTCCACTGTGAAATGTCAGAGTTAATTTTTGATTTCCTTAAGAATTTAGATGCAGGTTACTGAGCTGAACTCACTGGTACTGGGGCTCCCCTACTATGAGCTGAAATCACTGAAGAGCTGGACTTGCTGAGCTGAGAGCACTGTGCTAATGAGTGGGGGAGCCTGAAGCAATACTGGCAGAGCGGAGTGGAGCAGTTTGTGCAGCCACTGGGTGAGTGGAGCTGAGCAGCTCGTGAGGGCGGCTGGAGCGGATCACAGAACAGCTGGTGGACCAGAGCAGCTGGCAGAGTGGAGCAGCCCACAGAGTAAGCGGAGCTGAGCTGTTTGCGGGGACGACTAGTGGAAGCAGAACCCCACGAAGAGGCAGGGCAGTTGGCCCCGAATCACGTAAGGTGCCCCTTTCTACCTAGGCTGGGGAGGGGGACCTCTGCAAAGAGACTCTTGAACTCTGGGCTGCCTGACCCGGGACAGAGACTTTTGAATTGTGGGACTTTTGGGACTGTGGGTGATTTGGGGGGTTGCTGGACTCAAGGGCCCAGAGAGAAGGACACGGCCCAAGTTGCTGGGGTGGGTCTTTGCTCACGGTTTGACCTATGAACTCCAGTTGAGGTATTTTCCAAATTTCATGCTTGTTGTTGTTTATCTTATGTAATTAAACCTTTTCTGCTACACCAAGAGTCTGTGCTTGCGAGAGGGGAAGTATTGCCTCCTCGAGGCGCCCAGGGGTGTGTGTAAGATTTTCCCAGGTCACTGGGTGGGGGCTCGAGCTGGTTTGCATTACGTTGTGGGGAAGGGACCCCTAGGTATTGAACCTGGCCCTTGCTGCTATTGTTTCAGCCTGGCAGAGGGGTTACATAAATATTGGGTTCAGAGTAGCAGCCGTGTTAGTCTGTATCCGCAAAAAAAACAAAAAAAAAACAGGAGTACTTGTGGCACCTTAAAGACTAACAAATTTATTGTAGCATGAGCTTTCGTGAGCTGCAGCTCACTTCTTCGGATGCATAGAATGGAACACACAGACAGGAGATATTTATACATACAGAGAACATGAAAAGGTGGAAGTATGCATACCAACAGGCAGAGTCTAATCAATTGAGATGAGCTATCGTTAGCAGGAGGAAAAAAAACTTTTTGAAGTGATAATTAAGATGGCCCATAGAAGGTGTGAGGAGAACTTAACATAGGGAAATAGATTCAATTGGTGTAATGACCCAACCATTCCCAGTCTTTATTTAGACCACAGTTAATGGTATCTAGTTTGCATATTAATTCAAGTTCAGCAGTCTCTCTTTGGAGTCTGTTTTTGAAGTTTTTTTGTTGCAAAATTGCCACCTTCAAGTCTGTCACTGAGTGGTTAGGAAGGTTGAAGTGTTCTCCCACTGGTTTTTGAATGTTATGATTCCTGATGTCAGATTTGTGTCCATTTATTCTTTTGCGTAGAGAGACTGTCCGGTTTGGCCAATGTACATGGCAGAGGGGCATTGCTGGCACATGATGGCATATATCACGTTGGTAGATGTGCAGGTGTACGAGCCCCTGATGGTGTGTCTGATGTGATTAGGTCCTGTGATGGTGTCACTTGAATGGATATGTGGACAGAGCTGGCATCGGGCTTTATTGCAAGGATAGGTTCCTGGGTTAGTGTTTATGTTGTATGGTGTGCGGTTGCTGGTGAGTATTTGCTTCAGGTTGGGAGGCTGTCTATAAGCAAGGACTGGCCTGTCTCCCAAGATCTGTGAGAGTGAGGGATCATCTTTAAGGATAGGTTGTAAATCTTTGATGATGCGCTGGAGAGGTTTTAGTTGGGGGCTGTAGGTGATGGCTAGTGGTGTTCTGTTATTTTCTTTTTTAGGCCTGTCCTGTAGTAGGTGGCTTCTGGGTACTCTTCTGGCTCTGTCAATCTGTTTTTTCACTTCAGCAGGTGGGTATTGTAGGTTTAAGAATGCTTGATAGAGATCTTGTAGGTGTTTATCTCTGTCCGAGGGATTGGAGCAAATACGGTTGTATCTTAGAGCTTGGCTGTAGACAATGGATCGTGTGGTGTGTCCGGGATGGAAGCTGGAGGCATGTAAGTAAGTATAGCGGTCAGTGGGTTTCCGGTATAGGGTGGTATTTATGTGACCATCGTTTATTAGCACAGTAGTGTCTAGGAAATGGACCGCTTGTGTGGATTGGTCTAGGCTGAGGTTGATGGTGGGATGGAAATTGTTAAAATCTCGGTGGAATTCCTCGAGGGCTTCTTTTCCATGAGTCCAGATGATGAAGATGTCATCAATGTAGCGCAAGTAGAGTAGGGGTGTTAGGGAACGAGAGTTAAGGAAGCGTTGTTCTAAGTCAGCCATAAAAATGTTGGCATACTGAGGGGCCATGCGGGTACCCATAGCAGTGCCACTGACTTGAAGATATATATTGTCCCCAAATGTGAAATAGTTGTGGGTGAGGACAAAGTCACAAAGTTCAGCCACCAGGTTAGCCGTGATATTATCGGGGATACTGTTCCTGATGGCTTGTAGTCCATCTTCGTGTGGAATGTTAGTGTAGAGGGCTTCCACATCCATAGTGGCCAGAATGGTGTTTTAAATATTGGGGCTGCTCAGTGCTGGAGTACAGCAACCCCCCAGGTGCCAGTAGCGTGCCAGGGGCACCAAGACTTGGAGGCAAGAACTGCAGGTGCTCCTGCATCTAGGCCTCGTTGATGCTCGCCTGGGTAAGTCTCCATAACCATGCCAACCCACGGCTAAGGGAAAGGGTATTTTGCTAGGGCGGGCGGGAAAGGGGGAGGTTGCAGATACCCTAGGTGCAGAGGCTTACGCAGTTACAGTTCAAGGTGAGCAATAGCAGTAAATGTTTGGGTCCCTGGGGAGTCCTTTTGAGAGTCAGGGCTCTTCAGGGCTAGTGCTTGGGGTGTCCTCTCCAGCCCAGTCACTCTTAGATTGAGGGTTTCCCAGCCAGGCTCAGTAAGTGTCTCTCACTGGGGCCCTTCTGCACTGGCTCCCTGCCATATGTCTCACACAGAACTGGTCCCATCTGTAATGTCCGGCAGCCACACATGTTCCACACGCTGCTCTGCACACGGTACCTAGGGAGTCTTCCTCCATCCAGCTTCCTGCAGCTCCTGGCTTCCTAACAGAGACTGGCCACTTCCTGGTCCAGGACCTTTCCTCTGGCCTGGCCAGGGAAAGGAGAGGACAATGGGGAAGGGACTGATGGCATTTGGGAGTCATAGGCCTCTGCTTAGCAAATCTATCACACTTTGCATCTGAGGTTGGCAGATAACCGTATAAATAGGCTTGGAAGAATTAGATATTTATCAGTAAATACAGATAAACGTTGATTTCACCAGACACATTGTGAAGCAGGAGAGCCGGAAGCTCCCTAGAAGTGGGGGTCCACTGTTGCCTGGACTGTGGCCCCACTCCCTGCTGGGCCCCCCAGAGGCCCCATCTGTCCCTCGCCCCTGCTACCGAGACCCTGCTGTCACTTGGCCTCTTCCCCCGAGGCTCCTCCAACTGCTTGCTCCTCTCTGCCTCTCCCCTGCATCACTCACCCTTAAGGCAGGTAAAAAGTGATGTGGCCATGCCCCCTCCCCCCGATGTGAGACTTTCTGGGGGGTCCAGAACTGTGGTTGTCCTTGTTAAGCCTCTGCTTTAGCCAAAGAGATTTGTTGGTGTTAAACTGAGTGACAGCTCTCGGTCACCCCTGCTTGCTAGCGCGGCAGACAAGCTCTTTAGGACTGCACCACTCCTTTGTGCCTTGCAGGTAACACTGGATACACCCTGGTCCCCAATCTCCCTGGAAGAGTGTTCATCTGCAGCAC
Source organism: Mauremys mutica (assembly GCF_020497125.1). Lineage (NCBI taxonomy): Eukaryota > Metazoa > Chordata > Testudines > Geoemydidae > Mauremys > Mauremys mutica. Next base: position 11,750,722 of record NC_059072.1, read on the forward strand.
CCAGCCCTGGTCACAGAAATGACCAAATCTGCTGTGCACACACCAGCCTGTTGGGCCTGCTGAGGTTTCACACATTGGTCCTACAAAACCCAGGAACTCTTGGGCACCATCTACCGGCACGTTATCTATTACCTATTAATGGGTATACAGACGTAGGGCCTGCTCAGAACAGCCGGTTGCATCCCCAGCTGCGGTTCTGAGTTATGAAGCGTAGGCTGTGAGCTGGCTGTTTCCTGGAACTTCTTGGGTTAACAGACTCTGTTATTCATACCACTAGACCAATCCAGGGCTGTTACTACAGAAAGGTTAAATGTTTCGTCTGAGGTCACACAGTGATTCCATGACAGAGCTAGGAGCTAGCGTAACCTTTGGGTGGGCTAATGTTCACTAAATTGCCCTTCTCCAGTTCCCATAAAAACCCTCAACTCCCGTAGAAAAGCAACTGGAGACCCAGAATTCAGTCTCCAAGGATTTTCAGCAAGGCTTGCACGGGGTCAACCTCCCCACATTCAAGTCCCAAAAGGAACAAAATTAATGAATTTACTTAAGTAACAACTTTATAAAATCTTATGATAAAGAAACATAATAAATTATAATAATTTAATTTTTACAACATAACATGGGTATTTTATAATCCATAGACATTGTCTTCACGGTTGTACATAAACATAAATAAAGAAAACAAATTAACCCTAAACAGGTCAGTCCCCACAGAAACACAGTGAGAAGAAACTCAGGAGTTCCCCGCAGCTTAGGCTGAGTTCACTTGAGTCTCAGTTAGAGTCTTTGATCACCCAGTCTACAGTCTGCGGAGTCCCTGATCTACATTAAAGAGTTTTGTCAAACTAAAGTTATGTCAACACTCAAAAAGCTCTATAATAAAAAATCAGCATTGCATGTTCACACTCGCTGCCTCCGTCGGCAGTGTGAGCAATGCATTGTGGGTACCTAACCCACAGTCCAGCTCGACACCTTCTGCCTCTAGGTCTTGTGGGAAGGCAGAGCGGATCGCAGCACATCTTGGGTCCGGGCTCAATGTCCCATGATGCACTGATTTCCATCCAGGGCCGGCTCCAGGCACCAGCCAACCAAGCACGTGCTTGGGGCGGCACCTTGGGGCGGGGCGGCGCTCTGTTTTTTTTTGGTTCGTTGGGGCAGCGCTGGAGAAGGTTTTTTTTTTGTTTTGGCTGTGCAGTGCTCGGGTGGGCGGGGGCTTTGGGTGGTGCGGCGCTTGATGGGGGCGGGAGCTTCGGGCAGCGCAGGGCTTCGGGCGGCATGGTGCTTGGGGAAGCGGGGTTTCGGCAGTGTGGGAGGTTCAGCGGCGCGGTGCTCGCGGGGGAGGGGGGTACGGCAGGGCGGCGCTCTTCTTTTTTGCTTGGGGTGGCAAAAAAGTTCGAGCCGGCCCTGTTTCCATCCCAGCATTCCATGGGCTTCTGGCTTTCTTTTGTGGCATTTTTCTATGGCCCTCGTTTGCTGTGCACCCTGGCATCTTTGAGTGAAGGGATGCAACATTTCCCCTCCACTTGCTTTTAAGAATCTTCAGTTGGAATCCATGTGGACTCGTCCTTTGCTGAAATCATTGTGAGCCAGTCAGCTAACTGATTAACCAACCACTCAGTTAAGTGTATAGATTAAAAAAAAAAAAACCTCCAACAATAAAATACAAGAACTGAGAACAGCAAAATATAAATGGCTCTTTCCCCATTACATTGGCCAAACTGGACAGTCTCTATGTAAAAGAATAAATGACACAAATCAGACGTCAAGAATTATAACATTCAAAAACCAGTTGGAGAACACTTCAGTCTCCCTGGTCACTCCATTACAGAGCTAAAAGTTGCAATATTACAACAAAAAACTTCAAAAACAGACTCCAACGAGAGACTGCTGAATTGGAATTAATTTGCAAACTTGACACCATTAAATTAAGCTTGAATAAAGACTGCAAGTGGATGGGTCATTACACAAAGTAAAACTATTTCCCCATGCTTATTTCCCCCCCCCCCCACTGTTGCTCACACCTTCTTGTCAACTGTTGGAAATGGGCCATCCTGATTTTTTTCTCCTGCTGATAATAGCTCACCTTAACTGATCACTCTTGTCATAGTGGGTATGGCAACCCCCATTTTCTCATATTCTCTGTGTATATATCTCTTTCTACTGCATTTTCCACTGCATGCATCCGATGAAGTGGGTTTTAGCCCACGAAAGCTTATGCTCAAATATATTTTTTAGTCTCTAAGGTGCCACAAGCACTCCTGTTCTTTCCCCATTACTACATTTAAAGAAAAGTTGGTGACTCAGACTAGTTGAGACATTTAATTAAAACAGTTTGGCTAAACTCAAACAACATTCAAAGTATACAATTAAGATAGAAGAAATTATTTGCCCCTTTCAGTAATTAGCATTGCCCATGCTTCCCTGTTAGAGGCTTAACAAGATCACTGAGCTTCTGCAAAATGCTTCAGAGTTAGGGCAAACAGCCTGCTTTCTGCTCCTGGGCTCAGCTTCTCCCAGCTCACCCAGGGCACATGACTCTTTGTAAAGCAGCTGCCCTGACCGCTTGCCCTCATGGAGTCTGCCCCAGCAACAGGGAACCTATTGGAGCAGACCCCAAAACTACCACACCCCAAATCCAGAAGCTTCTGGATGTATAGTGCTAAACCTGCCTAGCAACAATTACCCGGACACAACTCACTCCTACCCCACAAGGGGTCTCTTAAAGAGATAGCTCCCTATTAGGCATATGGGTTACACAACTAGCTGACACGCTGGTACATTGTTATTATTTGCATTATGGTAATGCCTAGAGGTGCCAACTGAGATCGAGGCTCTGTTGCACATACATACTGTGAGACAGGCCCTGCCCCAAAGAGCTTAGGGTCTAAATAGACACAAGACAGATCAGGAAGGGGAGCTTCCTTGTATTAGAGATGGGAAACTGAGGCACTGAGAGTAAATGACTTGCCCAAGGTTACACAGGGTGTGTTGTCACAGAGCCAGGAACTGAACCCAGATCTCCAATGATCAACTAAAACTTTTACCACAAGATCACCCTGCCTCTAAAACAGAGGCTCCCATATGTTTTTCGCTGCACCCCCTTCTCCATGGAAGCTACATGACTGGGTCCCTCCAACTCCTGCCTCTCTGGTGCAGAAAGTGACTCACTGAGGGGAGCAGGCAACTCACATCTTGGCTGGTGGCAGGACCTGGCTGGCTCCATCCCCGGAAGAGCCCATGGTAGCGCAGCATAGAGTGGTCTGTGGCTCCTTGCTTGCAGTCTCTGGCTAGTTTAAAATATGTGGGGCTGTGGCTGGCCCAGTGTCTAGGCGGGGCAGCAGCAGGGAGCGTGTGCAGGGAGCCCCCAGCAGTCAGGCTGGGGAGGAGAGGGAAAGCAGCAAAATGATGCCAGGGTGGGGTGAGGTGGGGCTGTGCTCCTTTCCCTCCCAACTGCTAGGGATTCCCTGCCTCTCTTCCTGCTGCTATCTTGCCCTGGCCTGAACACCTGGCTGGCCACAGCTCCATGCCCCTCGAGTGCCCTCCAGGACCACACCCCACGGTTTGAAAACCAGTGCCCTAAGACATGACTTAACCTTGCCTGCACTGAAACAAAGTTGGGTTAACATCACGGTGGTTAGCCCAAACTTTTCAAGCTCATGTTCCAACCTGGCCCAATGTTCTACTGGAGCTCTGAGAGAGTCGATACAGTTTGCCAACCTTTTGAAGGAACCTGGGATGACTTAAGAGTTTGCACAGTGTGTGCTTTTGCAAGGTTTGATGCAAGAGCCGGGTGGAAAACTTTTGAGAATGAGTATTGATTTGAATTGTTTTACTCCCTCAAACCCCAAAACTCAAAGTGAATCTCAGTATCCCTGGGTGGATCAAAACCAAAGGCAATGCTCAAAGGAAGCATAAAGGAAGAGTTTTGGACAACTCTAGCTAGTGTTATGGTAATACTGGTGGCTGGTGGTTGAGCTGAGATGGGAATGAAGTGAAACGGAGTCTCTATAACTCTTTTGAGTATGTGCTAGAACAGGGGTGGTCAAACTACAGCCCGGGGGCCGCATCCGGCCCTTCAGATGTTTTAATTCAGCCCTCAAACTCCCACCAGGGAGCAGGGTCTGGGGCTCCCCCCGGTCTGGTGCTCCAGCCAGGGAGAAGTGTCGAGGGCTTGTCCCACTTTGCGCGGCTTCCAGAAGCAGCAGCATGTCTCCCCTCCGGCTCCTATGTGTAGCAGCAGCCAGGGGGCTCCGCACACTGCCCCACCCCAAGAGCTGCCCCTGCAGCTCCCATTGGCCAGGAAACGTAGCCAATGGGAGCTGCAGGGGCGGTGCCTGCAGATGGGGCAGCGTGCAGAGCCGCCTGGCCATGCCTCCATGTAGGAGCTGGAGAGATGACACGCCACTACTTCTGGGAGCTGCTTAAGTGCCGTCCGGAGTCTGCACCCCTGACTCCCACCTGTGCCCCAACCCCTGCCCCAGCCTTGATCCCCCTCCTGTCCTCCAATCCCCTTGGTCCCAGCCCAGAGCACATTTCTGTATCCCCAACTCCTCATTCCCAGCCCCACTCCAGAGCCCTCACCCCTAGCCGGAGACCTCACCCGCACCCCAACCCCCAATTTCATTAGCATTCATGGCCCGCCATACAATTTCCATACCCAGATGTGGTCCTCGGGCCAAAAAGTTTGCCCACCCCTGTGCTAGAAGGGCTGGGAGTTGGATTTCAGAAGCTTATCTGAGCCTGACTATAAACAACTTGGAGCCATGTTGGTCCTAGGATATTAGAGAGACAAGGTAGGTGAGGTAATGTCTTGTACTGAACCAACTTCTGTTGGTGAGAGAGACAAGCTTTTGAGCTACACAGAGCTTTTCTTCAGGTCTGGGAAACATAGAATCATAAAATCATAGACTTTAAGGTCAGAAGGGACCATTATGACCATCTAGTCTGACCTCCTGCCCAACGCAGGCCACAGAATCTCACCCTCCCACTCCTGTATCAAACCTGTTTCTGAGCCATTGAAGTCCTCAGATCATGGTTTAAAGACTTCAAGGTGCAGAGAATCTTCCAGCAATAAGATTGAGCTCCTTGAGTCTATCACTATAACGGAAAATTTCTTACCAATAATTTCCTTCCTGGTAAAGGCATCTCCCACAAGTCTAGACTCCTGGGCTGATCCCCCCACTCTCTGCAGCTTCACAGAGACAAATCATTGTTTTGGCTCCACATACTCTGACCACGTCCCCTCTGCTTCTACTTGCCACTAGATGAGTTATTCCCAAACTATAACACTTGCACAACATCATTAACAGACAGACAGAATAATTATGTACATTAGACCACAGACAAATGGTCCTATGGTAATGGCCAGGGGCGGCTCCAGGCCCCACCACGCCAAGCGCGTGCTTGGGGCGGCATGCCGCGGGGGGCGCTCTGCCGGTCGCCGGGAGGGCAGCAGGCGGCTCCGGTGGACCTCCCGCAGGCGTGCCTGCGGAGGGTCCGCTGGTCCCGTGTGGCTTCGGTGGAGCCAAGGGACTGGCGACCGGCAGAGCGCCCCCCGCGGCATGCCACCGTGCTTGGGGCGGCCAAATGTCTAGAGCCACCCCTGGTAATGGCGCCATTGAATGTAATCAGATGTAGGGAGGGATATGAAAACAGGAGTTCAGTAGATGAGAAGTACCCCCCATTTTAAAGAGCTTGCTCAAAGGTCTATATTCTTTCTGGGCTACTGCCTTCAGCACCTTCCTCTCAAAGGAAGCCTCTGCAAAAAATAAGTAAGTCCTCTTTGTAAAGCTTAACAAAGGTGTTAGCTGTAGACCAAGTGGCTGCTTTGCAATTTTCCAAAGTGGACGCACTTGTTCATTTCACCTACGCTGCTAAGGATTTCGTGGAGTGCATTTTGACCCCTTCCAGGACAGGAACCTCTGATGATTTGTCGGCTTCCAAAAAACAGTCTAAACCACATAGTGATGGAGGATTTGGTAGCTCTCAGTCCCTGGCACTTTGGGTGTCAGGACACGAATAAGGAACTCAGTCTTCTTGTAGATTCTTCATGCTTGAGGTAGATTTTCAATGGTCTTCTGACCTCTAAGGTGTGCCATGCCTTTGGGTGTTATAGTTTTGGACAAAATGAAGGAAGCACAGCCTCTTGAGAAGTGTGGAAGGAAGGATTTACCTTACAAAGAATGGATTCTGGTGTCCTGAGCACCATCTTGTCCTCATGGAACATGCATTAAGGCTCCCATATACACAAGACTGCCATCTCTGACACTCACCTGGTGGACATAACAGCTACTAAAAAACAAATCTTAATGCAGTGGTTCCCAAACTTTAACAACCTGTGAACCCCTTTCACTAAAATGTCGTCTCGTGAACCCCCTCTTAAAAATGAATATTTCCAGGGATTTTCTCCTTTACCTGAGTATAAATTATAAAAGCAGTGATCTTGAAAATATAAACTTTGTTTTTGTGACATGTTTATTACACACTATGTATTAATTATTATCTATCATTACAGTATTTTTATTGCATTATGAAAATGGCAACACACTTCCAAGATCTCACTTTTGTAGCTTGTATCACTTTGAATAAGCCTGTTTTAAGACAAGGCTCCTATGTTTCATCAAGGAGTTTCAGATGTGAAACAGCAGGAAGGTATTTAAAAAGCCAACTCAAAGAGTTCCTGCTACACAAGCATTCAGGTCTTGCACTCCAGGCAAACAACATACATTACAACAAAGCTTAAACTTGTTCTTCATAATAATTTTTAAAACAATACTAGCTGCCTATTTAATTTGAAAAACAGCAAAAAATATCCACCTCCCTTTCCATTTCTTATAAGGAGTCTTGAAGGTTAAGTCTCCTCAGTGTCCCATCCTGCTCTGGGTCCCTAGGGACCAGGGCTGGCTCTAGGTTTTTTGCTGTCCCAAGCTCTGAGAGTGCAACTGCCCAAGCCAAAAAAAAAAAAAAAAAAAAGCCAGAATGCCACCCCTGGAATTGTGCCACCCCAAGCACATGCTTGGTTTGCTGGTGCCTAGAGCCGGTCCTGCTAGGGACAGCTCTGTCCGCCGTTAGGGAATTATACAGAGTGTCACAGCTAAATACAAGGTGGACCAGATATAGACTTGTTAGCTGATGTATCACTTGTTTAATATCTCTTGCTACTAGGGACTAGACACAGTGAGATGTTCAAGTTTTAGGTCATGTGGTTTCCAGAAGGTCAGTCCTCAGCAACATTCCCACACCCAGAATGCTACACTTCTGGAAATGGCTGCCCCAGACATGTAAATCAATTCTGTCTGTCCCTGAGCCCATATTCATCATTGGCGGTGATGGATAGTGCAGCATTAGATTTCCTTTAAACAAGTGATTGATAACAAGCATAAATGTGAGAGCTCTCGTTTCTCATGCCATTCAGGAAATGAGTCATCACCGCTCTGCCACGCATTTGCCTCACTTTCAAGGAGTTGGTGTTTTAGCAGTGGATGATATTGAAGGAAAATGTACAAGTTGATTTGTGAGAGTCCTGTGATCACGGCTCCCTTTTAATCAACTTCCCCTTGTCAGATCAACCTGTTGCGTACCTGTCAATACTTTGGGGAGAAAATGAGTCTGCCAAAACTATTCTTAGCAGGTCATGGCTGAGGACAAGTGATGTGTCAACCCTTCCCTGCCAAAGCTGGGAACATTTTCAGTTATTTATTATGGGAGCGGCTAGAGGACTCAACCAAGATCAAAACCCTGTTGTGTTAGGCAAACACAGAGACAGTCCCTGCCTCTAAATATTTCCCAACTGAATACACAAAAAGTGTTACATCCAACACCAGGGAATTCTCTACACTTTCTACAGGACCTCCTCTTGACAAATAAAGAGGATCTGATCACAGAACTAAACATCAATGGTAACTTAAGTGCAACATTTATAATGTGCAAACAGAATGAAGTCCAGACCAGTGATATATATACTTGGTGCTTTAAAAAGGGCTAATTTCACAAAGTGGAAAACAATTACGAGACAAATCAGATAATTTGGAATTGTTTAAGAACATTTTACTAGATGCCCCAAAAGCCACAATCCCACAATTGAGGAGGAAGGCCATGTTGGTTAAAGAACTGACCTGGTTTACAGGGATCATGAAGGAAGCTATATAACAAATTAAAGAAAGGAGAAATTGATAGTAATGAATATAAATCAGAAGCTAGGAACTGTAGGAACTATAGAAAATTGATAAGGGAAGCAAAGAGACACAAGGAAAAAATCTACGGCCAGTATAGTTAAGAACAATAAGAAGGAGTTTTAAAAGTATATTTGGAACAAAAGAAATCCTAGCAATGGTATTACTGGTATTAGTGGAAATGGTAGAATTATCAATAATAATGCAGAAAAGGCAGATGCATACAACAAGTATTTCTGTTCTGTATTTGGGGGAAAATATGATATAGTAATATAATATGATAATACTCTTTCCATTGCACTCATGTCTCAAGAGGATGTTAAGCAGCAGCTAGTAAAGTTAGCAAAGAGTCCTGTAGCACCTTATAGACTAACAGACGTTTTGGAGCATGAGCTTTCGTGGGTGAATACCCACTTCGTCGGATGCATCTAGTAAAGTTAGATATTTTAAAATTGGCAGGTCCAGATAACTTGAATCCAAGAGTTTTAAAAGAGCTGTCTGAGGCACTCACTGGACCATTAATGTTGATTTTCAGTAAGTCTTAGAACACCGGAGAAGTTTTAAAAGATCAGAAGAAAGCTAAAGTTTTGCCAATATTTAAAAAGGGAAAACAAGATGACCTGGTAATTATAGGCCAGTTAGTCTGATATCAATCTCTGGCAAGATAATGAAGCAGCTTTTTAACCTTTTTTATTAATGACCTTGAAGGAGATCTAAAACCCTCACTAGGAGTTTTCATATGACATTATTCAGCACATGTGGTAAATAATGGAGAGACCTTTCCTCTTCAGTATTAGATTCTTTTTTCTAAAAGATACACTCTAGGAATGCTTTTGGGGAAGTTCTCTGGCCTGTGTTATGCAGGAGGTCAGACTAGATGATCACAATGGTCCCTTCTAGCCTTGGAATCCATGAATCTCTGAAGCTGGAGAAAGGAAGATAGAAAACTGAGGCCCAGAGATGTTAAATGATTTTCCTAAGGTCACACAGAAATTCTGCAGCAGAACTAGGAACTGAACTCACATCACTTGAGTCCTCATCCTCTGTCTTAACCACAAGACTCTCTTTCTTCTCTAGAAAGAGATGCTGGTGGCATCTAGGAACAACAATCAGACCCTTGATTTAAAGTGTTGTATAAAGACAATGCTGTATAAAAATCATAACAACCTGCATTCCTTTCCTCTTGTCTTCCGTACCTGGAGCAGTTTTTCTTCAGTCTCTCTTTCCTACTATATTGTGTCCTTTTTCTGTGATGCCGGCAAACCAGGTGCCAAGCTCTTGCCAAGGCTTTAGCCCTCAACTGAGCACTGACAAACTCATTGCTGGAAATCAGTCCGTTTCACCTGTGTGTTAGTATGGTTAAGATGGGTATTGAACTTATAATAATGTGTTTAGTATTTAGACTTTATGCCATGCTTGTAAGTTGCAGCATGCATTAATCTCACTTATATTGTCTTTATCATGTGCCATAAGGTAATATTTAAATTCAGGAGGGATTATCTCCTGCTCCTCAAGAAGGCTATCAAAACGAAATGGGCCATTGAGAGACATCACAATACAAAGACTTTATTAACTGCTCCTTCACACCCATGAAGAGGCTACAGTGCAAGAGGGCTCATTCCATCAACTTGAAATCTGGAAGAAGGAAATAAAGATAATGAAGAAGAAAATTTTTCATCTCTTTTGCTGTTTGGACGCTCATAGGGCTGAAGTCATGAAACAGCAGCAGAGATCCCCAGGGTCAACTTGGGTTAGCCCTAAAAGACATGCAGTGCTCACAGATTGCTACAACTCTGTCATCTTTTGGAACCATGGACTGTAACTCATTTATGTATGTACATATGTTTGCCAGCTTTAACCTGTGAGTAACTGTCTAGTTTCTTTTTCCTAGTTAATAAACTCTTAGTTAGTTTACTATAAGATTGGCTACAAGCATTGTCTTTGGTGTGAGATCTGAGGTACAAGACACTAAGCTGGGGGGAGAGGTAGATGCACCAGAGAGTAGGGATAGGGTCTAGAGTGACCTAGACAAATTGGAGGATTGGGTCAAAAGAAATCTGATGAGATTGCACAAGGACAAGTGCAGAGTCCTGCACTTAGGAAGGAAGAATCCCATGCACTGCTACAGGCTGGGGACTGACTGGCTAAGCAGCAGTTCTGCAGAAAAGGACCTGGGGATTACAGTGGATGAGAAGCTGGATATGAGTCAGCAGTGTGCCCTTGTTGCCAAGAAGGCCAACAGGATACAGGGCTGTATTAGTAGGAGCATTGCCAGCAGATCAAGAGAAGTGATTGTTCTCCTCTATTTGGCATTGGTGAGGCCACACCTGGAGTATTGCATCCAGTTTTGGTCCCACCACTACAGAAAGGATGTGGACAAATTGGAGATAGTCCAGTGGAGGACAACAAAAATGATTAGGGGGCTGGGGCACATGACTTACGAGGGGAGGCTGAGGGAACTGGGCTTATTTAGTCTGCAGAAGAGAAGAGTGAGGGGGGATTTGATAGCAGCCTTCAACTACCTGAAAGGGGGTTCCAAAGAGGATGGAGCTCGGCTGGTCTCAGTGGTGGCAGATGACAGAACAAGGAGCAATGGTCTCAAGTTGCAGTGGGGGAGGTCTAAGTTGGATATTAGGAAACACTATTTCACTAGGAGGGTGGTGGAGCACTGGAATGGGTTACCTAGGGAGGTGGTGGAATCTCCATCCTTAGAGGTTTTTAAGGCCCAGCTTGACAAAGCTCTGTCTGGGATGATTTAGCTGGTGTTGGTCCTGCTTTGAGCAGGGGGTTGGACTAGATACCTCCTGAGATCTCTTCCAACGCTGATATTCTATGATTCTAAGATTCTAAGTTGACCTAGGTAAGTGACTGATCTCTTGGGACTGGAAGCAACTGGAATCTTTTGTGATCTTTGGTGTATAGCAACCAACTAAGTCCAGCTTGCCCAGGTGGCAAAACAGAGGGGAATGCGCAAGGGGACTGTCTGTGACTCCGTAGTAAGACTGTTAGAGTGCTTCAGGAGTTGACATTTGTTACCGGGTTGGTGAAATCTAATTGTAGCACATACAACCAGTTTGAGGTCTCTACTCTGCTTCTTGACCCCCTGCCCTGAGGCTGACACTCACAGTCGTGAGCCACTCCAGACAGCGTGACAGTTTCTATTTATTGTTTCTTCCTTATTTTGCCTTTATCCCCATCTAGATTTTGCTGTCAGCATTTTCCCCTCTCTCCTCCTTCCCTCTGAGTAGCCCCCCTCTGTTTTCGGTCTCCTCCTCTGTTTTCTACCAACCCTTAGTCCTCTTGCTCTCTCCCCACCCCCAAGTACTACCTCACACCCTTTAGTCCTCTCCCCTGTCTTCTCTCCTGTCCCTTCAGGCTTGGAACTGGAGAGCAGGATCTGCTCAGAAGGACGCAGGTGGGAAGAACATTTCAGAGGGTAAGTGGGTGAATATGCAGGCATGAGTGAGTTGACCCAGCTTTAGTATCGTGACCAAATCCCTTTGCTTTACAGCTCTACCTTCCAGTTGTAGCCAGAAAGTTTCCTTGGGTGGAGATTTCTAATTCACCCCACTCGCAAGCCAATCTGTACTTCCTGAATATATAGATGGATGCTCCCTGATCAATCAAACCGTCCCTCTATCAAGAATCCGTCACCACAGTGTCTAAGAAAAAGAACAGGAGTACTTGTGGCACCTTAGAGACTAACAAATTTATTTGAGCATAAGCTTTCGTGGGCTACAACCCACTCATTCAGAGTTTAAAAACCAGTGAGCACCATCCAAGGAATGGTTCCTTTGGGTGGGGGAGGTGGGAGTGAGGCATCTGGTTTTCTGTCCTGATTTGAGTGCAATGTTAGCTCTCCATCCTGCTTGAAGGTATAGTCCTAATTCCTTCTGTTGTGCATGGGCCTCATTTTTTTCTGCTTGATCCCCTCCGCTTAAAGTGAGCAGCCATCATCAGTGCCTAGATAGGACAACAGTTGCTCTATAGCCACTTACATTAAATAGAGGCGTGCTGCTTTCAGTGGGGAAGATGTAGCTTTCAGAGGGAAGGTGAACAGTGTTGGAGACCCTCAGAGTTAGGCTGGATGAACTGGTCCTTTTCTCCCTACTGTGACAAAGGTCCTCCTCTACCTTGGTGGGTCCTGCGCTTATTGGTGGATTTTGCTAGCCTCAGAGATCTTCCTGTGTTGGATCAGGAGTTGGGAGGTTTTGGGGGGAACCCAGGCCCACCCTCTACTCTGGGTTCCAGCCCAGGGCCCTGTGGATTGCAGCTGTCTATAGTGCCTCCTGTAACAGCTGCATGACAGCTACAACTCTCTGGGCTACTTCTCCATGGCCTTCTCCAACCACCTTCTTTAACCTCACCACAGGACCTTCCTCCTGGTGTCTGATAACGCTTGTACTCCTCAGTCCTCCAGCAGCACACCCTCTCACTCTCAGCTCCTTGTGCATCTTGCTCCCAGCTCCTCATACGTGCACCACAAACTGAAGTGAGCTCCCTTTTAAACCCAGGTGCCCTGATGAGCCTGCCTTGATTGATTCTAGCAGCTTCTTGATGGGCTGCAGGTGTTCGAATCAGCCTGTCTGCCTTATTGTTTCCAGAAAGTTCCTGATTGTTCTGGAACCTTCCCTGTTACCTTACCCAGGGAAAGGGAACCTACTTAACCTGGGGCTAATATATCTGCCGTCGACCACTCTCCTGTAGCCATCTGGCCTGACCCTGTCACACTACAATATTTGCGGTGTTATTGCCTGCCAGGTTACTGCTACGGAACCACAAATAAACTGCTAGGGATGTTTTATATTGAACTCCCAGCATCCATTAGTCTGCAGGGATTTTACACACATGCCCATTGATCCTGTAAACCCCATCCCTGTGTGATAAAGAAAACAGCCCCCGCACTAGCCAATCCCAGAGTGAATTTTCACAGCTACAACTGAGGCCATAACTTCCCTGTAAAGCCAGGAAAGAAAAACCAGCAAATTCCTGAACCAAACTACCCTGCTTTTCTTGTCTTTTATTTTATTTTCTTGCCTGGCCTCTCCCCTCTTTGAATTTCCCCATCAGTCTGACTGAGGAGGAAATGTCCAGCTTTAAAGGGTCTCTGACCCCACCCCTCAGAACCTCCACCAATCACAGTGCTTAGTCTGCTTCCTACAAGCTCCCTTTGGCCCTGGGAAAGTGATCAGGCCTTTCTCCAGGTGCCTAGGATCAGTGTCCCTGACACACATAATGAGCATGCAGAAAGTCCCATTAGTACCTTAAAGGGACACTACTTATGTGATTTAAAGGAAGAAGCGTGAAAATTCCTGTCCAGATTCTGTCTCAGGTATTTCTAAGGTGCCTATGTGCCTTGGGACAGAAGTGCCTTGGTATCTGCCTAGCCATTTCACAGCAGTACACACTTTGGCCTATTCACAGACTGACCCATGGCCTCCGTTCTGTGACTATCAGATTCAGTGTAGGATTCAAATCTTGCCCTTGCTGAAGGGGGAGGTAAGGTAACCAGATGCCCTGATTTTATAGGGACAGTCCCAATTTTGGGGGCTTTTTCTTATATAGGCTCCTATTACCCCCCACCCCCTGTCCTGATTTTTCACACTTGCTGTCTGGTCACCCTAGGTAGTGCAGTCTCTGTGGCTTGGATCCACAAAGGGACTTGGGTGCTATGACCCTGAACATTGCAATTCTTAACTTTTTAGGCACCTAGAAAATCACAGGAACAACACTGTAATCCACTAAGCCTGTGCTAGGCACCCAGGCTCTCTGTACAATGCGGGGGGAGAGAGAGGTGCCTGAGAATGTGACCCACAACAGACAGTGCGATAGGAAGGGAGCTGCCTGAGCTAGCCAACGGGAGAAGCCAAAGAGAGGGGTTTGTCCTAAGCCCTGCCCCGCTCTCAGAGATCGGCGCCAAAGTCTGGGCTACAGGGATGTGCCTATCTCTGCTTATGATCCATACATGGGAACCCCTCCTGCAGTCCGGTGGCTTAGGCACCTAGGCCGTTTCCATGGAAATGAATTAGGCACCTGTCTCACACCCCACAGAACAGCTTTTCAGGAGCATGCTCTAATCACTGGGCTAGGGGTTATTCTGAGGTGGGCTCCCTCGGTCTCTCCTGTTGAAGCTATTCTACCATCTTCCTCTGGCCAGATTTTGACCGGGACCTGATCTAGTGGGCAGCCTCTGAGCACAGCAACTGGATCAGGCCCCCGGGTGAAATAGGTGGAGTAACACCTGTCTTCCCATGGTTCATGAATCACTCTGGGGCTTAGGCGGGAGATAGGTCCCCAAATGCCTTGAGGGAGGCAGTGGCGCGCATGCTCAGGGCAGAAATTTATCCGCTGAGGGGACTTTCCCCCCCTCTATCTCCGTGCTTATTTGACCCCCATCCACATAGTAACTGAGGCCCAGATCTCCAAAGTATTCAGGTGCCTAATTCCCTTTGATTTCATTTGAATTCATTGCCTAAATATCTTTGAGCAGTGGTTTTCAAACTATGGGGCAGGCCTCCTGTGGGAGGCACAGGAATGTGTCAAAGGAGGTGCAAGCTGTGTGCTTTCTTTTTTTTTTTTATTTGAAGAGCTCTGGCTTTCCGCCCCGGGCAGCTGGGGCTTGTGCAGACAGGCTGTGCACACTTGACAGCTGGAGCAGTTCCACCCGGACTCGGGCTCTCCTTACCTCCCCGCCGGCCCGAATCCCTCACTGTGAGGCAGCCCAGGCACAGGCTCTCCTTCCCCCTGCAATCCCTCACCTGGAGGCAGAGGCAGGGCTCCAGGGCTGAGAGCTGGGGCTATTGGGGCTCCAGCTGTCAGCCCAGGGGCGGTAAGGCTCTGGCTGTCAGCCTCGGGGTGGCAGCAGCAGCACAGAAGTAAGAGTATCAATGGGGCGCTAAGTCTGCTGTGAAAAGTGACACTCACTTTCCACATTGCTGCCCTCCTGCATTGCTGTGGGTGCGGCGCTGCCTTCAGAGCCGGGCACCTGGCCATCAGCCACTGCTCTCCCCTCTGCCTTCAGAGCCGGGCACCTGGCCATCAGCCGCTGCTCTCCCCTCTGCCTTCAGAGCCGGGCACCCGGCCATCAGCCGCTGCTCTCTCCTCTGCCTTCAGAGCCGGGCACCCGGCCATCAGCCGCTGCTCTCCCCTCTGCCTTCAGAGCCGGGCACCCGGCCATCAGCCGCTGCTCTCCCCTCTGCCTTCAGAGCCGGGCACCCGGCCATCAGCCGCTGCTCTCTCCTCTGCCTTCAGAGCCGGGCACCCGGCCATCAGCCGCTGCTCTCCCCTCTGCCTTCAGAGCCGGGCACCCGGCCATCAGCCGCTGCTCTCCCCTCTGCCTTCAGAGCCGGGCACCCGGCCATCAGCCGCTGCTCTCCCCTCTGCCTTCAGAGCCGGGCACCCGGCCATCAGCCGCTGCTCTCCCCTCCGCCTTCAGAGCCGAGCACCCGGCCATCAGCCGCTGCTCTCCCCTCTGCCTTCAGAGCTGGGTGGCAGTATATGTCCTTGTGGGTGTGGGTGTAAATGACTACAGACACAAAGAAGGAGGGGTCTGATCAAATAAGTTTGAGAAGCACTGCCTTAGAAGCTCTGGGCCTGAGTACCTGGCGTCAGTGAACTGAACACCAGCTAAGGGTGCTATGAAAGTCACGCAGCCAGCAGCAGCTCTGCCTCAGACACATCTGCATGGCCGATCTCTTTAGGATTAGAAATGCTCTCGAGAGCTGCTTTAACCCCACCCCTGGGGCTGCCACTCTATTTGCTGATGCTGCTGAGTGAGTCTGGCTCAAGAAAATGGCAAAACAACATTTTGTGTGTGTCTCCTGCTATTGAAAGCTGCAAGAAAGAGCAGAGAGAGAGAGAATGAGTGCAAAAGAGATATTTTCTAAAAGGTAATATACAGGCACAGCGCGGAGGAAAATATTGGCTCTATCATTGACACTAGAGTTTAGTTTCCTGAAAATCCAAACTCAGAAGTTTTTGGCTGAAAAATGCCAGGAAAAACATAGGATTTTTTTATTTGTTTTCTATTATTATTATTATTAGTAGTAGTAGTAGTAATATATATTTTGCAGAATATAAAATAAATTTTCTAACCAGCATTTGTGATCATGCAAAATCCCTGTGACAACTACGCCAATTGCTTCTATGGAATAGTAACATTAGTTAGGCGAGTATTTAATGTCTTTCTGACTATCTTCTGATGTGATGTAGTAGCTGAAAAGCAAGCGGATGAACCAGCACCATATGACCAGCATGTTCTCCTCAGAACACCAGCAGATATGCTCCATGGCCTACAGCTGGGGACCACTGATCCAGCACGATGTACACCACAGACTAATTGAGACCACTCTGGATGTGCTGAAGGGGAGTCAGGGCACCCACACGCCAAAGCCCCTGTGTAGAAGCTGTCCATGGTTTGGCTGTTAATACATCTGCAATTGATTTTGGTCCTGATCCTACCACTGTTACTCTCACTGAGCAGTACCTTAACTCAATGAGACAACTGACAACCTCCTTCCTCCCCTTACTCATATTGGTGAGCAATTACTCCTGTGAGTAGCTCCATTGACAAGAATGGGGCTGCTCATGTGAGTAACTGAGTGGGGGAATCACATTTTGGCCCCACTCAGCATGGGTAAGGGTAGTAGAATCTAGCTCCAAATCAATTGTGGGTGCAAATCTGGGTTCCTGCCCCTCTCACGACCTGAGCTGAGACCATAGTTGAATTGCGGGTGCAAAAACGTGGCTTACATTTAGACCTGACGCCTGGGAAAACATCATTGTGGATATACATAAGCCACTCTTTTTACCTGGAGCCAAGGGCAGGATTCGGCCCCCTAATGAAAGACTAACCAAGCCCTTGTAAGACCTGGATGAAACCGTTTGCAATAAAACATGCCCCTCTCTGAAGAAGATTTTTCACCTGGCTTTGGAGGAGTTAGGTTTAGCTGAAAACATCAGCAAGGGGCTGAGTTTTTGTCAGCTTCCACACAGACGCTTCACGTTCAGCCCAAGTCAGCTCCTATCTCACAGCAGATTTCACCACAGGAAAGCAAGTGTCGCTTCCCACGTCACTCTCTGTGCACCACAGACACCTCCTGGCAGGGAGAGACCAGCATTTCAGCCCATCGCGCTGGCGAGATGTGCAGCGTTCACGTTCTCGCAACGTAGAGGGCCCCCCGTGCTTCGGGCCTTTGGTTTTCAAAATGGTGACGCTCAGGGCGAGACGCAGAGTCAGAGTCAAAAGCACAGTGTGCAGTAAGTGAAATGGGTGGGGGGGAGGGTGTTTTGGCAGTTATTCAAACGTGTTTCCTTTGCGAATCACCTGCCTGCTCTGCAGCTTGGCTGTCTGGGATGAGGTCTGGGAGCAGTTCTGGCCATCAGGGTGTTAAAAGCTTGTGGTGCTCAGCCACCGAACCACAGAGGATGATTCAGCAACACAAATTATCTCACTTCCTCAGGCTGCTCCCTTTGGCTATGCTTGCATGAGGGTGACACATGAACCCAATCTCCTTGTATGGCCGATAACCCAGCTGGATGTTAACAGATACTTAATTTAGCCTGCATTAATTACAGACAAATCCTCAGCTAGTGCCTAGCCTGAGTAACTGGGCTGGACATTTGGGATCTCTCCAGGGATCCTCTCCCCCCAGGCTGTGGAATGGGAACAAAATCATTCGAGGGGCATTACTGCAGCATCTCAGCTGGAGCAACCCCCGCAGGCCTTGTGCACACCGCTGGGTAAGGGTTGCACTGTCAGAGATGGCCTGGATGGACGAGCTATCAGAACTTTTCAATTTGTATCTGCTCCACGGGCTTGATTCTGATCTCACTTACGCCAGTGAAAACAGAGGGAATGCCACTGGAAACAAGGCAGTTACACTAGGGCCTCTGACACCCCTTACCACTGACCTGGTTCCATCAGTACCATTGTCTATTGTGAGCTAACATTGTAACAAAAGCCTCCAAAACGTCACTGGCCCCCTGGAGGAAACTGGTTTCATCTCATATGTTTTGACTTCCTGCATTTTCTTGGTGAGCTTCTCTAGGAGGCCACTGCATTACAACATACCTAAGCGTGCAGGATTCCTGGGTCTTCCCTCCCTTTGTGGTTCAGGAATTAGAGCTGGTGCACATCTCTTAAATGTTTGGACATTTTCTCCTTTGGGAAAAATGTTTGCTATGTTCTGACCGGCTGTATCAGGGATTCCCGTTTGGCAAACAAAGGCCGGGCTCATGACATCAGTGCACAAAAGAGTGGAAAAGCTGGTAAGTCAGCGTCCATCCCATCCCAACATCCAGGGCTGGAGCACCCAGGGGAAAAAATAGTGAGGACTCAGCACCCACCAGCCACAGCTGGGGCCCTGCTGATTAGTTGTTTGGCAGCTGGGGGAGGCCTCGGTGGTGGAGGTGGGTCAAGAGGAGGCGGACTGAGGGTGGGGCCTCCAAGAAGGGGCCGGCAGGGGCGGCTCTAGCTTTTTTGCCGCCCCAAGCAAGGCAGTCAGGAGGCCTTTGCCGTGGATTCGGCAGCACGCCTGTGGGAGGGCCACCGGTCCCACGGCTTCGGCGTACCCGTCGCTGAATTGCTGCTAAATCCGCGGGACCAGTGGACCTCCCGCAGGTGCGCCGCTGAAGGCAGCCTGATGCCGCCCTCGCAAAGACCGGCAGGGCGCCCCCCGCGGTTTGCCGCCCCAGGCACGCGCTTGCTGTGCTGGTGCTTGGAACCACCCCTGGGGGCCAGAGTAGGGGCAGGAAGGGGTGGAGTCAGAGCTTAAGCACCTATCCGCACTTTTAGGTGCCTGAATGTCTGTGAAACTCTGCCCTTAGGTGCCTAAATCCTTTGCAAATCTGTCCCAGAGAGACTAGTCCAAGGTCATACAGGAAGCATGTAGTGGAGCATGGCCCTGAATCCAGGTCTCCTAAGTTCTAGGGAGGTGCCCAACCACTAGACCATCTGTCTTCTGCATGTAGTAATTGTTTGTGTTTGACCAGAGCTTCTGCACCAAAAGCTAAGGAAATACAGGACTTCCTCCAGCGTTCCGCTGAACCAGCTTGAGACTGTCAGGAGACAGTGTTACAGATGTGGAAAGGGAGTTTCTATGTCTAGTGAGTGAAGATATTAGAGACACAAGGTGGGTGAGGTAATATCTTTTATTGGACCAGTTTCTGTTGGTGGGAGAGACAAGTGAGTCAGGATGGTTTGTGTGGGTTGGGGGAAGGAGAAATGGGAACCATTTAGGCAACCGTTCAGAGTGATGCCATTCAGATTAGACTTTTCACACCCAGCTCTGAATTTTCTTGAAAGTCTTGGCTCTCAAAGGTTTTGTTCATCCCGTTGGAGCTAGGGGCTGAGCACAAAGTTTAGATCCAAAGCTTCCTATAAGGTAGGGGTGTTGGTAAATAAGGTTTTGATTTGGGTTCATTTCTAATTCAGATGACAGTGTTAATAATGAAACTTGTCTTAGTTCCTCAGTGTGGAACACCAGGCAGGATTAGGTAATAGTAAGAAACCTCAGAGCCAAAACCCAGAAGAAAATCAAAGCAGGAGACAAGGAGCCAGTTCAGATATTAAATGTGATATGCCTTTAAGAGGCAATCCGTGATGTATCTATTTGACAGTATTTCCATTGATGGAGGGTGGAGGTGGGGAAGTGAAATAACAGAAATTGCATGTCTGCAATGCCAATCCACAGTACTATGAAGTTGAACCTGAGCCAGAAGACAGCTCGATTCAACAGTTTTTCTGGCATAACCCTGAGCACACTGTTGGTGCTCACTAAGGGATAGTGCTGAAATCTGGGACCTTGGGGACATTACTGTACATGTATGTGTCTGCATTGTTACAGACATACTTGCTGACAGGTATTTTGAAATAAATTACCAAAATACTTGAAACTGCTACGATTATATAGTGTTATTTTGACAAATAAAATTTGCAGAATTTTAAAATATCCTGTGCAGAATTTTTAATTTTTTTTGGCACAGAATTCCCCCAGGAGGAGAATAGGCTTGGCTGAAATTCAACAAGCAGAAAGTGATGTGATTTCATTTCTATTGATGTAGATCTTTTTTTTAAAAACATGTCCATCCATCACTCTAGGTTTAAGTACAGAAAGACCAACCCTTTCAAAGTTAGATGCCTAAAAATGGGTTCCTAACTCCGAATGTAAGAACCTAATGGGAAGTTTCCTTATCAGCAGTGCTGAGCACTCCCAGCTCCCCCTGACTTCAATGGGAGCTAAGTTTAAGCCAACGCTGAGTGCTTTTTAAAATAACGCACCGGGTGTCTAAATTTAGGCCCTGTAAGCATATATGGAACACTGTGGTGGATATTATACGTCTCTGTTATTCCCATGCAACCCCCTTTCTCACTAAGAGGAGAATTTGGCTCTTTACTTTGATCCTCTTTTTGTTCTTATAATATCATTTTTTATTCTTAGATTCCAAAGGCCTGATGCTCAGCTGGTATAAACTGGCATAGCTCCATCGACTTCAAACTGAGATACACCTGCTGAAGATCTGGCCCCACGATGCACAAGCAAATCCCGTTACTGACATCAGCAGGAGGGGCATGCTCCTACGAAAGGGCACATTTTGGTTTTACAGTTGCTGTCGTGCAGAAATAGACGTTAGTCCATAGCACAGTTTTTAATATCCAAATGCGTCCTGACTTCGGTTCCTTACCACCTGGTTGAAATGCCCCTGAAGAACACACAGCAACGCGCCCGTCACAATTTTAATGGCTTTTCGGAGCGGCTCCTTTCTTTGTTCCCCTTTAATCACATTTACACTCACTCGACCGTCGTACCCAACGTTTTATTAAACTGTACAAACAGCACTGACATTTTAAAAATTCATGTTAACGGTTCTAATTAAACATGATCACTAGCGGCAAAAAGTGTGCACAGATTTCGCCTACATTTCATACAGCACAAACAGCGACTTCTCAAGAGGCAGGAGACTCACATTACTGGGATATTATTTTAACTGCACGGTGGTTTTCTTTTCTGGCTTAGATTTTCATACTGCTGCCCATCACCGTATTACGCTGAGTGCCCATTCCCTCACATGGGACCGTGGCCTCTGACACTGATATCCACCACATAGGTAGAAAGCCTAAGACAGTTTTAATTGTAATGAGTCACTAACATTACACCGCCCTTGGAAATCTCTCAATATTCATACAGACCCTCAGCTGGAATAAACCAACATAGCTTCACTGAAGTCAACAGAGCTACACAGAGCAGAGAAGCTGGCTCTTTATTTCTGCTTTGACATGATAACCAGGCTAAATATTTCCATAAGACTATCAATGAAAAGCAGTAGCTTAGAGGCATTAGATCTTTCCATTTCTATCTCTTGAACAGCAACTGAATAAATAGGATGACGGTTTTGCGAATCTCAGAAGACAGCGTACATTTATTGTAAAGGATTTCCACGAAAATCTCATTACTGCTACAATATTTTTTTTGCCCGAAACGGAACATAATAGGTCAGCAACTTGTTGTCAACAGTTGAGAGAAAATAATTGCCGTACCATGCAATGTATTGTCTCATCTTTAGAGTGTTGTGTGCAGTTGATTCAGGTCCCTGCTGAATACCAAAGAGCAGGGGCAGCATCATTTGTAGCAGTATTAAGTTGTTCAGTCTGTGAAAGTACTGAATATTATCTGCCAAGTTAATACCTGCAGGGCAATGACTGGAGGCCCAATCTTGAAATCCTGAAATAATGTTTTGGGGAAAGTCTCTCCATAGTCCTGACTAGATATTAAGCAGGGGGGGAGGGATAGCTCAGGGGTTTGAGCATTGGCCTGCTAAACCCAGGATTATGAGTTCAAGCCTTGAGGGAGCCATTTAGGGAACTGGGGCAAAAATCTGTTGGGGGATTGGTCCTGCTTTGAGCAGGGGGTTGGACTAGATGACCTCCTGAGGTCCCTTCCAACCCTGGTATTCTAAGGAGAGACTCCCCCAAAGAGAACTCAGCCCAGACTTTATCCCAATGCTAGGACAGGAGTTTAGAGCAGCATTTCCCAAACTCAGCCACCAGGGGCTTTTCTTGCAGCCCCTGGGCTCTGTGTGTGTGTGTGTGTGTGTGTGTGCGGGGGAGTAACAGCCCCTCCCTCTCCCTGTTGCTCCTAGATGCACCAGCTTGGTGTTGGTTGCTGGGGCTGTCCACAGGGGTTGGGCTCTGGAGACACCTGGGGCACAATGCTGGAGGAGCAGGCAGCCGGTGAGTTCCCCACCTTCCGAAGGGTGGTGGGACTCAGGCTTTGGACTTCAGTCCTGGGGTGGTGGGCTGGTGGTGGGGCTTCAGGCTCTACCCCGCTTCCTCTAGCCCCTCATCCAGGGCTTAATTTCTCCCCAAGCTTGGCAGGGCTGAGTAAGTCTGCTGTGAAAAGTGATATTTGTAGGTTAATATCACTTTTCACAACAGACTCACTCGCAAGCAATAAATAAATTATAACGACGTGGACATGCATATGTGCATATTTAATTGTTTTTCTTAAAGCTAATTAAGCATTTTAGGAAGAGTTGGTGGCCGCCCTCTGAGGCCACCAAAAAATTTGTCCTGAGAAGCCCTGATTTAGAGAGGCCGGTGTGAACAAAAACCCATAGGGTACATCTACCTTTGGAGCTGCGGGTGTGATTCACAGCGCAAGGAGACACACCCACACTAGCTCTGATGGAGCTGGCAGGATAAAAATAGAGTGTAGATGCAGTGCTGTGAGCAACTGGGGGGGGGGGGGGGATGTGTCTAGGGTGACCAGACAGCAAGTATGAAGAATCAGGATGGGGGTGGGGGGTAATAGGAGCCTATAAAAGAAAAAGACCCAAAAATCGAGACTGTCCCTATAAAATCGGGACAGCTGGTCACCCTAGGGGTAGCCTACCTGAGTATGTACATGGCTGAGATGCTAGGCATGAACTTGAGGCAGTTTGATCCTCGCGCTGCTTGTGGCGCCGCAGACATGCTCTAAGTTTAGCGCATTAGCTCAAGCAGAGCTAGCGTGGGTACGTCTCCTCGAGCTGCGAATCACACCCCCAGCTTGAAGCACAGACCCACCCATACAATGCAGGTGCAATGAATAAAGCTCAGAGCTGAGCCTCAGTGCATTGACCTAGAGCGTGATGTTTAGTCTGTGGTTTGAAGATCACGTCCCCAGACTGCACAAGTGTAAATCCCTGCCTGCACACCTAGGCAAATCTAACATTTATGTGCATGCAAGGGGTGGAATTTGCACCCGCAAAGCCCATCTGTCTCAAGGCTTTTTTGTGAGGGCAAATTCTAACTTTTGCTTAGATAAAGGCGTTTTTAAAGAGTGCAGGCCGGTGTTTGTCTTTGCCAAGTGCACATAGGTGGACATACAATTTTACAGGTGCACAGGTGGGGGCTGAAAAGAGACCCACCTGGAAAGGTAGCCTTCTAAGAGGTCCAATTCTTGAACACACAACTCTTTACTCAATGAAAGTTTTGCCTCAATAAGAACGTCAGGACTAGACACTGGAGTAGCAAATCTGAGACGCGCCGCTAGGGCCGAAATGCGGTTGTCTTACTCACACGAAGAGTCCCACTGGCTATGTGTGTGAATAAGGTGAACAGGATTTTGTACCTACTCCTTTTCTATC
This sequence comes from Mauremys mutica, assembly GCF_020497125.1. Classification (NCBI taxonomy): domain Eukaryota; kingdom Metazoa; phylum Chordata; order Testudines; family Geoemydidae; genus Mauremys; species Mauremys mutica. Next base: position 11,774,520 of record NC_059072.1, read on the forward strand.
GCCTTCAAATTCAAGAGCATCCAGAAAAGAGAGTGAGACCAAGAGAGACCAGAAAGAGAGTTGGTCATTAGTGAAATACGTTTGGCATCTGCTACAGGATACAACCAGGTGGAAACCCACAAACACAGTATCAGCTTTCACTGGAGAGTGCTTCTGTTCAGGTCCTCGTCCAAATGAACCATTCTTGGTTTTCAGCTGATAGAAGTGTTACTCAAATCAATTCACCGAATTCCTTTAGCAAGGAAGGTGCTGGGGAGGGCAGATCTCAGGATAACATCCTCTCCATTTTAGGGTTCACAAATGAAAAGTTGCTGAACATGTTCTGGTCCATGCTATTAATCAGCGCTCTGTCTGCACACGACAGTCTAGGTTTTTCATTGAGAAACTCCTTGTCAAAGTTGCTACAGTCACTTGCGGATTTCTTCAAGAAGGAAGAAGAAAAGAACAAAAAAATCAGTTGTTTCATTTCACAGCATTTACCATTTATCTAAATCTAATCTAATGGTATATTTAAGGCACCCATATCTTTGGTATCTAAGGGCATGTCTACACTGTAGGATTTTTTGCATTGATGTAGTTAAACCACCACTCCGAGAGGTGGTAGTTAGCTCAACAGAAGAATCCTTCCATTGATCTAGCCACGTCTACACTAGGGGTTAGGTCGACCTAACTATGGTGCTCAGGGTGTAAAATTTTTCACAGTCCTGAGCGATGTAGTTAGTTCGATCTATTTTTAGGTGTAGACCATGCCTAAGTATCCATCATCCTGGGATTGGTTACCTTGGTATCAGTGTGGTATCAAAGTATCCAGTACCTTGGTGTCAATCATCTACCTATCACCGTGATATCTAAGTACTGTACATGGGAGTACAGATTATATGGGCAACAGTGTGACCCCGGTGAATTCTACCATGTAGGGATATTAGAGAATTGGTTTCTCTTTCTGTAAAACAGGGATAATTATGCTTATGTATCAGTCTGTGAAGGCGAATTAATCTGTGTTTGGCAGGGACTTTGAAGGTAAAAGGCTCTACATAAATGTTGTGTTGTAAGTACTGTATAAATGCTCTTGCTATTATTGACAACATCAATGTTCTCCAGATTTCACAGAGAAGCTGATGGTTTGATTTGGTTTTGTGCCTTAATTCTGTGTGTCCTGATGAAGGAAAATCCCATGGGGCCGGTGCTTAATTTGTAATGAAAGATGTGCCGGGGCTCAAGCGATTAGGAGCTGGGCCTCAAACAGTTTTTTTTATATTCATAACTGATGCAACAAGCCCAGAGGTGCCAGGGCTATGAACTGCCAAGCCTACGGGTGCCGGGGCCCAGCCCTTGGCAAGGCCTGGCAGAAATTAAACACTGCATGGGGTACCAGAAGTTAGGTTCAGCATTTTCACGTTTGGATGTCCATGATTAGGTGCTTCAGTGTATACTAAGGCACTTAACCTAAGGCCAACATTGTCCACCCTGTGTGTCCAAAGTCAATCCACGCTGAGGGATCAGGGACTGATTTGCAGAAGCGAAGAGTTCCCACAATGCCACATGAAGTCAATGGGTGCTGCAGGTGGGAAATCAACGCAACTAAAAACAAGGCCCATGGTGCCTAAATGTGGGTTGAGGTCCCTGATATTAGACCCCGGAGCTTGAAAATGTTGCCCAGTGTGTCTGACCAGAGGCGACTACATTTGAAAGTGTTTGGTCTGAATCCCGCCGGTGCTCTCCAAGCAGGCTGTTCTGATTGGCTGTTGGTGCCTGCTTCACTGCTGGTACGGAGAACCAGTGGCATAGCCACAGGTGGGCCTGGATCCCTCAGCCCTGGCTCTGCTCTGGTCCCAGCGCTTGCCCTGTTCTGCCTGCCCAGCACTCCAGCCGGGGAGTGGGGTCAGGGTGCGGGGGCTTGCTCCACTCTGCCCTCCTGGTGCTCCTGCCGGGGCTGGGCGGGTGGAGCAGGGAAAGCCCCCGTGCCCCAAGCCCATTTCCCGGCTGGAGCACTGGTGGGGCAGGCAGAGTGGAGCAATTCCCCGTGCACCCACCCCAATCTCCGGCAGGAACACTGGGCAGGCAGAGTGGGTAGGGATGTGGGAGCGCCCATTTTTCTGGGGCCCTGGGTTGGCCCAATGACTAATCCACCATTGGGAGAAGGGTGAGCAAGTGGGCGGGCGGTGGCGGTAGAGGAGATCTTCAAAAAAGGTAGACCCGCTGCCTGGGGGAGCCGGGCCCCTGCGTGGGGTGGTGGCACCTGGAAGAGAGCTGGGAGCCATGCATGCTGGAGAGCAGCATCTCCTCCCAGAGCTTGGTGTGTGCACAGGGCCTCGGGGAGCCCCTGGGCAGAGGGTCCATTCATTGCCCCCCCCGCAAGGCCAGCTGCATGGGGTGGGGAGAGGCAGGCCCCCCATCCCTGCTGCCCTCCCAGCCCCCTCATAATTGCCCGCCCGGTCCACCCAAATATTCTGTGCTGGTTACACCACTGGGGTGAATGCACAGTTCAGGAGCAAAAGAATGTGGTAAGAAAAGCGTTTTGCTCTGAGGGACCTAAGAATGGTCCTTACCACTCTGGGTTTGAATGGTGGCTCCATCGCCCGCTCTTCTAAAACCTCCCAGTTTATCTCCTGGAAAAAGGCGTGCTGGCGGATGTTCCCCTTTGCTCCGAGCCGCCTCTCAGGTTCTCTCACGAAAAGCTGGAAGTTAGCAGAGAGCAGAGCACTTTACTTTTCTGCGGATAGCACCGTCTGACTAGCACACACGTAGCCAGGGTAGGTGTCACACACGGTACCTCTTTACTCAGTGAAAACGTGAATCTTGCAGGCAAAGTGGTGCTGATTCCTAGTCCCACATGCCAAGTGGGAAGCTGAATCATCTTGTCCTGTCTTCATTATTTCAGTTTGATATTTGAGGCCAGTTTTTCAATGTCAGCCATTAAGCTGTGTGCCCTCAAAATATGCTGGTGCACAAGCAAATGGTGAATTGTGTGTACAAAATAGGTGCTTCGATGCACAATTACTGCACCTGTTTGCCTGCGCAAATGCCTGAACAATTACATGTGTGTACAATTACCTGTGTGAGGGTGAATATTTTGTAGATAAACCTGAGGCATCAGTGTTGGAAAAATTAGGCCTTGATGGCTGGAATATTGCCCACCTTCATTTTTACCAAGCATTCCAGTCATCTGGTCTTGCGTCTTGTGGGGCTCTCTGAATCAGAAAGGTTGCTAAGATGTGGCAAAGCTACTTAAAAGTCACTCCTTGCATCTGAGTGTTGTCTTCCCTTCTGTCGGCACTTTTACCATGACATCTTGGCCCAGGGGCATGGCAACAATGGGGGCTATGCCCTCCCACTTTTTACTGGCCGTAAGGACGAGCAATGGGGGAAAGGGGTGGAGCCTCAGGGGAAGGAGCAGTGTAGGGGCGGGGCCTCAGGGGAAGGGGTGGCATGGGGGCAAAGGCTCAGGGGCAAGGGGCGATGCAGGGGGTGGGGCAACGGTTCAGGCCCCCAGGACCCCCTACCATTAGGAAGCTTCCACCACCCCACCATGGCCACAGGTTCCCTTGTTTATCCAGATCAACTGAAAAGATAGAAGACTTTTCTAGCCCTAGAAGAAGACGGTTGTCTATGACACAGATTTTCAAAAGAGCTGAGCTCTCCTGCAGGCCCCTAAATGAAATGGCATGTAGAGTGGGTCAGGAATGTTTTGACACAATGCGTTTTCACTAGAAAATGCCAGCTGGACGAAAACGAGACTTTCTGTAGGTGGGCAGTGTTGTGGTAGGCGTGCTGGACCCAAGGTATTAGAGAGACAAGGACATATCAGGTTTAATGAAACTTTCATGGGGAAAGGTTGCTTAGGTCCAGGATGGAATTTCTGGATACAGAGAGAGAAAGACTGTCACCTCCCAACATCCAAAAAGACCAGTGACTATAGAATCTGTTGAGATGTGGGTTACCTAAGTTCAAGACCCATCTCTCCCTGACTCAGACCTGGGTCTCTCCACCTTAGCTAACCACCTTGGCTACAGTGGCATGGGTCTATGTGCGTGTTTTCATGAAAATCTTTCAAAGGTCTCTGATCTTGTCCCAGTAAAGAACCGGACAATTTCTTTTTAAATCTTGGAAACATTTGCAGGACAGGAAAACCATTTCCTGCCCAGCGTTAGTGGCCACATTTTCCAAAGTGCTCAGCGCCCAACAGCTCCCATTGTTCTTGACACAAGAAGCTGGCTGCTGAGCTCTTTCAGCAACCCGGCCCCCCAGTTGCAGGTGCTGAGGTCTTTTGAAAATCTGGCCTTTTATCTGGGGCAGGACCACGACTTTTATGTGAATGCTCCTTAGCAAGCAAACACACAGCTGCTGCTCAACAACTAATAAGCAATAAGTTCTAGGGCCAAAGGTAGCCACCGAAGAATCAGGTGGAAGGAAATCCCAGCTACTCTTATTTGAAAAGAATGGAGTCTTCGGTTGTGCACCAGCAAATTATAACCTGGCTGCAGTGTTGAAATAGACCAAAGGAGATTGATTGCGCAGCTATAATTCAGCTATGCAGAGTCCCCTCTGCTAAATTAAGTGTTTATGCTAATGGAGCTAAATATTACAACATGTATAACTATATAAATTCAGTGCTAATGGGAAGTGGCCAACAACCAGGCTAATTGTCTCTTTCTCAGCAAGGGAGTTTAGTGTTTAGCAATAAGGATGATTTTTATTTCTGATCCTACATTAAATAAAGCTAACAAAGGCCCAGTCTGCTTGTGCAGAAAGATGGCATTGTATGCACCAAAGAGACACCTAGTCAGGCCTCCATAATATCCGTCTCACACGCTGTGCATTGTTTGAGCAAGCATGTTTGTACTTCATTATTGTTTATTATTCTTATTATGGTGGTTCCTAGAAGCCTGAGTCCTGCTGTCCTAGGTTCTGTACATAGATAGAACAGAGGATCCTCTTTCTCCGTTGTTATTATTATTGATGGAGCATTTATTGACACATACATAACATGGTCCTTCCCCCGAGTCCAAACCAGAAAGATTAATATGAGACATGAGAGAACAAGGTGGGGGATGAAGACGATGTGGAGATCAATGTAGGCCTTAAGACTCAGGGGGCCTGGGATCAGGCCCATTGTGCTCTGAGATCCTTAGACAAAACACTGTATATAATTGTGCGTCCAGGTTTGGTCCCCCCACTATAGAAAGGATGTGGACAAATTGGTGAGAGTCCAGTGGAGGGTAACGAAAATGATTAGGGGGGTGGGGCACATGGCTTATGAGGAGAGGCTGAGGGAACTGGGCTTATTTAGTCTGCAGAAGAGAAGAGTGAGGGGGGATTTGATAGCAGCCTTCAACTACCTGAAGGGGGTTCCAAAGAGAATGGAGCTAGACTGTTCTCAGTGGTGGCAGATGACAACAAGGAGTAATGGTCTCAAGTTGCAGTGGGGGAGATTTAGGTTGGCTATTAGGAAACACTCTTTCACTAGGAGGGTGGTGAAGCACTGGAATGGGTTACCTAGGGAGGTGGTGGAATCTCCTTCGTTAGAGGTTTTTAAGGTCAGGCTTGACAAAGCCCTGGCTGGGATGATTTAGTTGGGGTTGGTCCTGCTTTCAGCAGGGGGTTGGACTAGATGACCTCCTGAGGTCTCTTCCAAGCCTAATATTCTATGATTCTATGTGATTATTTCTCACCATAGTACTAAGCCCATTTCTCTGCACACCAGTGAGAAAATGCAAAAATCAAAGAGAGATGTTAGCATTTGTCAAAAAGTATTTGACCTGTAAAAGTGGAAGTGCTGTGTCTTCTTACCTTCACTAGGATGTCTTTTGCATCCTTATTGAGCCAGCGAGGGTAGAATGGATTATCCATGCGGATGGACTGGAAAAGCTCCTCTTCATCTTGGCCATGGAAAGGAGACTGGCCAATCAGCATCTCATACAGAAGGACACCAAAGGACCACCAGTCAACTGCAGTGTTGTATTTCTGTCCCAGCAAAATCTATGTCAGAGGGAGATTGGCAGGGAGTGAGAAAGGCAGACACAAAATATTTGACATTAATAGTCTATCCTCTCGACGGTGTCCCTTAGTGGCAGACTCGGACCCCTCTACAGCTGCTTTGTGCTGCTGAGGCAGAGCGAAACAGGCCTGATGCTATTTTAAACAGCCATTGGACGATTTTCCTCAGCAACCTCCAGATGGCACAGACTTACCGGAGAACCCTTCCTCACAGTTGCCAGTGTGGGGTCAGGGCAGCTCTAAATCACAGCAACCCTAGGCTTCCTGAACCCTCCCTTTGGGCCATACACTGCTGGGTATAAGTCAGGGACTTTCCTGAGGCTTCTTTAACTGGTCCGTGGCCACTAATGGAATCAGGGATAGAAAGGTGATGTAAAGACCCTTTTGACCCATGCCTTTTCCACAAGTTGCACCCAGAGCTGGGATGCAGCTGAGGATTTGGGCCAAGGATTTGGAGAAAGCAATTAACTGGCATCATCATTGTCATCATCAAGTGGATGGGGAACCAGCCTGTGGGTCAGAAGACCTGGGTTTGCCAACAAACTACTGTGTGACCTTGGGCAAATCACTTAATCTATCTGTGCCTCAATTTCCTTAGTTACAAAAAACAGGGATAATAACATCATGTACCCACCTTTGAAATCTATGCCTGAAAAGCTGTATATAGCAAGTATAGTTTTACTACGCAGTTTGCTTTCCTGCAACAGTAGAAGACTAGTGCAATTTGCTGCAGCAAAAATAGACACACGGCTAGCAGTTAAAGGTGTGCTAAAGTTACCTTATAAACCCTGCTGTTTTTCTGCTTACAAACACGGAGCTAAACTCTTGAGCTGCAACACGGGAAGTAGTGCCAGACCCAGATTCTTTTGCAAAATTCATCAGAAAAAGAAAAATCAACTCACACTTGTGAGTTCCATCGTTTAAAGAAAAAAACAGTTTGCGAGGTGCATTCTGGGGTTTATTTAATTAATCAGAGCTGCATTTTAAATAACTGAATTTGGAACTGATTAGTAGTCTATACCAGTGTTCCTCAGAGTGTGGTCTGTGAATCACTTTCTGGTAGCCCACAGAGAGCAGGTCACACTAGCCCCACCTAGTTACTAGTGTCTTCTACAGGGATCCATGCTCTTCAATATAAAGAAAAGCCCTGAGGGCTGGGGAAGCAGCTGAAGATAAGAAGGAAGGAGCCAGCCTAGCTGCATGTAATGTAATTGCTGTAATTCCCCCAGGGATGTTGTGCAATTGTGAATAGGCTCTTTATTGGGAGGGGTGGCAGTATGCTAATCACACATTGTTTGTGGGGGAGAGGTAACCAAGAGATTATGGACCTACTTCTCTGTTACATCCAGTTCATAGTGAGCGAAGCAAAATGTATGTGTGTGTTGGCTAGTAGGGAACTTGTTATTCTGCTCCGATAGCCTGAATCTTTCCCCTTGCATTGGATCAGTTTAGAGCAGTCATGGGGCTGCTCTAAAATGCACCAGTGTGTTATTCCCTAAGGACCATATGCCAGCTGACTTTGTGCTCTGCCAGTCCTCTTGCCCATCCTGACACCTCCCTCCCCCAGCACTAGGGTCTGCAGGGAAGGAGTAACAGGAAGCAACTCTGCAGGCTCTATGCTGGGTGGGGATTCCCCCATGCTAGGAAATATCAATGCAAAGGTGGTGCAATAGGTCAGAGAAACTAGTCTGGCCTGGTTGTTAGGATGTGGTTCACTAGGTGAACAAGTTTAAACCTGTGGTCTTCAGCATGGTCCCATAGCATCTGACATTTTGAGAAATCAAAATAAAAACCGCCAGAATAAAGTTTAAAAATAAAATAATGTGCTCAAGTGTCCACAATCGTCCAGTCCACAATCATCCAGTCATTTTTACAGAGTTTTGTTAGCTTTCTTTTCTAATTACAGGTTTCAGAGTAGTAGCCATGTTAGTCTGTATCCGCAAAAAGAATAGGAGTACTTGTGGCACCTTAGAAAGCTTATGCTACAATAAATTTGTTAGTCTCTAAGGTGCCACAAGTACTCCTATTCTTTTTTCTAATTACGTTAACATGCAGCTGGCCAGAAAGTTGCCTATCCATGCACTAGCCGTACTTCAGCCCTACACCAATGCATAAAGACTCTATTAGCTGCACCTTAATTTAACAAGGGTTTCATTTCACTCCACAGTTTATAGCTGTGCTGGATAGATTTTTGATTCACAGAAGAGAATGCCTCCAACAGCTTGTTTGCAACGATGACTCTGAAACTTCTTGGTTCCCAAATCCCTGTTCAAACAGGGTCCAATTTCCACAGCAGGAGGTGCAAAAATCATCCCGTAATAGTCGAGTGTGGTGTCTTGTAAGGTTTGCTGTAAGCAGCTACATGGGATCTTTAATGTGTTCACTAGACCCCAGTTGTAATTTTACAAGCTATCCTCTGGTGTGGTGGAATCACTCTAAGTCAGGGGATTCTCAAACTGGGGGTCGGGACCCCTCAGGGGATCGCGAGGTTATTACATGGGGGGTCGCGAGCTGTCAGCCTCCACCCCAAACCCCCCTTGGCCTCCAGCATTTATAATGGTGTTAAATATATAAAAAAGTGTTTTTAATTTATAAGGGGGGCTGCACTCAGAAGCTTGCTGTGTGAAAGGGGTCACCAGTACAAAAGTTTGAGACGCACTGCTCTACGTTACCCAGGAAAGTCATGGGACAGCACAGAGGGAATTTCACTCAGCTATTAATAGTGCATAAACTAAGCTTCATGTTACTGGCAATCACATGGCCATATTGAAGGCAATGAGTTTACAACGATGTAACTGAGAGCAGAATTTGGCCCGGCAAACCTACTGAGATATGATTGGTCCAGTTCTGCTCTCATTTACATCTGGAGTAACTCCCCTGTAGCCAGAATCTGGGTGATTGCATGGAGCCCAGAAATGACCTTTTTCTCAAGACGAGCCAGAGCAAGAATATAACCTCATGCCCAGTTGTGAGCGAGCAAGGCCAAGTTAGAATGCCCTTGAGTGTGAGCCATTTGGCAGGTGGCAAAAGACACAGGTGTGGGCTTGCTGGCATTCATTGTTTGACTGGTAAGGGCTCTATTCTGTAGACTTTACGAAGGTAAATCTCCCATTGAGGCCAGTGAGATAGGGCAACATGACAGCATTGGGGTAGAGACATGATAAATCAATGGGCATTTTACCAGAGTCAGATTGCTGGGTTGAGCCTCAAATGCAATTGTACATTTTCAGTCTGCAGTGGAGCTGCCCCCTGCAAGGAACTCTGGGAGAGTCAGCCAGAATTCTTCCTGGGAGCTCTGAGGAAACGATATCACCTTTCAGAGGGGTCCCTGGCCCAGCCCCCACCTCTCCCCTTTCCACCCTTTTTCAGACAGCTACCGCCCACTGTAACTTGCCCATATTAAGGGGCTCAAGAAATGAAGGGGAAGTTCATTGCAGCTCCTCCCCTATGCTCTTCAGCACAGGGGCTGATTACAATCTGACCCCGTATGCTAGAGTTGCTGTAGCTATAAACGGCTAACTGTGGAGATGATTAACACCACAGAAGACAATTATTCTTATAAGTGCAGACACAGCTGCTGATGGCTGAAGCAGTGTGGTCTGGGGAACAGGGCATTGGTGTGGGAGTCAGGATACCTGGGCGCTATTCCTGGCTCTGCTACTGACCTGCTATGTGACCTTGGGCATGTCACTTTACCTTTGTGTCTGTTTCCCTTCCCACCCTCCATCTGCCTTTTCTACTTAGCTTGTAAGCTCTTTAGGACTAGGTAAGTGCAGCACATAGCACAATGTGGCCCCAGTCTCAGTTAGAAATTCCAGGCACCACCGCAATACAAATAATAATAACTGGAATAGGCAGCTGTGCTGAAATGCTGGAAAAAGTCTGTTACTTGGCTTGAAAGATGATTAATCAACTCCACCAGTTCTTTCAGTTTGTAGGGAAAAGGTTTTTCTATGCACTGGCTGAAGTTCTAAAATAAATGATGGTGCCGAGATAAAAGCTCCTGGCCTCTCCAGCTTGCATTAAGTGAAATCGCAGATAATGGATTATCTCGTGGAGACCGTGGCTCTGGTTTAAGATCAGAAAAAGATTTCTTTAAAGGAATGCTGAAGCTGAGTAAAAGCCACCGGGGACTTGATTGTGATCTCACGCCCACCGGCGTCAAGCCGGCGTCGTTCCAATGACTTCAACAGAGTGGCTTCTGAATTGCACGGCTACCGCTGAGATCAGAATCAGGTCCTCAGAGTGCAGTAAAAGACTGATGAAATACAGCGTGGGGGAAAACAAAGCCTTTAAAAGCCATCTGGCAGGCACCGATATCCATCTCGAAAACACTACACTCGGGGAACGGGATCTTGAAAGGCAAAGAAATGGATTTCAGAGCGATGCCAGGCGTGATGCATTGAGAGCTCTTGGGTTCTCTTCCTTCCTGAGAAACATTTGGCTTGCTGCTAAATTAGTCAAAGTCTCTCCCCAGTAAGATCTGTGTCTGCTTTCAGCTGGAGTCTGCACCCCGTCAGATCAACCCCAAGGCCAGGCGCGCCGGGACAGGGTGAGGACAGCGGGAAGAGGCATTGTGGGGGCAGGGCCTTGGGAGAAGAGGTGGAAGAAGGACAGGGCCTCAGGGGAAAGGGGGTGAAGCCTCAGGGGAAGGGGGTGGCGCCTCAGGGGAAGGGGGTGGAGCATGGCCTCAGGGGGAAGAGGGAGAGCGGGGTGAGGCCTCGGGGGAAAAGGCGGAGAAGGGGGCAGGGTCGTGGTTTGGGCACTGGTGGCTCCCCCCCCCCCCACACACTTCTAGAGAGCTTCCGGCACACAAAGTCCAGATTCTGGTCTCTCTGCACAGCTCATTAGCTGATGCATCCTGGTGAAAGAGAGGAGGACAAGGAGGAGCGCAGGAACAGAGGGGACTTTAAGCCACCTTTTTGTCTCCCTTTATCCCAGCCCGAGACACTTTAGAGCAGCCTGGGGGTAAATAATGTTCAACTTTCCCCAGTCCCATCTAGGAACCAAAGGCAACTGAAAACAGTGAAAGCACAGTGACCACTGCTCTGATATCCCCTCACTGCCCATGTCGTGCACCGTACATAGGACAAGGTGGCTACTTATACTCGGGTATTTCCCAGGGGCTGTTTCTGCCCCCTTGATGGGACTATAAGGGAGAACTGGGCCCACTGACTTCAGATTGACACTGGTATAAGTGAGAGTCCCTAGATATTTATATGAAAAAACAGTTGTGATTCACATAAGCTTGTGCGGTGCCTTATTTAGGGCCCAGTCACGTTAACACGACTACTCAGCAAAGACCCTGATTCAGGAAGCACTAAAGCATGTGTTAGTCCATCCCTATTTCGGAAAGGCCTTTCAATCCATGCTTCACTTTAAGCATGGGCTTAAATCCCATTGAAATTCGGGAGTAGTCAATCAACTATTCAGGATTTTCTATTGAGTTTTGCGACGGGTCACTTTAATCACATGGCATTTCTGTCGCCTGATTGGATGACCTGCCTTTATAAACAGCTACTGCCTGAAATGAATTTCACTGAATCACAGATCAAATCTCATTTCTTGATTCAGCCACCCATGGAGTCAGCGCCTATGTTCACAGAGACCAATAAAGGGACCAACAAGCCAAACTGAAATCCAGTTTCTAACTAGGGGAACCATTCGCAAGAACCTTATATACCAGGCCAACCTGTGACTCCGGAGCCACATGCGGCTCTTCAGAAGTTAACATGAGACTCCTTGTATAGTAGGTGACCAGATGTCCCGATTTTATAGGGACAGTCCTGATTTTTGGGTCTTTTTCTTATATAGGCTCCTATTACCCCCCATCCCCTGTCCCGATTTTTCACATTTGCTGTCTGGTCACCCTATACAGGCATCGACTCCAGGGCTGGAGCTACAGGTACCAATTTTAAAATGTGCCGGGGGTGCTCACTGCTCAACCCCTGGCTCTGCCACAGGCCCTACCCAACTCCAACCCTTCCCGTGCCCTCCCCTGAGCCTGCCGTGCCCTCACTCCTCCTCCCCAGAGCCTCCTGCACGCCACAAAACAGCTGATTGGGAGGTGCAGGGAGGGAGGGAGAGGCTCTGACTGGCAGGGCTGCTGGTGGGTGGGAGGCGCTGGGAGCAGCGTGTGGGGAGCTGATGGGGGGCTTCTTTTTATATACTTTTCACGCAGCCCTGCAAGTGATTAATCATTGTCTGTTTCCTCAAAGAAAATGATGCAACCCTTGGGCTGAATTATGCTTTCAGTAACAACCGCGCAATCTCATTGACATTGATGGGCTTCGTGCAGGTCGGACTGAGAACAGATTTGACTTAAGTTCCGGTCATACCTACCTCGGGAGCAATGTAATCAGGGGTTCCACAGAAAGTGCTTGTCTTTGCATCTTCGAACATGTTCTCCTTACACATCCCAAAGTCAGCGATTTTGATATGCCCGTCCTTGTCTAACAGAACGTTATCCAGCTTCAAATCTCTGCAAGAGAAGAGCGAAGTAAACATCTCCTATGGAAATGTTATCCAGCGGCGTAAGCGCATATCTAATAGTACATAACGTGTTCTTGCAATGGGACAGTGGCAAGATTTGAGAACTCAAGAGGGAGATCAAGGTCTCCATCCTGAGCCCAGCAATCTCTACAGCCAACTCAGTGAGTTCCCCCTGTCTACTCTACTCCCATTTCCTCACCTGTCATATGGGCTTATAACTAGTTACTGTACCTCCCATGCCTCGGAAGGGGGTTGTGTGAAGATTAACGGGGGAGCAGCCTGGAGCTGTCCTGCCTGCTCAGCAGCTCCAAGAATGAAATTGCCTGTGTAGGAGGGGCAAGAACACGGCCTCACCCTGCCCCCTTTGGGCTGCCTTGACCCCCAGGGCACACAAGGAAGACGCACACCTCGCACTCAGGGAAGCACATGGGCTCTAGTTTTTACCTGGCTGCTGAGCCAGGCTACAAGAAGGAGGAAGGGTTTTTTTTACGCTTTCTTTCTCATTTGGCAGCCCTGCAATATCCATGTTAAGTAGCAGTATAAGCAGCTCTGCTCCCGGGGACAGGGGGGGACATTAGGAATTCATGGAGGCTGAGACAAAGGCCAAAATATACTTCCACACAAGTCCTGTCCCCAAAATCAAATTCCGGTGCTAGCCTCAAGGGATACGTCTACACTGCAGTTAGAGATGCATGTGTGCTGCAGCCCATGGAGATACCCCAGAGCTAGCTTTGATCTCGCTAGCCCAAAGAACAATTGCATGGAAGCTGCGGCCAGGCTGGCTTTGCAATGGCTGGGAGCACCCCAGAACATAAGTAAAACATCCATCATCTTTTCCTTCCCGGGGCTCCACTAGCCGAAGCTGAAGTATTTACATAAGTCCTTCACACACTACTGCAAAGCTCTCCTCTGAGGTTGCAGACTCTGCAGGCTGCTGCGGGGAGCCGAGAGCTTGGAGAGAAATCAAAAGCAAGCCAGCCAGTGAATCACACACATCAACACAGAACAACGAGGTGCCCACACAGGAACGACCCCTGAAAGGAGAAATGGGGTGATGGCTTCTTCTGGGTTAGTCTCCAGAGCTGACCTAAACTTCAAGTTACGGCTGATAAAACAGTGATTAAGTCACAGGGACCAATTTTCAACGTGGTTTTCTGAAGAGCACATTTCTTCTGCACTCACATGCGCCAGCAGGCCCTTAAGCATGTGACTTAGCCACTTTACCTTGAATGGTCCCTTGAAATATGTGCTCACTTATGCAATCTATTCTGCCCTGAATATTGAGCTGTGACACTCCGAGTACATTTCCCAGACCTGAAGAAGAGCTCTGGAGAAGCACGAAAGTTTGTCTCTCCCACCAAAAAAGCTGGCCCAATAAAAGATGTTACCTCACCCACCTTGTCTCTGTAATATCATGGGGCCAACACGGCTACAACAACACTGCATATAGAAGTGACTTGTCATTTTGGGCACCCCACCTGAGGCATCTTGAAAGGGGCCTGACTTCCAGTGGGTGGCTACCCAGAGCCTTCTGAAAATCGGAACCTGTTTCAAATTGAGCAGCCCAAAAATAAAGGCAACCAAAATTACTTAGGCTATGGGGAGGGATGGCTCAGTGGTTTGAGCATTGGCCAGCTAAACCCAGGGTTGTGTGCCCTATCCATGAGGGGGCCATTTAGGGATCTGGGGCAAAAATCTGTCAGGGACAGTACTTGGTGTGAAGGCAGGGGACCGGTCTTGATGACCTTTCAAGGTCCCTTCCAGCTCTACAAGATCAGTATATCTCCACACACTACAGACCTTGCAGCTGTGCCACTGTAAGGTCTCTCATGTAGCTTCTCAATGCTGAGAGGAGAGAGCTCTCCCATCAACATAATTAAACCACCCCCCAGCAAGTGGTGGTAGCTATATCAGTGGGAGAAGTTCTCCTGCCGACAGAGCACGTGTGCACACTACCACTTATGCCGGCAACATTTATGTCACTCAGGGATGAGTTTTTTCACACCCCTGAGTGACATCAATTTTGCCATCATAAGTGTTAGTGTAGACATGGCCTTAGTTGCTTCTGAAAATTGAGAGCACTCTATCTGAGTAGTCAAACATGAGCCGCGTTGGACTCCTATTAAAGAATGGGGTTTATCGAAGGAAAGAAAAGGGAGTTAGGCATTCAAATCCCATCCAGCTGAGGCACCATTGAGAATCCCAGACAAAGCACCAATGTTTAAAAATAGGGACCATAATATCAAGAGAAGAAAACATTGTCACAGGACAATAGTCTCCTGCTGCCAGGATAAAAGGCGAGACATTGATCAACAAGAAATACAGAGGCAACAGTTGCGTTCACTCTCCAAGCGGCAGATATTCATGTTGTCATCATTCCCAACTTCACTGACTTTATTTCTGTTACACAAAAGAGATTAATCCAATTCTGTGATGTTGTTTTGTCTGACAGACGGAAACAAAGAACAGTATCACTTGCTCCCACCTCCATTACTGATCAGCCACAGTTTTATTTTGGCTCAAGGGACAAACGTTGAACATGCTTCAGCCAATTAAAACCCAGGCTGTTTATTAAAATGTAGAGGGGAGATGTAGTCAGATCCGGGAAAATGCCGGTAGAGGAGAATGGCAGCATGTGCTACCTGAACTACAACTCACATGAGTCATCAGGGCAGCATTTCCAAATCAAAATATTTTGTATTTCACAAAAATATTTTGCTTTTTGGCCAACATTTTTTTGGTATTGAAATTTCTGCCAAAAACTACTGATATTCTGCAAACTCACATCCTCCTCCCCCATGTTTTTCATCCAGCTCTACTAAGAACTTTCAGTAAAATTCTCAAAAGCACCAAAGGGCTGGAATAAAAATAAGACACATTCAGATGCTGGATAGTATCTTCTTAGCTTAATGTCAGTGATATTGCTCTCGTATTGAAGTAATCACCGTCATTGGTCAATACAGATTATATAAATGGCTCCCACATGAATACTAATAACGAATAAGAAGAATTATGTGAGTCAAATCTTTTGTTTTAATGGGCAGGTTGTTTGTAAACAAGGCATTCAACTGTAATTTCTGTTACTGTGTTTACACTTCATGACTAACCTTGAAATAAACTGATGTTGGTTTCAGTAAACATTGTTGCTTCTGAGAATTTTCTAATTTTCTTTCAATGATCTGCTTGCGTCCTCATTTTGTAAGGTAATAATTTAACAACTCATTTTTACCAGAGCACTGGAAGGTCAATTGTCCTGTAAAGAACTGGTTCAGTCTCGTTCCCACACGTTCAGTCATTACGCTGAATGCCAGCGATTGTCGTCAGAGGGAACGTGAGCCACAAGACTGATTTTAACAGCCCTTTCCACTCCCCATTATTCCCATGCCCTTTTATTTAGGAATTAACTGTAATCCCTGTTTGTTATATACACACAAAACTGGCAGCCTGATTCCCCCATACCTTCTCTAGTCATTTACACCTGTGCTAAGAGAAGGCAAATCAGACTGCTAGGATTTGACATCCATTTGGCAGAGGGGTATTTGACTACACAAGGTGCAAACGAGGGAATCAGGCCCTGGATATTTACTAGAGCTGGGCAAAAAAACTTTCATCGTAACCCTTCTCCAGCAGAAAACACTGTTTACACAAAACCGACTCTTTTGTGTGTTAAATTATGTCAATTTTGATTCAATTTTGTTTAGAAAAAATGGGGCAAAACATTTAGAAAATGTTGACTCCTCTCCTCTCAATAGTTTCTGAAGGAAAAGTTTTGGTTTTTCATTTGGAAACGCGACTTTATAAAAATAAATAAATGCAAAGGGTCAAAATCAAAACAAAGTGTTTCAAATTCGCTGAAACAAAATGAAACAATGAAAAATGTAAAAGTTTGGCTTTTGGACCCAATTTTGAACAATTTCCCTCCCCAAAGCTCACAATTTTTCACAGGACAGAAAATTTGTTTTCCAACCAGCTCAAGTATTTACTGATTGCTGGCAAGGTTAGTTAATGAAACCCTGGTGTTGGGTCTAATCCTCATTTACCCTGAGGCCACTTTTCGCTTCTCTAGAGTATGTCTACAGACCCGAGGTTAAAGTGCTGGTGCACTCAAAACTCCTAACGAAGTCAGTGGGAGTTCTGAATGGACATATACTGGAGGAGCTGGGCCCAGGTTCTGCAATCATGACTTTGGGATCTTTCAGTGCAAGGCACTTTGTAAATGTCCATAACATCTCAAACTGGCTTTGGAATACACAATGGGCATTGACCTCAATGGACGTAGGGGATGGGATCCCCAAAAGGGTGCATAAGACCGACTCTTTTCCAAGCTCTCTCTCCCAAAATAAAATAGGCGAATGGGATGAAAAACAAAGCGTGTTGTAAATTCAATAGTCGTAAGAAGAACAAAGTACAAACTAGCAGGTAAAATCAATATGTTGAAGAAAAAACCGAACTGTGCCGTATATTAGATTCCAAAGTGTAAAACTACCTGTATATTATTCCCTTAGAATGAAGAAATTGCAGACCACAAATGATTTCAGCAGCATAGAACCTGGAAAAAAACAGACCGTGCATCAGAACTGATGTCTCCCCACAATAATTCTCCATTCGGGGCCAGATCCGCAGCGGGTGTAAATTGGCATCACTCCACTGCAGTCAAATGATTACAAGCAACGTCTTCAAAAGCAGCCGAGTGATGTTAGGACCCCAACTCCCTTTTTCAAACATGACTTAGGCACTTAAGAGCCCAAGTTCCACTGACTTTTGATTCTGGCTTCTAAGGGACAGATTATTTAGGCACCTAAAAATGCTGATAGGTTCCGAGTGGGATATTCTAAAGGGTTTGGTTCTAATTGCCATTTAAATCACTTGGGAAATCAATGAGAGTTGGCCCCTTACCTGCGTAAGCACTTTTTAAAATCCTCTTAGGTGCCTAGTGTGCATCTTTAGGCAGCTTTGAAAATCTGCCCCCCTACGTGCCTAAGTCACTTTTGAAAATGGGACTTAGGCTCCTAAACCACTTCGGTGCTTTTGGAAATTTTACCCCACGTCAGTTTACACCAGCTGCAGATCTGGCTACTTGCGTCCTTTGTAGAGTCATTTTTTACCAAGGTTCTTTAGAGACCCTTGTTCACAGCACATTTCTGCATTGGGGTGAAACTTCACCCCAATACACAGGCCCAGTGTAGGACCAATACGCCACTTAAGTTTCACTTCAGCCCTCAAAATAGGACCCCTCTGCCCAGAGGTGAATGTAACCGTAGGGCCATATTTCCACTGGATGCGACTGCATCCTCTCATCAGACCTTGAATGTCCTAGGCTGGGGGCACCATCCTCAACATTCAGGGTTTTTTTAAAAGAAAACTCAACAAATCAAACTTTTATTTAAATTAGGCTCTGTTATTTAAATAGAAATTAATTTCTAAGGTGTTTCAATATTGACTTTTACAATATCGTTTGCTGGCATAAGGACTTAGAAAAAACTTTTATTTATTTCAATTCCTCTATTTCAATCGTGCCTATATACATTTTTAATTTTCCCTTGGCGTATTTACTTTTTATATACATTTACCTTTTTGCCATTCAATTTGGCAGGCTTCATGTCCCCATCCTGCTTGGGGGGAGGGATAGCTCAGTGGTTTGCACATTGGCCTGCTAAACCCAGCATTGTGAGTTCAATCCTCAAGGAGACTACTTAAGGATCTGGGGCAAAAAATTGGTCCTACTAGTGAAGGCAGGGGGCTGGACTCAATGACCTTTCAAGGTCCCTTCCAGTTCTAGGAGATCAGTATATCTCCAATTATTACCATCCTACTTTTTTTGCTTCTCAGTGCCAAAAACAAGAGACTCCCTTTTCTTTCATAAAATACTATTTTTGTCCAAAGTAGGTGGTCTCAGGAGCTCTGCATAAAGGGGCATGTGGCTTACACAGTCATCCTAAAGCTAAAGAGCTTCAACTTCTGGGAATGGCTGAAGATTATGGGATTCGTTTGTAGTCCTTTTGCTCAATGGCTTTTTCTAAGGGTACATCTACACTGGAACTAAAAGTGTAACTCCCGGCTCCGGTAGATGTACACGTGCTAAATTTGATTGAGCAAGAGCGGAAAAGCAGCAGAGTAGCTGCAGCAGTTCGGGAGGTGGGAGAGTCTAGCTGCCCAGAGTACAGCCCCACCCATCCTCATCGCCATCCCGTTTTTAGGCTAGGGCACGTATGTCTACCTGAGCAGGAAATTACACCCCCAACTGTAGTGTAGACACACCCTTAGAGTCTGGAGAGAGTCTTCTCCTGCCTGCAAAGACTTTCAGCAATCAAAGTGGGAAATCCTGGCTGCTTTATTTCCCCTACAGTGGGAGTTTGTTCATTTACATCAGGGCTGAACATGGCTCAGTGTGAGCTGCCCACACACTTACAAGGCCAGAAGATGTCCCCAGACATTTGACACTGAGCATCAGAGGCCTGATTAGCCTCGCGTTTACTCCAGTTTTACACCGCTGTAACTCCACTAACTTCAGGGGTTTTACTCCTGATTTCCATCGGTGGCAGTGAGATCAGAACTCTGAAATTCAAAGTGCGGCACAATCTGGGGGGGGAGGAGGTGGGGGAGTTTTAAGCCACCTTTGTGCTCTCAAAATTGTGGCCTAATCGGGGCCTACCCAGCTCCCAGTGAAATTTAGGGCAGCCCAGGGGCTGCTCTAATTTTCAACAGCCACTTATGGGCTCCTGCACGGCCCAGAGTGTTCCAGCAATGGCACTGTCCTCTCCCAATTCTCGTCCTGCCCCAAGATGTGTCTTGCCAAGAACAGGGAAGGAAGGTGGCTTGGGGCTGCTTATGCCACCCCTGCGGAGTCAAGGGAACCCCTCCTATCTGGGTAAATCCCCAGCAGCTGTTCTGTGCCCTTTTGTGGCTGGAGCCAAACAGAGGGGCCAAAACAAGGGACAGAATCAGGGCCTTGGTGTGTTGTCAAAAGCTCTGCTATTGCCTTACAGTCTTCTTCTCTGTAGATTCCCTGGAGATGTGGATCAATGTAACCCCACCATCTTAGTTCTTTAGTGAATGATTCACACTTTGTATGAAAAGGCCCAGGTACCTACTTCAGCAGCCAGACTGGGCCCGCTGATCCATGACTGGAAAAATCAGCTGAATGAAAGGCTACGCTTGACTGGAAGATCTTGAAATGGAACGTACACTTTGTGCTTTTGTTCTGGTTGTACCTAGACCCCTCAACTGAGATTGGGGCTGCAAGGTGCTAGGTGCTGTACATACACAGTATAAGAGAAAGTCTCTGCCCTGAAGAGTTTACAAGCTACACAGACAAGATAGAGAAATGGTGGGAGGGGAAACAGGCACAGGGGGAGGAAGTGACATGCCCAAAGTCAGTGGCTGAGGCCAGATAACAGTAATCATACCAAGCCCTAATATAATAATTTTCACCTGTAGGTCCAGAAGCTTTATAAAAGAGGTTCAGTAAGAGCAGCAAAGAGTCCTGTGGCACCTTATAGACTAACAGACATATTGGAGCATGAGCTTTCGTGGGTGAATACCCACTTCGTCGACATGCATCCGACGAAGTGAGTATTCACCCACGAAAGCTCATGCTCCAATATGTCTGTTAGTCTATAAGGTGCCACAGGACTCTTTGCTGCTTTTACAGATCCAGACTAACACGGCTACCCCTCTGATAAAGGAGGTTCAGTATCATTACTCCTATTTTACAGATGAGGAAACAGAGGCACAGAGAAGAGAACTGGCTTGCCCAAGCTAACACAGCAGGCCATTGGCAGAGCCAGAAACAAAATCCAAGTCTCCCGAGTCCCCATGCTTTATCCATTAGGTCACACTGCCTCCCTATTACATTAAGTATGTGACCTATAAAGTAAAAGGCAGTTAAACCATCTTACGTTGCTCTGGCGGTGTCAAACTTGTGACAGCTTTGGATATGAAACATTAGGTCTCCTCCATTTAGATATTCCATTACAAAAAAGAGGTTTTCCTAGAAAAACAATAAAAGACTAGAATTAGGTACTGAAAGGAAAAATACCATGAAGAAGGAGTGAGAGGAGAAAGGGGAAGGAAAGAAGGGTACAATATGAAGTTGGATTTCTGAAGCAAGCAACTTATTTCACTGGTATTTCCTTTCCACTTTTTTTCCATTGACCTCCTACCTAGCTCCCACTGCCCAGATTTGTATAATCACTGTTAAAAAACATAATAATAAACAATCCCTAACTCACACATAGCACTTTTCATCAGCAGATCTCAAAGTCCATTGCAAAGGAGATCAGTTTCATTATCCCCCTTTCAGAAATGGAGAAACTGAGGCAAGGAGCAGTGAAGTGACTTGCCCAAGGCCAGCCAGCAGAGTGACAGAGCTGCGAATAGAGCCCAGGGCTTTTGAGTCTCACTCCAGTGCATTGCTCACTAGGCCACACTGCCTGCCATGGGCCCCAGTCGGAGAGACACTTGCCCATGTGAGCAACTTTATGTATGGGAATAGTCCAATAGAGAGCTTGATCCTGCAATGTGCTGAGCACATTGGCCCTGATCCAGCAAAGCACTTAAGCACATGCTTAATTTTAAGCAAGTGAATAGTTCTGTTGATGGGGCAGTACATAAACAATTATTGCGAAGGTTTAAGCGAATAATAAGCCTTGTAGAATGCCCAAAATGTGCCAACAGTTCACAGAAGCTTTAGAAAGCCACAGTTCCTGC
The DNA here is from genome assembly GCF_020497125.1 of Mauremys mutica. Classification (NCBI taxonomy): domain Eukaryota; kingdom Metazoa; phylum Chordata; order Testudines; family Geoemydidae; genus Mauremys; species Mauremys mutica. The sequence goes on from NC_059072.1 coordinate 11,795,718, forward strand.
TTCCCAAGTGGATACAGACAAGTGTCCTAATACTGCAATTGAAAGACCCTGAGGCTAGTACGATGTCCCATTATATAAATGGGGTCCTGCACGGATGCAAGGGTCTGTCTGCAGGGAATCAGTAGCAGGACTGGATTCCTAAGCTTCAATTTCAGTTCTTTGCGTATGGCCATTGCATATGGTTTTGATAGTGCAATTACATTAGGGGCAGCCCTGTCATTGAGCCTGCACAGATCCAAGTGGATGCCCTGGTCTGGTGGTGTCAGAACGCCATGGAGTCTTATGCCAGGCTGGGTTCTTGCCCTTGCCCTGGCTCTGACACAGACTTCCTCTGGAGTCTTAGAAAAATCCTTTGACCTCAGTGTCTGATTCAACCAGGCTCTGAGGGACAGCCAGTGACATCAACTCCCACTGTGGTCCTCAAGAATTTAGGGTGCCGAGTACCTTTCAGGAGGTGAGCAGGACTGTAGCCTGTGCACATGCAGAACTTGGATATTAATTACTGACCCAAAATCCTGTTGTAAACATTAATAAAACAATAACTTAGATTATGAATTTAGGCAAAGTCTGAAACGAGTGTTGGTGCATAAACTGCATCATGCCAGGAAGCACTGTGCCTCAGAGATACCCTGGGAGTCACAATTTCTCCCTTGCTTCTTTCTTGATCCTGAAGGGTAGTGATTTGCTGCTGGCCTGTACCAGCAGTAAATTATTCTTCCAATCCTGCCAGCTCAGCTTCTCTGGCCAGCCAGTTCCCCTCCTCTCTCTGTTGCCATGCTCCAGGGTGGGAGTCAGCTGGCAAATAGTCCTGCTTACTCCCATGTTCCTGGACCTGGATAGGATCGTAAGGGGGATTCCTCCTCCCATTCTTGAGCATATATTCTGGGTCAGAGCATAGCCCGATGTTTGCAGTGTCCCGCGAACAAGAAAAACGCTATATACAGCTAGACATTCCCCACCTGTTGGAGTCAATCTTACTATGGCCTTTCCCATTCTAAGTACAGAGACGACTATAAATACCACAATGCTGTAATAAGCACCCATTTTAATGGTGCCGACTGAGTATGCTATGTGTTATTATCATGGCACAGGGAATTGTGTTGCTCCGGGCTGTGCAATACACAACATTAAAGACATGCTCTGCCTTGAGGAACTGGTAATTGAAAAAAACAAACCCACATAAGACAGTGTGCAATGGGAAACCATCTGAAAATGATGTCAGCCTTCCTGGGTGCTGCGCACTCTGGTAAGGGGTTGACTGATTTCAGTGGGAGATGTGTTACAAGATCAAACCCTCACGGCTTTGAGAAACAGAATGTACATTCTACCAAAGTGCATTGTATCACTTGGCTCATTGCCTACCTTCTCAGGGTGTGGCGTGCATGGAGTTAAATCAACATGCTCCCGCTTTACATGCAACTACTGTGAAAATGAATAGTTGCTGGCAGTAGTGATTTTGCCTTTATAAACAGGAAGTATGAAACAGGGCAGCATTTAAATGAATCTTGGGAAGGTCTGGTCTAGCTAATCCTGCTGGAAACACTCCACAGCACTTTCCCTGGGGTCTGTTTATTTTTTAAGCACTGCAGACATACAAATATAAGTCAGACCAGTTACTGAAGAGGAAGAAATATCTTCCCATGGCTTTAACGGTCACAAATATTTGACCCATTCATGTGGTAGGCATGCATACCACAGACACCTGCTGTTAGTTTCCTTTATCCTAGCAAATGTGTGCCATTCTAGGGCCAAATTCCCAGAGAGTGTAAATTCACATAACTCCACTGAGGTCCATGGAAATAGGCTGATTTACACCAGCGAAGGATCTGGCCCTCCAAGCCCACCTATATCAGAATGTATAGTCCTGCCTTGGGTCTGACCCTGTCCATCCTTAGATGCATTGACTTCAGTGGGACTACTTAGGTGATGAATGGCTTGTGCAGGATCCTACCTCTGTCAATTTGTGGTTATAGGAAGTACAGAAGATACTACTTGCAATGGAAGCTTTTGGGGACAATCAAAGCCTAGCTGCTAAAGACAAAGTGACTGAGGGTTTAATTTTGTTCTTCAGTGCTAAAGAATGTTTCCCCTTGTGTAATATCAGCCTATTCGCTAGAGATGGCAGCATTTCCTACAGCTGCCAGCCAATTCAATTCAGTCCTCATCTCACACAATTAGCTTTTTATTCTGATTCTCGCACTTGCAGCATCTTTTACTGCATGTTAAATAACCTGATTCAGGATGCTCTGCTTTGCGAGTCCATCTGCTTGATTTAAAGCAGCAAACACAACTGAATATGTATGAAAAGATGCAGGTGTAGATTACTGTATCTCCACATGCTAAAGGCCTCCTGGCATAATTCAGCAAAAGGCTAATTCCACCACTTAAGTCTAACTTAGGACTTCAAAACAAGAGTTCTCTGCGGTGCTGAAGTGGAGTAGCTAACCTACCCCTCCTGCAAGGGGATAGAACTGCCCCGATTGCTGGTTTCAGGGCTGGTTGAAAATTTTCAAAAATTATTTTTGAATGGAAAACTGGGTTTTTGACTAAGCAAAAATTGCCTTTTGCTCAAAAAATTTCAATCTTTTATTGGAAAACCTAAAAATGCTCTAATTTTCAGCTGAAAACTGAAAAAGTTTTGGCCAAAACACTTTGGTTTTAAATCTGTGAAAAAAAGTCAAAATCTTCTGCAATGGAAAAAAATATTCTGACCAGCTCACCTTAAAAACCCCAACCTATAGACCAGCTGTTTATCTGGTATAAATGGAGCTGATTGTCAGTAGAGCAATGGATTGTCAATGGAGCTATGCAGATTTACTCCAGGTGAGACTATGGCTCTTTGTCACTTTAATAATCACTGACACCTGCTTTCCCCTTTTCCTCGCCTACCTGCTGTGCAGAGGGCAAAACTCAGCCCCCATCATGTACTGACATCATCTTTGTACTGTAATGTCTTTTCAATACAGACTTTATATTTTTGATGTGACAACGATCCATTGTGAACTTGAACGTGGGGGACAATTGTGTTTTTACAACTTTTTTGAAAGCTAGTCTTTTGAACTGCACTGGCTTAAATTTGTATGATGCTGATATAGCAGCACAGTGACAGGCACAGAAAACCTAGCCAGGAATTTCCAACTCAAAGAAAAAATCTAATAATTTAATTTTTTTTTGTCCTGAATCAGGATGAAAAGTAGGATTCTTGAAATTTTTCATGGATCAAAATATTCTGAAAAATTTTGATTCAGAAATGGATAAGCATTTCATCATTGTCGATCACAATGAAATTTGTCAGTGTGCCCATACTGAAATGTTTTATTTTGATTTGTTGAACTGACCTAAAATGTTTCATACAGAATAAGTTCAAAATTAAACTCCATTTCCTTATGATGCCACATTGCCCCATGGGAATTTTAGATTGGGAGCCTGAAGGTCCCATTTGGGCCAGGGTCCCTGACTGGACTACAGGTTTCAGAGGGGTAGCCGTGTTAGTCTGTATCAGCAAAAACGACGAGGAATCCTTGTGGCACCTTAGAGACTAAAAAATTTATTTGGGCATAAGCTTTCATGGGCTATAACCCACTTCATCTGATGCATCTGGACTACATTTCCCATAATACACCTGCAATCACGTGCAGGGCCGGTGCAACCATTTAGGCGACCATGGTGCTAGGATTTGGGGGGTGGCATTTTCTTCGGCAGTGACTGCGGCGGACGGATCTTCGGCCGCCCCGGTCGCTGCCGGCATTTAGGCAGAGGGAGCTGGGGCAGGGGAGCGCGGGGAGGGCCGTCTGCAGCAAGTAAGTGGGGGGGGCGGCAAGCAGGGGAACTCCCCGCCCCAGCTCACCCTTGCCCCGCCTCCTCCCCGAGCACGCCGTGGCGGCTTCACTTCTCCCACCTCCCAGGCTTGTGGCGCCAATCAGCTTAGGCACCGCAAGCATGGGAGGCAGGAGAAGTGAAGCAGCAATGGCATGCTTGGGGTGCTCGTGCGCGGAGCAGGGGTGAGCTGGGGTGGGGGGGTGCCTCAGGGCGGAGTGTGGGGGATGGGGAGCTGCCGCAGGGGTGGCGCCTCAGGGCAGAGAGCGGGAGCTGCCGTGGGGGGGGGGGGGGGGCTCAGGGCGGGGGCTCGGGGACGGGGGAGGGTGCAAGGTGGAAGTTTTGCCTAGGGCGTGAAACATCCTTACACCGGCCCTGATCACGTGTGTCCTTTGATGCACCACCCAGCTTGGTCAGAGGGGAGTCCATGTTGCCCATAGGAGAGCATGGGGCTCCGAAGTACAACTGCCATTAGGCAAAGGCAGCACAATACGGAAATGAAGTTTAATGTTGAACTGACTCAAAATGTTCGACAAACTGAAATATTCTGATTCAGATTGATGGAAAATTTAAAAAAAAAAAAAATCAGCAAAATTGAAATGTTCCCATGGAAAATTCAACTTTCCGGAAACAGCATTCTCTACATTCAATGTCATTTTGATAGGGAATTCCTGACCAGCTCTAATAAAGATGTAGGTTTGATATGTTGATAAGAGGATGATGGGAGTGCTCATATATATTAATAACCTAATGCTACATGGTACTGAGTGTTCGCCATGACATCCTGAGTGTGCTCCACACCCACTGAAGCTTTTTGAAAACTCTCAGCCCACCACAGAATTGGCTCCTAAGATTTTTTTTTTTAATGGAAGTTACAGGCTCTGATTCTCCTTTACCCTAAGGCCCTGTATACTAGTCTGTCAGTGAACAGGAGTCTGAACGTGTTAAATCCCATACGTTAACGTGACATGTTATGTCAAATTTGGCCCAGCCTTTAGGTGCTGTATAAATGAGCTGTTACAAAAGATAAGGCTAACAGCACAGAAATGTTTCAGTAACATTTGTTTTTAAACTACAATAAATACGGTTTCTATTTTACTGTGAGAGGGGCCTTAATGTAAATTAGAATCTGGGGTATGAAGTGAAACAAGCTGTAAACAAAAATGAAACTGACTTTCAAAAATAGAAAGTCTATTTTTATGGTTCAAGCTCAGTGAAATGCAAAAATCAATCAATAAATAAAAAGAAGCAGCATCAATGGTGAAGAGTTAATCAGAGAGTAACACTGTATCGGTGTCAATAATTTCGGGATTAGTAGCATAGGAATTATAAAACAGTTTTTACAGTGTCCATGTAAATCACATAAAATAAAAGGTTTTTTAACACAGTATATAATTAGCCTGTTGAACTCACTGCTGAGATTATTGTGGCAAAAAAAAAAATCTGAAAAAAGTGCATCTTCATTTATTCTAAGGAGGCTAAAAATGACAAGTTGCCTGATTTTCATGAGTGCTGCATCTTCCATGGAAGTCAGTGAGAGCCGTAGGTGCTCAGCATCTTTGAAATTCAGGCCAAAGGACTATCAATTCTCATACTTCATAGCATACATTGATCATCACTGGTGGGGATCAAGCAGAACTTATCCCCCAGTAATGGATCATACTGTCCAATCTAGGTACATTAGGGAGATATTTTATTCCTTTGAAGACATGTGGCAGATATTGATGCTGATGAGGAACACTGGACTGAAAGGACTACTGGTCTGTCTCAGTATGGAGATGCCTATGTTCCTGTTTCTACTATTCTTTGTAGATGCATTCAGTACATAAAGGAACTCAGAAACTTCGCATTGCCAACAAATCAATATTTCAGAAAGGTTTCTGACGCACGCTTTTCTGTTTGAAGTCACTTATCAAAAGCCATTCCAGTGAAGCCTTCAAAAAGAGATTCCAGTAATAACTCCTAGGCATGGCTTCTACACACCAGTGCATCTGCTATGAAATGCTTACTCTGAGGATATTATGATTAAAACATGCCTCCATCGAGTGGTGAGAGAATGTCTGCGGCTTGTTACAGCTCTCTCATTCAGAATGACTTTCATGAGTTGAATGATCACTGCTTGACTCGGAAAGGTCAGAGGAGAAAAACATAAGTCAGAAATCAATCACAGTCTACGGGCGATTTGGATTAAAAAGACATGCGCTAACTCCTATAGCTATAGTGTGAAATGAAGAAGCCAAACTGCTTTAAAATGTTGAAAAGTTGACTTGAGTAAGACCAAAGAAGATGCTTAACGAACGTCAAGAGGGCAATATAGCATCATGCAGTAGAGAGGGGGGCTTGAAGGGATCACTCATTTGACCTTGTTGCATTTTTTCAGAACTATTCACTATACAGATCCTTGTGCTTCAGGGTGTAAGCCAACCGTTGACTCTAGGAGCCTAGGAGAAGCTTGTCCTGGAGGCAGGTTACCCCACAACTGCCTACTGTAGGGTTTCTTGCACTTCCTCTGAAGCAGCTGGTGTTGGCCACTGTTGACGACAGGATCTTGGACTATATAAACCAACGCTCTATTCTAGTAACATATACATTGCTATGTATCATTCCCAGTGGTGTCTCACCCAACCTACCCTTGAATATCAACCACCTCCACTGGGAGTATTTTCCACTTCCCAGTTGTTATTATTGTCAAGAATACTTTTCCTATTATCTAGTCTCAGTTTTCTTTCCTTAGTTTCAGGGCATTTATCTTTCCCCCACCATCAGCTGAAACTGTACATAATTTCCTTCCTGTATGTTATGGGTATCCCTTTGCTCATCATCCTGAAAGGATTAAAATAGATGCCATGATTCAAAATTTCATGATCTACTGACACGGGAGTTCACAAACTTTTCCACAGTAAATTTCATCCACTGTCCTTAAACACATGTTGTTTGGGAAGCAGCAGAGGTACTATTTATTTCCTATGACACTTGCTGCTCTGTTGTTAACCTAGCACTGAGCAACATCTAGCATTGCTAAATTAGGGTATATGAATGAGCATGGAAGCCTCCTGAGATGAAGCTAGACCTTCCAGAGCTGCCTGAGTGAACAGAGTGGTCATTGGGATATCTCCAGTTAAACTTGTCGTAATGCCAGTTTAAAATGTTACTAGGGGTTGGACTAGATGACCTCCTGAGGTCCCTTCCAACCCTGAGATTCTATGATTATATAGAGCAGTGGTCCCCAAAGTGCCTTAGGGAGTGCAAAGGAACATTGGGGGCGTGGGGGGGCGAGACCCGGGCCAGCTCCCATGGAGGGCAGGGAGGGAGCACAACCCAGCCCCACTCGACCCCCAGCTCTGCTGTAGCCCCGCCTCCCAGCTGCTTCTCCGCTCCCGGCTCTAGCCTCAGCCCCCAGCCATGGCTCCGCTCCTGGCCCAGCCTCAGTCCTCAACCCCTGGCTGCAGCTCCGTTCCCGTCCCCAGGTTCCCAGGTGTCATTCCAGCCTCAGCCCCCTTATCCCTGTCCATGTGCCCCCCCAGGAGCCACAGCCCCGGCTCTGGAGCGGGGGTGCGGACAGGGGTAAGGGGTGTGTGTGACTCTTACAAGTTTGGGGACCACTGATATGTAGGGAAGGAAACAAACTAGTTCTTTTTTATTTGCCTGGTATGGTGCTTGAAAGGCTGGTCAGGGACAGAGAGAAAAACTCTGGAAGCTACGTTTTGCATTAGGGCCCACAAGGCTCATGCACTATTTAAGTCCCACTTAAGCCTTGTTTTGAGAGCTTAAATAGTGATATGTCTTGTGCTGTCCCTCTGCACAGGACTGAATTTCACCCTTAGTACATACTGCAACCCCCTGTGCACCACAGTGACTCTCTGCACTGCCAGGCTTAGGTGGGGAAAGAAGCATGAATCTACAGGGGCCAATGTCCAAGCATGTTCCTTGGAACGGATCAGCTGGCCAAGTGTCCCACCCACCCCTACACCCAGCACTCGTCGGATGAAAGCTGGGGATGAGGTCAAAGTTTCTGAGGCACATGCTGAGACTGAAGAGTCCTTCCTTTAGCCCTATTTTGTTTGAGAGAACTTTCCTCAGAGTAAACAGGCTCAGGCTTTTGCCCAGTAACAGGAGTAAAGCAGAGTGTCCCCAGCATGTTCCGGCACAACTGGAAAGCAGGTATTTACCTTGGTTTGGAATGTACAATACACATGGGTTAGAAACGGGTGCTCCCAAGCTAAGGAGAGGACTCTCTTTTCCACCATGGTGCATTCGACGTCATCGTCCATCAAAACCACATCCTTCTTCAGAGCCTTCACAGCGAAAAACTGATCCGTGTTCTTTAACTCAGCAAGGAAGACCTAGAAGGGGAAGGCCAACTCATATAAGACGTGAATTTTCTCAAATCATGTTCAGACCCGTTTAAAGAAGTGGGCTGAGAATAATTGGCTCAACACCAAGGTTGAGCAGACAACTTAGAGTGGAAGGATGATCTAGTGCAGGGGTCGGCAACCTTTCAGAAGTGGTGTGCTGAGTCTTCATTTATTCACTCTAATTCAGGGGTTCTCAAACTGGGGATCGGGACCCCTGAGGCGGTTGTGAAGGTATTATATGGAGGTGTCGCGAGCTATCAGCCTCCGCTCCAAACCCCACTCTGCCTCCAGCATTTATAATAGTGTTAAATATATTAAAAAGTGTTTTTCATTTATAAGGGGGGTCGCACTCAGAGGCTTGCTGTGTGAAAGGGGTCACCAGTACAAAAGTTTGAGAACCACTGCTCTAATTTAAGGTTTCGCGTGTCTGTAATACATTTTAACATTTTTAGAAGGTCTCTTTCTCTCAGTCTATAATATATAACTAAACTATTGTTGTATGTAAAGTAAATAAGGTTTTTAAAATGTTTAAGAAGCTTCATTTAAAATTAAGTTAAAATGCAGAGTCCCAGGACCGGTGGCAAGGACCTGGGCATTGTGAGTGCCACTGAAAATCAGCTTGTGTGCCGCCTTTGGCATGTAGTGGCTAAGTCGTCCGACTAGGACTCAGGTAGTCTGAATTCAGGTCCCGATTCTGCCCCAAATGTATGAGACTTTGGGAAAGTCACTCAATCTACCTTATGCCTTAGTTTCTATTTGTAAAATATGGATAACGCTTTCCTACCTCATAGGGGTGTTGTGGGGATAAATCCACTAATGACTATGAGGCACTTGGTTCCTACAGTGATGTAGGCCATGTAAGTAGATGGAACACTTCAGACATGTGAAAACTTTGATGACTGAAACCAGTTTTATGCTCATTTTCATAAATAATGGTTTCCATTTTCTGGCCACTCTGCTAACCACTACAATACTCTAAAAGACATATGGGGGAGTATTATTTTGTCAGCGATATATAAAGGGAACATTTGGGGTCAGATTCTCAGCTGGGATAAATCAATGTAGCTCCACTGATTGACTGATTTACAGGAGTGCGGTATGAATAGAGAGGTTGCACTTCTACAGCATTTCTCGTCTGAGGATCTCGTCTGAGTTTAGCAAATACTAACGAACTGAGTCGCAGAGAAATAGGCAAGCTTTAGTATACCTCTTTTACTGATGGGGAAACTGCGGCACTCCGAGGCAAAATGACTGAATGAGCCAGTAGCAGTGTTGGAAGACTGATTTCTAGGCCTACAGGCTAATTACAGTACTAGGGAACCATGTGGCTTAGAGGACAGAGCACAGTACAGGGCATCAGAGGACCTGGCCTCACTTCTTAACTCTGTCATAAATTTTTCAGATGATCTTGGGCAAGTCACTTCCCGCTCTGTGTCTCACTTTCTCCGTCTCTGATATGGGGATACTGACATCCTTTATAAAGTGCTTTGAGATCGATGGATAAAAAACACTATATAAGAGTTAGGTCTTATTATTAACATGCCCCTTGGTTAGCTAAACGTTCAAGAACAATCAATGAGGCTTCCTCAGTACTGTTTACTGAACCGTAGCTATGGAAAAGTGCAGGGGATTTGCAAGTTTTATTTAATCTTTTGGTTACTTGTATGTTTAACTTATCAGTGTGTCGTGTGTCACCTCTCCCACGCCATATGGGGAATAATCAGTAATATTAATGCTGATCTCTCACAGTGCCCTCTCCACGCTATGGAATATTCTTTAAGAGAGGCGCTCAAGGGATAGTAACCAGAGTGGAACTGTCTGACTGGGAGGCAGGAGAGGGTAGGAGACAGTAGGGTCAATGCAGCGGCAATGGGCTTCTACACAGATGGCCCAGTACCATCGAAACCCATACAGATCTCTGGAGATTGGCAGGGTATGAAGGCTGAAGACCCTGCATCTTCTCCAAAGGAGGACACACCCCACTCCAACCAATGGAAGAATTTGGAGAGAATTCTGTGGAGGAAGCTTGTAGTATTTTCTACTCCCACCCGGTTTTCTGTGGAAGAGCCCGATTTGTACTAAGCTTGTTCAACTATGGAAAGCAAAATGGAAAAAAATAAATCAGATGTTTCATTAACAATTTAAGATGTGACCACTGCAATTGCATCAGTCCATAAAATATGCAAGAATCAGCCATACACCCAGGGGAGGTTCCATCTCTTATGTCTTTGGGCAATACGTTATCTAATACGTGCGCACTCATTAGCTGATGCTAAATTGCAATGAAGAGTTGCTTCCGAAATGCCTCTCAAAACTGCATTAGTGCCAGATGAGTTCATCATGGTTAACGTTATCATGGAGGATGCTTCCACGAATTAATAATAATCAGCCACACAATGTAAAGGGATACGAACGAATCCGCTGAAGGTAGAAGATTCATGTTTCAGATCCAAGGCACAGATCCCCAGCTGATTTAAACTGGTAGAGCTCCATTAACTCAGTGGAGCTATACAGATTTACATCAGCTGGAGATCTGGCCCTAAACATCTAAGGGATGTAGCTGAATCCAGCCTGAGTAAGGGGCAGAGCATTGTTGCACTGCCCCAAGAACAGGGAGCTTCATAATCTGGTTCCTGCTTCCTCATTGCCCTGGAGGGGGAAGTAATCTACTCCAGCCTTTTTTCAGGTGCAGCTTACTTCCTCCTCTGAGCTAGCTCAGCTGTGCTGGCTGATAGCAGAGCCAGGACTCCACCCAGTCCGTTCTCTGCCCGACTTCTCCCCACCCACATGCATAAAACGGGAAGTAGCAGCCTGGCTGTGATGTGGGTAGCCGGTGCAGGGGAGGAAGAGGTCCATTATCGTATATTTACTTTCCTATGCAGAGGTGGGGCTGGGTTTATGATTGAGCCCTGGGAGAATTAGGTTTCTATGCAATGCAACAGTTGGGTACCCTTGGCAATGTTTAAATCTAATTTATTATTAAGGACTTTTGGGTCAGGGTTTCTTCCGAGGTATGAAAACAGAGAGTCATGCCTTCTGCCCCCCGGCAATGCAACATCCACGTAGGCATTGAAAAGCTGGTTATATTCTCCAGCAATGCACTGCCTGGTTTTGCTTAGCACACGTCAGCTCCATCTCACTTACCTTGCCAAAGCTTCCCTTTCCCAACATTTTGTGTAAGACAAAATCGTCGATTGTTAATTTCAGCTGCTCAGACTTCTGGTCTTTCCCTGATTCTGATTCTATGAGAGACTCGGGGCTTGTCACGTCTTCCACCGGCGTCTCCCAGGAGATTCCCTGTGGCTCTGAAATGAACCCCAAAGCAAAATAAACACCCAGAAACAAAACAAAAAATCCACATCCTAGTTTTCCATATTTCAAAGACACCCAGTCCCAATTAAAATCAATGGCAATCAGGTGTCCACATTCAGTAGGTGGATTTGAAAACCGCAGGCATTGTACCTTAATCTCCTAGTTACATCAGTTTTTACAGTGGTGTAACTGCACTGACTTAAGTAGAGTGACTCCCGATGTTACATGGGTGTAAATGAGAAGAGAAAGACATCCTTTAAGTGGTTTGCTTTCAAAGCCGAAGAACCGGGCCAAGCCCTGAGATGCTGTGTAGCTTTTACTTGACTCTGCTTCTTGCTGGCTGCCGCACCATGCCATGACATCTTACCCTTGGGCCTCTTGCAAGTCCATTGCCAAGGCTGCTGTGTGAAACCGATGAGACACTGTTTATACTTCATGCTCTTGTCCCAGAAGTTCAGATCAGGTTGGCTGCCTTTGCTGTCAGTTCCTGGAGTGGGACTTCCAAGAGTTTCCTGGGTATTCTATTGACTTAGATTTATAAAAACCTGTATAGGAATCTATTCCTTACTGAACCTATCTCATAAACTCAAAGACGCAATACCATATAGAGGATTGCTCAGCCCACCTTGACAGATAAAATAAATATCCACCGGGGAAGAGATGGTGCCTTAGGTAATCTGGTCCCAAACTCCAGCTAGAAACTAACTGCAGATGTAATCCTCTGATCAGCGTATGTCAGACATCCTCCTCTGGGGCCAATTCACAAAGCATGCAAATCTGGCTCTTTAGAGTCAGAGAATCACAGACATGTTGGACTGGATGAGACCTCAAGAGGTCACCGAGCCCAGCTCCCTGCGCGGAGGCAGGACCAAATATACCTAGACCAGCCGTTCTCCCGACAAATGATTTGGTGGCCTCAGAGCGCGGCAACCAACTCTTGCTGGTGGCCACTTTCACATTTTTTCCTAAAATAATTAGCTTTAGGAACAACAAATAAATATGCACATATACCCATTCAAATCACTTCATTTATTTATGGCTAGCTAGTAAGTCTGCTGTGAAAAGTGATATTAACAAACATACAAGTGTCATTTTTCACAGCAAACTTACTCAGCCCTGGCAAGCCTGGGGACAAATTAAGCCCTGGAGGAGAGGTTGGGGGAGGCAATAGCAGGGGCTGGGGGGGGGGGGAGGGTTGGCTGGGGAAGGTAGCAGGGGGCTGGAGCCTGAAGCTCTGTGGCTAGGGGATGGAACCCAAAGCCACAGAGCTGGAGCCCGGGGCTGGAGCCTGAACCCTCATGGCCAGAGCCTACCTCCACACCACCCCTGGGCTGAAGCCCAAAGCCTGATCCCCACCATCCCTGAGAAGGTGGGGAACTCACCGGCTGCTCCTCCAGTGTTGTGCCCCAGGCATCTCGGAGGGGGGCAGGGCCCAGCCCTGGCTGGAAGCCCCAGCAGCCAACACCAAGGCATCCAGGAGCACCAGGGAAGGGGAGGAGCCGCTGCTCCCCCGGCCCCGCCCCCATCACAGCCCAGGAGGTTGTGGCCGCAAGAAAAGCCCCTGGTAGCTGCATACAGCCACGGTGGCCACATTTGAGAAACGCTGTCCTAGACCACCCTGAACAGGTGTTTGTCCAACATGTTCTTAAAAACCTGCAATGATGGGGATTCCACAACCTCCCTTGGTAACCTCCTCCGGCACTTAACTATCCTTAATGTTAGAAAGTTTTTTCTAATATCGAACCTAAATTTCCCTTGTTGCAAACTAAGCCAATTACTTCTTGTCCTACTCTGAGTGGACATGGAGAAGAATTGCTCACTGTTTCCTTCCGTTTACTTATTACTCAAGCTGTAGAGATTCATGCTTCTGGTGTGAGAGGCCTCTGGTGTTGACCAAGATGGTAGTCATAACACAGACTCCAGAGCACTGGTATAACATGCTTCTGATTGGCGACTCTGCTTTCATAAGTGGGCTGCAGCATTCTTCACAGGCTTCATTTTCCCAGAGGTCTCCATGTGCAGCCCTCATGCAGAGCAATGCGATCGTAAGGTGACAAGACCATGGATAATTGTAGCAAGGTTGGAAAGGAAACACTGTGCTCTTCTCACCGTTCCACTCGAATCCAAGCTGGGAGCCCAATGTTGTGGCCTTTATTGGGTTTAAGCTTTAGTTTAGATTTGCTTTTGTTCCTAACACATGTATTTTTAAGCTTGCAGGAGAGGTGGTTTTTGTCCTACTCATTCTATGAGCTGTATTTCATATGTTGTGCTACAGCCCTTGGATGCCAAGGTAATAATAGGCACTATGGACCAAAGGTGGCATTTTCCGACACGTCGATGTGAGTTAGGAGCGCAGTGAAAGTCATTGGGACTTGTGTGCTGAACTCCCCTTGGGCAAATTCCCAGCTCAAAGGCTAGAAGACAATGTGCAAGGGTTATCCACATTGGTCAACTGGGGAGGGGAACAGAATCCTCTTTCCAGGTCACTGGACTCCAGCCCAGATGCACAGGCCTATGCTCTTACCCTATCCTGGTACCCTGCCCTGCCCACCTGAACTTCATCTCCGATAACCTAGAGCATGCTGTCACGGAACACTGCTTCACAGCAGGAAAGACAAGGGGAGCTTCCTTGCATGGCCTCCTGTTGGCTATTTCCAAATGCAGTTCTTACACGTCAAGGTGCACATTAGCACTGCAGATTAGCATGTATGCACCCTGATCTCAATTATCCAGTCACAATGATACTTGAATTTGGTAGGCATAGCATATACTGTAGTTCTTAAATCTACCGTGCAACTCAATCATTTGATTAATAGAGCCTCAGCTGGTGTAAATCAGTGTCACACCGTTCACTTCAATGCAGCTACCGTGATTTACACCACTAGGAATCCGGGCCAATTTGCTCAGGTTTCTTTTGAACTTTAAATCTTCACTGCTAATACTGAAAGGAATAAAAGCTATTGTGGTTCACAGGGGGAGGTAATTTCCAAATGTGGGAGCTGAAAGATTCCACTTAAAACCCACATTTTGATGTTTAGGTCAGCTCTGGGGTGAGTAAGGTGGAGATTTTCCATTGACTCTCTACAGGAATGATGGCATGGCTACATGGGGACATCCAGGAAAATTAATCCAAATTAACTAAAGGTGTGAATTTGAAGCACACTTTGGAAGCGAATTAAGACACATCAAATTAAGGCCACTTTAATTCTGAATAATACTGTCCGTGCAGGGATTTAATGTGGTTTAACTAATCCACTTTAAAAATTAATTTGGATTCATCTTCTCTAGTGTCCCTGTGTAGACAAGCTCTTCAGCACCTAATTGCCATTTGTGTCTTTGAAAGATTTCCCCTCAAATGGTCATTTTTTTGTACACAAGTGCAGATTTTATTAAACGTGTGATTTGGCCATGCTATGAAGGCAGGCCACACTCGCAAAGAAGGTCTCACAGCATCAATGGTCATTACCTGCAGGGATGTTCACAAAGCTAAGTACAAACAAAATTCAAGAGAGGAGAGAGAAGAGTAAAGTGAAACAAGCCCTGGAAACACAATTAATTTAGCCAGTTCTTGGAACAAGTACACATGTCAACAGAGTGCAGCTTGCCAACCGTGTGGCAGGGTACACAGGTAAGATAAACACAACAGTGAAACACTTGCAGGAGATTAACCTTTCTGTAATCAGCATAATTAGTTAAGACTATAACAACATGCCTGCAGTACTAAAACAATAAATAAATAAATAAATAACAATTTAAACGATTATGAAGCTACTACCTGTCAAGAACATTGCTCTTTCATTAGCTATAAGCCGCAACACAGAGAAAATAATAAAACCGGGATATGAATTTTCATTGTTGAGCAGATAGTTCAAACTAAACAGTGGGTGATGTTTCTTCTTGAGGTTCTGATGAATATGGTTGTGGGTGGGGGAAGTGGTGGGTATTGGGATACCTGACCTAAAGGAGGATTTGGGGAAGATTTTGTCAGCAGTGTGTGTGGTGCTTTGTGGTTCATGTCACTGGAGGACAGAAATGGATGGGTTAGGGCACATGTCTACAGAGAGGTGGAAGGGAATTGCACTGGGACCAGGGGGATTAGTTGCCCCTGTATGGAGTGGCTGGGAATAGTTTGAGGGTAGGTATGACAGAGTGTGGATGAGAGGGATATGCTTTGGTAGAGGCATGACTCTAGCGACAGATGTTGCTTTGTATTGACTAATGAACATATCACCTGGAGTGAGTTATTTTTTGGAAACTCCATTATTTGGAGCGTGCACTGGAATTGTTGCTGACTAGGTCTAAGCCATAAATCATGTCCGTGCTACTATGTCAGAATCGTGACATCACGCGAAGCTTGGAAGGAACCTCTTGTAAGTGTAAGCCACACCCATTTGGTGCGACTCTCTGTCTCCTTCTGGTGGCAGCTAGGCCTTGGCTCAGAGAGGTGGGTCTTTCAGCTCAAGTAATAGAGGCTCATTTATGGATTTCCCAGGTTTGATCCCGGCTGTCAACAACCCATCCAGGGACATCAGCATTACAAGTGATAGTCCTTACATGGAATCTAGCTGGGAAGCCTCTGAGGCTTGGGAAGTGCTTCCTGGTCAGGGGGAGATGAAAGACACCACCAGAGGGGGACAGAGCACAGAGTGGGCGTGGCTTATATACGTAATACATAGGATGTCTGTTTCCCTGTACTACGAATGGACTAAGTTCATTATTATCATTGTCTCCGGTTAACAGTTTAAATAATTGGCACTGTGAATACACATAATTGGAGAGCTACCTCTTTTCCCAGTTGCAGGTGCTGGCACAGACTGAAGCAGAGTTACTTCTTTCATAGGAACAGGAAGGCCAATTTCAATAGGTCCTTCTCTGAAGATCTGTTCAGTGTCACGCAAACAGCGAGCCTGGGTCACAAGCAAAAAAGGAGCGATGTTAGGGGCTGAAAATGCCTACAAGCACAGGTATCTTATTAAACCTGCTTAATCCGCACAGGCGTAATTATAGAAAGACAAGGAGTTGGCTACTAACTGAAGTCATCGATTGAACGCATTGGGAAGGTCATGATTTTGGAGTCTTTGTTTCTTTAAAGCAACACACTGTGGAAGAGTTTGAGTCTCTGTGTTGTTATATATATATATTACAGCCATGCCTAGAGGCCCCAACCAAGATCTGGGTCTCATTGTGCTGCCTGTTGTTCACACAAAGAGTCAGAGACAGTCCCTGCCCTGAAGAGTTTACAATCCAAATAGACAAGACAGAGTGGAAGGGGAAATGGAGGGTGAAATGATTTGCCCCAGCTCACAGAGCGGGTCAGTAGACTAGCACCCAGGTCTCTTGAATGCCACACCAGCACCCTATCCACTAAACCATGCCGCTTCAGCCCACGAGCTGTTGTACCTGCTGGGTGCTCTCTATCATTGCCAGTGCTTCGGCCATGAGTTTCTGGTTAACTCCACAAAGGTTTGCCACTTTTGTCTGGCACTTGTGATGGACGTTCATGCCACATGCTGAAAGGAAGAAGTTTGAGGTGATCAGAGCCTGGGGAGGTTTGCATTATAAACAGCATTTGTTTGACATGAGGCAGAGCACTTCTATTGGCCTGAGCCAGAAATTCACCCCTGTGAAGCCCTATGTAGCTCAAGGCCTAAGCACCAGCTAAATCCTATTGGTGCATAGTCACTGTGCTGGCCCAACCTGAATAAGCCACAGGCTGGAGAGATGCATGCGGGCATTTTCCTCCCTAAGCCTGTGGGCAGATGTGGATCCACTCTTCAACCCTATGGATCATGCACAGGGCTGGTGCAAGGATATTTCATGCCCTAGGCAAAACTTCCACCTTGCACCCTCCCCCTCTCCCGAGCCTCCGCCCTGAGGCGCCCCCCCTGTGGCAGCCCCCCACCCCGCACCCTCTCCCGAGCCCCCGCCCTGAGGCGCCCTCCGCCCCGTGGCAGCTCCCCGCCTCCGCCCTGAGGCGCCCCCCCTACGGCAGCCCCCCACCCCCCACCCTCCGCCCTGAGGCACCCCCTCCCCGGCTTACCCCTGCCCCGCCTCCTCCCCGAACATGCCGTGGCTGCTTCACTTCTCCCGCCTCCCAGGCTTGCGGCGCCTAAGCTGATTGGTGCTGCAAACCTGGGAGGCGGGAGAAGTGAAGCAGCCACGCTGTGCTCGGGGAGGAGGCGGGGCAGGGGTGAGCTGGGGCAGGGAGTTCCCCTGCGTGCCACCCCCCCCAGCTTGCTGCAGGTGGTCCTCCCCGTACCCCCCTGCCCCAGCTCCCTCTGCCTAAATGCCGGCGGCGACCGGGGCCGAAGATCCGGCTGCCACAGTCACTGCTAAAGAAAATGCCGCCTTCCAAATCCTAGCGCCCTAGGCGACCGCCTAGGTCACCTAAATGGTTGCACCGGCCCTGATCATGCATCCTTGTGCATCCCCCAAAACGATCCTGCTGTGTGTGTGGGGGGGGATCCTCAGGCTCTGCCGTCAGCATGTCCCCATGCCCCCAACTATTAAGGAGCTATTTGCGTGTGTAACATAAACAGGATTTGGCTCTTAAGCCTGGTCTACACTGGGGGGAGTAGATGTAAGATACGCAACTTCAGCTATGGGAATAGTGTAGCTGAAGTCGACATAACTTATTTCGACTTCCCTCCCATCCTCACGGCGCGGGATCGATGGCCGCGGCTCCCCCATCAACTCCGCTACCGCCGCTCACCCTGGTGGAGTTCCAGAGTCGACGGGAGCGCGTTCAGGGATCGATAGATTGCGTCTAGACAAGACGCGATATATTGATCCCTGATAGATCAATCGCTACCCGCCGATCCGGCGGGTAGTCTGGATGTACCCTTAGACTGCAGCTCCTCAATAGAGTAGCCTTGCAAAGGCCCATTCCATCTACATTTGCAGAGCAGCGGGACTCACCGTCACACTTTAACCCTTGCCTCGCCAGGCCCCAAAGAAGCGTGCCACAGTGCTCGCAGAATGTCGGGCTCTTATAGTTGTAGACCTTAAACCGGTGAGGCATGTCTATCTTAAACCTCTCCTTGTGGAACTGCAAGAAAAGACAGCAGTGAAAATACTGCCCACTCTACATCGGCGCTGAATTAAAAAAAAGTAGTACTCATCATCCATATTATTCTATTTATTTTAGGGGGATTATACTGCTGCCCATCAAGTGGTCTTTGGCAGCCTTATTATTAGTTGGCAGGGTTTTTACCATGCCCAGGGAAAAAAAATCCTTGGGAATAAGCAATATATTGTACATAGAAAACAGGGTAGGGAAAAAAGTGACATCCATGCCAGTGCTGCATCTTTGTTATTGGGATTGACCAAACAGAGGAAATTGTCTATAGATTTACAAAGCCAAGTAGGGGATTTTGCCACAAAGCTCCCATCTTTGTCAATGGGAATTGTGTGGCTAAACCCACTAGTTAGCTTTGAGAATAACAGCCTAAAGTGTTTGAAGGGTGTAAACACCATGGAGGGACCAGAACTGATGAAGGGAAATGCGACATGGTGTAAATTGGAGCTGTGGGATGAAATTAACTAGGAAAAATGTAGTCTTAACATCCAGGAGGAAATGGCAGCTTACTCTCATTTTGGCACAGGGTAGGGGAATACTCCCTGGAACAACGATGTGAAAAAGCAAGATAAAAATCTTATAAAGGGGAATGTGTCAATATACAGATCTCCTATTAACAATCTGCAAACTTTGGATAATATATACACTCTTGCAATGGTAAATTCCTCGATTTTAAGGCCAGAAGGGACCATTATGATAATTGAGTCTGACCTCCTGCATCATAAAGACCAACGAACTTCACCCAATAATATCTCCCTCATGCCCATAACTTAGAGGTATAGCATCACTTTTGGAATCATAGAATCATAGAATATTAGGGTTGGAAGGGACCTCAGGAGGTCATCGAGTCCAATCCCCTGCTCAAAGCAGGACCAGTGGAAGATATCCAGTCTTGATTTAAATATTGAAAATTCAGTTATTAAATTTGAGTGCATCACAAATAAGAGATTGTGTGTGACTGGTTAGGAAGATGCAAGCAAAGGACACGAATCCGATCCATTACACCCAGTCTACACCAGTAACTTTAGTGACTTCACTGGAGTGCCTCCTGATTTACATCAGCATGAGAAAGCTCAGAATGGAATCCCTACGCCGAAATGTGACACATACCATTGTTTCTCTGCTATTGATTGCTGATCCTGTGCACTTAGCTATCACTTTATCAATACACTTCTTATGAATGGCAGCATTGCATTCTGAAAGAACAGATAAGTCACAATATTAGGAAAAAATGCCATTTAAAAAACCACAACGGAATAAATAATGATAGTAATAAAATAAAGCTTCTTACGCCTGCACTGGTAGCCTTGTTTGTTAAGACCCCTGGAATAAACACAAAGCTGGTTAATTTTGAATTTTCAGAGCGCTAATGTCAGCAGTATTTATGCAATGAAAATTGAATAAAACCACGTTGATTTTTATTAGCTCCTGTAGGGCTTATCTAGCTTAAGTATCTTTATTCACTTCAGCTAGTAGTTAGAATGACTGCCGGCGGCCCTCACAGCCCTTTTTGTGCCCTTTTCAACTTTTAATTTTGCATCAGTTAATGGCAAACTGTTTATTAGAAACTTATGTGTCTTTTAGTCACTGCATAAAAAGTAAAAGATAGGAGTGAATGTTCACACTGGTGCAAAGGCAATTAGAAACATGACAATTGTGTGTGTCATATCCCAGGAATGAAACATGTAACCCCTACATGTAACAGATAAAGGGCCTGATACCGTGACACTTACTCACACGAGGGGTCTTTACTCCTTCAAACAGTTCCAATGCCCCCAAACCTGAGGCCTTTTCTCAGTTTCCAGTCCTAATGGACTCAGGAGGTCATCGAGGGCGATCACACTCCCATTAAAGTCAATGGAAAGATTCTCAGGCCCAGATCTTCAGAGGTAGTTAGGCACCTAACTCCAATTGATTCCAAAGGAAGTTGAGAGGCTAAATACCTTTGGGGATTTGTGCCCGACTGACATAAATAGGAGCTGGATTGGGCCCTGCTCAGACAAACTCTCACTGAAAAGGCCCATTGGAGTCAAGTATGGGAGTGAGAGTGGGGTCAGGCGTCTTAATGGTGGGCAGTAATAATTCTTCACTGATGTTTGGAGGAATAGGTTCTCCTGAGATGATGATTAGTGTCTAGTGTGTAACAGAAGTACCTGGGGACATCTGCCTACACATGTACATGCTGAATTGCACTGGGCTGTGATCCAGGGAAGACCTGAAAGCATCTCACTTGCACCAACTGTGATGGTACCTCCTATAAGGCTTTATGGAAATATGCTTAGAATGTGTTTTATGCTACATATGCCATGTAACATATCTCCGTAAAGGTTATGATCTACTGAATGTATTAATCCTATTTGTATGCATGTATCATTTTTGTATTCGAAGTTATGAATGTTATGAATGTTGGCTGTGTACTGGCTTGATTTCTAAATAACCTTAGTAGAGCATTTGGTCAATTCCTGGGGAAAGGAATGTTGAAGTTAAGTACCTAATCAAGAAACACTTAAAGGACAATGGCTCTTGGAATGCTCCAATCCACATAAGAAGTCTACTCGAAGATGTTCAAGGTAGCATGTAAACAATGGATGCTACCTGTAAAAACTGTGAGTCATGCATGGACATGTGACTTGCCCAGGTGACTCCTAAACTCCATCTTGGAGCTGGACTTTGCATAGGAGTGAGAAGAGGGTCTCCACCCACAACAAAAAGTCTATTTAAACCCCTGGGAGACCCCTCCATTTGGTCTTCAGCTGGCTAAAGAGAGAGCCTCTCCACCCCCCAGGATACTTGAAAGAAACTGGAACAAAGGACAGTAACTACAGGGGGTGTGAGTGATTGCTGGACCCAGGCTAAAAGGAGATTAGTCTGTAAAAGGGAGCATTCTGGAACTGGTGAGGAGCTTATCTGTATTCAGTTTGATTAGACATAGATTTGCTCATTTTATTTTATTTTGCTTGGTGACTTACTTTGTTCTGTCTGTTACTACTTGGAACCACTTAAATCCTACTTTCTGTATTTAATAAAATCACTTTTTACTTATTAATTAACTCAGAGTATGTATTAATACCTGGCGGAGCAAACACCTGTGCATACCTCTCTATCAGCGTTATACAGGGTGAACAATTCATGAGTTTACCCTGTATAAGCTTTATACAGGGTAAAACAGATTTATTTGGGTTTAGACCTCGTTGGGAGATAGGCATTTGAATGTTAAAGACAGGAACATGTCTGTTAGCTGCTTTCAGGTAAACCTGCAGCTTTGGGGCAAGTAATTCAGACCCTGGACCTGTGTTGGAGCAGACGGGCATGTCTGGGTCAGCAAGACAGGGTGCTGGGGTCCCGAGCTGGCAGGGAAAGCAGGAGCAGAGGTAGTCTTGGCACATCAGGTGGCAGCTCCCAAGAGGGGTTCTGTGATCCAAGCTGCCACACCAACTCTCATTCATTCGTAGCCACAGAGTGCTTATGGAAGGGCAGCTGGTTAACATGATAGACAATGAGTTTCAGAATGAAAGGTGGAGGAAACACTGAATCATTGCATCTGAAGAAGTGGGTATTCACCCACGAAAGCTCATGCTGCAAAACGTCTGTTAGTCTATAAGGTGCCACAGGATTCTTTGCTGCTTCTACAGAACCAGACTAACACGGCTACCCCTCTGATACTGAATCATTGTACGTACCAGACGAACTCATGGCAGACAGAGCAAAATGTGGGTTGCGGGAAAAAGGTAGCAGTGAACTCATGACATTTGACGTTGTGAATTTTGGCTTGCTTGATGGCTCCCCGGCGCTGATGCAAGGAGAAAAACCCCTCTGTCTCGAAGTTAATCAGCTCTCTAGCATCTGGGAAGAAAGGAGACGTAAAAGTTCATTACGAAATTCAATTACTGTCTAGGTGTGTGGATATATACAGTATAAGTATATACAGTGTAAGTACAGTATAATGACAGTGTGTGTATACACTCACTGTACTTATAATGTATTTATACTCTGTGTTCTGAGCTGTCTTTTACTGGAGAATCTCATCAGAGTGCTTTACAAGCATTAATAAATGAAGCCACGCACCACCCTGGTGAGGCAGGTATTACACTCATTTGACTGATGGTGAACTGAGACACAGAGAAGTTCAATGACTTGCAGAAGGACAGGGGCTGTATAGTTGAGAATAGAATCCAGGAGCCCTGAGTCCCAGCCCTACCCTCTAGCCTCCTCTCTGTAACTATGCTGGTGGAAGCAACTAATGTGAGACCAAACTTGCTCACATAGATACTTAGTATAAAACTTACAAGAGATTACACAGGAATCCTCTGGTTAGAAATGAAGCAGGCAGAGGGCCCATGTCTGTTTCATGAGGGCTTTCATTCCACCACCTTAAAGCAGAAAGGGAAAGTCCTCCAAATAAGCAGTTAATCGGTTTAAATACCAACTTGCTGCTCTGAAACTACTGGTAGAGGATCCTTTCAGCATTTACAACGTGAACATATGATGGGGGGCATGACCTAGGAGAGGAAAAAGCAAGGGGAAACAGCTGGCAAAATTCACAATGATAATCCGAGCTGGGCGGAGAAAGGTCATTCCGTTTCAGGCAGGATTTTTATATTTCGTTCCAACTGGGAGTCAAACCCCAAAATTTCAAAATTCTCATTGAAAAAGATCCCCAGCTCTGGGGCAGGCTGCTGGTGGGCTGTCTGGAAGTTGTGCACCTTGGAAACTGGGGGGTCCCCAGCAGCCCACTAGGTGGCCCCTGAATCTCTGGAGTCTCTGACTCTGAAGCAGTCTGCCTAGTATGCGTCCCTGGAGCCATGGACCATGGAAGCCTTGAGGTCCCCCACGGACAGGCTGCCAAGGAGCCAGGTGGGTGAGCTGGCACAAAACACTGCCTGGGTTCCATTGTAACTTTGGTGAATTTGAACCATCTCTGTGAAACATTTTATTTTTGATGAATTGGCAAGTTCTGACAAAATACTGTTGCATTGGAATTTTTCCGACTAACTCTAATGATAAAGTGGATTGAACTGTTTGCTACAATGACAGTGTAGGTGTCCTTCATGTTGCACCCCCAGTGTAACTTAGCCGTAGAGCACATCTACAGGCAAGAAAATAGTTCAGTTTCCATGTCTGTTCAATCAGTGTTCAGTATTGCTAGCTATTGTTGATAACGAGGTCAATTGTGCCGGTAGAACTATCCACTAGGAAATGGATTGAGATCACCTTTATTTCACCTGGGACCCCTGAATTTTGGTTTCTACTGACCTGAACTAGCGCTGAGCTGATGACTTAAGGGAGAAAATTCTAGATCCTACAGCCAATGCCTCGAGCCCTATCTGACTTTCTTCCCACCTCTACCCATATTTTAAATAGTGTGTTTGTTTCCCATATATGTTTCCATTTAAATTCTAGAATCTTGGGTGATGCTATTTATTATTAGAAAAAGGCTATTTCATTCTGTGGCAAGCAACATTACATGATAACCCCCCCTAAACTACAGCCCCATGCTTCTAAATATATGTTTCCAAAGGCTGGGGTTGGCTTAACATGCTGAATTACAAGACAACAGGGACCAATGAATTGTTGCTAATGCTAATTCATAATATGTAGAGCACAGGAATTATTTAATGTATTGTTTCCAGCAAATAATTTTCTTAAAATAAAAAGACACGGAACCCTTTCTGATCTCTATAACCCGCAGAAGCAGAATGTGTTAATACAGACAAGCTCTTGTCTTCTCCTCTTGTTGGCTTTCACCAACGAAGCAGGGCTGGTTCTGGTTAGTATTTGATTGGGAGATTTCCAAGGAAACCCTAGGCTTTGAAGGAAGTGGTTTGTGTGGTTCAATAAGTCGTGCACGTCCCTCTATTCAGAAGTGAACTAATGCCCCAGCAGTATGGAAGTGCTGCCATTGGATTCGATGTAAGGGAGAGAATGTGCCTGGAAAACAGTCACAAGTATCTCTTTGGGATGTTGTTGACCTCACTGATGGTACCTTGATCTAAATCAAGATCTTAAGAGAAATGAACAGCTAAAATATTAAGTGATGAAAAGTGTTGCATAAACAAGAGGAAGTATTTTTGAGGCATGTTTTTTTAAAACCCACTGGGTGCTCTTTCAGATGCAGTTTCTTTGCAGTTCAAAGTACAATCTGTAATACTACAAAAATTTAGGGCTTGATCCAACTATGGGAGTTAGATCAGGACCATGGGGTAAATATTAATGAAGCTGTTTTCAAAAATATAGACCTTTCAACTCTTGACATGAGTGCTCAGGTGTAAGATTTTCAATTTACGTAGAACTGTCACCCTGAAAAAAGTGGTTAAAATTATATATATAATTTGATGAAAGATTCTTTTTGCATATTCCTTGTCATTCTACCAGGCCAGTACTGCTTTCCTATACGCTGTATTCATGAAAATACACAGTTAAATTCACAGTTAGCGTGCTTCTGCAAGGTTTGCGAGGAAAAAAACCCAACCCTTGCTAAATAATACAATAATATCAAATAGTGGATTGTGCAACAATTCACCTAAGTATTCTGTAGGAAGTAGCCTGCACTGAAGTATTGATTCGGACATTGCTACGTGCAATTCAGAGATGTACTATACACCTAACCTCTCTAAAGGTTAGCCCCTATGATGGGTTAATACTTCTATTTCAGTGCTGACCTGATACAGCGTGACAGCAGAAGCCTTACTACCCATCAGAGGTAGGAGTTGATGAGGAAAAGTACCAACGCGCACATGCTTCCTTATGAATTATTTTCCTTGTCTCATTGGAAGATCTTTCTAAGTTCAGGTTTTGTCATTAAGGTCAAAAGATGAAAATGTGTTTTACATGGCCATTTATGCATGTTGCCATCCCTTTATGTTGAGATTGCTCCAAACCATTATATTCTTAATGTATACATTTCTCAGCTAGGAGCTCTATACGGGGCCAGTCCAAACCTTTGAAATCAGTGGGAGTCTTTCCCTGGATGGGAGCTGGATGTGGAATTAGGTCCTTTTTCCTTCTGGGTCTACCCTAGTTGGCTTAAGGGAATGCATATGTAGGGCTGGCAGTTAGAGAATCCACTTTTTTACTGGTAAAGCTAGCAAATTTGAATGCAAATAACTAACGGACAGCAAGCACGGAACCCAGCAATGCTACATGAATCGCTCTTCGTAGTGGAGCCGCATTCAACCCATTGCAATAATCTCAATACAAGTCTATAGGTGAATCATCAGTATTGAAGTGAGCATTATGTTAAATGGTAGGTGTTTATCTGAAGGTGACTTGTCTGCCCCACGTAACCAGAAATCGAATTAATTAATCAATAAATAGTGTCACTTGCCACTCATTTCCAGGAAGTATCTTGCATTCATTAGCATTCTCCCTTGAGGTTTCAAGTCTAGCTGGTTGAGACAAGGAGAAAGAAAATGTGTAGATGTTAGACAGCAATACTGCTTAATGGCAATCATGTTAGATGCTTGAGCCAACTCAAAGCTAAAGTCTAGCAATAATCTCAGCTGGCAAGAAAAAAAATGAATTTCCACACAGAGTTCAATAAATGGCAATAAATACTTGGTTTTGGTTCGTTCATTATTAAACACAGTAACTACTGGACAACAAAGTACACCAGAGAACAAAGTGTATAGAAGGGCTGTGGAAGGACAGACAGACAGTTATAAGACTATGCTGCTTCTCATCAGAGGCTTGGGAACAGCATGCTAGAACATACGTAAGTATGGATAAAATAATAAGTAAGGCTGAGATTTGCCAAAGGAGCTCGGTATCCACCAGCTTCCATCAAGAGAACATGTCATTCCCAGTGGCAGCTGCTGAGCACTAAGCACTTTTGCAAATTTGGCTGTAAGTACCTAACTCCCATAGGCTTTAATGGGAGTTAGGTGCCTATCGATATTTTTGGTTTGCTGGCTGAATCAAAAAGTTGTTTTTTTTTAAAATTGTTTCAGGTTGACCCACAATGAAATTTTTCGGCAATTAGAAAAAGTGAAAAACCCTCAAGGAAAGTTTGATTCGACCCAACATGAAATGTTTCATTTTGTTTTTGAAGGATTTCTGCTTAAAAAAACCAACACTCTGAGCAGTCTACGCAGCAATGAATCAGCTCCACTGTCTGAGCCTCACGAGCCCAAGTTGGCTGGCATGGGCAAGCTGCAGGTTTTCCTTTGTGTGCAGACATACAAACAGGAAATGAAATTCAAAAGTTCCTGGAGCTTTTCCTGTGTACCTGGCTAGTGCATCGGAATTCAAAGTGTTGTCCAGAGCGGTCACAATGGAGCATTCTGGGATAGCTCATGGAGGCCAACACTGTAGATTTGCATCCTCACTACCCCAAATTTGACCCAGCAAAGTTGATTTTAGCGCTACTCCCCTCGCCGGGGAGGAGTACAGAAGTCGATTTTAAGAGCCCTTTAGGTCAACAGAACGGGGTTGGTTGTGTGGACGCAGTCATTTTTAAATCGATCTAACACGGCTAAATTCGACTTAACCCCGTAGTGTAGACCAGGCCTTAGACTCCATATACCCTTAGGCTCTGAAGTACCCAAACTGTTTTTAAAACAGAAATTAGGTGCTTTTGAAAATTTCACCCTATGGGTAAATCTTACAAGTTAGCATAGGTGCCGACTCTGTGGGTGCTCCGGGGATGGAACACCCACAGAAAAAAAAATAGTGGGTACTTAGCACCCACTGGCTGGTCCTGCCAATCAGCTCCTCCTTCTTTCTCCAGTGCCTCCCACCAGCCAAGGATCAGCTGTTCAGCAGCAGGCAGGAGGAGCTGGGGGGGCAGGAGGAGCAGAGGCATGAAGAGGCAGAGCGAGGGTGGGGCGCACTCAGGGCGGGGGTGGAACAAGGTAGGAAGGGGCAGGGGAGGGGTAGGGCCTTGGGGGAAGGGTGGAGTGGGGGCAGGGCCTGGGGCAGAGTGGGGGTGAGCACCCTTCGGGAAATCAGAAGGTCGGTATCTCTGCAAGCTAGCCTGAAAGCTGATCAGGAAAAACTACCTGCGATTCAAGTAATTTAACATTTCTCCAAATGTCATGTCCCTATTAAGAGTACAGCAATCACAAAAATACTGTTTGCTAAACAGTATTACCTGCAGCCTACCTGCTGGGATTATCATGCCATGTAATTAATACTTTGAGCCTGTTTAATCACTGCGTTACTTCAGATTTACACTGCTGATGCAGTGATATAACACTGAAGTGATGCAGCGGGGAATCAGTCCATTGATATTAGAAAGATTAAATTTTAAGAGCATTTCTCTAGAGCACATAAAATAATTCATATGTAGTCACTCATATTACTATCTGCCCCCAAAGGATTATCTAATCAAAGCTATTTTGTCTGCATGACTTATAGGAACCAGAATCCATGCTAATATAAGGTATATGTTTTAATATAGCAGCGACAGTTAATATGAAAGCATTAGGTTGCTCTTTTTGATGTTCATGGACTGCTTTCCATCAAGCAATACACAAGATGACTCCACAAGTGCTCCTTGGATGGCAGACATTTTTTGTTGGCGTATCAGTTACATTTTCAATCTGGTATGCACCTAGCGCCTCCCCTTATTCCATAACAGTTATCTCTAACAAGCCATCAGTGATGTTAAGAACCCAACGCGCTTACCCATATTTCTATCTTCCCATTGGTCTTCTTGCATCTGTCCGCCAGTACGTTGAGTTCGACTGTGGTTTCTGAAACCATTTCCGCGCTTTTGTCCTTCACAACAATGTGCATGACTCTACCCTTGTTGATATGGGCATCAAACGTGCTGTTCCAGGGTGGGTACATGGTGGGCTTCTTTTGGACGTACACCTGGCCATTCTCTGTTAATGGAAAAGATATTTAGACGTATTGGGATGTCCACCTGAGAGGATGAGACAGAATGGGCCTGATTCTCATTTATGCCAAGGCCACCATGCAAGCGAGAAGGGGCCCCTGAACTAGATTTAAATGTAATTTGTGCCTACTTAAAGACCTCTTTATTCTGCCACAGTCATGTAAAGTGACAGTGTAAATAAGAATCAAGTCCATTAAAAACCAGTGGATTTACACTGGTGTTAATCTGCAGTAATGCAGTTATGAATCAGGCCCTAATATCGTCTCGGTCAAAATTATTTTCCCAACATTCCTGCCTCTAAACTTCTTTGCCTTCCACGATGAAACCAAAACAAGTAAAGCAATTCCATGCTTTTTCCCTCTGAACCCAAACAAAGAAAGCGGTAGCTAGATCATTTCTGTGGAGGAAATGAGACCGGAGTCAGAGAACCTAGGCTTCTGTGGGAGGATAATCACTCGGTTTCCTCACAATTACTCCATCAAGGCCAGAAACACTGAAGAAAATAGGGGCAGGAAAATGTGACATAGGAGATACAGGTGCTGACTTCTATTTTTCCCAGTGGGTTCTCCATCCTCATGCCGCCACAGTTGCCAACTTTCATGTGGTAAATAAACACCCCGACTTTCACAATAAGCCAGAAATCAAGCTAATCCCACCTCAAAACAAGGCCAAAACAAGCCAGTCCCTAAGAACCCCAACACTGTATGTGACTAGATCCCCCGGCGTGCAGTCTGGGACTGTGGTGGGCCCGCTGTGCACCCCTGACTCTCTCCCGCCCTTGCCCCAACTTCCCCCCCGCCCTTGCCCCTGCTTGCCGGGAGCTGATCAAAAAAAAAAAAGAGAAGCAACAAGCTACAACAAGCACAAAGCTACAAGCCAAACAAGCAACAAGCTACAAGCCAAAAACTTTCCAACAAGCAACTCACAAGCCAATTAAGCCAAAACCAAGCGCAGTTTCTGCATTTTTTCAGAGGTTTGGCATGTCTGCACTCCGCCCTGAGGCCCTGCCCCTACTCCGCCCCCCTCCCCAGAGGCCCCGCACTCGCTCCACTTCTTCCCGCCCCCTGCCCCACCCCCTCCCCTGAGGCCCCGGCCTGCCTGCCGCTCGCTGCTCTCTGCCCTCCCACGAGCGCCTCCCGCCAGCCGCTGAACAGCTGATCAGCAGCCCTGCCAAACAGCTGTGGCTGGTGGATGCTGAGCACCCCTATTTTTTTTTCCTTGGGCGCTTGAGCCCTGGAGCAGCTATGGAGTCGACGCTTATGGTAGGAGACACGTCTTACTATGAGGTGAGGTAGCTTTGAGGCCTCCCATAAAACTGCCCAGCCAGTCTCAGTCATATTTCCCCCCACTCTTTAGTCCAAGTCTTGCCAGACTCTTTGTTCCAAACTTCTCTCCTTAGATCCAGCTGTAGCCCACTCCGCATTAGCCCCCTCCGCATCTGAATCAGACAGTTTCCACCTCCACACTGCCTGGGTGCCAGCAGAAGGGTGACCGAGAGGGCAGGAGAAAGGCTGCCCGTCTTCAGTTCCAGTGCCCAAACCCACACGGACTTGGAGCAGCTGGGAGAAGCCATTATGGGGAAAGCTTTATCCCCACTGTGACTATAAAAATGAAAAGAACCTCACCCATCTTTCTTAGTATTATAACCGTCAGTTTATACCCCACGTCAAGAACTTGGACTCTTTACTCAAGCTGAGCTCTGCTTAACAATAACCATCCTTAACTTTTCCTCTTATAAAATGTTAATTTAATGGAATAAGAAAATTAAAAATATAAAGCATGATTAAGTGCATTGTGGGGTAATGATATCGCCCGTCTGCCAAGTGTTAGCAGAGGTCAGGACCCTACGGGTTGGTTTCCCGTTGAAGGAAAAATCAATGACGCAGGGTGAAGGGGTTTATCCTTACTGTAACTGGTTTATATACACAATATACAGGAATCCATGAACAGAGGTAGTCACAAACGGCATGCAGAAAACCCCCCACTTTCTGAAATCTTCACCCCCAAACCAATACCTGGTTCCCAGGAAGCAACTCTGCACCAAGTATTGATTGGAATTAGAGAAATAAAGACAGAGAACAAACTCTCTTGCTGTTTGCAACAGCTTCCTTTAAAAGAAACTATGTAAAAAAAAAAACTAACAACAATACAGCATTTATTCAAAGAACATACACTGCTTGCATGCTGTGTGGAATGGTGCCATCTGGTGACTCCCTCCATAAGAATAATACTTTACACTTCCATAGTCTCTTACTTCAGACAATCTACAAATGCTTTACAAATATTCATAAAAGTACTTCCATGACTTCTTTATACATCACACAGAAGCAATAGAAACCACAGCACTGGACTGGGATTTAGGAGACCTGGGCTCTATTCCTTGGTTAGCCACTGACCTGACAGGTGATCCTGGGTAAGTCACTTCAGTGCTCTGTGCCTCGGTTTCCCCATCTGTGAAATGGGGATAATGATACTGATCTCCTTTGTAAAGTGTTTTGAGATCTACTGATGAAAAGTGCTATGTAAGAGCTTGGTATTATTAGTAATTATCATCATCATCATCCTCTTCATCATTCATCATCAGGTCAACTTTAAATACTTGGGTGCGTACAACCAACTGGAACCAGTTTAACTAAAGGTGGTTTTATAAACCAATTTGGTGACATTGGTATGACCTTTGGTTTAGACACTTATTTTTATTTCTCTTAATCCAGTTTAAAAAAAAATGGATTAATTGGCAGTGAACCACTCTTAAACTGAATTAAGTGTGTCTTCACGCAGACATGCACCAGTTTAACTAAATCAGTTTTCAAACTGATTTAAGGTAAACCACTGCAAGTTCTGTATTCAGACCAGGTCTTGAAGGAGCATCATTTTACAAGAGCCCATACTCCCAGGTAAAAGAACCTCCCTCCCCCCTGCCCCCTGATCTTTTCTCTAAGGGTCCAGAGTGGGTAGAGGCAAAGTAAGGAGACAGCAACCTACTGCTGATTGGGGCTTGGGGGAGAACCAGCCATCGGCCACCTGCTGCTGCTGGAAGGGAGGAGCAGGAACCAGAGGGGAGGGAACAGAGAATGGGGAGCACATGGAAAACTTTTAATCTCCATTCCCTGTCCGGCTCACCCAATGACAACAGAAAGCTCCCTTTATTGCTCCTTTCCATCTCCCCCACCATAGAAGTCCACGTCCTCCCCTCCCTTCCAGCAGCTGGACCCCTGGAGAAAAAGGCAGAGAAGAGATGTCTCTTACTGTACCTGGTGCTGCGTCCCAGTGTGACCTCTACTAGGATGCTGCCTCTCAGCTCCCTGGGTCTGTCCTATTTGCATATCACCACAGCAGTGATCCCCACCCCTGCTTTCACTAAGGAAGTAGAGACAAGGGCTGGGAAAAGAAATATACAGTCTTGAAGGAAGGATCTGGGATCCAGTCCCAGCTCCCTGTATGTGTCGAGGTTTTATATGGTAAGGACCAGATTGTGAACGCTTTACTCACACTGGCTTACTTACACCATATATACTGGTCCTTGAACAGAGATGGTCACAAATGGTATGTTGGCAAACCCTGCTTCCTGAAATCTCAGCCCAAACTCTGATGTGTTGTTCCCCGGAGCAATTTTGCACCAAGACATTAGAGAAATAAAGGCAGAGAACAAACTTCTTATGGCTTGCCACAGCTTCTGCAAAAAGAACCTTATCACAAAACTAACAACACAGTGTTTCCTCATGTGAATTGGGACTTCTCGTATAAGGGTCTCCCAATATGAGTAGAGGTTGCACCACTCAGTCCAAGGCTTAAATCTGTACATGGACTTTCCCAAAGTTCAAGGGAATTTGGGTCTAGATCAGGCCCATCTCTACGATTAAGGACCATCACATATTTAGTAAGTGTGTGGTTGGGCATATTTTACTCACACTTGAACACTGTATGTATGTAGATTTTTGCAATTAATATACTTAGATAATAGTCTGTTGCCCTAATTCATCCCTGGTGTAATTCCTGGCTTTGATGGAGTTTCATCAGGGATGACTATGACTCTGTATGTCAGATAACAGAGGCTTGCTTCAAGGCACAAGCTCATAAATATACATTCAGTATCTTTTGATAAAAAGTTGCACAAAAAGAAAAGCAGCCGAGTGCAACATAAACTTCCAGATGTCACTGAGAACAAAAATATTAACAGGAAGAGCCATGACTTCCTCACTGCATCAGCTACACAGCCACCTGACACAGAGAAATCAATTTATCCAAGAGACACAATCATTTGCAAAATAAATATTGCAGCTTTCAGTGCCCTGGAAAATATATGGCTAAAATAAACAAACACTGGGATGGTAATGAATTGGCCAATGCATGAGGGCAAAATTCTCTCTGATGTAAATCCACTGAAGTGAATAGAGTTATATCAGGGATTAGTTTACCTCCATGCTCCTGGAAGACGAAACAGCATCTGTCTTTCCTGTAGTGCAAGGCTTTCTCCTTGGCTGACAGTGTCTCTTGATCAGTGGGAGTGTGTATAAAGTTCAAACACAGTGCAGAATCTCTCATGAGACAAATGTCATCAAGACAGGTGTTAAAAGGGCATGGATCCGGGTGGCCCATTAGATCCAGAGCAGTTTTTAAAGGGCAGATTTCTTTATGCCTCAAAGGCTCCTGTGATATCTGAAAAGGTTTCTCTTGTGTAGTGAGCTGCAGTAGCACTTCCAACCACTTGACTTTTATTTTTGAGAATGGCAATGGCCTTTGATTAAATATTGTGATTCCTGTGTTTAAAACAAACAACCCTAAAACCTTACCTCAAATTACAAAGTGCAGAAAAAACAGCTTTCAACAGACACAGCAGTGAAAGATGACACCAATGCATGTTGCAAAGTATTGAGGCAGAATCTCCTACCAAAATGACTCCAGCATAGCGGGCCTGATCTAAAATCCATTGAAACCACTGGGGGTTTTAAGGGGCTTTGAATCAGACATAATGTAGCTGCATATCTGGGATAAGGCTCTGTGACATACCAGAGTGGAACCCAGACCAGTGCGGGGCTGTGTCACCCCTGCCCTATAACTTTGGGTGCCTTTCAATGCTTTGCTGCTGCAGCCTCCAACCTGGATTGCTCACAAACGGCCACCAGCATGCAGATCACTCCCAGATGTGTTTGTGTAACTGCACATCAACAGCCTTGGTTATACTACAGGGTGACCTCAATACACTCCCAGTCCCGGATTTTCCCCCTGAAATGTATGTCTTATACTGCCCAGTCCTCTCCTGGACAGTCCAAATATACGAAGTGTGTTACTCGGTTAAGAGAATAATACACAACAGTTATTACCTGAAACAGTTACCCAGACACTTTAACTAACAATGCTGGATTTGATAAAACAATAAAACAAGTTTATTAACTACAAAGAGAGAGATTTTAAGTGAGTACAAGCAATGAGGCATAAGAGTCAGAAATGGTTACAAGAAGAACAAAGATAAAATGCTTTTTAGTGCCTAACTGAACCAACTAGATAAGATTCAAGCAACGTTTCTCACCACATGCTTCCAGCAAGGTTAAAACGCTTCAGGTCAGGACCCCTCCCCACAAAGTCCAATGGCTGTTTTCCTTTGTTTTCTTAGGTGCGATGCCAGAGACAGACAGGGATGCCTTGGGGTGTTTGCCTCTCCTGTTTATAGTTTAACCCCTCTTTGAAAAGCATTTCCAGCTGAGAACCAGGAGACAGGCAGTCTGCTGGAGGAAAGCGACTCCAGGCCGTTTTTCGCCGAGATGCAGATCTCTTTGTCCCTGTCCCCTTTCTTGCCAAAGAATGATCACTTGGTAGGGAAGGGCCCATCAGCTTTGTTAAGACCTGGCTGGGGCATCAGCTTGCTCTTTGTCTTTGGGAAACTGGTATAATCAATTTCTAGACTTATCTGGGAAACATATTTCAGTCATGATTTCAGCTTATGTTCCTAATTTTACATATAATGTGGCTATATGGACTTTACCATGCTATTACTGATCAGTAAGTGATGAGTTTTCAAATTATACCTCCCAAGGCATATCTTGTACAAAGACTATTACAATAGCATGTAGGGTGTGAAGACAGGGGTGTATTCCATCACAAGCTCATTCCATCCTGATATATCATTGGACCCAACTAACAAAAACAAATCCATTTAAATAATTTAAGTTTGTAAAAGACACCAACAATAGCCAAAAGTTCATTGAGCATTCCCAGTGCTATAGTGGGAATTTAGCATCTTTTCCCCATAAAAGCCTTGGAGGTAGCATGGCCAGAGCATAAGGCTCAGAGCCAGGATTCCTGGATTCTATTACCAACTTCGCAACTAATTAACTGAATCTCCTTGAGCGTTTCACCGAGCCCAATATTTTCATGCTTAGGTATCACGTTTGGGCACCTAAATAAAAACAGCCTGATCTTCACAGATATTGAGCAGGATCTCAAGTATTGAGTGGATCTAATTTACCTCAATTTCAGTAAGGTATTTGATACGGTTCCACATGGAGAATTATTATTAGTTAAATTGGAAAAGATGGGGATCCATATGAAAATTGAAAGGTGGATAAGGAACTGATTAAAGGAGAGACTACAACGTGTCATACTGAAAGGTGAACTGTCAGGCTGGAGGGAGGTTACTAGTGGAGTTCCTCAGGGATCAGTTTTGGGACCAATCTTATTTAATCTTTTTATTACTGACCTTGGCATAAAAAGTGGGAGTGTGCTAATAAAGTTTGCGGATGACACAAAGCTGGGAGGTATTGCCAACACAGAGAAGGACCGGGATATCATACAGGAAGATATGGATGACCTTGTAAACTGGAGTAATAGTAATAGGTTGAAATTTAATAGTGAAAAGAGCAAGGTCATGTATTTAGGGATTAATAACAAGATTTTTTGTTATAAGCTGGGGACTCATCAGTTGGAAGTAACAGAGGAGGAGAAGGACCTCAGAGTATTGGTTGATCACAAGATGACTATGAGCTGCCAATGTGATATGGCCGTGAAAAAAGCTAATGTGGTCTTGGGATGCATCAGGCGAGATATTTCCAGTAGAGATAAGGAGGTGTTAGTACCATTATACAAGGCACTGGTGAGACCTCATCTAGAATACTGTGTGCAGTTCTGGTCTCCCATGTTTAATAAGGATGAATTCAAACTGGAACAGGTACAGAGAAGGGCTACTAGGATGATCCAAAGAATGGAAAACTTGTCTTATGAAAGGAGACTCAAAGAGCTTGGCTTGTTTAGCCTAACCAAAAGAAGGCTGAGGGGAGATATGATTGCTTTCTATAAATATATCAGAGGGATAAATACTAGGGAGGGAGAGGAATTATTTATGATCAGTACCAATGTGGACACAAGAACAAATGGATATAAACTGGCCATTGGGAAGTTTAAACTTGAAATTAGATGAAGGTTTCTAACCATCAGAGGAGTGAAGTTCTGGAACAGCCTTCCAAGGGGAGCAGTGGGGGCAAAAGACAAATCTGGCTTCAAGACTAAGCTTGATAAGTTTATGGAGGGGATGGTATGATGGGATAGCCTAATTTTGGCGATTAATTATCTTTGACTACTCGCGGTAAATATGCTCAATGGTCTGTGATGGGATGTTAGATGGGGTGGGATCTGAGTTACTAGAGAGAATTCTTTCCCAGGTGTCTGGCTGGTGAGTCTTGCCCACATGCTCAGGGTTTAGCTGATCACCATATTTGGGGTTGGGAAGGAATTTTCCTCCAGGGCAGATTGGCAGAGGCCCTGGGGGATTTTTGCCTTCCTCTGCAGCATGGGGCATGGGTCACTTGCTAGAGGATTCTCTGCACCCTGAAGTCTTTAAACCATGATTTGAGGACTTCAATAGCTCAGACATAGGTTAGGGGTTTGTTACAGGAGTGGGTGGGTGAGATTCTGTGGCCTGCGTTGTGCAGGAGGTCAGATTAGATGACCATAATGGTCCCTTCTGACCTTAAGTCTATGAGTCTATGAGAACAGCAGTATTGGAAACAAATGGTTACAGAAAAGTTAAATCATAGCACGCATTCTAGAATCTAGACTTTGTTAACTAGATACGAGCCTGCCTTGTAGAACAATGCTCACCCCAAATCCTTTCACCATTTGCCAGCCAGGCTGACGGTGACCCCACTTTCCTACAACAAACATGGTGTCGGCTTGCATCCTCCATGAACAATCCTGTGTGCTTCCTTGTATCCCTAGTAGCCCTTTGTCTTTAGACACAATCAGGACACACCCTGCTGTTGTTTTCTTTCTTGTAGATTTCACAATCTTTCCACTGGTATCTGGGGTGTGTGCAAATAGGCATCCATTGTAAGACATATAATATACATATGGCTAGACACAGAGATGAACGTCTGTCTGAAAGGAACATGTCCAAGGTTTGTCATCTCCTGGTGACCTACCTTAACTCCAGATCTTCAGAACATAATTTTCAGTATGGATATATACCTTCATCAATATTGTCCGTGTATACATTTTGCAATGATTATGCCGACCAGTGGGCTACTGGCTCTTACTTGAGACTTCACATGCCACTCTTTGGTGAACAATAATGCACATATTTGACCCAGGGAATCCCTGGAAAGCCGTGGGCACCCCTCTGCCAGTTGGCACCAAGTGATCCCTCAATCACACAGTCTGTCACTATTTGTGTCCGGCACAGAGCTGAGAACATTGTCGGGACTCAATGAACAGTAATCTGTTAAGCGAGGGACATAACTTCAGAGTCTTCTCTAATGGAATAAACCAAGATTCCCCAAATGTATTTTATTCCCTTCTGAACTGACAGAGACTTCAGTCTGAATTGTGGCTCCTTTAAAGAATTCACTGAAGAAGACACCCCGGCTACGAATACAGCTGAATGAGAAAGTATTGCTTTCAATCAAGGCTGTGAGTTTTAAGATCCTAAGGATCTGGTGGCATCCATTGTTTTCCACCTACATGCATTGATATCCCTACATTTTCCAAAATCATTTAAAATATATTATGAAAGGGTCAATTTTAACACTGCATAAACAAACATAGTCCACATTTTCTTAAAAAAACAACAACCCACAGTCAACTGTTGAATTAATTGTTTTAAAAGTATAAAAATCTTCTTTTACTAACTACTGTAACACCTTGCAGGGCTTGTGATATAAAGAGACTCCTCAGGCAGGTTGATTTCTAAGACAGTCACCTGAATTATTATTATTATTGTAGCATCTCAGAGCCCCCGTCATGGACCAAGATCCCATTGTGCTAGATCACAAAAAGATGGTTCCTACCCCCAAAAGCTTACAATCTAAGTATAAGGCAAGAGACTACAGATGGATACAGGCAGATGGGGGAATACAAGGAAATAATGAGACAATGGTCAGTGTGGTAGGCAGTGGCCAGCAATTACCGGTAGACTAATGATTAAAATAAACAATGCTCAAATGCAACAGTAAATACAAGACATTCTTGAACAATAATTATGACCTGATTTTGCAAATACTTATGGATGTGAGTAACTTTAGACATGTGAGTAATCTCATTGGGACTGTTCTCATGCTTAAAGACGTGTGAAAATGGCTTCAGGACTACGGCCCATATAAATCACAGAATCATAGAATATTAGGGTTGGAAGAGACCTCAGGAGGTCATCTAGTCCAACCCCCTGCTCAAAGCCTGACCAACACCAACTAAATCATCCCAGCCAGGGCTTTGTTAAGCCTGACTTTCAAAACCTCTAAGGAAGCAGATTCCACCACCTCCCTAGGTAACCCATTCCAGTGCTTCACCACCCTCTGAGTGAAAAAGATTTTCCTAATATCCAACCTAGACCTCCCCCACTGCAACTTGAGCCCATTACTTCTTCTTCTGTCATCTGGTACCACTGAGAACAGTCTAGATCCATCCTCTTTGGAACCCCCCTTCAGGTAGTTGAAAACAGCTATCAAATCCCCCCTCATTCTTCTCTTCTGCAGACTAAATAACCCCAGTTCCCTCAGCCTCTCCTCATAAATCATGTGCTCCAGCCCCCTGATCATTTATTACTTTTATTATTATTATATTTTTTTTATTTTTTTTTTGTTGCCCTCCGCTGGACTGTCTCCAGTTAGTCATTCCACTATCAAAACTGTAACAATACGTGCATTTGGAGCTGGAAAACTGGCTACTCTAGTGTTTTCTCTTCATACCTAAGTGTAAAATCCCCTCAAAAATATATCTTATACAGGGCAGTGATTATGCTAAACAGTTCATTCAGTTTTACACGATTCTGCCTGTTTCAGCGAGATTTCCCAGGCTTCTTCAAACAGAGAAACGGCTGCACCTGGCTGTATCTCTAAAAAGGGAATGAACGTTTTAAGTTATACCCCTGTATCTCAGAGACACCCAAGCAATCTGCACCTAATTTGAATAAAAATGAAACATGACTTGGCTCAGCTAATTCTGGAGCAATGCATGCTGGGATCTATAGTCTCAGCACCCATGAGCCCTCAGAAAAGATGAGGACTTTTCCAGGCTACATTTTAAATACCTCATGGTCTTGAAGGCCCCAGTGAGCCCAGTCAAGCCGTGCATGATGGAGGAATTATTCTATGGAATACTATAGTTTTTAAAGTTTGTTATTAAAAGATGATACGAATGCTTATAAGGATCTCAGCACACATTTTACGCACAAGTAACAATGCAGAGAGGCACACATCTATAACAGCCACATAAGATGTATATCTTAGCATGTATATGCTTACCTGATTCCTCTGCTTCTTTGACCATCACCGCACAATAAGGATTAATCACCTCCCCTTGTGATGGCAGGTAGGGGCCGCTGTCATAGTTTGATAAGCCAATCCGAAGAAAGGGTGACATGAC
This sequence comes from Mauremys mutica, assembly GCF_020497125.1. Classification (NCBI taxonomy): domain Eukaryota; kingdom Metazoa; phylum Chordata; order Testudines; family Geoemydidae; genus Mauremys; species Mauremys mutica. The sequence continues at coordinate 11,834,968 of NC_059072.1, forward strand.
AGATCCTGTGTTGAGGAAAAGAGAAATGATATTTGGGAGAGTCTAAAAGTTCCCTTTGTTTTAACTAGCGTCACTGGTAGTCAGGGGGCAAACTAGCAGCTATTTATCCATCTGAAAAGGGGCTCTATGATTTCCTCTTCTGCCTAGCAAGTTGCTTGACTAGCACAAAACTGTCATGAGGCTACGCATGAGTGAGGTAATGTAACCAGATGTGTTGATTTTAAAGTTTAGGGGGGAGGGACAGCTCAGTGGTTTGAGCGTTAGCCTGCTAAATCCAGAGTTATGAGTTCAATCCTTGAGGGGCCATTTAGGGATCTAGGGTAAAAAACTGTCTGGGGACTGGTCCTGCTTTGAGCAGGGGGTTGGATTAAATGACCTACTGAAGTCCCTTCCAATCCTAATATTCTAGATGTGACTTAACCAGTTGCAAGGCATTTGCTGGAAATGCACTCAGCTGGCTTCAGAGTACCACTGATTCAACACTAGCTCACACATTGGAACTACAGCAAGAATGAAACCAAGTCATATTCATGGGATAACCCCTCCTTTAGTTTATGAGCAGTCACACGCTCACAAAACAGAACATGGTGGGGAAACACTGAGTTTTGGGAACACTAGTCTATTGGAAACCTGAAAGTGAAACACGACGCTGTGAAAAATTGAAGCGCCATTTATATGAAACATGGAAATGATGCCAGGCATCAGATCACTGGGTAGCTGACACTTATTTATTGGCAAACCTTTGAAGCGAAAATGCTGCTCATTGGATCCAGATCTTTTTGGAGGGCCAGAGAGGAGAACACTTATGAAATCATAGATTCACAGAAATGTAGGGCTGGAAGGAACCTCGAAAGGTCGTCTAATCCACCCCCTGCACTGAGGCAGGACCAAGCAAACCTAGACCTGACATATGTTTGTTTAACTTGTTCTTAAAAATCCTCCAATGATGGGGATTTGACAACCTCCCTTGGAAACCTATTCCAATGCTTAATTATCCGTGTAGTTAGACAGATTTTCCTAATATCTAACCTTAATCTCCTTTGCTGCACGTCAAGTCATTACTTCTTTTCCTATTTTCAGTGGACATGGAGAACAATTGATCACTGTCCTCTTTATAATAGCCCCTAACATATTCATGCATTAACAGGTATGTTGTGAGCAAAACACAAGAAGTCATTCTTCCGCTCTACTCTGCGCTGGTTAGGCCTCAACTGGAGTATTGTGTCTAGTTCTGGGCACCGCATTTCAAGAAAGATGTGGAGAAATGGGAGAGGGTCCAGAGAAGAGCAACAAGAATGATTAAAGGTCTAGAGAACATGACCTATGAAGGAAGGCTGAAAGAATTGGGTTTGTTTAGTTTGGAAAAGAGAAGACTGAGAGGGGACATGATAGCAGTTTTCAGGTATCTAAAAGGGTGTCATAAGGAGGAGGGAGAAAACTTGTTAATCTTGGCCTCTAAGGACAGAACAAGAAGCAATGGGCTTAAACTGCAGCAAGGGAGGTTTAGGCTGGTCATTAGGAAAAAGTTCCTAATGGTCAGGGTGGTTAAACACTGGAATAAATTGCCTAGGGAGGTTGTGGAACCTCCATCTCTGGAGATATTTAAGAGTAGGTTAGATAAATGTCTATCAGGGATGGTCTAGACAGTATTTGGTCCTGCCATGAGGGCAGGGGATTGGACTTGATGACCTCTTGAGGTTCCTTCCAGTCCTAGAATCTATGAAACAAAGATTGGTATCAAGTCCCCCCTTGGTCTTCTTTCTCAAGATTAAACATGCCCAGTTTTTCTAACCTTTCCTTATAGGTCAGGTTTTCTAAATCTTTTATCATTTTTGTTGCTCTCCTCTGGATTCTTTCCAATTTGTCCACATCTTTCATAACATGTGGTGCCCAGAATTGGACACAATACTACAGCTGAGGCCTTACCAATGCCAAGTAGAACAGGACAATTACCTCCTATGTCTTACATATAACATTCCTGTTAATACATCTGAGAATGATATTAGCCTTTTTTGGAACTGCGCCATACTGTTGTCTCATATTGAATTTGTGATCCACTATAACCCTCCAGATCCTTTTCAGCCATACTAACCAATTATTCCCCATTTCGTAGCTGTGCATTTGATTTTACTCCCTAAATGTTGTACTTTGCACTTGTCTTTACTGAATTGAGTTTTGTTGATTTCAGAACAATTCTCCAATTTGTCAAGGTCTTTTTGAATTTCAATCCTATCCTTCAAAGTGCTAGGAATCCCTCCCATCTTGGTGCCATCTATACATTTTACAAGCACATTCTCCACTCAGTTATCCAGAGTAATTAATGAAAACATCAAATATTACCAGATCCAGGACAGATCCCTGCAGATCCCCACTAGTTATGACCTCTTGGTTTGACAGCAAGCCATGGATAACTATTCTTTGAATATGGTCTTCCGGAACAAGCTCTACCGCTCTATACCGATATTCCAGTCATGAGATTTATCCCACCAATTGATGCCAATTAAATCAGAATTTAGCTTACGTACAATACTTCCAGTTCTTTCTGTTTAGTCCCCATGCTCCTTCCATTTGTGCATAGACATCTAAAGCCTGGTCTACACTACAGAGTTAGGTTGATGCAAGGCAGCTTACGCCAACCTAACTGCATTTAAATTTCACCCCCGCTGATGTAACCGCCCTGCTATGCCGATGTAATAACTCCACCTCCAAACGTGGCATAGAGTCAAGGCCAATGTAGGTAGGTCGACCCAGTGTCAGTATAGACACTACGTTGCTTATGTCCACTGTTACTGGCAGGGCCGGCTCCAGGTTTTCTGCCTCCCCAAGCGGCTTAAAAAAAAAAAAGCCGTGGCAGCGCGATCGCACCACTCCACTCTTTGACAGCAATTCGGCGGCAGGTCCTTCATTCCGACAGGGACTGAGGGACCCGCCGCCGAATTGCCGCCGAAGACCCGGATGTGCCGCCCCAGTAGCAGCCGGAGTGCCACCCTTTGGTATTGGCCGCCCTGAGCACCTGCTTCTTTAGCTGGTGCCTGGAGCCGGCCCTGGTTACTGGCTTTCAGGAGCCGTCCCACAATGCCCCACACTGACAGTGCAATCAATACAAGTGCTCCCGGTGAGGATGCACCCTGACACAAGGAGTCAAGTGTAGACACACACAAGCAATGCTGTCACTGAGGCGGCTGCATGCTGATTTAAGATAGGTTGTGTAGATGTGTCCTAAGATATGTTAAGCCACTAAGAAATACCATACAGCTGAAGAGCGACTTATTTGTTCTCCTCTTGTAGCTTTTCTACAGCTTGCAGTGAAAAGATGTCACAAAGTGATAACCATGTCACTGGAATAACTCTTCATTTATAGATTATTGGGTGCCCACCATCGTCATATCTAGGTCCCATACAAAGCATAAAAGCTCAACACTCTGGTCTGGCCCCTCCAATGTCTCCTAGTCCACTGCAGCTGCCAGTTTAAAACCTTGCATCTAGTTGTCAGAGCCATTAATGCTCAGGCGCTGACTCCGTGGGTGCTCTGGGTCTAGAGCACCCCTGGGGAAAAAAATGGTGGGTGCTGAGCACCCAACAGCAGCCCCCCATCAGCACTTCCCCCACCCCTCCCAGCGCCTCCAGCCCTCTGGTGGGCCCCACGGATCAGCACCTCCCCCTCCCTCCCCGCACCTCCTGCCCGCAGCAATCAGCTGTTTGGTGGCATGCAGGGAGGCTGGGAGGGAGAGGGGAGAAGCGAGGATGTGACACACTCAGGGGAGGGCGTGGAACTGGCTGGGAAGAGGTGGGGCAGGGGTGGGGGTTGGGGGAATGGGTGGAGTGGAGGAGGAACCTACCCCCCTCCCCCGGCAGTTTGAAAAGTTGGCACCCGTGCATTTATGGCTCAGGTCCTACCAACATAAGAGAGTGAATTTCCATCTATGAACCCCCTAAAACAGTGTGATTCTCTGGGACAATGAAGGTCACAAAGCCCAGAAATAAGTGTGTGAGAGCTGGAGGCAAAGCATTCCCAGTTAAGGGGATCTGAACTTCCAGAAAAGATGAGCTGAATACAGAGTCTGACCATTTTTAGAAAACACTGAAAAACTTTCTCACATTAGAAAGGTTTTCCCACCCTAACCAGAACAACATTCACAAGAACAACCACCACATCTCACTTATACACACAAACACCCTCTCCCGAGCAGAGCATTTTATACGCTGAAAAGTAAGACGTGCCAGAGACTGTATGAAATTCACTGGGAGGGATTTTGGTATTGCTAATCTATTTTTGCACAGAAAGTGCTCCGATATGGTCATGGGCAGCAGTACAAAAGCCTAAAATAAACAGAATCGACACATGCGCACGGTCCACAAATGGCAAACCCTGTCTGTAACCTCTTGCTGCCTTTTGAACAGCTTAGTTCCAGCATCAGTCAACTGGTTGATTAAAAGGATACACCTTGCACTGTGCTCTGAAAGCCAAACCTGGCCTTTCATGGACTATGAGTGGAAATAAATCTCACAGTCCAGAACAGACAGCTGAGATCACCCAGCCACCAGTGCTCCTATGGACTGACAGTAAAAACAACCCAGCTGACCTCAAAGGTCATGCGAAAGAGGATAGTGTAAATAAAGCCATTTTTCTTACCTGTAAATGGAATTTTACTGATAGACAAGGTCAGTCGCTAACTAGATGGGTTTTCCTTTTCATCACATCTGTAGAAAACATGGAGCAATGTCACTGCTGTCTCTCATTGTCACTGCTCCTGGGGCTGGGCTGCCTTTAAAACTCTGGACTCTCTGTTTAAGGAGGTGGGAGAAAGGAGAATGAATGGGGGAGTCGGAGCAAAACCAGGCCGCAGCCACTTGCCAGAATGGCGACCGTCTTACCAGGCAATTTGGAGAGACGAGAGTCCATCCCCCCGCGCTGTGCAGAAGTAGTGGGTGACTGCAACAGTCAGAAGGAGTCTTTGTAAATGCATGACTGTGCCCCACAACCCTAGCCTCTGGCAGATCCTCTTGCCATCTAAATATGGTAAAACCCTCTTCTTCCTGGTTTGGAAAATAAAGACAAACATCTACAATTAGGATTGAAATAAGATTTGGGGCAAAGGTTTCGGGCCTGATTTTTCAAAGGCGCTTAAGACTCACAGTTCAGCACCTTCGAAGGCTGGGACACCTGCTCTTTTCTTGCACTGGCACTAGGGGGTGTTTATTTGCTGCTAGATCTTTTAAGGGGTTCATCAAGGGATTTCTCAGATACGTTGCACCAGTATAGGGATGGTCCACAAGCTTGGCATTATTGTGAAGGTTCTCCTCCCAATTTTAGCTGAAGTGCCCTGTGATCGGCAGCTTGTGTAGCTGCTAATCTGGCTGAGACAGACTGAGCTCTAGGAGGAATCACACAGGCACTTAGGTACTATGTCTAAAAAAGTGGAAAGCCTTTGGATACCTTGAGAGGGGCCTTATGCCTAGGAGAAAGAAAACTCCATGAGCCTTTCATAAGACCCCAGGCAGTGCACCAATGATTGTCAGACTGTGGCAGGTGAAAATCTGAAAGCTCCTAGGGTCACTTCAAAAGACTACCCACATGCTTCTCTATAAGATCTCAGTGTGTGATGTTGCCTGCAAGTAGGAGAAACCATTTTCGGAAGCATCTGTGATTTGTAGCTTTCCCAGGAATTGCTGGGGAGGGTAAATCACAGGCTGGAGTATCTGAAATTAGTTTCTGTACTGCAGGATAATACAGGGAATTAGCACCATCCATCTCTCCTCAGCTCTTGGGCGAGATATCTCTGGAGTTTGCTTCAGCAGCTTGGAGATACATCAGTATTAGAAAGATAGGTCCTTGAGGGAAGCTGGTGAGGCCATCCACATTATCGACCCAAGCTTGGATAGGTTTGCATGGCAACAAACAGGATGGGAACAGAAATGGAGCAGCACCAAGAGCCCCGGGAGTAGAAACCCCCTCCAAGTTACTTATTAGGAGAGGGGTCCATGATAGTAAGGAAGATGGGGCATCAGGAAGAGGAGTGATTTAGCCTGGATTGATGGAAAAACCCAATCCAAATAGATAGTAGTCTCCCCACAAAAAACAAATGCATTGTTCTTCTTTCTTTGTCTTCAACAATTCAAACATTTCCTACCCCCCGGAAATAAGAGACCTACCTAAACTGGGAGGGGAAAAAAACTAACCTGAGGAATTCTGGCAGCAAGATGTAAATATAAATGCCTGTGCCAAGCAATGGGCATCAAGGCAAACTAACAGGACCTTGAAGACAGCCTGGGGCTGACTCTCAAAACGTCTGCAATCTTCTGCTCATGCCTGTTCAAATATGAAGTAAGTAGAAACCCATCTTTTTAGAGGCTGACCCTGCACAAATGGAGTGAGGAGATGAATCTGTTGTATAAATAGCACAGTAGGAGTTTGGTTCCACTTTGCATTTGTTTATACCATCAGTTCTCCATTTTTTTCATTCTGCTAATGACCTGGCAAGAGAAAGATCCCTTAATGGATACATGTCCCAACACCCTAATTCCCAACTGTTTGGCTCTCAAAACAATCCACTCTGTGGACTCTCAGGAAGGGCTGTGATCACCATTAAGTGGTCCACTGACCCCATGCTGAGCGGCACTGGCTTACAGTCACTGCATGATGGCAGGGGATGGATCACTTGATGATTCCCTGTTCTGTTCATTCCCTCTGAAGCACCTGGCATTGGCCACTGTCAGATGACAGGGTACTGAGCTAGATGGACCTTTGGTCTGACCCAGTATGGCCGTTCTTATGATTAAAAAGTATAATACAGCACTTTGGGAATCTTTGAGCATGAAAATCAACAAAGCAATCTAAATATTGTTCTATAGCTTCTTGGCACAGAAATACCCCAAATGCAACTAAATCATTTTCTCAAATATTTAGAAAAACTTCACTTAGGTGAAAAGTATTGGGCTAAATTCATCACTAGTGTTACCCACTGAAGTGATACATTTACTTTAGCAATGAACATGGTCCATCATGTTGACAGCAAAGGTCAAAGTTTAAAAAAAAATCAGTTTTGAAGAGTTATCAGATCTCAAATCAGTACCAGCCTTAGGGCTCACCCCTCATACACCATCAGTGTTAGGAGCCAAGTCTGTATTCCACTGGAGAGTCGAAAACCCTCTTTCCAATGGAAAATAGCATTTACTGTAGCCCTGGTTGGCTGCGCAGTAACTGACCTCTACAGCATGTCACTATATTCTATTGAAAATCAATTTTAGAGACTCTTACCACATATTAGTTATAAGGAAATGGAGCCCTGGATTGGGGACATTCAGGACACTTCCCTTAAGCTGATCTATCACTCAGAGGTTCTAGAAATTGAAATGTCATGGCAATCAAGCAGTCATCAGCAAAGGAGAGAGGATATTTTACATGGCTGTGTGGGCCCTTGGCAGCTGAAGGAAACAGATCGTATCTGGGGGAGGGTTCATCAGGGATCTGCGTGAGTCTTTCGTGTTGTGTGCACTAACTTTCTATTCCATTGCTTTACAAAGAACAATAACTGCAGGCTCACTTTTCCTCCCCAGTAAGACTCACAGAAATGTGTGAAGTCCCCACAAAAGCGTCTAGGGGGAGACAGAGAGCAGGCACCTGATAACTTGATGAAAGCAGAGGGCATATAGTACATACCCAGTCCTGGCGTAGGGGAGGGCTGGATGATCTAATCCTTTGCTTCATCTCCAACTTCTAACATCCTCCTATTTTCTGTAGCTAAATGCCTATATAAAACCACTTCTTTATTAACTACTCAGAAAGCTTGAAGCTGGACGGGACTGGACCTCTGGCAGATATCGTGGCGTGGTGCAGGAGAGCAGTAGCGGTGGCAGATGACAGATGCACCTAATGGCCCCTGTTGCGATATTAAGATGCAGCTCCTGCCCCTGAAGAGCTTACCCTCTAAACTAACAAGAAAGACAGAGGGAAGGAAGAACCATAGCCTCCATTTCACAGATGGGGAACTAAGCACAAAGGGATTCAGTGACTCACCCAACATTACACAGGAAGTCTGTGGTGGAGTTGGGATTTAAACTCAGGTCTCATAGAAAGGCGACGTATGTAAGACACTTATATGGCGTCTATCAACATGCAATCTGAGCACCTCACAGCCTTTAACAAATGTATACTCCCAGCACCCTGGTGAAGTAGGCAGTGCTATTGCTCCCATTTTACAGAAGGGGATTGAGGCACAAAGCGACTAAGGCCACGTCTACACTACCCACCGGATGGGCGGGTAGTAATCGATCTATCGAGGATCGATTAATCGTGTCTCATCTAGACGCGATAAATCAATCCCCGAATTGACGCCCGTACTCCACCTCGGCAGGAGGAGTAAGCAGAGTCGACGGGGGAGCCGCGGCGGTCGACTTGCGAATAGCGACTATGCGAATAGCGTAGCTGAAGTTGCGTATCTTAGATTGATCCCCGCCCCTAGTGTAGACCAGCCCTAAGGGCCAGATCCACAAAGGAACTTTGGCATCTAAGTCCCAACTTTATGGACCACTGCAATCCACAAACCCCCCGTCAGCTGCTGCCTAACCCGATGGGTGCCAAAACTCACTGGGCACCTAAAGTTTTGCTGTAAAAGTTGCGTTGGTGCCTAAGTTTCTGCTTCTGGGCATATGCACTGCTGCTTGAGGCAGGTGCCTTGGCCTCTGTCTCCAACTGCAGCCCCAGTGCAATCCTCACACCTGGGAAAATAGGAAGGGCAACTCTTTCTTGACTATATTAGGAAGCAATAGACTTAATGGTCTTAAGCAGATGAACTTGAACCGCGTGGAAAGTACGGACCCAGGCTCTTATTCAGCAAAGCACGTAATCACACGCTTAGCATGGTTGACTTCAGAATGGGCTTAAGCATGTGCGGAAGTGTTTTGCTGAATCAAGGTCTACCCGAGGGGAGATTTTAAACATCTCAGCTCTTTTTTCAGTAGCTAAATTCACAGTTTGTGGAGAGGATGGGATCTATTTCCAGCCATATTGATATGGCAGAAATTAGCTCCCTTTTGCTGGCAAAACGGGCAGCTGCAAAAATCTGAGTATTTGCGCCTTTAGCTTTCTCACCTGTGACCACAAACAGATAGAGGAGCCAGTATTGTGGGTGAAAAATATAACCCTCAAAGGGATGCTTCCCAGCTTGAAAGACACTTGGACACACGCAGAACTTTACACACCAGGAGTAGTCCTGTGACTTCTGGGATCCCAGACTGAGTTCAAGGGGATTACTTCCAGTGACTAAAGATGAGCACATGAGTATAGACGCAGACTCCATAGGTGCTCCAGGACTGGAGCACCCATGGGGAAAAAATAGTGGTGCTGAGCACCCACTGGCAGCCTCCCATCAGCTCCCGCCACCCCACAGTGCCTCCCACATGCTGGCAGGTCCTGCCGATCGGCACCTCCCCTTCCCTTCCTGCGCCTCCCACCCATCGCAATCAGCTATTTCGCAGTGTGCAAGGAGGCTGGGAGGGAGGAGCGAGGGGCAGGGGTGTGGCCTTGGGGAAAGGGGTGGAGTGGGGGCGAGGCCTGGGGCACAGCTGGGGGGGTCGTGCACCCCCCGGCACTTTGAAAAGTTGGAGCCTATGAGTACATGCATAAATCCTTGCAGGATCAGGGCCAAATTTTCTCTCTCTCTCTGTCCTGAAATTCAGGAGAGAACATATGTAAATAATTCCCTTTTGGTATTTTCATTTTAGGGGTATACATCGACTGGTAGTGCAAAAGAGCTAAAACCAATATTTTTATAAAGAGACCATCTGAAAGCATTTCGTGTGGGACAGTCCCTTTTTCAGCCTGCCTTGGGCAATGGGAGGAGGGCCGAAAGGGAATTGGAATAGCTATTTCATTTCCCTTTTCTCCACAGCCAGCCATAGCATTTGCAGCCAGTGGCTTAGAGGGGGTGGACGAGGAGTGGAGGGGAGCCAGTTGTCACTTTTGGGAATGTTACAGTATGAGACTCTATGTGGCGAAGACCTCCAAAAAGTTGACAATCAAATTTGATTCCCACACCTAGAGGATCCCTAACTCAGCACCAGGCCAACACCCCCACTGATCTGTATACAGTGCAGCCAGAAAAGGCATTGAATGCTTCTGCCATGTGGAAAAGATGGTACAGGGTTCAGAGCAGCCCACTGCAGCATTCAGGAGATGGGTAATTTCCCTTTAAATAGTTTGTGGAGCATCTAGTGATGGTCTCTGTGTTCTATGTTTAGAGATATGCCAGAGCAGCAGGGCATGAAGGTAGCTAGGCCTTGCATGCTATATAAGGCTAGTACACAGGGTTATTTGAACTCCACCATGCTCATGTGATGTCACAGAGTTTACGGGCAGAAGGTTCGTCAGATCACCCAGTGTGACGTCCTGTATATCACACTCATCTTATGCTTGTTGTGTGAAAAAGAAAAGACGCAGCACCTAGACTGAGCCAAATCCCCAGCTGGTTTAAATTAGGTCCAGTGACGTTAATGTAACTAGGCAGATACTGCAGTTGAGGATCTGACCCGTGGCTTCAGCCCACACTACAGGAGAGAAGGAGAAGGAGAGACAGATCTCAGGGGTTGAACAATGGACAGCTGGAGACATGTCTAATGGTGTTTGGCAGCCTTAAAATGACACTGAAATGTTAAGGGAAGGATTAATACTCTTCATCCCCAAGAGATGGACTTCCTGCAAGATAAGGATTATTCCATGCAAAAGGGATCTTTCCTAGATGCTAGGTACTTGCCTTGTTCCCTAATAGGCAATGGGAACATCTCTAGCAATTAATTTGGAGACCAGTAATTTTTACGGGCTGGTTTGACTCCTCTGCTACTTCTGCAGACACCAGGGAGAGGCAAACCAGGAACGCCAATAGGGGGATTGCAAAGATATTCAGTGACTAAAACCTTGCTGAATTCCCTGTCTACTCAGCAATTGTATAACCATTTCTCTTGCCATCATTCCACGCACTGCCACCTCTGATGCCCTAAACACAAACACATCCTTACCTATTCCAACAGAAAGATGTACAAACACTAGATTTACTTTCCTCTATTTCTGCTGCTTGTTTACTTTTTGCCTTTTGCTCAGCTATGCATAACAAAAATTGACTGGTCAGTTTTGCTATTGTTCCTAGTTAATTTCACGTCCTGCATTACCCCAGTGCTGCAACATCCGGGTGGCAAAAACCACAGGGGAATATTTAATTGTCTAAAATCAACTATTGCCACTGCATTTTTTTTTATTTCATGAAAATATTTCTCATGGTCTTAGTTTTCTTCTAAGAAAACTTGACTGGGTGGTGGTTTGATGGAGCAGGGAGGATTTGACCTGGGAATGTTGCCGGAGCGTTGCATTGGGGATGAGAAGGAAGTTACCTGAGCTGTAACCGGAGCCAGGAGGAGGGTTGGGAGAAGTGGCACCTTCTGCCCAGGAGACTGAACAAAGGAGAGGAAGAGCAGGGGGAGGGGGAAGAAAGCTGCTCGAGGAATTTTTAGTTTCAGTTTGGGCTGGGTGGTGCAACGCAGGGAACCCCAAGCTGGGGTCTAGCTCTCCGAACCCCCCAGAAGGACTTGATTGAGGGGTTCTGGTTGTACCGACACGCTCTGCTTGGGACTGTGTTCCTGTCGTCTAATAAACCTTCCGTTTTACTGGCTGGCTGAGAGTCACGGTGAATCTCAGGAAGACGGGTGCGGGGCCCTGACTCCGTGGCAGGTGGATCTTTTCATAAGGCTTTTTAACAGCAGTTGCATTCCATATAGTGATGAGGGAAATCTCTTACACTGAGATACAAGTGTAGCACCTTTCGCCCTTTTGTTGTCTTGTTCGTTAGCCTGGTGGTTACAGTATGTCTATAAGATTTTGGTCTTGGTTAACAGACTTCCTGCTGTGTTTACTTTTAAAAAAAATGACACAGCTGGAGTTTTGCCTCAACCAATATCTAACCACCTTAAGTCAGAGTGGCATCTATTTCATAGCACTTCCTGCCCACATCGGCTTCTGTATTTTTTTTTTCACTCTCAATCAAAAGCAAAAGAAAATGCAAGAGGGGAAGAAAAATAAGATGGGCTTGATGTTTAAAAGTCCTCCATTTTGCAGGCCCAGTTTTGAACCCACACTTAATTCTGGACAGAAATATGGACCGCTAGCTCCCTGATCTCGCCCACAAATCAGGCACAGTAGCTAGATAATGGACATGCTTAGGGTGGCCATGTTTTCCTGAAAAGTTGGACCAAGATTATCACACAGAGGAGCTGAAATCCATATTTTAGTACTCAGGTATGCTTATTTAGGCGCCTAAACTAGGATTAAGGAGCCTAATTTTAGGCCCTGTTTTAGTCTGGGAATGTCCCTGTTTTCACGACCTGCCCCAGTGTTTTGTCCCAGTTTTTGTAACGCCCCTGCAAAATGGACACCTCAAGGTGCTGCCGGCCAGCTAGCTGATCAAATTGAAGGCAGACTGACAGAACACAGGGTCACCTCAAGAACATCCCCCGGGACTGTCATGTTCTACCCTTTCGCCACCCCACACCTTCAAGGAAACCTGTATTCTCTGTACAAGAGTCCTTGAACCAACTGAGCATCTAGCCCAGTATTGCTGAACACTTTTGCATTGCTGAGACTCAGTTTACTATCATTTGGTACCTTTCATCCTTGTCCACTTTCACTTGACCAGGTACCTTGTGGTTTCCTCTCTACTCCCTTCAGCTAATTATCTTAAAGGCAGCTGCATTTCTCTTGGGCAAGGGGAGCATCCTTTCGCAGAACTCCACACCCTCTATCTCCATCCTCAGCTAAGGTCTCCTATAGGTCTCTATTGCCCATTGACTTTGAGCTCTCCTCCTATATCTACAAATCACCTCCACAAAGTTTCCTGGCTGCATCGCTGCCATGAGGTTGAGGTCCTGTTGAGGTCACCGCCTGTACCTGCATCTCCTCTTGTCATTACTATTGCAATGCCCTTCTCTCTGGCTTTCCAGCTCCCAAGCTCTCCAGACTCTAGAATTCTGTCTGCTTTCTTACATTCTTAACACATCAATCCCATCCACCAAAAACTCCATCGGTTCCCCACGCATTCCAGGGTCCGGTTAAAAATGGCAGTCATCGTTTATGAAACCCTTTTGTAGCCCGATTCACAGCTCTCTGTCTAGTTAACACTGGCCTCCTTTCTTTCCCCTTGCACAGTCTCACATCTGATCATGTCAGATCTTCTGTACAACCTCCCTGTAGCTATCTGCTTTGCCCATTTTCCAGATCATCTAAGGTGAAGAGATCTCTCTTCTCCTTTATGCATACCCACAAATGTCTCTCTCTTTCCTTCTGCCCTTATTTTCCTCTGTGACCTGAACTGAGTGTGGTGGGATAAGTTCTAGGGTATTTACATTCAGTCCAGAATGGTGAGAATTAGGCACTTTGTCACATTCCCTCCTAAAAGTGTGAGCTTTCTGCAGGCGAGTTTCATCCTCTGGGAAGAACTAAGCAAAGATCAAGTAGCTACGACCTACAGCCAACTCGCAGGGGGGTCACTCCACGGCTGTGTCAGTCTATGGGCTAGAACAGCTTCCACTGCTCTTCTGTGTCCCTTGGAGGCACCAGATCCAGGCTGTCACACATGCAGTGGCTTCTCTTCTGGCCTTCTTCCTGCACCCCCTATGTGGGGCACCTCCAACCCACCCCTACACAGCATATCTCAGGATTTTGTGACATGAAGGGCCTTGCCCAGGATCTTCCGGATTCATCACAGGGTGAATTTCACCTTAGCAGCACAAACTTACTTGACTTGTATAGTATGATCCCATTCTTACTGTACAATGAATTGTCCAAATAGCATCTGTGGTTACTCACTAGAACCTCTGATGGTAATTGCACGAGTGGTCGTGATGCCCTCAGGCAATCCAGAACGCGTGAGTAGCTTCAGGGTTGCATTGCTTCTCTTCCAGCTCTACACATCATTTATTTATTGATTCATTTATTTTTACAATGCAAATAAGCGATGGTCACATAAACACCACCCTATACCGGAAACCTAATGACAGCTATACTTAGCTACATGCCTCCAGCTTTCATCCAGATCACATCACATGATCCGTTGTCTATAGCCACGCCCTCAGATACAACCACATTTGCTCCAATCCCTCAGACAGAGACAAACACCTACAGGATCTCTATCAAGCATTCTTAAAACTACAATACCCACCTGCTGAAGTGAAGAAACATGTTGACAGAGCCAGAAGAATACCCAGAAGTCACCTACTACAGGACAGGCCCAACAAAGAAAGTAACAGAAGGCCACTAGCTGTCACCTACAGTCCCCAACTAAAACCTCTCCAGCGCATCATTAAGGATCTACAATCTATCCTGAAGGATGATCCCTCACTCTCACAGACCTTGGGAGACAGGCCAGTCCTCGCTTATAGACAGCCCCCCAACCTGAAGCAAATACTCACCAGCAACTATACAACAAAAACACTAACCCAGGAACCAATCCCTGCAACAAACCCCATTGCCAACACTGTCTACATATCTATTCAAGGGACACTATCATAGGGACCTAACCACATCAGCCACACTATCAAGGGCTCATTCACTTGCACATCTACCAATGTGATATATGTGATATATGCCATCATGTGTCAGCAATGCCCCTCTGCTATGAGCACTGGGAGGAGGGATAGCTCAGTAGTTTAAATATTGGCCTACACAATCCAGAGTTGTAAGTTCAAGCCTTGAGGGGACCATTTAGGGATCTGGGGCTAAATAAATAATTGGGGATTAACCCTGCCTTGGGTAGGGGTCTGGACTAGATGACCTCCTGAGGCAGAGCTGGCTCTAGGCATTTTGCCGCCCCAAGCACAGCAGGCAGGCTGCCTTCGGCGGCATGCCTGCGGAGGGTCCACTGGTCCCCTGGCTTCGGCGAACCTCCCGTGTGACCAGCGGACCCTCCGTAGGCAAGCCGCCGAAGGCAGCCTGCCTGCCGCCCTCGCGGCGACCGGCAGAGCGCCCCCAGTGGCTTGCCACCCCAAGCACGCGCTTGGCATGCTGGTGCCTGGAGCCGCCCCTGTCCTGAGGTCCCTTCCAACCCTGATATTCTATGATTCTATTATTGTAACATTAAAAACCAGTAGGAAAGCACTTCAATCTCCCTGGACCCTCAATAACAGATTTAAAAGCGGTAATTCTTCAACAACAAAAACTTCAAAACCAGACTTCAATGAGAAACTGCAGAACTGGAATTAATTTGCAAACTGGACACCATCAAATTAGGCCTGAATAAAGACTGTGAGTGGATGGGTAACTACAAAAAATAATGTTCTCTCTACTGATACTCACACCTTCTTATCAGCTGTTGAGAATAGGCCACTTCCACCTTAATTGAATTGACCTCATTAGCACTGACCCCCCACTTGGTAAGGCAACTCCCATTTTTTCACTGGATGTATATATATACTGCTTACTGTATTTTTCACTCCATGCAACTGAAGTAGGTTTTAGCCACAAAAGCTTATGCCCAAATAAATGTGTTAGTCTCTAAGGTGCCACAAGGACTCCTCATTGTTTCTATTTATTTCAGATTCATAAACACCAAGGAAGTGTAAGAACACGTCGGAGGTTATAAGTGGGAAACAGAAAATTTAGGCTGACTCTAAGAACGAATTTCCTGACAGTCAGCTCTATTAGAGTGACAGAAGCACCAATGCATTTAAATACAGACGGGACAATACACTAGAAAATACACTGTAGAGAACAATTCTTCTTAGGCAGGAGCATGGGGTAAATCACTGAATGGGTCTTTTTCACCTCTCAGACTTTGAGGAGTCTAAGCATATTGGCTTAGGTGGTGTCTTTACTAATTGTTACAGTTTTCACTCCTAGGGCCAGCACCTTTTTTTTCTTTCCCTTTCTGTATTTTTAAACACAGGGGAAAAAATGAGGGAGATGGGTGGGTGGAAGTGGCTGAAAAAGGAAGCTGGAGGGTGGGTGTTCGCTAGTTTACTAATGTGATAGATCTAAAGAGAAACAGTGCTCATTGCTGCTTTAGTGCAGGAGGGGAAGGAAAGGGAAAACCTAGGCCTGGCTAAATTCCAGCTCTGGCTCTTTTTCACCCTTCTGGGCAAATAATGGTGTTTCCCATAGTAGTACTTGGGCCTTTATTTGATTTTTACAGGCAACTATAGTCAGTGATGAGCTGCCAAAATCTTAACAACCGGTTCCCTATAAAAAGTTATGATTTAAGGGGGAGGAGCGGGGGAGGGGCCGGGGGGGGAGACATACCCGTGGGGCCAAGGGCCCCTGCAGGGCCTGGGGCAAATTGCCCCACTTGCCCCCTCGGCAACCCTAGAGCTTGCAGCCCCCTCCCCCCTTACCTTGCTGGCAGCTCAAAGCAGCAGGACGACTCAGGAGCTCAGCTGAGCTGCCCAGCTGGAGCCGGCGGCTGGCCCCACTGCAGCTGGGGGGAAGCGGGGGAAGGGCCGGGGGAGCCTCAGCCTCCCCAGCTGGGAATCCTGGGAGCAACAGGATGGTCTGACCCGCGGACCGGAGTTCTTTGCCCACTCCCTGGCCCTTTAACAACCGGTTCTCCACGAAGGTCTAATTTTAGCAACCGGTTCTTGGGAACCTGTGGGAACCGGCTCCAGCTCACCACTGACTACAGTATGGCCTTGCCTAAATTCCACTCACACACCAATACAAATCTGCATATGCCTCAGCCTGTTCTTTTTGCAGTAAAAATATTGTACCTGACGCTCCTCCGACTGGCCCCGATTCTCCCCCGTCATTGACTTCAACAGAGTTATTCCTGATTTACATTGGTGTAAATGGGCCAAATCAGAGGAGAATCAGGCCCATTGGTGCACAGAAGAGCCAAAGCAGCATCATGCTAATGCTGCATGTTAAAAAAAACACACCAAATCTATCTCTTAAAATCTTGGGATGAAATTCTGGCCCCATTGAAGTCAACAGGAGTTTTGCCACTGACTTTAACAGGCCCAGATTTCACCCTTGATTGTTATGAATTGTTTCATCACATGTGGTGCTCTTTAAAGGAAGAGGCCAAATTCTGAGTTCTGTCACAGCTGTATAAATTCAGAGCAAGCCTGTTGATTTCAGTGGAGTCCCTGTAGATTTACACCATGGAAACTGCTAGCAAAATTTGGCCTGGTACCATTTATATTTTTAATGGGTTAAAAATGAAAAACATCTTGCTGGGCAGGCTATGTAGAAACCAGTCTAAGGGCCAAATTTGGCTTCGCAGCTATGGACACACAACTTGCCATTGAGGTTGACGGAAGTCACATGTGTGTTTCTGACAGCAGAATTTGACCCTACATTTGGATTAGGGCAAAAGTCACACTGCATGTTGGGGTTAACAGTGATCTTTTTTACACCAGTCTAAGTTAGGAGCAACTCCACCAAAGCCAACAAGTCATTCTGAGACCAGAATCAGGCCCACTGGGCCTTAAATCTATATGCACATCTGAGTAAAGGTTACATGATTTACCCACATGTGCAATTCTCCATGAGCCAAACCCTGGTCCCATTGAATCGGTGGGAAGTTTAATATTCTATTCTGTTCTACATAGGTTCTTATACTGTGCTCATCACTGTAGTATCTGAGCATAGAATCTGGGAGACTTCAGTGGCACCATGATTTGACATTAGAAAGACCTGCACTGTGGATATGTAGTGATATATGGTTATAATTAATAAAGGGGCTAAATCCTGTGGTTGTTATGCAGGAAGGAAACCACTGGAAGTTTGCTTGTGTAACCCACACACCTCCTGGGTGTGGTGTTCTGTCCCATCTAGTGGCACCAAAACCACTTAGACTGAGGGATAAAATGAGTCTTTTCTCCAGTCTTAGCTAAGAAGGAGCTTGTTTTTAGCTCATTCAGTAGACACTCATGCACTAAGCTCCAGAGGTTCCCCAGTTCAATCCTGCCTGCCGACGATCAGCATTACACTTGAATAAGGAGTGAGTAAAATCTGAGGAAGGATCTTAGGATCTGGCCTAAACTTTGGGCAAATTTCTTAGCTGGTTTATATTTCCCCATAAATAACCCGACTGCTTTATTACCTTACCCTTAAAACCCCCCAGCTGTCCTAAGCAGCCATCAGCAATTCAGTGAAGGTGCTGTGATTGTATACGCACACATTAAACTGCCCCCAGCTCCCCAGGGTGGAGAAGTACAACATTACATACATGCTCTGAGCTAATGTGCATACTGAGAATGATGCAGAAATTGTCAAAATAATCAAATGCCATATAGGTCTTGCACTTACTGGCTGAGAGGCTTATGTTGATGGGACTTGGTTTATTTTTCTTTACAGACAGTGCCTGGTGCTATAACACAAACATGGAAAGAACTGAGCTTCATGGCCTGAAAAAGCACATTCTGCTGCATCTCCATGTTTGTTTACTCTGGAACGGAATATCTAAGCTATGGGTGGTCTTTTACCTTTCAGCACAAAGAAGATATGCCGTCTATGTAGGTACTTGGATGGTCCTCAGTACCAGAGTATCCATTGACAATATACTTACCCAGTCTCTAATCTCACTGCATTATGACCAGCTGTGGCCCAAGAACCTCTTAATGTCCACTGGCAAGGAAGAGCAATAGGCAGTGCAGGGATCTCCTGGGTTGGATATGTACCAAAGAATGGCATGTGAGGTCTCACACTGGTCATCAGTATCATTGTGAAATTTATGTACAGAAACTGTTTAAGGAGTTATGCATATACACGTAAAATACGTTCTTAAAGTCTGTCTCAAGGCACAGGTCACTGGCAAACGTAAAAAAACAGGTTTCCTGTCAGACAAGAGATCTAGCTCTATCTATGTGTTTACATGTGAACTGAGTATTGTCTCGTTCACAATGGATTTCCCATCACCAGTCTGAACTGAAGGCAAATGAAAGACCATGGAAGGACTCTAAGGGCTAGTCTACCCTAGAATGACTACAGCAGCATAATTACTCCACCACCCCGAACGGTGGTAGCTATGTCAGCGGGAGAGCATCTCCCACTGACAAGTGTTGGCCACACCAGCACTTAGGTTGGTGTAAGTTATGTCATTTGTTTTATCAAAACAAGCATTAGTGTAGACCTGCCCTCTCTCAGGAAGAGTAGCACAGCAGAGGGGAGGGAACCCTGTCTGGAGATGCACATCAAAGGTTTTCTTGACTATACTTGGGGGGCAGAGAAGGCACATGGGCACCCTTGACTGGGGACTAAAAGGACAGCAGTTTTGCTTCATGAAAAAGAGGTCTCAGTCAGGCTTGGTCAAACACGCTGAAGAGAACTTTGGAAGCGATAGACTTCTTTAGACAGGATGTTAACCTGTAAGTTATATGTAGTCTTTAGAAAGGGTGTTACGATTTCATTTCATATGTAACCATTTGTTTCCAATATTCTTATCCACTTTTACTTGAATTGCTGTTCTTTGATAATAAATTTATTCTTGTTTTCACTACAAATATACCTCAGTGCTGTGGGGTTAAGCAAAGTGATGATCCTGAGTTGAATCTTACAAGCTGGAGTGTGCTATTCCTTCGGGAACAACAGGCTGGGTAGTTCTGTCAGTGTTCAGTGGAAAGGGGGCTGGACGCTACAGGCAATGCTCCGAGGACTTGGGGGTTGGTGAGTGCCTTTTAATACCTGCCCAGAGAGAGTGAGGCCTGTGGAGGCAGGGAAGGCAGCGCTTGTGCTGCCAAAAGCTGTTGGTTTTAGGGAGCTGATCTGCAGCAGGCATAGACACGACCCCTTCACAAGGGCAAGTGGTGGTGAGATGCCTCACAACCCTGGGAATCCTGGGGGAGCATTACACCAGTTTCCCCTCTCTCTCTCTGGGTTTAATACTGCCACCCATCACCATAGTAATGACTTGGTGATCGTACTCAATTATGGCAGCCTCTTTCATCCATTTCTCCCATGAGCATTCTCACACCTCCCATGCTGCCCCATATGCTTGGATCATATGGCCTCCCATGGCCATTGCCCTGTCCTTCAAATCCCTTTCTGAGACCGAACTCTACACATTTTTTCCCTGAAAAAAGCCTTTATTCTATGGAAAATCTACATTTTTCATTTAAAAAACAAATGCCTGGAAATCAAAATATTTCAAGATATCCCATCATGGTGCCTCATGGGAGTTGTAGTTCAGCTTCCTCATTTCCCCATTCTCCTTTGGGCAAGCTCTCCAGTTGGACTACATCTTCCAGGATGCACTACAACCTGGGATTTCCATGATGCAACTGCATCTCCTCACATAGGGAGCCCGTTTTATAGACGAGAATGGTAGCAGGAGGCAGCGAACTACAACTCCCATGAGGCACTATGGCAGCACTTCAGAACCAAAATATTTCAGTTTTTGATTTATTTATTTTTTTGCAGAGTCAAAATTTTCCATGCTGAAAACCCCACTTTTCACTTTGCTCTATTATTTAATGTCTCTTATTCACTCATCTTATTAAAATCAAATAAACGAACAACATTTGTGCACTTAGGCCCTGATCATGCATCATCTTACATCTGAGCAGACTGCTATGCCCATGTGGTGTCACAATCTAACCAAGCACAAGGAGTTGCAGGGTCAGGACCTTAATTAAAAATATATGCAGCCTTGCATTCCTACTGCTGTCATCCTCCTTTTTCTTCTTTTCCCTTTTCCATCCCAGTTATGTTTTTCATCCCTCTGAGCCACCTGGCACCTCTTTACATTGTCAGGGAGTGTCTTTTATTGCATAGTTGCACAACACTAGATCTAGCTCTAATCCGGATTAGGGCCTATGGGTGCTCCTGGAATAATAATAATAATAATAATTAACAGTTCATTTCATTGTCACAGTCTCTGAGATTTAGAATAGGTTAAGTATAGAAGGGTCGTTCTGGTGGAATGAACATTAAAGGACTAATAAGTTATTGGTAAATTAACATATTTTTTGTTAGTCATTACAAAGATAACACATTTTATAAGTGTTCATTTTAGGATAAAATAATCTGTGGCAGAATAGGACATTGGTCTTTTATGAGCAGGGTCTCAAACAACATTAGGGATGTGACCTAGCAAAGATCATGTTAACAATTATACAAGATAGTTTCTTCATTAAGAGTCTCTTTAAAAGAGAACTGGATAAATTCATGGAGGTTAAGTCCATTAATGGCTATTAGCCACAATGGGTAAGGAATGCTGTCCCTAGACTCTGTTTGTTTGTCAGAGGGTGGAGATGGATGGTAGGAGAGAGATCACGTGATCATTACCTGTTAGGTTCACTCCTTCTGGGGCACCTGGCTTTGGCCACTGTCGGTAGACAGGATACTGGGCTAGATGGACCTTTGGTCTGACCCAGTGTGGCCGTTCTTATGTTCTTTCCCCCTTTGCTCTCCATCTCTCTTGATGTAAGGGTTCAATCATGCAAGGAATACGCAAGGTTCATTCTGGCCCTGATACAGGAAAACGCTTACATCCAGACTTCACTTTAAATTCATGAGCAGTTCCATTGAGACTCCTTCGTAAAAGTGACGGCCTTAATTCTCAGGTTTCTGAAGGCTGTTTGAAACCAGAAGGCTCACTTGGCCTGCTTTCCTTCCCCAAAGTATCCAAGCATCTTACAAACATTCATAGCTTTCCTGTAAACTAAGGAAATATCCCCATTTTGCAGCTAGGGGATTGAATGATTTGTTTAAGACCACACAGGAAGTCTGTAACTGAGGGGGAAATTGAACCCACTGATCCTAGTGCCAATGTGCTATCCACTAGACCAAGGGTCCCCAATGCGGTGCCTGTGGGCACCATGGTGCCCGCAGGGGCATCTAAATGTGCCCACGTCCTGGCCGGCGGTCGAGCATCTGCCAAAATGCTGCAGAAATTTGGCGGCAACGCCTCTGGATGATGCCGCTTGCCACCGACAAGCGGCGTCATCCAGAGGCGGCGCCACCGAAATGCCACCCGCCAGACGAAACAGGTTGGGGACCACTGCACGAGACCATCCTTCCTCCCTGCTTTAGCAGTGTTAAGGTGTCTTAAAACAGGTAGAAATATTAAGGCTTCTTCTCCCTCCCTTTACTATACTGCTTGCGTTGCGAAAAGGTGCCTTATTCGGCCTGATTATCAGTTAACTTCTGTGCTAATTATAGAGCAGGCTGCAATGATTAAGGATTCATAATGATTTCCCCTCTTACCCCCTAGTCATTTGGAAACTTTCATCTCTTGGACTAAAATTTTCCATGCTTGGGGGCTCTCTCCAATGGTAGATTTGTTCTGAAGTCTTGAAGAAAGAGGGGGTCAGTTGTTCTTAAGCATAAGGAGCGTGGGGGAAAAAAAGATACACTTTTCCCATTGCAAAATAAAGTAAAAATAAAATAAAAATTCATGCATTCATTTATTTGAACACTTGTATGGTCAAAAAGGAGTTGCAATGTGACTTAGAAATAACCCTTCCTGAAGATAATAAAAATACTACCTACCTCTTCTCATCTGTAGATTCAAAGCACTTTACAAAGAAGGTATCAGTAATCTCAGTTTACAGACAAGGACAGTGAAAACAGAAGCCATTTGCCTAAAGCAGTGGTCCCCAACCTTTTCCGGGTGGCAGGCGCCGGACGATGAGCCCCCAAAGACCGTGGCTGGCGGACAAGCATCTGCCGAAATTCTGCCGAGAAGCGACAATGTCAAGAGGCGTCGCCGACGAAATGCCGCTGAAAATCAGCGGCATTTCGGTGGCGACGCCTCTTGGGGACACCGTTTTTCGGCGGCATTTCAGTGGTGACGCCTCTTGATGATGCCACTTTTCGGCGGCATTTCGGCGGATGCTTGTCCGCCGGCCAGTACGCGGGTGCACATAGATGCCCTGGCGGGCGCCACGGCACCCCTGGGCACCGCGTTGGAGACCACTGGCCTAAAGTAACCCCAGTCGGTTTATAATAGAGCTGGAACTAGAAGCCAAGTCTCCCAAGTTCTAGTTCAGTGTATTACCCGCTGGACCACCCTGAGTAATTACCCTTGAGAAAAGTGGCAGCTTCGTGGTATACATGGGTATTCCCTTCACCCTGTCCCTGCACAGGTATTCCATACCCTTAACACTTCCTGTATGCAGCCTTTCAGGCCACATGTGCCCTGATGAGCAAGCAGCAGGATATGGGCCAAAATGCATGACTGTGTTTTAATATAAATGATACCAAAAGAGTCGAGTAATGAGACAGCACAATTCTGTTCTAACCAGCTGCTTGAAAACAATAGCTCTAATATCTGACAACACTAAAACGGGAGGGGTTATCCACTGCTAGGACAGCTGCGTGTAATTTCAAGAGCAACCTGGCCTCATTCTAAATGTACCAAAAAATTAATAAACTTTTTCTCTGCTGCTGGATGCAGCATGGTCTGTGTCAAATTAAAAATCTCCAACAGGCCAGGAAAATTACAAAAATTAACCGAAACTGACAATCATGTGGATAATCACTTGAAGCCAGCTACCAATAAGAATCTGCAGTTATTCTGCTAGTGTTTTCTTTCAAAAAATGCCCTGCGATCAGAAATCAGACATTCTGGTCAGGATGTGAGTATGGGCTACGGGAGAACAAAACACTAGAATTGAAATAAGTGGTCATGGTTTCTGCTAAACTCAGGCCACTTCCTGATTTGAATGAAGGACCAAATCCTGCAAACCCTGACGCACAAGAGTAACTAAGGCAAGAATTCCTCATGTCCAATGGTACTAATCACAGGCAGAAAGTTACTCGTGTGTGACTGTGGGACCAAGGTCCTAGTCAGCACTATGCAATACATTCACATGTGTAGTTTTTAGATCTTCATACAAATGTGTTTACTTTCTTTTTATTTTCTGTTTTTCAAAATCAATCTTCAAAGCCCGCATAAAAAACTGCAGTCCACTTTCACAAATTCTTGCTTTAACAGGTTTGCAGAAACGTCAACAGCAGCAGAATCAGGAGCAGAGCTTTTAAACTGATACAAACTTAAATCCATAAAAATTAACACAAAAAGCCAACAGCGACAAAGCAGATAAAATTATGGGGGATGGTTAATACGACATCATATAATACTCTGCCAGGAATATAGCTTTTTATGATCAAAATCCAACCAACAAGAGAAGAAATCAAAAAACACTCATCAAAGGTTAAAACCTACTTTTGACATATGGGTAAATGTGGAAAATATCTCTTTTAACCTGCCAATGTGCAGATGTGATATATGACAAAGACCCAAAATGAGGAAAACTAAAAATGTTTCATAATGGGAAGCTAAAATGCTGGCGATTCCTTTCTTTAGTGTTGATGACTTTTCCCATAGCTGCAGTTTCATTGTTCTTTATTTCTGATTTAAATATTCTCAACAACAGCAGAACAGAGGAGACTAAATTTGTGTGGACCAGAGAACTTTGGGAATAGGTGATTTTCCTTGAAAGGAAGTACTCTTGAGGGTGGGAAATAGAGTTAACCCCATAGAAGAGATTATCAAGGCAGCCTCCTGTTTTAAGAGACCATTCAAATTACCACCATATGTAGTGAGTACAAGTCTGCTCCACATTTATCAGATGAAATGGTCAACTCCATTGAGCAATCAATTTTTGTTAGTGTCTTGATAGGTATTTTAGGACACATTCCACTGTTAAAGGGAATGTGCAGAAAATATACCATTGTCTTGGTGGACACGTAAGAGGATTTTTCTGAAATAAGAAATGTCATGATACTAATACAGGAACCCAAGTTTGGCAATTCAACAAGATGGAAGTCAAAATACAACCCCCCTGAACTGCAAACATTTCTATTTCTCGTTTTTAAAATAGCAATTCAGTGAAACTTTATCTTTTTCTGCCCTAGTAACCTTACTAAGTACTCTTTTATTAGCATGACTCAGTTGGGTGGCTGTCAGCTGGTCAAGTTATTTTTACTGCAATGAGCATTTCACTGGTGGAAAAAGAATGTAACTTTCTCCCAGGAGTCTAACTGTACTTCATTAGCGTTCAACACTCTAAGGTTACAATATAACCAAGGTCACATGACTGAGCGGACAGAGGCTGAGTTTTCAAATCCCACCCCCTGCGAAAGGAAATGCAGCTCACTACTCTAGGCCTCTCAAATACACTTTCAGATCTATCACAGTATTATTCTGTAGTGCCTCTCCTTACATGCTGGATGCCAAAATGATGTACAGAGTTAAAGAGAGACACTGTCATCTTCAAAACCCCACTTTCTGACGGAAAATCTGTTGCCTGCCGTTGTCACAAAGAGGCACCTCAAATGACTATATATGAAAGAGGTTAGAAGTTTGTTTACTTTGGACATTCCGTAGCACTCTGTTTATAGCCCTTTTCTCTGTTCCCCATGTACAGCCAGTCATTTCCCCCTATTTTATGTATTGCATACAGCAACAGGGGAGAGAAAAACAATTTTTAAAGACAGGAAAATGTGATTGTGAAACCACAGAAACTTGTGGGGAGCCTCAGATGTAGGACTTGAAACTAATTTAAACTCTTTTTTAAAAAAATGAGTAGGTTTCAGGTTGAGCAGGGCACTTTAAAATGAGAACAAAATGAGAGAGAAATTAAGGTAGAAACGGCATGTTTAATGTCACCCAACTTTAATAAAACGTCAACAAAAACACGCAGACATTCTCAAAACTTTCTTTTTTTCAGTTCCTGCTCATTCAAACACTAAAATTTGCTGGAACTTCAGACTTCCTTTTCTCATGCACATTTTACAGGCACAAACACTCTAGGTCACACAAACACACACAAATATACGCTCTGGCACTTATACGCACAACTGCACACTTCCACATATCAACACATGATCACATACATACACCATCACCCTTCAACATGCTGTCATGTACATGGATGCCCATTGTCATGTGTCACACTCTCCCTTGCACGCACACATATATGCTCCCTCACACACTAATGTGTTCTCCAACACCACATCGTTTGTACATACACACAATCGCTCCCACTGTTACACATCCGAGAGGCTTCCAGTCTTCTCTGATGGTCACACTCACACCTTCAGCCATCTTTCACAATCACACACACCCTCTTTCTCTCTCACACACCTCTATATGTTTCTCTCACAGTAACACACTGAGACCCCTTCATACAATTGCATTCACTCTCAGCTACACAAATTCTCTCACTCTTGCCAATGTGGATCTCTCACCATAACACACACAAACACCCCGGGGTGTATCTCTGACCTTAAACCCACACATGGCCCTGTGTGTCTCTCACACACCCATGTGTGTAGTTCTCACCATTACCCACACACCCATCCCTGTGTTTGTATTGCTCACAATTACACACACCTGTGTGTATCTCTCACACACACACACAATCCCTCCCCATGCGTATCGCTGACCATTGCACATACACATACCCCTGTGTGTCTCTCTCACAGTTACACCCCATGTGTACCTATCACCATTACACACAGATGTGTAACACACAATTACACCCCTGTGTTTCTCTTTCTTGCACACATCCACTGTGTATCTCTTATAATCAAACACCCCCCCCCTCCCTGAGAGTCTGTCACCTCTACACATACATACGTTTGTAAGTCACAGTTACACACCCCGTGTGTCTCTCTCACCATTACACACACACACACCCCTCCCTGAGTGTCTCTCACCTCTACACACGCATGTTTGTAACTCACAGTTATACACCCCATGTGTCTCTCTCACCATTACACACACACACACACCTCCTCCCTGAGTGTCTCTCATCTCTACACATACACACGTTTGTAACTCACAGTTACACACCCCATGTGTCTCTCTCACCATTATACACACACACCCCTCCCTGCGTGTATCTCACCTCTACACATACACGCGTTTGTAACGCACAGTTACACACCCCGTGTGTCTCTCTCACCATTATACACCCCCCTCCCTGCGTGTCTCTCACCTCTACACATACACGCGTTTGTAACGCACAGTTACACACCCCATGTGTCTCTCTCACCATTATACACACACACCCCTCCCTGCGTGTATCTCACCTCTACACACACACGTTTGTAACTCACAGTTACACACCCCGTGTGTCTCTCTCACCATTATACACACACTCCCCTCCCTGCGTGTCTCTCACCTCTACACATACACGTGTTTGTAACGCACAGTTACACACCCCGTGTGTCTCTCTCACCATTATACACACACACCCCTCCCTGCGTGTCTCTCACCTCTACACACACACACGTTTGTAACGCACAGTTACACACCCCGTGTGTCTCTCTCACCATTATACACACACACCCCTCCCTGCGTGTATCTCACCTCTACACACACACGTTTGTAACTCACAGTTACACACCCCGTGTGTCTCTCTC
Source organism: Mauremys mutica (assembly GCF_020497125.1). Lineage (NCBI taxonomy): Eukaryota > Metazoa > Chordata > Testudines > Geoemydidae > Mauremys > Mauremys mutica. The sequence continues at coordinate 11,862,317 of NC_059072.1, forward strand.
ACCATTATACACACACTCCCCTCCCTGCGTGTCTCTCACCTCTACACATACACGCGTTTGTAACGCACAGTTACACACCCCATGTGTCTCTCTCACCATTATACACACACACCCCTCCCTGCGTGTATCTCACCTCTACACACACACGTTTGTAACTCACAGTTACACACCCCGTGTGTCTCTCTCACCATTATACACACACTCCCCTCCCTGCGTGTCTCTCACCTCTACACATACACGTGTTTGTAACGCACAGTTACACACCCCGTGTGTCTCTCTCACCATTATACACACACACCCCTCCCTGCGTGTCTCTCACCTCTACACACACACACGTTTGTAACTCACAGTTACACACCCCGTGTGTCTCTCTCACCATTATACACACACTCCCCTCCCTGCGTGTCTCTCACCTCTACACATACACGCGTTTGTAACGCACAGTTACACACCCCGTGTGTCTCTCTCACCATTACACACACGCACCCGCCACTCCCCGCTCAGCGCCAGCCCCTGCGGCGCATCTCACTCCGCTCCGCGCTGCGGACCCCAGCCCGGGATCCCCCCCCCCAAACCCCGCAACGCGCCGCGGACCCACCTGTTCTCGGCCGCCTGGAGCGGGGCTCAGCGATCCCAGCGGCTGCCCCGTCCGAGCTCCGCGCCGTGCCCCAGCCGCTGCATCCACCCACCGCCTCCGCTGCCGGCCGGGGCGGGGGGAAGTGAGTGGGGAGCTCAGCCTGGCTGGCTGCCACCCTGGGGCTCCCCTCACCTCCCCGCCCCTCTCGCAGACCCCTCCTCCCCCGGGGCAAGGAATCCCCCGCCCCACCCCTCTGCTGGAGGCTCAGTAACCTCCCAGCCCCGGGACACAGTCCCCACTCCGTGGATTTCCTGCGCGGGGCAGCATCATGCGCTAAGTGTGTGACTAGCGACTCACAGATCCGGAGGAGGCTAGAAAGCAGGGGAGGCTGTGACCCCCTAGGGGACTTCCTATCTAGCAAAGACAACTTCCCCATGGGAATTCCTAGAGCAAAGCTTCTAGCGAAACCGCCAGGCTTGATTTAAAAATGATCAGTGGTGGAGACTCCTTCAGGATCCTTGGTAAATTGTTCCTGTGCTTAATTACCGTCAAGGTTAAAAATGGACCCTTTCCATTTGACTTTGGCTTCAACTTCCAGCCCTTGGCTCTTGAGCTCCCTGTCTCTGCTAGAATGAAGAGCCAGTTATTCAATATTTGTTTCCCATGCAGATATTTATAGACTGTAATCATCTCACCCCTTAACTGTCCCTTTGTTAAGCTAAATAGCTCAAGCTTCTTGGGTCTATCAGCCCAAGGCATGTTTTCTATTCTTTAATCATTCTCCTGGCTCTTCTCTGAACCCTCTCCAATTGATCAACATCATCCTTGACTTGTGGGCACCAGAACTGGACACATTATTCCAGCAGCCGTCGCACCAGTGCCAAATACAGCGGTAAAATAACAAGGGCCATCGATTAATCGCAGTGAGCTCGCACGATTAACTCAAAAAAATTAATCGCAATTAAAAAAATTAATCATGATTAATCACAGTTTTAATCTCACTGTTAAAGAACAGAATACTAATTGAAGATTATTAAACATTTTGGATGTTTTTTCTACTTTTTCATATATATTGTATTCTGTGGTGTAATTGAAATCAAAGCATATATTATTTTTATTACAAATATTTGCACTGTAAAATGATAAACAAAAGATATTCTATTTTTCAATTCACCTCATACAAGTACTGTAGTGCTATCTCTTTGTCATGAAAGTGCAATTTACAAATGTAGATTTTTTTGTTACATAAAACAAAACAATGTAAAACTTCAGAGCCTTCAAGTCCACTCAGTCTTAGTTCTTGTTCAGCCAATCGCTAAGACAAACAAGTTCTTCTTATTACAATGTCACCTGAAAGTGAGAACAGGCATTTGCCTGGCACTATTGTAGCCGGCATTGCAAGGTATTTACGTGCCAGATATGCTAAACATTCATATGTGCCTTCATGCTTCAGCCACCATTCCAGAGGACGTGCTTCCATGCGTTAATTAAATTTGTGACTGAACTCCTTGGGGGAGAATTGTATGTCCCCTGCTCTATTTTACCAGCATTTTGCCATATATTTCATGTTATAGCAGTCTCGGCTGATGACCCAGCACATGTTCATTTTAAGAACACTTTCACTGCAGATTTGACAAAACACAAAGATGGTACCAATGTGAGATTTCTAAAAATAGCTACAGCACTCAACCCAAGGTTTAAGAATCTGAAGTGCCTTCCAAAATCTGAGAGGGACAAGGTGTAGATCACGCTTTCAGAAGTCTTAAAAGAGCAACACTCCTATGCAGAAACTACAGAACCACCAAAAAAGAAAATCAACCTTCTGCTGGTGGCATCTGACTCAGATAATGAAAATGAACATGCATCGGTTTGCACTGTTTTGGATAGTTATTGAGCAGAACCCATCATCAGAATGGACTCATGTCCCCTGGAATGGTGGTTGAAGCATGAAGGGACATATGAATCTTTAGTGCATCTGTCATGTAAATATCTTGCAACGCCAGCTACAACAGTCCATGAGAATGCGTGTTCTCACTTTCAGGTGATATTATAAACAAGAGGCGGGCAGCATTATCTCCTGCAAATGTAAACAAAGGTGTTTGTCTGAGCGATTGGCTGAATAAGAAATAGGACTGAGTGGACTTGCAGGCTCTAAAATTTTACATTATTTTTTAATGCAGATTTTTGGACATCATTCTATTTTTGTAAGTTCAGCTTTCATGATAAAGAGATTGCACTACAGTACTTGTATTAGGTGAACTGAAAAAATACTATTTCTTTTGTTTTTTTACAGAGCAAATAATCAAAAATAAATATAAAGTGAGCACTGTGCACTTTGTATTCTGTGTTGTACTTGAAATCAATATATTTGAAAATGCAGCAAACATTCAAACAATTTTAAATAAATGGTATTCTATTATTGTTTAACAGTGTGATTAATCACGATTAATTATTTTAATCATGTGATTAATCATAATTAATTTTTTTAATCGCTTGACAGCCCTTAAAATAACCTCTCTACTCCTACTCAAGATTCCCCTGTTTATGCATTCCAGGATCACATTAGCACTTTTGGCCACAGCATTGGACTGGGAGCTTACCTTCAGCTGATTATCCCAAATCTTTTTCAATCATTAAAAGGATAAAGCCCCCCATCCTGTAAGCTAATACATGCATTAACTGTATGAAAATGCCTATTATTTGCTTTCACCCAGCATACCAAGTGATCCATATTACTCTATTTCAGTGAGCAGTTCTTCTCATCACCACTCCCCCAATTTTTGTGTCATCTGCAAACTTTATCAGTGACAATTTTATGTTTCCTTCCAGGTCATTAATAAAAATATTAAATAAGATAGGGCCAAAAATTGATTCCTGAAGGACCCTACTAGAAGCACAGCCATTTGATGATGATTCTCTGGTTACAATTACATTTTACAGCAAGTCGGCTGTTAATCCATGTAATATGTGCCATGTTCATTTTAGATCTTTTTGGTTTTTTTAATCAAAATGGTGTGGAGTACAAAGTCAAATGCCTTAAGGAGGTCTAAATCTATGACATCAACACTATTCCTTTGTCAACCAAATTTATAATCTCATAAAAATATCAAATTAGTTTGCCATCTATTTTTCATAAACCCATGTTGATCGGCATTATATTACCTTCCCACAATTCTTTATTCATCAAGTCCCTTATCAGCTGCTCCACTATCTTGCCTATGACTGATGTCAGACTCACAGGCCTATAATTACCCAGATCATCCTGTTTATCCTTTTTTAAATACTGGCACAATATTAGCATTCTTCCCATTTTCTGGAACTTCCCCAGTATCCCAAGACTTATGGAAAAGCAGCATTAACAGTCCAGTGATCTCCTCAGCCAACTCTTTTAAAACTCTTGGGTGCAAGTTAGGAGGAGCTAGTGAACAGGAACAGCAAACAGGGAGAGGAAGTTTAGAGAGAAAGCATGAAAGCCAGATACACTTAATGCTCCGTAAATGTAGTCCAATAACAACCTCCCAAACCCCAAACTATAACAACAAAACAAAGAACAAACAAACACTCACCCCTGTCACAAGAATAAAAATAATTCAGGCATAAGTCCATAAGCAGAGGGGAGGCTGCCCAGTTTATTTCACTGAATGCCACATGTAGGATTACCTACCTTGTGGCAGGCAGTGTATGTGTGCATTTAGTGAAAGCGATTCATGGGCCTCAGAGACCGAATATGGGCTCTTGAGATCAGAGTGCCTGAACTGGAGGTGCTAAGGGAGGAAGATGAGACTTTCTGTACTCAGATGAGACTTTCAGGACACCGGCCCCATCCCCAATCTGATGGCCTCTGTGTTGTTGAGGAGGACAGAAGTCTCAGAGAAGGAGAATAGCAAACTGGAGTGAAAAGAAACCATCCCATGATTAGGACCTTCCTTTCAAATGATGCCATGGTGTCCTTTCACACTGAAGAGATCCCTCTGGGGGAGGGAACCTTTGTTATTAAGCAGAGAAAGGTAATAGTAATGGGGGATTCCATTATTAGAAATATACATAGTTGGGTTTGTGATGACCGGGAGAACTGAATGGTGAATTGCCTGCTGGGGGTGAAGGTTGTGGACCTCTCAAAACCTGTAGATAGACTTATGTGCAGTTCTGGGAAGGAGCCAATGGTCATGGTACCTAGGTAGGGAAAGGTAGGAGAGAGATCCTGGGGCCAAATTTAAGCTATTAGGTCAGAGATTAAACTTCAGTCCCTTCATGGTAGCATTCTTCAAAATGCTTCCAGTTCCATGTGCAGGGACTGGGAGACAGGCAGAACTGCAGGGTTTCAATGAGTGGATGAGACAATGGTGTTTGGAGGAGGGATTTCAATGTATTAGGAACTCTGGAACCTGTTGGGAAGACTATACAGGAAGGATAGGCTCCACCTAAACCAAAACAGAACCAGATTGCTGGCATGCAAAATTAAAAAGGTTGTAGAGACGTTTTTAAACTGGGGGAAAGCTGACTGATGCGGAGGAGTACACAGTTCAGACAGAGACATCACTTAGGGGAGGATTTATTAATGGGGATATTCTATATCCTAGTGAAGGGGAGAGGATAGAAGTCGATAAAGTACAGGTAGGAGCTGAAGAGAAACAGTCAAATGAAAAAAGAGTCTCATTCATAGATTCATAGACTCTAGGACTGGAAGGGACCTCGAGAGGTCATCGATTCCAGTCCCCTGCCCTCATGGCAGGACCAAATACTGTCTAGACCATCCCTGATAGACATTTATCTAACCTACTCTTAAATATCTCCAGAGATGGAGATTCCACAACCTCCCTAGGCAATTTATTCCAGTGTTTAACCACCCTGACAGTTAGGAACTTTTTCCTAATGTCCAACCTAAACTGCCCTTGCTGCAGTTTAAGCCCATTGCTTCTTGTTCTATGCTCAGAGGCTAAGGTGAACAAGTTTTCTCCCTCCTTCTTACGATACCCTTTTAGATACCTGAAAACTGCTATCATGTCCCCTCTCAGTCTTCTCTTTTCCAAACTAAACAAACCCAATTCTTTCAGCTTTCCTTCAAAGGTCATGTTCTCTAGACCTTTAATCATTCTTGTTGCTCACATGAAGGCAGACAACTAAATATTGACAAATTTGATGAATGCTTGTATACAAATGCTTGAAGTCTAAAAACTAAGACGGGTGACCCTGTGTGCCTAGTATTAAATGAAGATACTGATATTATGGGCATCACAGAACATCAGAAGGCAGAAAGTTGTTGGAATGATGATAACCTACGGAACATAGTACTATCAGAGTACAAAATATATGGGAATGACAGCGTAGATTGTGCTGGTGAGGGATTGGCAATATATATGTGAAAGCAAACACAGAGGCAAATATAATAAAAATCTTAAATTAATCAAATGGTCCCACAGAATCTCTGTCTACAAAAATGTCATGCTTGAATAATAAAAGTATAACAGTAGGAATATATTACCGACCACCTGACTAGGATGATGACAGCGATTATGAAATGCTCAGGGATATTAGAGAGGCTACCAAAACAGAAAGCCCAATAATATTGGGGAATTTCTACTGTACCCATATTGACTGCATACATGTTATCTCAGGACAGGATGCAAAAACAAATTTTCTAGACATCATTACTCACTGCTTTTTGGAGCAGGTACTCCTGGAACCCACAAGGAGAGAGGCACTTCTTTATTTAGTCCTCAATGGCCCAATCATCTGGTCCAAGAGGTGAATATAGCTGAAACTCTCAGTAATAGAGACCATAATGCAAATAAATTTAACATCCTTATAGGAAGGCAAACACCAAATAAACCCACCATAGAAGCATTTAACTTCAAAAAGAGGAACTATACAAAAATGAGGACGCTAGCTCAATGAAATGGAATAGCCACAAGAGTGAAATGCCTGAAAGCTGCATGGAAACTTTTTAAAAACACCATAATATAGGCTCAAACTAAATGTATGTCAATAATAAATAATAATAATAATTAATAATTAATAAAATGAAGAGGACCAAAAAAAAATGCCACCATGGCTAAACAACAGAGTAAACGAAGCAGAGACGAAAAGGCATCCGCTAAAATTTGGAAGACAAATTCTGATGAGGAAAATAGAAAGGAGCTTAAACTCCGACAAGTCCAGTGTAAAAGTATAATTAGACAGGCCAAAAGAAAATTTAAAGAGCAACTAGCAAAAGACAGAAAATCTAACAGCAATTTTTTTAAAGTACATCAGAAGCAGAACCCTGCCAAACAATCAGTGGGGATACGGGACGATCAAGGTGCTAAAGGAGCACTCAAGGAAGACAAAAGGCTGTTGAGGAGAAACTAAAGGAATTCTTTGCATCAGTCTCACTGCAGAGGATATGAGGGAGATTCCCACATCTGAGCCATTCTTTTTACTTGACAGATCTGAAGAACTGTCCCAGACTGAGATGTCAACAGAGGAAGTGTTGCAACAAACTGATACATTAAATAGTAATAGGTCACCAGGACCAGATGATATTCACCCAAGAATTCTGAAGAAACTCAGATATGAAACTGCAGAACTACTGACTGTGGTAAATAATCTATCACTTAAATCAGCATCTGTACTAGATGACTGGAGGATAGCTAATGTAATGTCGATTTTTAAAAAAAGCCCCAGAGATGATCTTGGCAATTACAGGCCAGTAAACCTAACTTCAGTGCCAGGCCAATTGAGTGTAACTATAGTAAAGAACACAATTATCAGACTCATAGATGAACACAATATGTTGGGGAAGAGTCAACATGGCTTCTGTAAGGGGAAATCATGCCTCACCAATATATTAGAATTCTTTGAGAGGGTCAGCAAACATGTGGACAAGGGTGATCCAGTGGATATTGTGTACTTGAACTTTTAGAAGGCCTTTGACAAGGTCTGCCATGAAAGGCTCTTATGCAAAGTAAGCAGTCGTGGGATAAGAAGGAAGGTCCTCTCACTGTTTAAAAGATAGAAACACAGGGTAGGAATAAATGGTCAGTTTTCACAGTGGAGAGAGATAATTAGCAGTGTCCTCCAAAGATTTGAACTGGAATGAATGCTGTTCAACATACTCATAAATGATCTGGAAAAAGGGATAAACAGTCAGATAGTAGTTTGCAGATGATTCAAAATTACTTAGGATAGCTAAGTCCAAAACAGACTGCAAAGAGTTACAAAGGGATTACGCAAAACCCGGTGAGTGGGCAACAAAATGGTAAATGATATTCAATGTTTATAAATACAAAGTAATACACACTGGAAAACATAATCCTAACTATACAGACAAAATGCTGGGGTCAAAATTAGCTGTTACCACTCAAGAAAGAAATCTTGGAGTCTTCATGAATAATTCTCTGAAAATATCTGCTCAATGTCTAGCATCAGTCAATAAAGCAAACAGCCTATGAGGAATCATTAGGAAAGGTATAGATAATAAGAAAATAAATATCATAATGCCACTATATAAATCCATGGTACACCCACACCTTAAATATTGTGTGCAATTCTGGTTGCCCCATCCCAGAAAAGATACATTTGAATTGTAAAAGACACAGAGAAAGGCAACATAAATGATTAGGAAAACAGCTTCCATAAACAGAGAGATTAAAAAGACGGAGACTGTTGAGATTAGAAAATAAACAACTAAGGGGGAATATGATAGAGGTCTCTAAAAGCATGAATAGTGCTAAGAAAGTGAATATGGAAGAACGATTTACCCCTTCACGTAACAAAAGAACCAGGGGTCACCTGATGAAATTAATAGACATCAGGTTTTAAAACAAACAAAAGGAAGGACTTCTTCACACTATGCACGGTCAACTTGTGGTACCATTTACCAAGAGATGTTGAAAAGACCAAATGTATAACTGGGCTCAAAAAGGAATTAGATAAGTTCATGGAGGGTAGGTCCATCAGTGGCTATTAGCCAAAATGGTCAGGGATGCAACCCATGCTCTGGATGTCCCTAAGCCTCTGACTGCCAGAAGCTGGGACTAGACACCAGGGGATGCATCCCTCTAGCCCATCCCTTAGATGTTTGGAACCCCAGATTAATGGGAATTGGGTCCCTAAATATATCCCAGGGGTGGGGTTTAGGCCCTGCCCCTTTCCTCTGCATTTCACTCCCGGGTAGCTTAGGCAGTTCTTCACTCAGTTTACTGGCTTCTGAGAACACCTGCCTTAAGTATCTGTCTACCCTGATGCATGGTACAGGGAGCCAGGGCACCAACCTTGGGCCAGAGGATTCCACTAGCTGACAGAGTGTCTAAGGGTGAGGTGCTGCAAGGCCTAAATCCCTTTGCACTTTTGCTGGGGCGAATCATTGACATATGAGTCGACGTAAGGAGCAATTGTCTGTCAGATCTCTCAAATCCGGCCTTAGAAGGGGCAATGTGCTCTTCAGCATTTTCAAAATGAATCATTCGGCCGCTTTAGCTCTAAGTTTAAAGCACTCCGGGATGGTTGTTTGAATGCTGCTGTAGCAAAGCAAGATGCTGTTGTATCACCCTAACTGAGGTTTCGTAAAATATCATCCCGGCAAGCCCAAAAGGGATCTCGAGGAAAAGAAAAGGCTATTTGGCTTTTGGAAGTCAGGGAGTAAATAAATGTACAACCTTCCAACTGCCCCCCTCCTCTGACATACACTAGCCCAATTTCAATCAAGTACAATACATTTTCTTGTTACTGAAACAAAGATCAACTCAGGGAACGCAAATGGCATTTCATGAGACGGACAATCTCGCATTTTAGCTGCGCTCATTCCATTAAGTTACGTATTCCGCCTTCTTGTCCACATCAGGGTGTATTATATTTGCTTTTGGTATCATAAGCGGTCAGGACATAAAGGTTTCCTTGACATCCAAAACCAAAGGAGAGCTGCAGAAAACTAAATTGTGAATTTTATATAACGCTGGAGATGTGCCTGGTGCTTTATACAACACAGTCCCGGCCCTAAAGTGTTTGCAGTCTAATCAGTGGTCGATATCATTATTACCATTTTATTATTTTTTTTAATAGCACCCACACTGTCACTGATCTGCCCCTGGCAGCCCACATAGAATAAGCCAGGGGGACTCAGCCTTCTAAATCTGCAGATCATTCCTGATCTGGAAATGGAAGGGATCACGGAGCCGTCACTATTTAGCTGAAAGGAAAGACCCTAAACTGACCTTAAATCAGCAGGTGCTGCGATGGAGGTGAGAGTTGGCAGCAGAGTTCTTCAGGCCCAAAGCTACATTTTATATTAGGGCAAAACTCACAATGGGAGATTTCAATGCTGAAGTCTCATTCACTTGTCAGTATGTGTTGCGGGTCCCCCTCTGTGCCTGACCCACTGGGGCAGTGAGTCTGCTACTGCTACCAGCCTCGGGATGTAGTTCTCCAGCTCAGTCTGTACATGCTGCTGGCTTTAGCTCTAGAGATCCCTGGTCATGGTCAAGAGGAGGGTGGGTGTTACAGAAAGAAAGGACCCGTGGACTCTGTGTCTATGAATTGGAGGAATAATGCAGCTTGCATGGTTTCTCGTCAGAGTGGATCACCTTGGGCTGCATGCCACTGAAGCTTTGGTGGCAGCTGATGCTGAGCTTCCATTGCAACATGTGTGCCTGGTGTGTCTTACTGCTGCCACTTCGCTCTACATGTATAGCTAATTGGGCATTACCTTCTACAGCACAGGAGGCCCTTCAAAGTGGGTGTAGGCATTTGGAAACCAAAAGCCCTTAAAGCTGCATCTTTCTGGTGGAAAATATCACCACAAGCCGTTGTGTTTTCTTTCCTGTATTTGAAAACCACCCACATTTTAAGTAAAAAATGCAGCTGATGAAGGATTTTTACCCAAGCAAAGGGCCTCTTTGCAGTATCTCACCTCAAAATATTTGTCAGTGTTATTTTTTCTTTTCTTTTAATGACTGGTTATGTACAGCTATTTATTAGCCATAAGGGGATGTTAAATGGCCGTGAGACCCAAAGACAGTAGTTGCCATGGAAGAAGGCTAAAAAATGTTCTCCCTCTCTGCGTTCAGTTAGTTGGATTTAAGCAGTAAGTAGCCAGTGCACTTGCCATATAAAAAGGAACACGAGTCATTACTGTGGGTATTTTCAGTGCTAATGCTTTTCTTATAGTAGGAAGATTGGAGATGCAATACTAGCTCATACCATTTGCCCAGCTAGCCTGCGACAATTCCCAATAATAGATGCTGCAAGTGAATTGGGAAAAGCCCCATAGTGGCCAATTATGGAATAATCAACCCCAGGGCCGGCTCTAGGTTTTTTGTTGCCTCAAGCAAAAAAATTTTTGGCTGCCCCCCTCAGCCCTGGGCTCCCCCCAGCACTCCCCTGCTGCCCTAGTGCTGGGTTCCCTCCTTTCTCCCCCACCAGTGCCCTCCCCCCACACGCATCTTCCTGCCGCCCCAGCCCTGGGCTCTCCCCCCCAACCTGCACCCTCCTGCTGTCCCAGCCCTGGGTCACTGGTAACTTGCTCCCAGAGTGGGTCATTCAGCAGGAATTTTGGATGTGCACAAAACACAGACAGGATTGGTTCCCATATGGTTACAGAGCTGCAGTAAAGTGGAACAATTTTCAGCTTGTGTGACTGGAGTATATCTGGATGCATATTATAAGACTGTCCTACATAAATGAGGAAAAGTTGAGGTGCCTTTATTATTCTTTTGTTCCACTCTTTCTTTCTATGGGGAATTTGCCAATGCAATATCACTGTCTTCCTTTTAAACAAATAAAACTTTTTTTTTAAGGCAATGGCTGTGGAAAATAGCAATTCCAGTCCTAAAAACCACTGGGAAGCATTTCTTGCTCAATTTTATCCTACTTTTTCTACAGCAAGTTACAGTGGATCAGTATATTTGATTTGGGAGAAATGAAGTAACAGCTGCCCAAATTGAGCTTGAGCACTCCTGAATTTTGAGGGTGTTCAAATCTGGAAGGCAGGTGCTAGATTCCCTTTCTGAATATTAGCTAAATTTGGAAAGGAAAAGTCAATTTCTGCTTCCATGGCTCAGAAGTGGATATCCTCCTATGTGCCTGGTATCTAAAACTGCCGAAGTCCCCTAGCAGAGCCTCCCCTCCCCTTCATTTTAAATTCTAGTGGGATCCATGTACCTCCCTTGCTAGGCTTCAGATAGAGAGGGGCACTGCCCATTTAGTCCACCCAATTCCTTCTTTGGGGGCTGCAAGGTGAGGTCACACCAGTATCCCTAATCCAGTCTGGGGAAGTCTTCTGAAGGGGATATCTGGGGCAAAGCCTACTCCTTGGGCATACTTGTTCCCCATTCACAGTGCCACCCTCTTCTAGCAGCTCTCCACTCACAGCAAGCGGTAGCCTGGCTCAGCTACCTCACTCCTTCCCCCTCCCTTTCCTGTTGATAGCTGGCAAGGGATTGCTGGGAAATGTAGTTCTTTCCCTGCTCCAGGACTGGCTCTATCGGCAGAGAGCTAGGCAAGGAACTACAGCTCCCAGGGTCCCATGGGTTCTCAGCTTCCATGCTGGATCCCCAGCTGCTCCATGGCTCTGCTTCTGCAGGGTTGAGAGGGGAGGAAGTGAGTTTAAAAAAAAAAAAGGATGGCCAAAATGACGCCCCCTGGAAACGTGCCGCCCCAAGCACCTGCTTGTTTTGCTGGTGCCTAGAGCCGGCCCTGATCAACCCACAGGGAAAGTTCCTTCCTAGCCTCCATGAGTCACAGGTTGGATTATACCTTGAGGCATGTGGATTTATATCCCTTCCAGACTTTAAACAGAAGTTCTATCATTATTAATTATTACACTTACAGCTAAGAGCCCCAGTCATGGACCAGTATCTCATTGTGTGAGGTGCTGGACAAACACAGAGCAAAAAATAATGGTCCCTATCCCAGAGAGCTTAACAAATCGTTTTGATTTTAAGTGTTCAGTACCTTTTCTAAATCCTGCTAAGCTCTTGGCCTCAGTGATCATTGTGGCAATGAGTTCCACAGGCCAAGTGTGCTTAAAACACTTGACCCATTTAAATAAGTAAATGAGAAATGTAACCCATGACTGACCAGGCTGGGTAGGTGTGTTTTTTAATATATATTTGGAAATGTTGGAAAATGAATGCGGGGCTAGTGGATGGTCCTGAACTCCTGGAGATTAACATCTACTGTTGACACATCACAGTGTACTCATGCTACCTTGCCAGTGTGCCTCAGCCCCTTTTACATATGTGATGTATACCCCAAGAAAAGTAGGCAACAACACCACCAAAAAAACAAATAATGTTGGGTTCTTTTATTTAACATATGTTATGCCCATATCTATCCTCTACCCAATTCAATGATGTTTAGTCTACGTTTCTTATGAACAACACAATTTTAGCCTGTGGAACTCATTGCCACCAGAAAACATGAAGGACAAGAACTTAGTAGGGTTTTTAACGTTGATGCTTATTTTTTGTAACCTTATGCTTGTGTAACATGGTTCTCTGTCCCCTCCTAGTAACTGGACTGCATAGATGTTTATGAGTTTGCTATTGACTTTGAGATAACAGGGCTGGGGTTTTAGCTGAGAGGGTAAAGGTTTTATAGACTGTAGATGCAGAAGCTCTGGGTTTGAGTCCTACTAGTGACAATCCACCTCCGAGTATTGTGTTATCGAAGTGGTGGCCTGTACCAGGATCTGAGCTGCAATGAAACTCGGAATTTCAGGATGACCTTCCCTTGCAGGGGTGTGCGCATCTCAGGCTTATACTGTGTAGCTCTCTGTCGCCCTCTAGTGGCCGGCTCACATGGAGTTGTATGAGGCTGTACAGCTTTTGAGCAAAGAGCTGCCTGGGTCTTTTAGTTCAGACAGAAGAGACTCCTGGCTGTTGATCCAGAGATCTCAGGTTCGTTCTGGGTTGGCTCCCAGCACCCCAGCCAGGGGTGTTGCATTATGTTTGCACTTCCGATAGCCTCATCTTCAAGATTTAATATTTCTGATGTAAAACAACGGACAGGAAAAAGCCGTAAGATAACACCAGGGAAAAGGCAAATTTGTGTCCCAAACAAATGATGTCTCATGTACTAAAGAAGGGTTGAGAGGCTGTGACAGGATCCCTGGGGTGCAACCTGCGACTGTGGGACTTCTGTGCCCCCTTTTCTCACTATACTGGGTTGTCTCTCACAATGCTTTACTGGTGGCAAACAGCAAACCCTTCCAGGTGCTGTGACCCTTCAGCACAACCGCACGCGGAGCCCCACACCGAGCTGGATTGCATGAGTGCTCCCAGAGCCACTCATGTATCACACAGAGACACCAGCCAAATCTCCCCAGCTCCCAGCCTTGTGCTTTAGGAATCTACTGTCTTGCACTGCTTGAGACCCTTTCTGCTTGCTGAGACAGCAAATGAAGATGCTGCTTAAAGGCCAAATGTGGTGGTGGTTTTGTGCTGCGGACACTGGACAGCTGTCTCCTGGAATCTGGGCAGGGATCGTGGACTCATTTCAACAGTGGAAGACATTCGGGGCTGGGTTCCAGTCTCATGTCGGTTTGACGCCGAAGTAACTCACATAGCTTTGTTATGTGTATGGCGGTGGTGCTGAGGAACCCCAACCAAAACAGGGCCCTGTTGTGCGAGGTGCGAGCCGAGCCCTCCCGCGACAGGACAGCCTCTGCTCCCATCCTCTCTGTGTGACACTCCTCAGGGTGCGACTGCTGAATAGCTGTGTCTCTTCAGTTCCCCAACCTGGGCTGCCTTTTACACGGCTTGACCAGTGAACAGCCACTCCTGGCCAGGTAACGCAGCCTCCAGCATGTGAGCTGCTCCCAGCTACCCAGCACTGAGCGCTACTCGTTAGCCACTCATTAATTATGCTGCAGAAGAACACCAGCAGATTCTCTAGTGCAAGACTTTCCCCCGGAAATGTTTCCATTCCATATGGCTAAATGCAATGCCTTGCATGGTGTCAAGTATCAGCAGGGTAGCCTCTGCCCATGCATCTGAGGAAGTGGGCATTCACCCACGAAAGCTCATGCTCCAATACATCTGTTAGTCTTAAAGGTGCCACAGGACTCTGTTGCTTTTTACGGATCCAGACTAACACGGCTACCCCTCTGATACTTGACCCCAGAAATGTGTGTCTTGTACTGCCCAGCACACTACTGGACAAAACAAGCTCATCTGAAGTCCATCATTCCATCAATGGAAAATGATATGCACTAGTCTTCTTATCCCAGATGGAGCTTCCCCACACACTTTAATCCAAACACACTGGTGAGATAAAGCAGTGAAGCAAGTTTATTAACTACAGAAAGAAAAGAAAGATTTTACGTGACTACAGGTAATGAGGCATAGAAGTCAGGATTGGTTATAAAATACATAAAAAATAAATAAAATGCAAGCTAAATGTCTGACTAACAAGCCAAATGAACTTAAAAGCAAAAGGGTTTTTCTCACCATAAGCTTACAGCAGTCCATATTGGCTGAAAAGTCTTCCAGCCAGGACTCACCGCCCCCCCCAAGTTCAGTACTTTAAGAGCCGTTGATGGCCTGAGCAGAGATGAAGGAGACTGAAGTCAAGTGTTTTTCTTGTGCTAAAAAACATCCTTGCTGAGTCTTGGTGACAAACAGTCACTTCTGTGGACGTGAGGTTTGAACCGTCCTTGTGATGAAATGCAAATTTCTTGTTAACGCCTCCCCACTGCCAGAGAATGGTCGCTCACCTACGTGATAGTTCTCTTGACTTCGTTGATACCTGTCTGGGGCGCCAGTGTATCTTGGTCTCTGAAAAACTGCTTTGAGCCTATTTTTCTAACTTGGAATATATTACAGCAATGTTATACAGTAAAATCTTATAACTTGACACACGATGTTGGTATGCACCCTGTACCAGGACAAAAATGTTAAGCGGGTGATGAGTTTTCAAATGATCCCTCACAAGGCATACTTTGTACAAAATCTGTCATCATTCTGTAAAAGTGGTGAACATATTGGTATAGATTGTCACACTTTGGTTTGCCCCGACGGCTCAGAGACCTCTTGGGTAACTACCATGGTGCAGTTTACAGTGCTTCACTCCACCATCTTCTGCATACTGACGCAATCACAGCTTTTACAATGTCCTCCGGTGGTACTACCCCTTCTCCAAAGGTGGGGGAAGAAAAGGTGTCTCTTCCCGGACAACGCGCTTTTGTCAGGCCCTACTAGCCAGTCTCTCTCTTCCGCTTCTTCCTCTTGCACTCCCTCCCTGTGTTCTTTTAGCCAGCCTCCTTGTGAATGCGCAAATTAGCTCAGTAGCTGCCCAGCCCCAACCTGGCTGGGAACTCTTCTCCTTAATCAGGCCCTTCCTGGGGCCCCAGTTGGTTAAACAGTGACCAGCGAGCTGGGTCAGTTGCTGAGTCCCTGTACTTTGTCATGCCTAGGGAGACAAGACAGCAAGTGTGAAAAATCGGGAAGGGGGTGGAGGGTAATAGGAACCTATACAAAAAAAAGATCCAAAAATCAGGACTGTCCCTATAAAATTGGGACATCTGGTCACCCTAGTCATGCCCTCACTCTCTGCTGGCCTTGAACTGAGTCCACCTCTCTAGCTAAGATCAATAGTATAGCAGCTGAGCACAGGGAACTCCAACATATTTAGCGTTACGACACCCCTGTGAGGCAGGGCAGTGCTATTCTCCCCTTTGGGGGAACTGACACGCTCAAGCCCAGATCCACAAAGGCACTTTTGGTTGCTAAACCCCAGACATAGGCCTCTAAGAGTACATCTACATTGCAAGTAACCCCACGCGGTAGCGAATCACTGAACCTGGTCAGCTGACTTGGGCTTGCAGAGCTCGTGCTGTGGTAATAAAAGTATCAGGGTGGATGTTCCATCTCAGGCTCTGAAATCCGGCAAGGGGGGTGGGTCTCAGAGACTGGGCTCCAGCCCGGGTGGGAATGTCTACGCTGCTAGTTTTAGTCCCACAGCATGAGCCTCATGAGGTCAAACCAGTTGACCCAGGCTCTGAGATTTGCTGCTGCAGGTTTTTTGATTTGCAGTGTAGACTCTTCACAAAACTGCTGACAAACCCTGTAGGCTCCTAAACTCAGTGCCTGAGTTTTTAGGATATAAGCTTCCTAGGTGCCTATGTTTCAGGCTATGAGCATGCACGCTGCTACTTCCTAGCAAGCCCGGGCTGGGATGATTTAGTTGGGAATTGGTCCTGCTCCAAGCAGGGGGTTGGACTAGATGACCTCCTGAGGCCCCTTCCAACCCTAATCTTCTATGATTCTATGAATCCCTCCGGATGTCTGGATGCCTATCACTGGCTTAAGCCCCGGAGTGATCCACATAGTGGGGAAGACACCTGTCCACCTAACTCACATGAGGGGCCCAATCCAGTAGGCGGCTTCCGAGCATGCTTGCTGGACCGGGTCCCAGTCAAAATCCAGCCAGAGGAGGCAATGGTGCCTACTTTATACCCTTCATCCCAGTGGTTAGAGCACTCACCCAGAATGTGGGTAACCCAGGTTCAGTTAGGGTGACCAGACAGCAAGTCTGAAAAATCAGGACAGAGGGTGGAGGTAATAGGAGCCTATATAAGAAAAAGACCCAAAAATCAGGACTGTCTCCATAAAATCGGGACATCTGGTCACCCTAGGTTCAATTCCCCCTTCTCTGCAAGAGCGGGAGAGAGGATTTGAGCAGGAATCTCCCATCTCTCAGGTGACTGATCTATGGGCATGAGCTGCTCTATCTTACATTGGAGGCTCAGCTGCTGTCTTCTGGTGCCAGGTGGTATTGACCCTCCCTTAGCTGGCCCTGCAGCCAAAGCACAGCTCAGCCAGTCTGGGCCAACGAGACAGTGGTAAATACTTGTTAGACTTTTTCTTCCCATATCTTTAGTTCTCTGCATTAACACTGTAACATCTCCCTAACCCTGGAGGAGACTGGGATGATGATAGACTAAGAAGGTCTATTGGTATCATAGTATCAGAGGGGTAGCCGTGTTAGTCTGGTTAAGTAGAAGCAACAAAGAATCCTGTGGCACCTTATAGACTAACAGACGTTTTGCAGCATGAGCTTTCGTGGGTAAATACCCACTTCTTCGGATGCAAGTAGTGGAGCAAGTAGTGGAAAGTATGCCAGCAATGCCCCTCTGCTATGTACATCGGCCAAACTGGACAGTCTCTAAGGAAAAGGATAAATGGACACAAATCAGATATTAGGAATGGCAATATACAAAAACCTGTAGGAGAACACTTCAACCTCCCTGGCCACACAATAGCAGATCTTAAGGTGGCCATCCTGCAGCAAAAAAACTTCAGGACCAGACATCAAAGAGAAACTGCTGAGCTCCAGTTCATCTGCAAATTTGACACCATCAGCTCAGGATTAAACAAAGACTGTGAATGGCTTGCCAACTACAGAACCAGTTTCTCCTCCCTTGGTTTTCACTCAACTGCTAGAACAGGGCCTCATCCTCCCTGATTGAACTAACCTCGTTATCTCTAGCTTGCTTCTTGCTTGCATATATAAACCTGCCCCTGGAAATTTCCACTACTTGCATCCGAAGAAGTGGTTATTTACCCCCGAAAGCTCATGCTGCAAAACGTCTGTTAGTCTATAAGGTGCCACAGGATTCTTTGTTGCTTCTATTGGTATCATAGAATCTTGTAATACTCCCTGAAAATTTCCCGTCCACTGGCAGCTTGATTTAAGAGAACTTGGGTGGCAGTAGATGGTATTCTGTTTCCAGATGAAAATCGCCAGTGTGCGGAGATCTCCCAAGTAATTGGATAACTATGAGTAAAATGTGGTATGTGCCACAGCAAAGTTCACAAACTTTGTCATCTCAGCTTTGTTGTTTAATTAAGTACGGCAGTCCACTGGAAAATAACAGTCCCCGAAGGCTGCTGTTTCAGACCTGGCCATCCATCTTGGTTTATGTGGGGGCAATGGACAGGCTTGCTGGCTTCATTTCTTTTGGAGGACAGGGTGGAAAGTCAAAGGATTTTTCCGATGCTCTGCAGTTGTTTGCGAAAAGTGCAATTCTCTGTGTGTTTACCGTCAGCTCTAACCAATGGAAACATGTCAAGCTGTGGTAAAGAGAACCGATGTCATGTCCTTTCCACAACAGCCACAAAAGTCTCGAGATGAGGACTCTCCAGATGTTGACTTATCTCATATTCACTGGGCGAGGATAGGTCTCCAGGTCAACCTTTTGACACTCAACATTAGAGACCACTAATGACAATGATTGTCGTAGTTACTAGGAAGGGAGTGAATAAGCTAATGAGAGGATATGCTGGCCTTGCAGCAGAAACTACACTAATGACTCTGGTAAGCCACAGCGATTGCTTAGTGTGACCTAGATGTTTCCAGAAGACTGAGCAGAGTCAGTCTGAGCTGAATGCTTCTGAGGTTAATAACAATACTAGGGGTGAGTCTGACTCCTGCGCTGTCCCCTTTACCCTGAGCCGGAGCAGTATAAAGGGGCTCTAGAGTCGGCTGGGGAAAAGGAAGTGAGGAGGCCATGGGCTACCTTAAAGCGCCCCCTCAGAAGACCCGATGTGTGTGTGTATGGGGAGAATAGGAGGGGCCTGTTGGAGGTAAGGCAGCAGCCTGCAGAGATTGTGGGCAGTGCTGTGGTCCACGGGACAGACTGGGCTGGATGCCGTAACTTTAATACAGAGGAGCCCAGGACTGGGAGAGTGAGAAAGTGGCTTAAATCCACCATAGCTCTTCCTAGACCCTGAGTTCTGTGCTTTCTGCGCAGTCCAGACCCTCACCCACGGTGCCTTTGCCCCACCACACTGGCTCCTGAGTGCTCACTAAATGTTAAAAGGTCACTGAAATCAAGGCTGGTGAGCTCTTGACTCTGGTGTTAGTGGTTGAGCGTTCTGCTTCCCAGACGGTGTTAAACAGGAAGAGAAACACATGAATCATTTCTAGCTTCTGGTTCATTCGATTCTTACCGAGAGTTCTCGTAGAGGTCCAGCTTGCCGGAAGCGTGGTCAGTATTGCCTCCTAGTCCAAAGGACAAGCCTGAAATCAGTTCCCTGGTGTCTGATCCAAACTGGGAGTATATAAAGAAAAGCCTGACCGTACTCTGAAAACATTATAATAGATCTCGGTGCAGGAAGCTAACTCACCATTTCACTCCCACTGCAACGCTCTTTTGAAGGCTTAAGTAATGACCCCAGGGTTTCGTCTTTAAATAAGGGTGTGGAGGATTGATTCGTTTTCTTCTACGCCATCAAGACATGGTAACACTGAATCTGGTTCAAAAATTAAAATGGGGACCAGATTCTTTTAGTCCATGCACACAGCACCTATGCTGCCTTATAATCCCCTTATAGTGGTTGCCCAGTCTTCCACTCCCTGTACCATTAGTCACAGCCCCTTTCCAGAAGAGGAGGGAACCCGGGGCACCCTTTCTCACCAGCAAAACAATTTGAATGAAAAGCCTTAAGTTCCCAGGCCGTCTCAGCGTGAGGGTAGCTGCAATAACACAGGAAGCAGGGAGTGACGATACGCTGTTAAAAGGGCAGTGCCCATCGCCGCACCCTGGGAACTTGAGGGGCGTGGGTGATATTCAGTGTGTGTTTCCCTTAAAGTCAGGGCAGAACTTTTGCTCTATGTGATTTCTTATGCCACTGCATATGCAGCTCCACACTGCAATCGGCAGCTCGCGCAATGTACGTAGCTCTGATTTTTTGGCATGTCGATACACTTATCATTGAAGAAGACTGTCAGCTGATTTTGAAATATCCTTATATTAACTGTCCTTCCTCCCCCCGCTTCCTCTGAATCTTGATGCTCTAGATCATACACTCTTTGGGGCAGGGGCTGTCATTTTATGTATGTTTACACAGCACCCAGAACAATGGTGTGTAATATATCTTTCACCCACCCTTTGTCTGTCTTGTCTATTGACAATATAAATTCTCTAGGGCTGAGGCTGTCTCTCACTCTGTGTTCGTATAGTGCCCGGCACAATGCGGCCCTGATCGTGGTCGGCACTTAGGCACTGTGATATTAATTCTTTATAAAAAAGCTGCCAACACGGGCCAATTGTGGTGGAGTATGAATTCATTTAATTCACGTGACACATGACAGATGGCAGTCACATAACTCAATGCACTACTGCAAGGCGGTCAAATACCACAATGATGGGCCCAGGATAAGCACCTGAGTAGAAGAGGGTGGCATAATTAGAGAGCATAGAGCAAGGATTCCATGATCAAGAAGTTGTAAGAGACCATGGAGCCACTGTGTCAATTTTCAGGACCACGTTGGTTTCAGTTTGAATCCTTCATTACTTAATTTTATGCTAAATGAAGATTCCCATGAGTGTCCTACTAATGGAGCAGTTGAAGGTACCAAAGGTAAATACAGAAATGAAAGGTATTTCATCTGGAAATGAAAATTCATTTAATTTTGCATGATTAAGCCATCTAATATGAAGACTGATGATGGACCGTTAATAAGTCAGCTATTTTTCCTGCGCAGCTTTTGGGGGTGTTTGCATATGCAAATTACTACAAATGGTGCATCCTAATCACTGTCCTTTACATTAGTAATATTTAGATAGCATGGATAGAATCTCAGTAATGCGATCTCTCTTCTAGCTCTTTGTAAGTCCTGAAACAGTTTTTGCACATGTGAATGAGTCTAAGGGTACGTCTACACAGCAAAAAAAAAAAGACCCACAGAAGCAACTCTCAGAGCCCTGGTCAACTGACTCAGGCTTGCGGGGTTTGCACTGCGGGGCTAAAAATAGCAGCGTAGACAAGACATTCCCTCCTTGCTTGGCCCAGCCCAAGCCCAAATGTCTACACTGCTATTTTTAGCCCTGCATCTCAAGCCCAAGTCAGTTGGGCTCACTGTGGTGGGATTTTTCTGCTGGGTAGATGTACCCTATGGGACAGATCTTCAGCTGGTGTATATCAACATAGCTACATTGGCATGAATAGAGCTACACTGATTTGCCTTAAGAGTTATTATTACTATCAAAGTGGGGCCTAGGTGCCCCATTAGGGACGGGGACCCCATTGTGCTAGGTTCTGTACACACACATAATCCCAGCCCTGAAGAGCTTCCAGACAAACTGGGCAAGACAGACAAAGTAGGAAAGGGGAAACAGAGAGTTCAAGTGATTTGCCTGAGGTCACACAGCTGGTCAGTGGAAGAGCCAAGAACGGAACCCAGGTCTCCTGACTCCCAGCCCAATGCCTTATCCCAGAGAAGAATCTAAGGGTACATCTACATTACAACCCCCACAGCTACAGTGCTGCAGCCACACTGCTGTAGTGTAGACACTACAGCAACAGAATGGGTTTTTCAACCGCTGTAGTAAACCCACCTCTCTGAGAGGTGGTAGCTAGGTCAACCTACCTGAGTCTCCAGTGGGGGTTAGGTCGACCTACAAGCATTGCGCAGGGTATGAAATTTTTCACAGTCCTCAGAGATGTAGCTCGTTTGACCTACATTTCAGGTGTAAACCAGGCATTAGTAAACGTGGATTCTGGAGCACAGTTTTGCAGCAAGGAGCAAAATTTATGGTGAATTCCATGGCAATGGAATAATCCCTGGTATGGGACTAATCCATATGGGTGGATTGTGAGCCAAGGACTCAAACCCAAACTTCCCTCCCTAAAAGTTCATAGGAGTTCATATTTGATATTCCAATCCTCGCCCAGCTCTAGTTTATATAGGTCCCTCATTTCTCGGGCTAGCTAATTATGTAGCTTGGTGCCCGAGGGGGTCATTTTTTTTCTAACACAAGAAAAACTCGCAAGATTTTGATACTTTCCAATCTGAACCCCAAACGTCAACCCCGTTTCAGCTTGAAATGTCAACACCGGACACTAGTTCGCGGCTCATCCAGAACAGGATCTGAATAATGCATCCTTGGTGTATCCTTCTATGATGTACTCTAGCTACCACCTCTCAGAGAGGTGGGTTTACTACAGAGGTTGAAAAACCCATTCTGTTGCTGTAGTGTCTACACTACAGCAGTGTGGCTGCAGTACTGTAGCTGTGGGGGTTGTAGTGTAGACGTACCCTTAGAGTCTTCTCTGGGATAAGGCATTGGGCTGGGAGTCAGGAGACCTAGGTTCCGTTCTTGGCTCTGCCACTGACCAGCTGTGTGACCTCAGGCAAAATTTTCGGTTTGCGTGCTACTTTATAACCCCCAGATTACAAAGCTGTACCTAAATGCCCAGTGTTGACACCCAAGAGCAAGCAGGACACATTGCACGCCAGCACCACTGTCACTTGGATATGGCGTACAGCTCTATAGCCAGCAGCCAGAGAACAGATAACCCAATGGATTTTAGTGAAATATAAATGTATGGGATTCCATTTCCCTTTGTCTTTCACATGCCTCATGATTCTCGACCCTACCTGGCTATGTGAACGGGAATGAGGCACTTTCTGTTGCAAAGTACTCGCAGGTCCTGTAAAACATTAACCACCAGTGATGCTCTTTCCCCACCAGGCAGCCTGCACATGGGAAAGTCCAGCAGTACTCATGACTCCTGCAGCAGCGAGTTCCTTCACACGCAGCAAAGACCACACGGAGAGCAGCCTTGGAGTGGGGCTGTGCTGGGGAGGTGGGGAGCATGCAAGAACGCCCCCACCCATCTTGCATGGCTTGCACCAGTGCCGCTCACAGTAGCAGTCTCTGCACTGTGGGGAGCATCCAGGGGGCAGGACTGTGAAAGGGGACGGGGAGGAGGCAGGGTCATAGCCTGCTTCAGCCTGTGGGGTGGGGACTGTTGTGTGTCAGCCTAAAGGTTGGTCTGAAATATGCTTCTCCCCAGAGCTGGAGGAGATTGAACCTGCCTGAAGTACAATCTGCCCTGGTGTTTCTCCTGCGTGACGTAGCTCCCTACCGTTCCCTACTCAGGGCTTGTAGCTGACTGCCACAGTCCGGAGCCTGAGCGATAAAGCACAGTACTTGGGCAGAGTTTTCCCCCAGGTGCCTTTTATAAATCATTCAATCACTGGCATTTCATTTTGATCGAGAAAATTATGTTGGATGCTGTGAGGATTTGGTGGGGTGGGGCTAGGGGCTCCTGGCTAGTGGTAATTACAGCCCTGGGTGCTTCAGAGTTTGGGGTTAATCATCTGCATGTTCTGATTGCTGCAGCTCTGTTCTGGATACAGTGAGCGGTTCAGCAGGGATTCGTGGACATCTGCTGCTTGTAATATGAGTAAATTATCGTAAGCATCAGGCTCGGGTATCGGCTTCCAATTAATGAGCTAAAATTAAGCAATGGTGTTCTGGGGAAGATTTAGTGCTGGTTACCAGCCCAGATTCTTGTTCTGTCTGGTGCAAGTTAAAAATAAAGCACCTCTCTCTCTGAGTCCTGAAAAGTTTGTGATTTGTAGTCATTCTCCTTGCTCCCCAGGAGCTGTTTAAAAAGCGTAGTGCAAACACAGATGGACGTCTCCGGGTAAACCATTTCTTCAATATCCATCCAGGTTAAAACCCAGGTTCTTGATGACTGTCCAGTGGCTCTTTTCACAGCAATAGGTGTAAGGTGTCTGACTAACCTCAGGAGAATTCAATTTTTATTTGGTTGTCAGTTTGACGGTTAACATCGATTTTTATTTTTCAGCCTTTTTGTTAGGTTTGATTGATTTTAATGTTCGTGGTTGTGTGAAATTAGGGGTTTTCACTTCTTTAGTTTTTATTTTTATCTGTTTAAATGTTGACGATTTCAGGAAATAAAGGAGGAGGAGTGTCAGCCAGGAATTTTTTAGTGACGCTGGATCATCGCAGGAGCAAGGGGCGGGGAAGGCTGTGGTCCTGGTGGGGCAGAACAGAGACCCCCAGCCAGGACTCCAAGGGACAGGATTAGCCCCTGGATGCAGGGGAGAGCATCTGGCTGGTGAACAGCTCCTACCCTGGGATGGTCTCTGTGCTCCTGGCCGATGAGTGAGTGAGCAGGGCCATGACAGTGCGGGCCGGGGAGCTGGTGCGGGGGAGACTGCACTTGCTGACTGATCTTGATGGATATTTTTTCTATCAGTTTCCGTGTGTCAAATGAAACTGATGTTTGCCGATGATGACTGATTTCAATCGAATCCTGCCAAGCTTCTGTGTGACACAGTACGGGAGGCTAGGGGCCGTGGCTGTATTTAAGTAGATATTGGTCCCTGAAATCTTTCTCCTCACAGGCCCTTGAGCCAGGCATCCCGAGCGCTCCTCTCACAATCCTGCAGAACTTAAAGCCTGATCCTGGAAGGACCAAAACTGAGTCTCGGCCGCTGAATAATGACCTTTATGGCCAGCTGCTGGCGTAACAGAACTCACGGAACCTACGTGTTTCATAGAAATATGTTTATTGTGGCATTGTCCTTTTAGTCAAAAGGAAAAAAGCTTAACTAATTGGAGCTCTGTTAATGGAAATACATCACAGTCACGTTAAGTAGCAGGCGTATCTATTGACACCATAGTCCTATACCTCTTTCTGCTGGAGTTAATGGGATACTGCTGGTTTCAACAGGAGCTGGATGGAGCCCCCTGATTGTATGGTTATGCTGTGTCCTGATCCAGCGTCTGTTATTATTGATATTACTGTAGCATCTAGGAGCCCTGGTAGTAGACGAGGACCCATTGCGCTAGGGGCTGTATACATACAGAACAAAAAGACAATCCCCGCCCCGAGGGGCTCACAACCTAAGCATAAGACAAGAGACAACAGATGGTTACAGACAAACTGGGGAGTTCAGGTAAACAATGAGACAAAGCTGTGGTCTCAGTGCAGACATCCCAGTTACTATGCAAATGAAGATGAATGCTTAAGAGCTGATTCAAGTATTTAATTGTGGTTCTTTGATCCATCCCAGTGTCCAGGCCTTGTTGCAAAATCAGAACAGAAAGTCACTTCTCTCACACCCCCCCACGCAATCTGTCTCACATACTGGGAAAAGTGCTGCATTTCCAATAACAATTAGTCATCCGTCCATTGTACCCCTCTTCCACCCCATGGTGGACAAAATAAAAGAAAGACATTGCCTTCGTGAGTAATCCCTTGTGTCAATAAAGGATGAACAGGCTCTGCCTTAAAACAATGTATAGATTCGTAGACTTCCGTTCAGCTGCCGTGCGACGGTTTTGACTCCAGGCTTCAGGTTGTTTAATTAGTGACATTAATCCAGTAAATGATGGGGAAATGCTTAGTAATGATGTCTAACCGGGGGCCTTTAGGGGGAACCTTGTTGTTTAATTAGGAGATAATTGATGAGAGTGCATGGAGAACAAGGTTATAAAAGGCTCTTGCATGTCAATTGGTCTTGTGCTGAGCTCAATACAGTAGCTTTTGAAATGGGCTGTTCAAATAAATTGCCATTATTATGGTACAAGGGTTTAAGAGTGGGGTCATTATTCACCATGATTTTTATTTAGTGTTTATTTAGCAGCAGCCAACTAGAGGCAGCCAGGAAAGGAAGGAAGAGAGAGATCAGGAGTAAATTGGATGATGACTGGCAAGGGAGGAATGCCAATGACTGTGAATGGAGGCAGGTTCCATTTACTAATATCCTAAATATATTCGTGGTGCTGAGAACAATTGTCCTGGCAGTGCCAGTGAAGCCACTCAAAGCTCAAATCCTCAATCAAAGCTCCCACTGAAACCATTTCAACTGATCACTGAAATCAATGGGAGTCTTTCCCTTGACTTCAGTGCATTGGGATCCAGCCCTGAGTAAGGACTGATGGCCACATTCTCCAGTCCTTACTTGAGCAAAAAGAGGTGCTGAGGGAACCCCCAGAGGGGCAGGAGAAGAGCAAAGAAAGGAGAGGACCACAAAGGCCAAAGGAGGGCAAGTGTATGCTACTCAGTGACAAAAGCAGCTGAGAAGTAAGGAGGGATGGATGAGAATGAAATAGAGGCTGAGATTTGACCAGGAAGGAGTCAGCTGTAACTCGAGCAGTAAGGCAGAAGGACCAGAAGGATCTGAGGTCTATTCTTGCTGGCCCTGCGCAGTTCTTAATGGATCCGGTGTGCGGTGTAGTGACAACCATGAAATCAAAGGTGGCCATGGCTTTGCAGCCATAATAGAATTATGCATGGAAGGGTGATTACTGGCACTTGTTTGTAGCTTCATTACATAGTCTTCAAATGTCTGAGGAGTCTATAAAGACTGGCCTGGTGCCAATATGTACATGGTATACAAGGCTTTTATGGAGTATAGCTGGAAAAGGAAGCCTTTGCAGGCAGGGGTTTAGAGCCGTTTCATAGCATGTCAATCGCTGTTAAATAGAGCAGTGCTGCTGTACATTCAGCAGGTTTGGTTTGCAAGGGCTGATACAAATGTTTCCTTCAGTTTCCCCGCAAGCGTGTTTGCACCTCCTGAGTTTCACATGGAGATTTTGGTTTTGAAATTTCCCCCAATACAGGGGTGTCCTCTCCTATTACTTCTTACCATGTAAACTGCCTGTCCAGATGAAATATGTCTGGCATAGCTTTTAGCTGCTGTGCAGACTGAGAAAGGATAGCCCACTGGATAAGACGCTGGCTGAAATAGAAGAGATTGGCTCTGTCAGAGACTTCCTGCAAGCAACTTCATCTCTCTGTTCCTCATCTGGGAAAGGAGGCTACTAATACTTCTACCTGTCTCGTCTGTTTTGACTGCAAGCTCTTCAAGGCGGGAGGTGCCTCTCCTTGTGTGTTTGTACGGAGCCTCAGTTTCAGTTGGGATCTCTCAGCGTTCTCCTACCGCTGCTACTCAGAATAATTGGAACTTGTTGTAGTGTTTTATTTGGAGATGTGCCTGACTCAAACAAGCCAGGAACTCAACACCTTTGTAAAAACTGAGCTCTAGACTCAGAACTGAACTTTAAGGCTTGGGAGTCTATCGAGTTATTTTACACAGTGGTTTTGCACTTTATTTTGGTTCCAAAATAATATGATCCTCTCTAAATTAGCATAGGTGAAATGAAGATAATTTATTCAAGGACCTTTTCTAATCATTTCCAAATGTACTGTTAGCAGGTATTGTGTTCTAGCAAATATCCTTTATAGCAGCATAGACTTTTCATGCTTCTAAAATCCAATAGAGGGTAGAATGTGGTTATGAGAAGAGAGAGAGAGAGAGCATGCAAAGGTTAAAAAAGATAATTGTCATGAGGCATTTTAGTTATTTTAAAATCTGAACATCTTGATCTCTTCAATAATTTGTGTTGGGAGACAGTGTATATGTAAAAGCCAGTTTAAGAAAAAACGTTGGTGAAAATATGTTATTTTGGGTCTGACACTGACTGGTACCAAGCATGGAACTTCTGACTAACTTTTCCATTGGATGCCATGTTCAGCAATCTCGGGATTAACTAAAATGCCACATTCTATGCGGCAAACTGGACATAGATTCTGTAGCAGAATCTTTAGATTCTCATAGGCTCATAGGCCAGAAGGGACCGTTGTGATCATCCAATCTGACTTCCTGAACATTGCAGATCACAGAACCTCACCCACCCACTCCTGAAATAGACTCCTAACCTCTGACTGAGTTACTGAAGTCCTCAAATCATGATTTAAAGACTTCAAGTTACAGATAATTCACCATTTACACTAGTTTAAACCGGCAAGTGATCCATGCCCCATGCTGCAGGAGAAGGTGAAATCCTGCTCAGGGTTTATGCCAATCTGACCTGGGGGAAAATTCCTTCCCCACCCCAAATATGGCGATCAGTTACACCCTGAGCATATTAGCAAGACCCAGCAGCAAGACCTGGGAAGGAATTCTCAGTAATAACTCGAAGCCCTCCCCAGCCAGTGTCCCATCTCTGGCCAATGAGGGTATCTGCAACTCACCATGCAGATGGGCCATATGCCACTGTAGACAGTCTCATCAAACCATCCCTTCCAGAAACTTATCAAGATCAGTCTTGAAGCCAGTTAGGTTTTTTGCCCGCACTGCTCCCCTGGGAAGGCTGTTGCAGAACGTCACTCCTCTGATGGTTAGAAACCTTTGCCTAATTTCAAGCCTAAACCTGCTAATGGCCAGTTTATAGCCATTCATTCTTGTGCCAGCATTGGCCTTTAACTTAAATAACTCCTCTCCCTCCTGATCTTTATCCTTCTGATGTATTTGTAGAGAGCAATCTTATCTCCCCTCAGCCTTCTTTTGGTTAGGCTAAACAAGCCAAGCTCTTTGAGTCTCCTCTCCTAAGGTAGGTTTTCCACTCCTTTGATCATCCTTGTAGCCCTAAAAATTCTGTGCCACCCTAATGAGGATTCTGTGGCAGCTTTAGATGAATGTAGGAGGGATTTATTGAATTAAATATGAAAACAAATAATGGTCAGTCCAGTATCTCCTTATGTTACTAAGGCCTGGTCCACACTAAAAAGGGGGTTCAAATTACGTGAATAGCGTAGCTGAATTCGAAGTACCCTAATTCGAACTACTCACCCGTCCAGATGCGGCGGGGTCGAACTCCGCGGCTCCAAGGTCGACTCCGCCACCGCCGTTTGCAGTGGTGGAGTACCGGAGTCGACCGCGGTGCTTCCGGAGTTCGAACTATCGCGTCTAGATCAGACGCGATAGTTCGAACTCCGAGAAGTCGAACTCACCGCGTCGACCCGGACGGTAAGTGTGGACTAGCCCTTAGTATGAGATTAAATTAATTGGATATGACATTTTTAGTTTTCAAAATGCCACACGTCGTCATAGTAGCTTCAGAGTCAACCACTTATTAAGATGAACAGGGCAGGTCCTACATCTCAGCTATTATTTCAGGCTCACTGCAGATGCAGGAAAACAACCCTGCATTGGATTACACTCAGCTCCCACTTTTCTTCATAGCCATGAGGCCTAGAAATGTGTTTCTGTAATGTCAGCTGGAATGCTGGAGCACAGTCATGCTGCAAGCAGAGGCGCCGACTTTCTGATTTCCCGGGGGCTGCTCGACCCCTGCTCCACCGCAGGCCCCACCCCCACACCACCCCTCCACAAGGCCCCACCCCTGCCCCGCCTTGTCCCACCCTGCTCCTGCCCCTTCCCACCCTGCCTCTTCCTGCCCTGTTCCACCCCCTACCCTGACTGTGCCCTGCACTCACTCCGCCTCTTCCTGCCCCCATTCCTCCCCTCTCCCCCAACACCTAGGCCCATTGCTGAACAGCTGATCCTTGGATGGCAGGAGGTGCTGGGAGGAGGGGGAGGAGCTGATTAGCAGAGATGTTGGTGGGTGCTAGGCACCCACTATTTTTTTTCCCAGGGGTGCTCCACATGGAGTTGGCACCTATGTGTAAGCAGGGGAATGGTCCCACTATTGTGGGGAACTTTCCTGGCTTCTGCACTACCCCGGTGAAGTGGGCTAGCGAAAGGATCTGAGTCCTCACTCCCACTTCCTTTACCCAGAGGCCTCCCTGCCCTTGAGGACTCCCCTTCCACTCTCTTGTCTGGCAGAGTCCTCGTAACCCCAACAAGGCTGGGCCCAGGATTCCTGGGGGGCTCAACCCCCAACCCTGCTGTAGTCACCTAGGACAGCGGCTAGGGTGTCCCCACTCCAGGGTACCCGCTCTGCACTAGGCACTTCCCTGACCCACTGATCATTGCATACAACTTAAAGCAACTACAAGTTGTTTAATTAACAATTTTAAACAAGAATAAGGAAAGATGGGAAAGGTTAAAGGAAAACACATCACCCTGCTCCGTAGCAGGGGAACATTACAAACAGTGTCTCTGGACATCAGGGCACTTCACAGTCTGTTCCTTGTAGGTCCCAGGTCTCCTTCTCAGGCCCTGGCTGTGCGGCAGAGATATTGCGGGTTGTACACTTGCAATGGTGGTGGCCACACACCTCCGGGCTTTGGGTGGTGGGACCCTTCTTCCCAGCGTCAGCCCCCTGTCAAGTTAAGATCCATCTCCCAGTCTGGCCTGCAAGGACCCTTGGCTGGGGGTGTCTTTCTGCACTGGGCCCTTTGCCCAAGGTCCCCCCTTGGCTGGCCCCAGTTGCTCACCACACCTGGCGCTGTGGCTGCAGCTCTGCTCCCAGCACAGGATTTGCTCTCTCCCTGGGCTGCTTCTGTGACTCTGCTCCCAACTCTGACCTGCTTCCTGAGCTGCTTTTCTGGCCCTTCTGGATCTAGCACGACTCTGCTCCCCAGCTCAGCTTGGGCCCCTGCTTTCTTCTTAGCTTGGCCCCACTCTGTCTGACCCAGGCAATTCCAGCTCACACGGAGGATGGGACCCCCCTGGCCTCCTGACTCCCTGATTAGCCTGCCTGCCCTGTCAATCAGGCTCAGAGGCTGAGGCTGGCCTGGAGCATTGGCCTCTCCTCAGTCTTTTAGTGCTGGGAGGTAGCCAACCAAAAACACCCCCCACTGAATGTTAGTAAGGGGGCAACAGTCCCTTTACATATGGCTGCAAGGGGCAGTAAGTTCTGTGACCTCAGAACTGTGGCGTAGACAGGGTCCTGTTCTTAATAGAATATTCTTGCCACCAGAGTTTATCTTCCCTTGTGTTTTCATTGAGGCATTTCTCTGTCATGATATGCAAAAAAACCCAAATGACTAGCCCATCTCCTGAGGAAAGGAAGATCATAGAATCATAGAAGATTAGGGTTGGAAGAGACCTCAGAAGGTCATCTAGTCCAATCCCCTGCTCAAAGCAGGACCAACCCCAACTAAATCATCCCAGCCCACTGTACATCTAAAAAGAAGGCAGGTCACATTTATAAGATGGGGGAGTGTATCCTGGCAAGCAATGACTGTAAAAAGGACCTAAGATCATGGAAGATAACTAATTAAAAATGAGCTCCCAATGGGGTGCTGTGGCTAAGAGAAGAGGGTGAATGTTACTCTTGGATGTATAAGTGGGGGAATATCAGGGATGTGGTGTTAGTTCAGCATGCTGCATTAATGAGAGCATTATTGGACTATTGTGTCCACTTTGGATGTCAAGCAAGTGACAAACTCTAAAGTGTTCAGAAAAGTCTGGAAAACATGCCTTATAATGAGAGATTAAAGAAGCTTAATCTGTTTAGTTTATCCAAGAGAAGGTTAGCAGGTTTAGAGTCTAAACCTAAGGTGGACAGGATTGCAGCCTCTGATTTTTGGGAAGAGTAGGGGGCTAGTACTGAGCTACTGCACCGAGGAGCAACTTGCCAGAAAGAGGGCAGGGATGATGGGAAGTAGATGGAGCCATGACTCCGTGCCAACACCCAGTTTGCCAGCCAGTGGTCACCTTGCAGGGGATATGGTGGTGAAGGGTGTCACCTACTGTGCTCCCCACCAGCTGAGCTGAGGCATTCTGGGAGACTCCTTGAACAGTGTTACCAGGCACCTTCTCTTAATATAGCTCCATACTAGTAGCATGATCTATCTATATCAAAATAAAGCAAACAAATCAATTTCTGGTAGACGAGTACCTGGGGCCTGATTCTCTCTCACTTACACAGGGGTAACTCAGTTGAAATCATGGCAGTAACTCTAGATAGACACTGGGATAAGTCAAAGCTGAATCCACCTGATAGATTCCCAGTTGGAGGTGCTGATTTTTTTAAAGTAAATATCAACTCTCCACACAGAAGTGATATTTTATTTTCTTAACTTTTTTCCCCTCATCTCTCTGTCTCATCTTAGCCTTTGAAGAATGACCCCCAAAGAGCGCATCCATCTTCATCACCCAAAGGAGAGAACTTAATAATGGACTTTGTAATAGAAACACAGTCCCACAGGCATCTCCATCACAGTATATTAAACTAAGTTCCCTTGATCTACAATACCAAACTACACAGAGAACGTTAGTCGCAAACTATCTATAATCGCCAGGCGTCAAGTCAGTCACTGAAGGGAATGACTGCAATGTATCCCATTGGCGTCTGAATCCAGCATCTTCAGCACAAGCATTTACCACTCGAGTTAGAAGACTAAGCCCCAAAGATGAGAGTATTAGGAGACTCAGACCTCCCAGCAACTAGAGAGGGACAAAGACACATGTTTTCCTAGCGTGGGTTACACCCACCCAGGACTTATCACTGTATTGATTCAGAGATAGGCAGATGCTGGGCAAGCATTCCTTCAAACTGTAAAACTAGTTCATCTCTGCTGTGTTATGGACCATGACTACTCTGTTGGGATTCCCTCTGAGACCTCTTTCCATTCGGTTTCCCAAGAACTCAGTTTGACTCTAGCCTTAGTCACTCAGGTATCTTTATTTAGCATACAGCAATGCCATGCTGAGTTGATCAGACTCAAACACAGGAGGGATGGATGCAGGGTACATCACAGCTCCAAAGTTACAAAGAAACCCTCTCCCTTTATATACATGACATCTCACTGAATTTACTATACATTGCATCACACCTTTTTGGATTGGCTTGGTTACTATGAAGGAACCAATCCCTGTGCAGCATGTGCTGTCCACACACATGATTGGACTTCCTCTTTACCTCATCTCTACTTTCCGTGTCCCTTGTTATGTAGTTCATAGTAAATCGTTCCCTGGGTGTTCTCCCTCTTATCTGAGTTGGCTCATACAGTCTCTCTTCTTAGCCAACTGACTTAGCTAACTGTTTACTTGTCTTATTTAACACAAACATTCTGTTTTCAACCTAATAATGTATTTCCTTCCCTAATCCTATCTTCTAAAAATGAGGCCCCTCCCATGTGTTAATTACACATTTTAGGACAGGCCGCAGCTACATATTCTAGTGAATGAGTTTACCAGCAGAAATGTTCACCAAAGGGGCCAAATTTTAAGATAATATTGCAGAATAGTCCTGGAAAGCAAATTAATAATCATAAATATTTGGGCTGCAAACCCAATTCTAAGAGTTACACTCACCCAGGCAGGGGACAGAGAGGTACTGTGTGCCCTGTTTATCCAGTCAAAACAATTCCAGTTTGGACTACTGGACACTTGCAACCTCTTGCCCAGAATCAGAGGATGAGGAATTATTCACAGAAACTATTTGCCAAATATTTTTGAGAAATCACAATCCGCCTGTGAGCAACGTGCAAACAGGAAGAGAGGCGAAAATTGACCAATAGTTTATTTGGTGTGGATTTGTGATGGGGCACCTGCCCCACACTGGCCCTGAGAGGGTTAAAGCCATCCTAGGGAGGCAGCCAGAGGAGTGGCTGCAGGGGAAACAGCCAATTAGTGCTGTGGCTGGAGATAATTAGGGCAGTGGCTAGACCAGCCAATCAGGGCCCAGCTGGCCCATATAAAAGGAAGCTGCAGACCAGAGTGAGTTAGTTTGCTGCAGGGAGCCCTAGGGAGAAGACTGGCTTCCTAGAGGGCTAGAGAGGAAGGGCAGGTGCTAGCAGGGACTGGGGGGAGCTAGGGTGAGCTCCCGATGGGCTGCCAGGACTTGCAGGCTCGAGGCTCTGGGAAGAGGGCAAAGGAGCTGGAGCCAGACACAGGAGCAGAAGGAACTGAGGCTGTGGGGAAGTGGCCCAGGGAATAGAAATGGTGAACTGGAAGCAAGAGGCAGCAGGAAGATGCTGTTTGCAGGATCACTAGGATGGGGCCCGGAGTAGTGGGTGGGCTTGGCCCTCCCCAATAGCTGCTGAAGGAGTGGCCTGGCTTTGGACTGCCAAGCTGCTGTGAGGAGAGGCTGGGCTCTTTTTGGAGGAGTCCCCCAGAAGGGGGGGACAATGTACGTGACATGGCTGGAGGGCCATGAAGCAGAAGCTGAGAGGAAGGAGCAGTAGAGGGTTTACAGGCAAGGACAGGAGATCCACCACCACCTGAGGGTGCACCCTCTGGGATTGAGCTGATTCCCAGAATGCCCGGCAGAAGGCGTCAATGTGGTGAGTGACCCCGGGACAGGATTATTCACCCAGCTCTAATGATGAAATGGACTAACTGGCAAAGAAAGTTAACTAAGGGGTGAGAGGGGGGGTGGCGGTCATACAGCCCAAACCAAATGCCTTAGGGTCTGACCCAGTGCCCATAGAGTCAATGGAAAAACTCCCCTTTGACTTCAGTTGGAAGCAGACATTTTTCACAAACAAATTCAGTTGAAAGCCCAATTCTCTCTCCATGAGCTGCTGCTACCTCTTTGTGACTTAGCCTCCAGCCAGGTCACCAAATGATTTCCCCGTCCTGGCTTGGAAAGTCTCTTACCACAAACAGCTTCAGGCAGTCTTCTTACTCACTGCCTCACAGTGCTGCTCTGTCAGTGGCTGGCCGGGGAACCTGGCCTGCCAACTACTCTGGGTTCTGGCTCAGGGACCCTCCCACTAGCAATCAAGGTCTGTTCCCCTTTAGACCTTACTGCCTTTCCCTGAGCCATGTCCTATCTTCCTGGCTTCCCTCTGCTCTGGGTTTGCCAGCCTGAACAATCCTCCCTTCTCCCAGGGAGTGACTGCAGACTTTCCCAGCAGACCCCTTCTGCTGCCAATTTCCTGCCTTTATCATTCCAGCCCAGCTTGTTCCTCCTCAGCTGGGCTTCCTCATTCAATCAGGGGATTGATTAACCACCTGGTTCCTCTGAGCTGTGGCCTGTTGGGTTAATTAGCCCTGTAGATGGGCAGACTCACCACTGCGGTGCCTCCTGCTGGTGACTTCTGGGAATTAGCTCAATCCAGCCTCCGGAGCACCCTCTGCAGGCCAGTGATCCGCCTGTCCTCTGGCCCCATGTCCCTCCCTGGACCCGGTGCCCTTTTACATGGAGTGCTGTCCCCTGGCAGTAACCCCTCAGTCTTAGGGTCTCCCCTCCCCAGGGAACCCCCACCCACTATCCCCACCTCGCCTCAGTATCAGGCTACTGCCAGTCATTGTCTAGCCCCATGCCCTGGGGCAGACTGCAGTATCAGCCACTCATCACTGGCAAGGAGGGTTTGGACCTGCTGCCTTGGCCTACCCCTGGGCTGCCCTCTGAAACCCCCAGTACCTTTTAGCCTAATGCTAGGCCGCAGCCTGGGGCTTTCCAGGCTGGAGCTCCCCAGCTCCTCTGCCTTTCCCCAGCCCTGCTTCACTCAAGTACCTTGTGTCTAGCTCCCTGCAGCCAGGCCCTTCTTCTACAGGCAGAGGGAGACTTCTGTCTGCCCCTGGCTTCTCTGCCATTGTAGGGCCAGCTCAGTCTGTTTGGGGCATGGCCCCAGCTGCAGCCACTTCCCCCAATCAGCCCAGCCTAAGAGCTGCTTTCTCTAGCCACAGCCCCTCCCAGGGCTGTCTTTAACTCTTCAGAGTAGGAGCGGGGGTCCACCCCGCTACAAGCCCCCTTCTCCCTCTGCATTAGCCCTTTCGGGGGAAGTGTGGGGGTGAACACCCCATCCCACCAGACCTACTAAACAATGAGTAAAGGGGGGAAATGTCCACATACATCTGAAAGGTGTTAACATCCAGGACAGAAGAGAATTATTTTGGGTGGGTTGAAGAGAATGTAGGGCCTGATGCAAAGCTCACTGAAGACAATGGACATGGGCTTTGGATAAGACCCTTACTATTACTTATTGATCATGTGTATTATGGTAGTGCCTAAGGACCAACCAAGAATGTGCTAGCAGTAGACAGTCCCAGCCCCAAGGAGCTTACAATCTAAATAGACTAGACACCCACAGGGTGGGGGAAGCAGGGCCGCCCAGAGGGGGGGGCAAAGGGGGCAATTTGCCCCGGGCCCCGGGCTCCGCAGGGGCCCCCAAGAGAACAGCGGAGGCTCCCACCTCCGCCCCTCTCCTGGAGCCTCAGCGCATCAAGCACCGAGTCTCCGCTGGGGCCTCTGAGCCCCGCCCCGCTCAGAGCCGCGTGGTGAGGGGGCGGGGCTGGGAGCTCCAGGCTGAGCTCAGCTCCCTCCGCTCAGCCTGGAGCTCGCAGCCCCGCCTCCTCCCCACGCGGCTCTGAGCAGGACGGGGCTCAGGCCCCGCCGGCCACACGCTGCGGCTGTTCCGGCGAGGCGCTGAGACTCCGGGTGAGGAGGGAGCCGGGGGTAAGAGACTGGGGCCGGGGCGGGGGGGAAGCGGGACCCGCCGCCGAAGCGCAGCCCGGTCTTCGGCGGCGGGGGGCCCCTTCCGTTCCGGGACCCGCCGCCGAAGTGCCCCGAAGACCCGCGCCGGGGACCCCCCCCGCTGAATTACCGCCGAAGACCGGGCTGCAGTTCAACGGCGGGTCCCGCTTTGGCGGTAATTCGGCGGCGGGGGGCCCCCGCCGCGGGTCTTGGGGCACTTCGGTGGCGGGTCCCGGAACGGAAGGGCCCCCTGCCGCCAAAGACCCCGGGCCCCCAGAATCCTCTGGGCGGCCCTGGGGGGAAGGGGTAGAACACATGGGTAGAGTGAACAAGGTGATGGCAGCAAACCTCATAGTAATGCCACAATTATTTTCTTAAGTGGATTTAGTTAGGAGGGAATCAGCTAAATGGAAAGAAAAGGGAAAGGTAGGGGAGGAGGAGGAAGACAGGACAGGGGAAGAGAAGGTCAGGGGGCAGGTGTGGGGTAAAGCTAAGATGAAGGTAGATTCTCTATAACTTGATGTCTTTAAATCATGATTTGAGGACTTCAGCAACTCAGCCTGAAGTTAGGAGTCTATTACAGGAGTGGGTGGGTGAGGTTCTGTGGCCTGCAGTGTGCAGGAGGTCAGACTAGATGATCATGATGGTCCCTTCTGGCCTGAAAGTCTATGAGTTTGTGACTGTGGAAGAGAGGGAGGGAGATGGTCGGAGCAGGGAGCCAGTCGGCACAGGGCAGAGAAAGTCACAACATTCTATAGGTTTGACTAGAACGTTCAAAGGTGGAAAAGGTCCTTGGTTGTGCCCCTGCCAACTGCGGTCTTTCCCTGGCTCCTCTTGGCAGTTCTTCCCCCAAGGCCACATGGTGAGGGGGTGGAGAGACACCAGCTGGATCCTACTTCCCCCAGAATGTGAGTATGTGTGGAGGGGTCTCCCCTATACAGTTGTGAGTGCTAATGGGAGCAGTGGCTCTGCCTAGGCTGTATTTTACCCCCTCCTAGCTGCTTCTGTTACTACAGGCTCCATGATTTATTGGGGAATAGAGCAGTTAAGCAGCTCTATGCAAACTTTTTCATAGATTCATAGGCCCCAAGGCCAGAAGGGTCCATAGTGATCATCTAGTCTGCCCTTCTGCATTACACAGGCCAGAGAACTTCCCTGAAACAATTCCTAGGGCATCTCTTTTAGAGGAAACATCCAACCTTAATTTAAAAATTGCCAGCAATGGATAATCCACCATGACCCTTGGTAAATTGTTCCAGTGGTTAATTACTCTATTAAAAATTTACACCTTATTTCCATTTTCTGAAAAAGAAGTAGAAGCTTCAAATACTGAATTTGAAATCTATAAATCTTTAAAACTTTCCACCCTGCTTTGATTGTCACTGATCCAATATGCTGCCGTGGTACCTGTATTTCAATATACTCAGTATTTTGACCTGTGCATATTGGTTCCCTTAACAAATGGTTTGCATGCCCTTGGCATGGTGGAGACTTAATGAACTTAGTTATTCTATCTGGCTTCCTTTAAAAAAAGAAAAGAAAAACACTCTGAATCTAGAATATATCGTCAGCCTGGTGCTACACAACAGCACACCACTTTAATCACAACGTTGCGAATCACAACAGCACAGTGAGATTGACAAGGATGTTAATTGTTGCCATGGAAGATGCATCAGAATAGATGTAATCTCATAAGAGCATAAAATGGCCATAGTGGGTCAGACCAAAGGTCCATCTAGCCCAGTATCCTGTCTTCCGACAGTGGCCAATGACAGGTGCCCCAGAGGGAATGAACAGAACAGGCAATGATCAAGTGATC
The DNA here is from genome assembly GCF_020497125.1 of Mauremys mutica. Lineage (NCBI taxonomy): Eukaryota > Metazoa > Chordata > Testudines > Geoemydidae > Mauremys > Mauremys mutica. The sequence goes on from NC_059072.1 coordinate 11,900,579, forward strand.
CATCCCCTGTCGCCCATTCCCAGCTTCTGGCAAACAGAGGCTAGGGTCAGCATCCCTGCTCATCCTGGCTAATAGCCATTGATGGACCTATCCTCCATGAACTTATCTAGTTCTTTTTTGAACCTTGTTATAGTCTTGGCCGTCACAACATCCTCTGGCAAAGAGTTCCACAGGCTAACTGTGCACTGGGTGAAGAAATCCTTCCTTTTGTTTGTTTTAAACCTGCTGCCTAGTAATTTCAATCTCCTTTGATTCACAAGTGCTTCTAAACATTTTTAATATATTAAATCATGAAATAAGGTGCAGGTAACTCAGAGGCCCCAGTAGGAAACCACAGAACCAGGGAAATCACCAGGGCCCCTCAGAGGATTCAGGGGGCCTGGGGCAAAGCAATTTCAGGGCCTCCTTCCATAAAAAAAAGTTGCAATACTATAGACTACTATATTCTCGGGGGGGGCCCTGCTGGGCCTGGGGCAAATTGCCCCACTTGCCCCCCCTCTAGGCGGCTCTGGAAATCACTAGATGTTTGGCTGGAGTTCTAGCCTTAGCTGCCCCCATTTTGCCCAGTCAAGGCAGTACTGAAAGGGCCAGGTTTCCTCCCTGCGTGGCCCAGCACAAGCCAAATCGAAGTCCTCTGGGGCAGTGAGTTTGCCTTGACACGAGACATTTGCTGAGTGTTTGGGAAGTGCAGCTGGCTGCGCAGCCATGATTAGCTAGGAGCAGGCGTGGGGGGGATGGAGGCTGGCTGGCTCAGAGAGATGCTGATTCAGTGCCTGTCCTGAGCCATCACCTCCAGCAGAGCTCCTGTGGAGAGCCAGTTGCCCACTCCTGGTGGAACCCCCTGGGGAAAGCAGTGGTGACCCTGCCTCTGATTTCACCTGGGATGAATTCTCTCTCTGTGGGAGCAGGAGGATACAGTTTGAACATACACACCCTGCCTGTAGGGGGCAAATCTGTCCCATAGAGCAGGCAGTGTCCTGTACACGGACAAGGAGAATGGGTTAGACCAGCACAGAAGAGCTGTTTTTAGGGACTGAGCCACCGAAGTCGATGGGAGTCAAGGGGCAGGCCTTGGCTTTGTCAAAAGGTTCATAGACCTTCTGTGCTAATCTGGGCCCGACTTGGAGTAACCCTAGGATGCTTTGTGCCCTACAGTCAGAGAATGAAGAGTCTATAACTGGCTATCTGAAAGCCCCTCACCCCTTTTCTGTGCTCTGCATGCGCTGGACACAGCAGACAACCTAGCCCTGTATCTTAATTTTTTATTTTAAAGAACCTAGTTTCCCTTGGGAGCTGAACTAGCAATAGTTATTGCACCAGTGGTTAGCATACCGGTCCACTGATTAGGTTGCTAGCCGATGACTCAGAAGCCCTGGCTTCAATTCCATGCTCCACCACAGACTTCCTGTGTGGCCCTGGGGAAGTCACTTAGCCTCTCTGTGACTCAGTTTCCCATCTGTATAGGGTGACCAGACGTCCCATTTTTAAAGGGACAGTCCCGTATTTAAGCCCTCCTGCAGGTGTCCTGACTTTTTCTTAAAAACGGACAAATTGTCCTATATTTTCTGTCTCCCCCCATGAGTACTGGTGGGTCCTCCTGCTAGCTGGATCCCTGCTCACCCACCACTTGCCCACCAGTTCCTCGCTTCCTCTTCGGTGGCACTTCGGCGGCAGCTCAATTGCTCCGCTCAAACAGGCTTTTCTTTTTCTTCTTCTTTTCTTTGCCGTTTGGGGTGGCAAAAAAACTGGAGCCGGCCCTGGCCCTGGGAAACCCCAAGACCCTCCGGCCGAGGGTCCTGGCCAGGAGGAGCTGAGCCCTGCATGTGCCAAAGCCCCGCACAGCGCTGGCATGAGGCAGCCTCTCCACCCTTCAGCTAAGCTCTGGAGCATTGGGTTGGGGAAGCGATTTCCAGCCTTTTCACGCTCTGAACCTGCAGGGAGCAGGGGCGTAGCATCCTCGTCACCTGTGCCCCTCCCGCCTGGGTCCTGCTCCCAGGGAGTGTGGGGCTGCTCCATCCCCTAGGACCACTCCCCTCTGGCTGGGTTCGCTGAAGCCCCTGCAGTCAGCTTCCCTGGGCCCTGGCGCACAATGTGTCCTTAGGGCTTAACCCCTTCCTGCCCGCGCTGTAGCCGGGGGACAGGAGGCCAGCCTGGAGGTGTTAGCTGCCTTTCGACACTGTGTGGGCAGGAAGGGACAAGCCGCTTCCAGCCACTGGCGGGGGAGGAGAGAGAAGAAGAGTTCTGCAAAGACATGAGGCAGGTCATCCCTTCCCCTCCTCCTCCTCCTTTGCAGCTGGAAGCAGCTCCCGTCCCTCCCTCCCGCACAGTGCCGAAAGGCTGCTGCTGGCCACGTTCTGGTGTGAACCCTGGCAGAAAGCTGGGAAAGGCGGGCATGTGATTCTGTGTGCCCCCCGCCCATGTGTTGCCTCAGGACGATGTGGTGCCAAGGTACCAGGAGAGGTAGGTCCATGCCGGGAGTCCAGTCAGGCATGGAGGGTGGAGAGCACCGGGCAGGGAGGGTCAGGTTGGTTGGTCACGGGGAGAGAGGTGTACAGGAGTGTGTGTGACACCCCTGCCCATGTGAACCCTAAAGCCTTAAAGATAAGAAGGTAAATAAAAAGAATCCAACTACACAGTATTTCTTTTTAACAGGGGCTCAGTCAACTTGATGTTACTTTGAACGTTTGCACGATGGATTGCCACTCAACTCGAGTAATTTTACCAGGTGTCCCGTATTCAGTATCAGGAAATATGGTCGCCCTACATAAGAGCGCTGTCCTATCTCAGTGGAGCACTGGGAGGATAAACATGTTAAAGACAGTGAGGCTCTTGGCTACTGTGGTAATGGGGGCCAGATAAATACATTCGAATGATTGTGCGGGCAAACATTTGCAGCAACTATTACCCTTAAATTTCCTTCCGTTTTGTACCTTTAATGAAAAGGCTGGGTTATTTTGTCTAACGTCCACCCTCACACAATGTACAGTTAAGTAGACAAACCATCCTCAAATGAGTCATCCTTTCTTAGCAAGGCACACATTGTTTCTGTATAAAGTCGAATAGGAAAAGGGAAATCAAACAGATTGTCTTTATTACCGAATCTGTTTTTCAAAAAGAAAAAAAAAAAAGATCAAAACATTAAATACTCCCTTAGCTTCACCAACACATATTAAACCCTGGTTTTTCACCCCACATCACAAGCTCACAGTTATTATAAGGATGCCCCGAACCACAGAGAAGCAAGGCACCCATGGTTTCTATATAAAGTCGAATAGGAAAAGGCTTCCACTGCCAAAAGGAGTAAATAAAGGCAGCTGTGAAGTAAACCCACTGATCGCAGCCTGAGTCTTTTCTCACACTAATGTCACCGTGATGTAACTCTCTAGACTCGCTCGTGTCGCTCCTGGTTTCCCCCAGCATCAGGGACTGGCGATTGAGGCACAGTGCTTGTTTATGACTGACTCATCTTTTCCACTCTGGAGGGAAATCAAACGGATTGTCTTTATTACTGTCTCTGTTTTTCAAAAAGAAAAAAAACAAAAAAATTAAATACTCCCTTAGCTTCACCAACACATATTAAACCCTGTTTTTTCACCCCACATCACAAGCTCACAGTTATTTTCTATTAGACTAAAAATGTTCAGCTCTGAAAGATGACTTTGGGGGCTAGAGGAAGTGGGGAAGGGCAATATGAACCGTTGGTCATGGTACAGACCTTGAATTTACCAGACAACGGCAAAATTCGGTAACCTATTAGTCATGTGAATTTTTTGGCTGAATGCAAATGATGCAGTGTTTTCCTACAGTATCGTTTTGTGCTAGACTGTTTCTTGGTGTATTCTGCAGCAACTGATGGCCCCAGCAGAGACATGTTGTGTAGGCACGTTAATCAGGATTGGCTCTCACGCAATCCTGCTTAGAAAGTGCCATCATCTTTACTAAAGAGGAAAGACGTTTCTATGAAGGAAGCTCCCAATCGTGCAAGCACTAAAGCACCAACAGAGCTTTACTCATGTGAGCCTGCTGAAGGGTGAGGGTAGAATTCAGAGGCAGACCAGTCTAGTGGATAGGCCTCTGGGTCGGGAGTGGGGTTCTATTCCCTTGACCTGTTGCATGATCTTGCCCAAGTTGCCTTATTTCTCTGTGCTTCTGTTTCTCTTAGGGTGACCAGCCAGCAAATCTGAAAAATCGGGACGGGGGGTGGGGGCTAATAGGACCCTATATAAGAAAAAGACCCCAAAGTCAAGACTGTCCCTATAAAATCGGGACATCTGGTCACCCTAGTTTCTCCTCCCCCTAGACGGTAAGTGCTGAGCTGCAAGAATTGTCTCTTACTATGTGTTTGCCCAGTGCCCGGAACAAATGGGCCTCCGTCTCAGTTGAGGCATGTTGGAACTACTGTAATAAATGGCACAATACTGTTGGTTTTATGATAGCTTTGCTGAGCAGAGAGCAACTAGCATGGCTTTGCCAAGGTCAGGTATCATTCAGCAGCATACCTAGGATTAGAACTCCAGAGCACTGTCTCCTGTTCTTCTTAGATTCTAAGGCCAGAAGGGACCATTGTGAGCATCTCGTCTGACCTCCTGTATAACACTGGCCAGAGAACGGCCCCCAAATAATTCCTCCAGCAGATCTTTTAAAAAAATCCAGTGTTGATTTAAAAATTGTCAGTGATGGAGAATCCACCACGGTCCTTGGTCAATTGTTCCAATGGTTATTTTCCCTCACTGGGAAAAAATGTTACACCTTTTGCCAGTCTGAATTTGTCTAGCTCCAACTTCCAGCCATTGTACCGTGTTCTACCTCTCTGCTAGGCTGAAGAGCCCATTGTTAAATATTTGCTCCTCATGTAGATGCTTATAGACTGTAATCAAGTCACCCCTTAACCGTCTCTTTGTTAAGCCAAATAGACCAAGCACTTTGGGTCTATATAAGGCGTTTTCTTGAATCTTCTGCTCTTGTCACTAGATAACACTGCTATTCTTGTACACAAGACATATCGGATAGCTTGTTCATTACCGGACATTGGATTGCAATTAACACTCAGGGTATTTCTTTTAATTATTTTATATGTATAAGTCATTTTCAGTATATTTTAAATATAATACAGATTGGTGATTTAAAGGAAATTGCACCAGCTCAGCAATCATTTTCCACGGTTAAAGTGTTAGTTTTGTTTTTTAAAATCTTAAAATTCCCATTGACTTTAATAGGTTTTGGATCAGACCTCAAGCAATTTGGATCTGATCTACCCAAGAGCTAGCCTCTCTCTCCATATGTATTATGATGATACTAGCATCAGAGGTCAGGTGAATTGCTCAAGTGAAGGTCCCTGGCTTTGAAATTTTCTTCTCCCTTAGTTCTTGAGAGCCTGTATTTTATGATTTTCAAGATCTACTGCAGGCCCTACCTGTTATTCTAGGCTTTCACTAGAGCGGGAAGGGGATGTCTAGGGGCAAGTTCCTTCCTTAGAGGTTTTTAAGGTCAGGCTTGACAAAGCCCTGGCTGGGATGATTTATTATAATATAATATAATAATAATATTTGTCCTGCTTTGAGCAGGGGGTTGGACTAGATGACCTCCTGAGGTCCCTTCCAACCCTGATATTCTATGATTAAGTTGTAGTGGTTGGAAATGTGATTGATAGAGCTGGTCAAAAAATGTAGCCCATTTTTTCATGAAAACTTTTCATCAACATCATGGAATTTTTGAAAAAATTCAACTATCTTCTCTATAAAGTGATATTAATATAGTAAAAGGTTTTCACAAAACAGTGTGAAATATTTTTGCAACAAGCATTGAAACTTCAGTAATGTAACCAGCTCCTGTGGTTGAGAGTTTCGATATCATAAATGCGAATACCTTGTTCTTATATAGCACTTTTCATCAGTAGACCTCAAAGTGCATCACAAAGGAGGTCAGTAGTATCATACCCATTTCACAGATGGGGAAACTGTGGCACATAACAGAGAAGTTCATTGACAGCAGGCCAGGCATAGAACCCCTGTCTCCAAAACCTTAGGCCAGCAGCTTAGCCACTAAGTTATACTACTTCCTCCCAGAAGGGTACCTTTTTTCCTGTAATTATATAAAGCCGTGGAAGTTGTTTGTTGTGTGGGGGCTGAGCAGGGTAAAGGGATATATATCTATGATCTCTGAGCCTATTAAAATATACCAAATCTCAGCTACTGTAAATCAGCATTGCCTCATTGAAGTCAGAGTGACTCCAATTTATACCAGCTGAGAATCTGGCCTAGTATTTTTTATTTTTGTATAGCAACCAGAGCAGTGGATGGACATTTTATAAATAAAGAAAAATTAACATAAATTAAATACACAATACATCAACGGTTAGTGTGGTATTTCAACCCACATTAATGTCAATGGAAAGTATGTGTATGAGTAACTAGGTGACCACGGTGTAGAAAATCCAGAATATTAAAAGCGACCTAAAAATTCAGACGTACAAGACAATAAAGTGTTAAATAAAAACTGGCATTTGAAAGAGCTGGAATGCTAATTTTACAAGAAGAACTTTTAAGATGAAATTTTCAAAAGGGTTGACTTCAAGAGGAGCAGAGTTAGGCCAGTGCTGAACATCTCACTATATAAACTGTGTTTCGATATTGGCCACTAAAGTTCTTCCCCTGGTGGTATAAGAGAGTCTCTTCTTTTGATCTAAATAGCACAGGGGTGTGTCTGTTTCATAAAGGTGGGCAACGGAGAGGAAACAGCAAAATGAAATAGACATTTTTGCCATCCCTGAGGTCATATTGAAGTTACTTGCATAAATAAGACATTGAAATCTCAAGGCAATATTCAGCTGATCTCAAAGCAGCCCAGGTTGAATATGTGTGCACACATTGGCATTATTCTTCTGAGAATCACAAAGTTCAAAAATTGGAAAGAAACAGCAGAGTGGAAAGAAAGCTGAGTAATAGGTAGGGTGACCAGATGTCCCAATTTTATAGGGACAGTTCTGATATGGGGGCTTTTTCTTATATAGGCATCTATTTCCCCCCACCCCCTGTCCTGATTTTTTTACACTTGCTATCTTAGGCCCAGATTGCCAAAAGTAACTAGTGATTTGGAGTTTGCCTCCATTTGGTCACTGCCCGCCTGGAGACACTTAAAGGGGACAAGATTTGTACAAAAGGCCGAGCCCTCACTCTCTGAAAGTCAAGCTCCTTCAAGGTGTCTCTGTTTTGGCATCCAAAAATGAAGACCCCAGAATCACTAGTAACTTTAAAAAGAACAGGAGTACTTGTGGCACCTTAGAGACTAACAAATGTATTTGAGCATAAGCTTTCGTGGGCTACAGCCCACTTCATCGGATGCTTATGCTCAAATGAATTTGTTAGTCTCTAAGGTGCCACAAGTACTCCTGTTCTTTTTGTGGATACAGACTAACACGGCTGCTACTCTGAAACTAGTAACTTTGAAATTCTTGGCCTTAGGCCTGTCTGCATGGGGAAATGGACCTCCATAGCTATTCCAGAATAGGTCTCATATGGACACACTTTTTTGGAATCATGAAGTTAGTCTGGAAAAGCTAAAGTGCTTTAAATTCTCACACACACCCGTCTGGAATGACTTTCCCATGTAGACAAGACTTTAATACTAGAGCAGAATCCTTTTTAAGGAGGCAGGGTTGGAGCAGTGGGCTGTGACTCAAAAGCTATAGAGTCTAGTCCCAGTTTAGCCACAGGCCTGCTGGGTGACCTCAGGCAAGTCATTTCCCCTCTGTATGCCTCAGTTTCCCATTTTTAAAAGGAGGCTGACCTCCTTTGTAAAATGCTTTGAGATCTACTGATAAAAAATGCTATCTGAAAGTGAGGGATTATTCTCTGTAGAGAACTCAATGATTGAAAGGTGCCAGGCTGACAACCTTCGAGCCTAAGTGCCTTTTTTTCACAGAAGATCCATTGGCCTTGTGAGCTTTCCTTCTATACTCTTTCAATCTCCACCTGCATAGAATTGAGAGAGGAATCCAGTATCCATGGCCCATTCAGTCCTGGGCCTCTCTGCTGACATTGGCACTTAGTGTAAATCCTGGTGATGAATTTTTGCTGTGGACACGCATACCGTAGGAACTGAAGTCTGATCATGCAGCTCATTTCACAGAAGATACCAAACAGTCTGCAGAGTCCAGTGGGTCATTATTTTGCCCGCATTGAGCCAGTAACCTGGAAGCAAAAGGTTTTTAATCCCACTACAACCCCCTTGAAACATCCTGTCCCAGATCCCTCCCTCATTCCCATGGACATTTTGGTCTAAAGCCTAATCGCAAAAATGCCTGATTTGCAAAGTCATCACTTTGCCTTTGCCAAATCGTTCTTGGTTAGCGCCTTAATTCTCTGCAGCAGCTAGGGATCACATAGCCCATAATGCAATTATTCAGTAGAAGGGAGGATGATTCTGTACTATATCGAGTCAAACTGGTCAGGGAGAAGCCAGGCGTTGTGTTCATGTACAGCAGAGAGACTAAACAGGGGGAGGAGTAGCTCAGTGGTTTGAGCATTGGCCCACTAAACCCAGGGTTGTGAGTTCAATCCTTGAGGGGGCCATTTAGGAATCTGGGGCAAAATTAGTACTTGTTCCTGCTAGTGAAGGCAGGGGGTTAGACTTGATGACTTTTCAGGGTCCCTTCCAGCTCTATGAGATGGGTATAGCTCCATATATTTAACACAAAGATAGTGAGCACAGCTTTGATCTGCCCAGACACCATCATTCATCCAACTATCTAAGCAGGATGTGAAGCCATTTCCAGTGAGTTACAAAGGCCATCAGCAGGCCTTGATTTCTTTCCCCCCACACTGCTGAGGGGGGACATGTTAGATTCACTGTTGAAAAGGCTAGAATAATGACTGTGTGCTCTTTCCAGAGGCAAGGGAAGGAGTTGGTCTGAACATTGGTGTCAGATCCCATGTGAGTCTATCTGTATATCAATATGGCCCTCATCACTATAGCAACCAAGCACCTCACAGTCATTCATGGACTTATCCTCTTTAATATCCCTGTGAGACAGGGAAATATGATGCCCATTTTACAGAGGGGGCACTAAGGTATAGGGTAGGTTAAGTGACTTATTCTAGGTCAGTGGCAAAGCCAGAAAAAAAACCCACACAGGTCTCCCAAGTTACAGGCCTGTGCCCCACCCACTGGACCATCCTTCCTACTAAATGGTCTTCAAAGGATTTTAAAAGAGAGAGCCCAAAGGCGGCTGGAGATGGGAAGAAGGTCTAGAAAGCAGGAAGCCTGTGGTGGTGTGGCTCTGCCAGCCCACTGCTACACCCCTTTACGGAGTGCAGCTTGCTGGGCCCGTGGAGCCAGCCAGTTAGCAGGTTGGGGCTGACACAGGGGGCCCACCTCTGCCTTTCATTGTCTGCAGAATCGGCACCCCCCAGGAAGTAGCAATGGGACAGCCCCTGCGCTTCTTCAAGTGCAACGACTGCAAATCCGCTTGGCCCTTGTTCAGGCCACTCAAGCAAAGTCTCCGGACGCCCTTCCCCTGTCCTGTGCACCTGCACCAGAGCTCACAAGAATCTAGCAATGAGTCAGCACGGGCTTGATAGCCAGATGTCGAGCTGATAACACAGACAGTGAGGCAAACAGAAGCGGGGAGAAGTAGAAGGCAGAGACAGAACTCTGGAAACTGAGCGAGAAAGAGCTGCCGATCTGGGCTCAGAACAAAGGTGCCCTTCAGAAGAGAGCCAGGTACTGAGGGTCCAATTTTGGTCTCATGTACATTAGAGGCAATCAGTGCCACCAATGGAGTGACACCAGAGTGAAACCAGAGTGAGAGCAGAAGCCGGCTCTCAGGTAGAACACCCCAGTGCATTCTGGGTAATCTTCCTTGGCAAAAACAATGTCTGAGGTAAAACTTTGAAACTTTCTAAATCTCAAATATTTTGATTATGATCAATCTTGTTAGGGGGAGATCAAACTACTTCAGAGGCCAGGGGGAATCTGGGGTAGTCCTTCAGGGACCTACTAGTGAAGATACTTGCTAATCTGTGTGGCCTCGTACGCTGCACAATGGCAGAACGTTTGTCCTCAGGCACATGCGTCAGCCGTGGCAGTGACAATGGATCAGTGGCCGGGGAAGTGAATGAATTTCATTGTAGGGGCCAGGGAAGATTATGGTGGCATTGCCTGTAGTGCCAGGGAGGCGGTGCCAGAGAGTGCGATGAATGTCTCCCCATTTCCCTTCCAGCCTGACACTAATAATCCAGGGCACATTGCCTAGGAAAACGATGAGCCTGGCGTTTGAAAACTGGAGAGGTTCCATTGAATTGCAGGTGTACGGAGAGGGAATTGGTAGAGGGATGTGCTCTGGGTTACCTTAAACTGCTGCTAGGGATGGATTTTTCAGTCACATCCAGGGCTCCTGGAGCACAAGGACAGGGGCTCTTGCTGAGCATTTTTATCCATCTGAAACACGAAGTGCAATCATTTTGCCTTTTCCTTCTAGGAACAACAAAGATCATGAAGCACAAAGGGCAGCTGATACAAGCGCTGCAAGGTTTACACCCTGCAGTTACCGTGGGTGCTTTGATGCCTGTTTCCTGTGTCGAGTGAAAAAAAAAATACTGTGCCCGTACATTTTTTTGATTTCCTTTTAAACTGCGTTTGATGTTTAAACTTGCCCTTGAGGCAGAAGGCGGGCCCCTTTGCTCCTCCCTGCCCCCTTCTGCCCTGATCTATGGGGAAGGCCCCCAAAGGAGGCCACTGGAGCTGCTGTGCGGAGCTTTTTTAGGCCTCGAGGCTTCAAGGAACAACACACAGGTGTGTCTGTGAGCACATGAACCCCAACTAGAGACTCCAGGGGGGCTCTGCACCCTAACCCTGCCCTACAGCAAAACCAGATGGGCTATAAGATCACAGCCTGGATCGGAGGGAGACCTTTGGTCTAGTTTATTTACTCATGGCTTTGTGTGTGCATGTTGGAGAGGTATGGGGGAGGGGGAGAGGCTGAAGCCCCCTCCCCCTCTGGTAACCAGAGGAAGAAGATGTTGTCTCTTGTGGTTAGAAAACCAGACACGTGTCAAACATTCGTACTCGAGTCCTTAAGAAAAATATCACGTGAGCTTCAATACAGCTTGCGGCCAAGCCCCAGGCTGCTGGGCCTGCCAGCGTGTTGTTTGGAGTGGAAAGAAATGGAACCGAAGTGGCAGCAGAGGGGATGGTGCGGTACTTTGCGACGGTTTTGCATTGTGGGACTCTCTTCCCAGCCAGCAATACGGGATGGACATAGTATTTGCATCCTCTGATCCTTACTCAGGACCCCCCTGGTGTAGAACAGCAAGTTGTGGCCCATGTGCAGAGTAACCCCCCCTGAGAAATAAGGTTTTGTGAATTTTCTGCCATAAAGGGTTGCTGTTTCTTTATAAAAGCAGATCACGTGCTACTTCTCTGATCATCGCTCCATGGGGGTGCTAGTCACCCTCACCGAGAACCAAGAGAGGGCAAATGGGTTTCGTGCAGATAACCCCATCCGGCCTGGAAATCAGCAGGTTGTGAGGCAACCTCTCTGCAGCCAGTAGTCCAGCCTCGGGGCTGGAAGAGCAACTGGAGCCTGGCCCCAGATCACAACACTGGCATCTAGGTAAGTGGACAGCTAGGGCCATGCCCCTGGGCTGCCCTTGGCACATCAGTTTAATCCAAACCAGCACACAGCCCTCGCCTTGACAGCAGACCGGGGATGCTGTGGCCTCCATGTGTGGCTGCTCAGGTAGGGCTAGCACAAGCCTTACATGGCAAAGAGGCTCTTACTTATAGTGCAGCATCACCCACGGGCTCCGCAGGGCCCCGTTGCGTTAGGCACACATAGGGCATGGCTACCCGGCACATCCAGCCTGGGTCTGTGGGATCTGGGCTTGTGGACTCAGTGTTTCCAAGCCTGTGCTTGAGTGTCCACGCTGCATGGTAAACCTGGGTTCACAACTGCTAGACCTGGGTTTCTCAGCCACATGAATATGTCTATTCTGTGCTATGCAGACCTTTGGATCTGCGGCTTGAGCTGCATCCACACAGCAAAACGACAGGGCTCAGTCCCAAATCACAGCAGGACTCGGGCTCTGACCGGGTCCTGAGTGCTTGCTGACCTGAGTCAGACTTTGTGTGAGGCTCATACCTGAGTCGGAGCCTGGCCTTAGCGTGCTGGACATACCCTTAGTGAGAGACACCAAAGCAATGTATAACTGACAGAACAGACAACAGGTTTGAGGGTAAGAAAGGAAGACAAAGAGCTGAAGTGACTTGCCCAAAGTCACATAACAGGCCAGCAGCAGAGCAGGGAACAGAATGTGGGTCTACAGAAGCCCAGGCTAACGGACTGGCCACTAGACCATACGGGCCACCTCTTGGCACCTGCTGATGAATGTCACTGTATGTGTCTTTGATCCTATTTCTCACAGCTGCTCAAAACATTCACTACTTTTCTTCCCCTTGCCTCCATGTTTTGAACAGCCATGATACCCCTTGCAACGTCTAATTCACAAACATTTTAACAAAGCTTTTCATAAAGATTTCAATAGAAGTTTAAAAAAAAAAACCGATGTTTTTTCACTTACCTTTACTAGTACGATTTAGGCAAGAATGTGGAAACCCAGTATGCTCTGTTTAAATGGGCGTAAGCTATACCGTTTTATCCTCAGGCACAAAAAAAAAAAGCTCAACATATTTTTATAGCACAGCACTATTCATCAAAACACTCCCTTTCCCGATTTCTACTAACTCGTTTTAGTGGAAGATTACCCTTGCTAGGATTTTCCCCCCCAGCATGCTTTGCTGGGGCTGACCCTTAAACAGGGTGGAGCCAAATGGCTTTAACCCTAGAGTAGCCATCGAATCACTGGCAGTTGCAGCTCTTCCTTTTCATGCTGGTAACGACTAGTCGTGTTTTCTATCTCTTATTGGTAAGGCAATGGCAAATCAACTTCTATTAAGACTATTTCTTGAGTCTGAGGATGCTTCTTTCTGCTCCACATGTATTAAGTGGCACATGTTTTAAGGGAACCATCCTTGAGTGAAATGACCTTTTTGTGTTTGGACAGTTATGGACTCTTCAAAAATGACCAGTCGAGTCACTTTGCAAGCACCTTCCCCTGTGCCTCCCCCCACCCCATGGAAACAATTTAAAGACTGAATTAGGCTTTGAAGTCGTCTGGCTGGCTCTGTATCATCTTCACTCGGAGCTGTGGTTGTTAGCAGGATGGCGTGATGCAAGACCGTTGCTGTAAATTAGGTTGGAAAGCTTGAGGAGGTAGAATAGGAAGCTTCTATGTTTAACCATCACAGGGTGGTATGGTGAGCTTTTCTGAAGTGTGGCCAGTTCCAAAGGCTCCTTGGTATAGCTGCTCACTTGTAAAATGTCATATAAAATTGCATGCCCTCTGGATGACACAGGTCAGAGAATGTCACCTAGTAATTGCTGCACTAAGCTTAATAACTTATGGGTGAACTGGAGCATTTCCAGTTAAGGAAGCTTGAATCTCCCATTACTATTATTCCTTTGGAATTGTATTAGATTATACTAGGTTTGCTTGGTATATATTTTTTGTTTTGCTTATCAGAAGCTAGTAAATGAAATAGAGATATTGCCCAATTCTTTCCTATTACAGCTTGGAAGAATCTTTAGTAACACTTGAAGGAAGTAGTGTAGGTAGGATATTCATCTTAACTAAACTAATGGGAGCAGGCAGAGACAGAGAGGGGTCATGGCATCTTTAAGGGTTTAGTATTGAGGTTAGGGGGAGTAGATTAAATGTTGTCAGTGTAAAGCAAGTGAAATCTGTCCCTCCCAGATATTTAAAGCATTTAGAAACCAGTTAATTTGACTTTGCTTTCCTAATTTGTTGCCAAAGGCGTTTTTTCAGCTTTGGACATGTTTAGCTAGGTCAGGGGTCAGCAACCTTTGGCACCCAACCCATCAAGGTAAAGCTGCTGGTGGGCCAGGCCAGTTTGTTTATCTGGAGCGTCCGCAGGCACAGAGCCCTGCAGCTCCCACTGGCCACGGTTCACCATTCCCGGCCAATGAGAGCTGCGGGAAGCAGCGTGGCCAAAGGATGTGCTAGCCACTGCTTCCCACAGCTCCCATTGGCTGGGAATGGTGAACCGCGGCCAGTGGGAGCTGCGGGGCTTGCAGATGCTCCAGATGAACAAACCGGCCAGCCCACCAGCAGTTTTATCCTGACAGGCCGGTGAGAAAGGTTGCTGACCCCTGACCTAGAAACACCATATTCCTCTAATACCGTCTAATGCTGTCACATTCACTCAGACATAACAGATTATCATCTGCAAACACTGGGATCTGGTGTTCCTTCATATTTCCCATAATGCCGTGCACATCTTTTGCTGCAAGGATTGCAACTGCTAGCCAACAGGAATGGGAACAATGGGCTTCATCTCCTAATGTAAAAGGTTCTAACTGTTTGCCATTCAGGTTGTCATGGTGAATTCTTATCCTAGTATATAACCGTATAATCAGAGAGTACAGGACCCCTAGTCATGGAGAGGATCCCACTGTGCTTGGTGCTGTACAAACTCAGAAGGTGATTGTGAGTTCTTTGGGTCCAGGAGTCTTAGTGGTGGTTGTTTAACACCGTTAACACAAGGGGGCACTACCCCCTTTCTGGGATTTTTAGAAACTACCGTTATAGGAAAAATAAATAATGCCAGAACAGTTTGACAGATGTCAGTCAAAGTGAAATTTCCCAACTGCTGCAACAAAGCAATTCCTTGACACGCCATCAGAATTTGTTTCTGCACTTCCCGGTGTTGCTCCATGTCTGTCTTGTCTCTTGTGAAATGCGTCGCTTAGTTTGATTGCACTGGTTTGGATTATGCAGCAACTTCTTCAGCTTCCTAAAATCTCCTAAAGTGCCTGAGAAATGCACATCCAAATATGGTAAACAAGCCAAACCCTACTAGGCTCTGCTTAAACAGAGCTGCTGCAAGTGACTTTGGAGTCATTTTGGACAAGAATACTTGGAGCCTTAGTCATTTCTTGGACTCTTCCACTATCAGCCACCTATAAACGCCATCACTTTTGGTTGTTTGCCTATGGAGGGTATAACAATTCCTTTACCCAGCTGGTTGACCACACCTAAGCTGGTGATAAGCAATGACTACTGCTTGGTGCATCACACTTCCCCATTCCTACTATGACCATAACATCCTACAGTTGTAAGTTTTTGGGGGGAAGGGGCTGGGGATCTAGGGGCTGTACAGATATTTAAGAAATATGAGGCCCTGCTCTCTGATTGGAGCCTCTAAGCACTGCCGTAAACCACATAATAAACAATAATGACTACTTTGATGGCCTTCATCTCTTCAACACATGGCAAGATGGACTACATTGTTATCCACAGGAAGAGATCCTTAAGATCCAAACACACAGGTCCCTTGTTACATGTCATTCCATATTCTTTATGAAAATATGCTTATGATATGAATATGACATCAGGGCCACCGAGAGCAGGTTCGGGCCCCGGTGAAAAAAATTTTTCGGGCCCCCCAGCAAGGGCGGACTGGCTGAACAGGGCCAACGAAGCCAGGGAAGCCAGGCCCCGGGCCCCCTTCCGGACCACTGGGCCCCGGTAATTTGTACCGGCTTCCCTCCCCTCTTGTCAGCCCTGTATGACATAACTGAGATATACTTTATGCGAGATAGCTCATGTTAGATATCATTGCAAAGGTTCTGATTTACTGAATGCGATTATTCTATTTGTACGCATGTATCATTTCTGAATCTGAAATTGGAAATATTGACTATGTATCTGTATTTCAACTATGCTACAGTACTTTGGGTGATGCCCACTGCCAACACTTCAGGTACAACAGTGGAAAAGCCAGACAGGGCCGATGGCCCATCAGCAAGGACAATGGATTGTAAAAGATCTTAGTCTTCCTGTGACCATGTGGGTCAGCCTGTGAAGAATGGCTACAAGAGCCCTGCGGCGTCCGGTGGTCTTGTCACCTGATACTAAAACATTACCTGGGACTTCCTGTAACTTTCCTCTTTAAGGGACGCGGGGATCAAACTAGGAAACAAAGGACTCCCACCTTATGCAAATCCTATTTAAGGGTGGGGAGTGAGGTAATCCAAGGTCATCAGTTCTCCCCTGCTACTCCACCCAGGATGACTGCTGGAAACAACTAAGACTGAACAGGGGGAAAGAACTGTGCCCAGCTTGGAAGGGCATCTGGCCTGTGAAGAAGATTATTAGAACCACATTTAGGGTGAGAACTCACGTGTAACCAGTTTCTTTAGTGTAATAAGTTTAGTTTGCGTGATCTGTTCTATTTTCTTAGTAATCAGCCCTGTTCTGTCTGCTACCTCCTTAACTACTTAAAATACACCTGTTCTAGTTAATACATTTACTTCTGGTTTATAATACAACCCAGTTTGTGTGATTGCTAACTGGAGAGGTGAGAAATTGTGCATACCCTCTTCCATATTGAGGGAAGAGGCGAATATAATCTATCTTTGGGTCTGTACTCCAAGGGAGGTGGACATCTGAGTGCTGGAGCAAGTCCCTGAAGCTGAGTCTTCCCAGAGCTGATCTGCAGCTGGGTGTGACCCTGCCTGTGTGTGTGTTAGAGGAGGTTTAAATAGCCTGGCTCAGCAAGACAAGTTAAAGGGGACCCGTGCTGGCAGAACAGGTAGATTCAGTGGTATCTCAGCACATCAGGTAACTTCCCAAGGTCTCCAGCCTGTCACACTCATATTAGGCTAAAGAGAATCCTCTTCTAGATATGGCAATATTAGGATTATTTATTGCTTTAAAAATCTATGAACACAGAGGGGGTAAACTGAGGCACAGAGATTGCAGTGACTTCCACAAGGTCACACAGTGTGCCACTGCCAGAACTGGGACTAGATCCCAGAAGCGTAAAAGAATCAATTATATCTAAACAGCTGTTTTGTTAAGATGACTCTCAGCCCCTCCTGGTTAAGCATCAGGACTCAAAGGAGTTAGTCGTTTACAGAAGATAATAGCAAACTTAACAAGAAGCCCTAAAGGCCACAGAGGCTGTTTAGAAATGATCAAGAAGAAAATTGACTTTGAATAAAAAACAACATAGGAAACTCATTAACCAAGAGAAATCCAGCTATAGTCTCTGCTCATTTCTTGAGGCCCTGTGCTCTGATTCAGTCATGCATGTTAAATATTTGGATTGTAACTACAGAAGTGTCAAAAAAAATTAGGACTGGGAACTGATTGGTCTTAATCAGTCAATTGGCAGGCAGCAAATTAATGTGAATTTGAGAAGAGGTGTCCGTGTGTTTAACAGAATAGAACATATTTCTGTGGAAAGTGCATCCATTCCTCAAGAATCATAGAATCATAGAATGTCAGGGTTGGAAGGGACCTAGGGAGGTCATCTAGTCCAACCCCCTGCTCAAAGCAGGACCAACAACAACTAAATCATCCCAGCCAGGGCTTTGTCAAGCCTGACCTTCAAAACCTCTAAGGAAGGAGATTCCACCACCTCCCTAGGTAACCCATTCCAGTGCTTCACCACCTTCCTAGTAAAAAAGTTTTTCCTAATATCCAACCTAAACCTCCCCCATTGCAACTTGAGACCATTACTTCTTCTTTTGTCATTGGGTACCACTGAGAACAGATGAGCTCCATCCTCTTTGGAACCCCCTTTCAGGTAGTTGAAAGCAGCTATCAAATCCCCCCTCATTCTTCTCTTCTGCAGACTAAACAATCCCAGTTCCCTCAGCCTCTCCTCATAAGTCATGTGCTCCAGCCCCCTAATCATTTTTGTTGCCCTCCGCTGGACTCTTTCCAATTTTTCCACATCCTTCTTGTAGTAGAGATACAGTGAGTGGTGAAAAATTGTTTAGGCAGGGTGATCTAGTAGATAGCACACTCTCATGGGACTCAGGAGACCTGGCTTCTATTCACAGCTCTGTAATTGGCTGCTCGGGTGATCTTGGGCAAGTCCATTTCTCTCTCTGTGCCTCAATTTCCCTAACTGTAAAATGGAGATAATGCTACCGATCTTCTTTGCAATGTACTTTCAGATTTACTGACGAAAAGTGCTATATAAGAACAACATTTTATTATTAAAATGGGTCTGTCACCATAATGCTAATTATACAACACAAATGATAGCGATAGGGGTAGATATGGGAGTGAAAGGTGAATACACCATATAACAAGGAAATGGTTTACCTCTGAATGGTCCTAAGAATGGACAATTGAACTGAACCCCTCAGGGAAGAAGGATAAGAAACAGTGACTCCAACAATTTACTTTGTACGTGGTCATGGAGGTCGTGCTGGTTCAGCTCCTATGAAGCCTTAACCTGATTTGAGAGTTGATTACTCAGTACCGTCTTGGGAACTTGGACTCCATCCCCAACTAGTGTGTCTCAAGAATGACCACTTAACAAGGGATGGGGTGGATTCTCCATCACTTGTGGACTTTAGGTCAAGATTAGATGTCTTTCTAAGAGATATGCTGTAGTTCAAACAGAAGTTATGGGCGTGATGCAGAAATGACTGGGGGAGGTTCGCTGGCTGGGTTACGCAGGATGTCAGATTGGATGATGATCGTGGTCTCCTTAAAATCTATACAAATCTGAGCTACTCGCCCATTCATTGAATGCAAGGTGATCCACACAGATTAAGGGCTGATGAGACCATATCTTTGGGTCTCCAGTGTATATTGGTAATGACCTCTTATGATATCATTTAGCAAATGTGTTCCCTCTGACATCACACCTTACACTGAGATGTTTAGAGACCCCTCACTTTCTACGTATGAGGCGCCTGTGGTGCCCTTTAGTGATGACTAATGTGGAGATGAAGTTTGTTGCTATTCCTTGACATTGGTTCTGGCTAGCTATACATTTTTTGTATCAGTCTGTGGCTTCTTGGATTTCTGCAGTACAACAGTCTTGAAGAGCCAAGTGGAATCATTCCTAGATCACTGAAGATGGGAACGGGATCACAACCACAGGAATAATGCTGAGGCACACACCAAGCACTGGTTAACTTCTTGGGCGGGATGGACAAGGATGAGTTTCTCAGTGGCCACCAGTGATATGAGGAGGAATCCTCATCTGGCTGTTACGCCTATTAATTCCAGCTGAAGATCTGACCCATGGGGTCACATTTATTGGTGAGTCTGATGCTAATCAGGCCAAACTCTGCTATGGCATTATTCCAGGTTTATGCTGGTGCAAATAAAAGTGTCATGACCTGCAGGTCTTAAACCTGGATCCACAGAGGTCCTGGGGATAGATTATCATTATGCGCCAACCTTCCACCTGCTGGTTTACTGCTATCTACTAGAACATGGACTCCTTGAAGCCCAGATCAGATAGGAGGCTCCATCACTGGGCCCCAGTTGGTGGAACTGTGAAGCACCTGATTGGCCCATTCCCTTACTTAAGCCAGAAAGAGAAATGGGAAGTTGTTTGTACAAGTGAGCTCTATCTGGCTTTGGGCTGCTTCTCTGCATGGCCTAATCTGATCTCCTGGTTTCCTGACTCTGCCTGATTCCCAGTATCTGACTTGTGATTCCTTGTTCTGGCTCCTGACCTTCTGGTTCTGACGCTGGCTGGTGTAGGGACCTGACTCTCTGCCTTAGGCAAACCACTGCCCACATCCCAGCCCTGACAGAAAACAGATTTTCCTCCAGTGAGATTAAGTCAGTTTAGAGGAAATTTGTTGCTGTTTTTTCCAGTCCCCTCAGTGTAGCCTGAATTCAAATTTACATTAAGATACGTTTACCTCACTCTAGCACTGAAAAGTGGCCGAAGAGTGGGTATTTTCTCACCCACTCACCAATATACCATTTACACCCAATGCTATTACATGATATTACTTCCGAATATGGCCCCTCCATCAAGTATTGTTAGATTGTGGATTCATGTTAAAATTCCCATTTGCATGGGTGCTCTACACAGTACATCCAACACTCTGTTTACCAGTCTAAAAAATGAGGAAGAGACTTAGTTACATAACAAATCCTGCTCTAGGTTGTCTCTCCAGTTCTTGCAATATTTGTTCTGAATGTTTTCAGGGATGCTCAATTTCCAGCTGTCGCATTTGAGAAGTGCTTGCTACCATCAAGTAACAAATGTTTTCTCTTGTTTAGCCATGCTATACAATCATTAATGGATTAGCCCCATTAACAATGTTCTATACAGATGCCTCTTTGCTGGTTGCCATATGGTTTAATTTATCCTGATTGGCGAAAGAGTTGCAAAAGGCAGAACTAACTTCACATCCTAATCCTGTAGTTCTCATTAGTGTGTAAACGGTATCAGGCAAGAATTTTACTGCTTGACGCAGAACAAAGGGCTTGTCTACATTTACAGGAGGATCGATGCTGCAGTGATTGATGAGATTGACTTTTCCCTTTAGTGTAAACAAGGCCAAATATTGGCTCAATTGTGGAAGTGGGATATGGTGTGCTGGGTGGTGGCTGGGAAAATATGCAGTGGGCGGGATGCAGGGGAGGTGAGAAGAATTGTTTTCCCAAGCAGAAAACTTGACAAAAAGCGATCAAACTGCTTGGGCTTGAAAAGCAAACAAGTATAATAAAACAAATAGCCACGCAACAAAGGTAAGTGTTTGCTTTGGACACAGAGAGGTAAATAACAGCCTTCCAGCCACAGGTCACAGTTCTATTAGCAAGTACAGTAACTCCTCACTTAGAGTCGTCCTGGTTAACGTCGTTTCGTTGTTACATTGCTGATCAATTAGGGAACATGCACGTTTAAAGTTGTGCAGTGCTCCCTTCTAACATTGTTTGGCAGCCACCTGCTTTGTCCACTACTTGCAGGAAGAGCAGCCCATTGCAGCTGGCTGGTGGGGGCTTGGAACCAGGGTGGACTGGCAGCCCCCCATCAGCTCCCCTTACCAGCTCCCCACTCCCTTAAGTTCCCTGTGCAGCAACTGCCTAGCAGGCTATCAATTGCCAGGCAGTTCAGCTGTCCCTCCCCCACTGCCATGTGCTGCTCCTGCCCTCTGCCTTGGAGCTGCTCCCCGAGCCTCCTGCTTACTGTGCGGGGAGGAGGGGAGGAAGAGTGGGGCTAATGTCAAGGTGTCCTCCTCCCCCCCTGCTCCTGCACCCTGCTTACCCCATCTTCCATAGAGCAAGGAGGACACACGACAGGGCTCAGGATGGAGGGAGCTTGCTGGCAGCAGCTGCTGTCTCAGCAAGCTGATCTAATTAACAAGGCAGTGTACTTAAGAGTAGTGTCAGCGTACTTAAAGGGGAAATGTGCATCTCTCTCTCTCTCTCACACACATGGTCTGTGTCTCTGTCTGTCTGCGATACTGTCTTCCCGCCCTCCAGTCCTGCTGCCTTGTAAAGTGTGAGAGTTAACCCTTGAGGGCTCAGCCAATTGTTAGTTCATCATTTAGCAGTAAGGGAAATATCCCACCTTCTGACTCCTCCACTTCAACGAAGCTTCACAATCATCATCACCGTGTACCAGTATTAAATTGTTTGTTTAAAACTTATACTCTGTGTGTGTGTGTGTGTGTGTGTGTGTGTGTGTGTGTGTGTGTGTGTGTGTGTGTGTGTGTGTGTGTGTGTGTGTGTGTGTGTGTAATATAGTCTTTTGTCTGGTGAAAAAAATTTCCCTGGAACCTAACCCCCTCATTTACATTAATTCTTATGGGGAAATTGGATTCGCTTAATATCATTTCACTTAAAGTCGCATTTTTCAGGAACATAACTACAACATTAAGTGAGGAGTTACTGGAGGCATTCAAAACTATTATCACTAACTGTAACTTAAAACTGCCTACAATGTATCTGGGAACAATCCTGCTGGGTGGACTAAGTTAATCTCTAATGTAACTCCCCCAGGGATGGCTTTCTCCCACTAAGAACTCTACAGAGAATCCTAGAAATGTGTAGCTGTGTGAAACTTGCAGCTCTTGGTTCAAAGGAGTTTGTAAGAACCCCCTTCTTTCCTGTTTCATTCCATATGAGTTTATGCTCCTAAAAGTTGGGGTTTGAACAGCGCTCCCCAATTTAATATGCTATATTGCACATGATCTGGGCTTGAAACCACCCTCCTCCTCCGGCCAGATTTTAAATGGGACACAGTCTAGCAGGCAGCCGCTGAGTACACTTACTAGATTGGGCCCCAGGCGAAATGTAGGCAGCCAAATGCCTGTCTTCTCTGGGTTTGTGAATTGCTCTGGGGTTGAGGCAGGAGATAGGCATCTAGACAAACAGAGTGAGGCTGCAGTGTGTGTGCTCAGAGGCAGAAACATAACCTCCTAGGGCAGGGGTGGCCAACCTGAGCCTGAGAAGGAGCCAGAATTTACCAATGTACATTGCCAAAGAGCCACAGTGATACGTCACCAGCCCCCCATCTGCTTCCCTGCCCCGCTCCCAGCGCCTTCCGCCCACCGGCAGCCCTGCCAATCAGTGTCTCTCCCTCCCTCCCCGCACCTCCCGATCAGCTGTTTTGTGGCGTGCAGGAGGCTCTGGACGGGAGGGAGGGGGAGGTGCCAGGGCACTGCAGGATCAGGGGAGGAGACAGGAAGGGGCGGAGTGGGGGCAGGGCCTGTGGCACAGCCAGGGGTTGAGCAGTGAGCACCCCCCGGTACGTTGGAAAGTTGGGGCCTGTAGCTCCAGCCCCGGAGTCAGTGCCTATACAAGGAGCCGCATATTAACTTCTGAAGAGCCGCATGTGGCTCTGGAGCCACAGGTTGGCCTCCCCTGTCCTACTTCCACCCTGAAAACTCAGGCACCAGGTGAGTTTAGGCACCTATAGGGTTTGGTGGGAGTTTTGTGCATCGCCAGGGAGCCAAAACTGGGACTTTGGTGCCTACATCTGGGGTACAGATGCCTAAGTGCCTTTGTGGGTTCCTACCTTCAGTGGTTCTGAAAATCAGGCCATATTACAAGGTGGGACATGTGGTCACACTACAGCCCAACCACAAAGAGCTCTAGAATTAAAATAAATCCATGAAAAATGTTAGGCCATTCGAATTTCACAAGTCAAGGTTGTTGCAGTGTTACTGAATGACCTGCACACATGGGTTCTCCATAGAAATGTACTGTGCATTTTCAGAATATAGGTGATAGAACATGGAAACGGTGCACATATAATATACGTGTAGATGGTGAGAGCCAAGTATTTAAGCATGAATTCTTACACAGTGCCCTTCAAATCTGTGTGTCCCTCACACACAAAAAGCCCCTCGTTTACATGTTAGAATGGATAAATGCACACACAGCTGACACTTGCACACGCAATTGCCTATTTTGTGTGTGCAAATGCTCATTTCTCTGGGCAATAGGTATGCACACAAAGTGCAACGAGGTAATAACTCGCAGGGAGTGATATTCACAAGTGCAAAAATCCTCTGCTAAGGAGGGAGGTTGTGATCACTGCTTCTGTTGGGCTAAGAATTGTGTACATCCGACTAGATTTGTTACCTTGTTATTCTTTATTATTCTCAGCCCACTTGTTCATCTTGTCCACCTGTTCTGCCTTGTCTCTTAGACCGTAAGCCTTTTGGGGCAGGGACTGTCATTTATTATGTTTGTGGCACAGAAGAACAGCCATACTGGGTCCGACCAATGGTCCACCTAGCCCGGTATCCTGTCTTCCAATAGCGGCCAGTGCTGGATGCTTCAGAGCAGTGGTTCTTAACCTTTCTAGACTCCTGTACCCCTTTCAGGAGCCTGATTTATCTTGCGTACCCCAAGTTTCACCTCACTTAAAATTCACTTGCTTACAAAATCAGACATAAAAGTGTCACAGCACACTGTCACTGACAAATTGCTGACTTTCTCATTCTTACAATATAATTATAAAATCAATCAATTGGAATATAAATATTGTACTGACATTTCAGCATATAGTATATAGAGCAGTATAAACCAGTCATTGTCTGTATGAAATTTGAGTTTGTACTGACTTCGCTAGTGCTTTTTATGTAGCCTGTTGTAAAACGAGGCAAATATGTAGATGAATTCATGTACCGCCTGGAAGATCTCTGTGTACACACACCCCTGGTTGAGAAAAACTAGTTCAGAGGGAATGAACAGAACAGGACAATCACTGAGCAAGCCATTCCATCTTCCAGCCCCACCATCTATCAGTCAGACGTTTAGGGACACACAGAGCATGGGGTTGCATCCATGACCATCTTGACTAATAGCCATTGATGGACCTAGCCTCCATGAATTTATATAATTAGTTTTTGAAACCCAGTTATACTTTTGGCCTTCACAACATCCAGTGGCAATGGGTTCCACAGATTGTCTCTGTGTTGTGTTTGTTTGTTTGTTTTAAACCAGATGCCTATTAATTTAATTGGGTGACGTCTGGTTCTTGTGTTATGTAAAGGTTAAATAACATTTCCTTATTCACTTTCTCCACCTTAATGGTCTCTTTTTCAAGATGAACAGCCCCAGTCTCTCTAATCTCTTCTCATATGGAAGCTGTTCCATACCCCTCATCCTTTTTATTGTCCATCTCTATACATTTTTCAGTTCTAACATCATCTTTTCTGAGACGGGTGACCAGAACTGCATGCAGTATTCACAATGTGGGCATCCCATAGATACATGTAGTGGGATTCTGATATTTACTGTCCAATTATCAATTCTTTCCCTAATGGTTCCTAACATTCTCTCAGCTTTTCTGACTGCTGCATCCCACTGAAACTTGCTGCCAGAGGATGCTGTGAAAACCAAGTCAAGATGGTTAGGGAAGCAACCCAGTGGTTTCCCCAGGAATTGAAATTAGGGGGGGTGTTCGAATTTACAGGGGGGGTGTCAGGACCAATGAGATATATAAAAGAGAGATGAATAAAGTAAATGTTTTGTTAGGATTATGCAAATTTAACATAAGAATAATGCAAGTTACACCAAAACACATAACAGGTCTAGATTTCTAAAAAATATATATAATTTTAAAAAAATGTATTTAATTTAAATTGACTTTTGAAAAGTAAGCCATCATGGGGTAAGAGGGAAGATCCTCTCATGGATCAGTAACTGCTTAAAAGATGGGAAACAAAGGGTAGGAATAAATTATCAGTTTTCAGAATGGAGAGAGATAAATAGTGGTATCCTTGAGGGGTCAGTACTGGGACCAGTCCTATTCAACATATTCATAAATGATCTGAAAAAATGGGTTAACAGTGAGGTGGCAAAATTTGCAGATGATACAAAACTATTCAAGATAGTTAAGTCCCAGGCAGACTGCGAAGAGCTACAAAGGGATCTCACAAAACTGGGTGACTGGGCAACAAAATGGCAAATTAAATTTAATGTTGATAAATGCAAAGTAATGTACACTGGAAAACAATTTCAACTATACATACAAAATGAAGGAGTCTGAATTAGCTGTTAACACTCAAGAAATATCTTGCAGTCATTGTGGATAGTTCTCTGAAAACATCCACACAGTGTGCAGTGGCAGTCAGTGATTCCCAACATTCTGTTTGCTTTTTTAAAAAGAACAGGAGCACTTGTGGCACCTTAGAGACTAACACATTTATCTGAGCATAAGCTTTCGTGGGCTACAGTCCACTTCATCGGATGTAGCCCACGAAAGCTTATATTCTTTTTGCAATACAGACTAACACAGCTGCTACTCTGAAACCTTTGCTTTTTTAAGAAAGGGATAGATAATAAGACAGAAAATATCATATTGCCTCTATATAAATCCATGGCACATGTACACCTTGAATACTGTGTGTAGATCTGGTTACCCCATCCCAAAAAAGACATACTGGAAATGCAAAAAGTACAGAGATGGGCAACTAAAATGATTAGGGGTATGAAACAGGAGAAGAAATTAAAATGACTGGGAATTTTCAGCTTAGAAAAGAGATGACTAAGGGGGGATATGCTAAAGGTCTATAAAATCTTGACTGATGTGAAGAAAGTGAATAAAGTAAATGTTTTGTTAGGATAATGCAAATTTAACATAAGAATAATGCAAGTTACACCATAACACATAACAGATCTAGATTTCTAAAAATATATATAATTTTAAAAAAATGTATTTAATTTAAATTGACTTTTGAAAAGTAAGCCATCATGAGGTAAGAGGGAAGATCCTCTCATGGATCAGTAACTGCTTAAAAGATGGGAAACAAAGGGTAGGAATAAATTATCAGTTTTCAGAATGGAGAGAGATAAATAGTGGTATCCTTGAGGGGTCAGTACTGGGACCAGTCCTATTCAACATATTCATCTGGAAAAATGGGTAAACAGTGAGGTGGCAAAATTTGCAGATGATACAAAACTATTCAAGATAGTTAAGTCCCAGGCAGACTGCGAAGAGCTACAAAGGGATCTCACAAAACTGGGTGACTGGGCAACAAAATGGCAAATTAAATTCAATGTTGATAAATGCAAAGTAATGCACATTGGAAAGCAATCTCAACTATACATACAAAATTATGGCATCTGAATTAGCTGTTAACACTCAAGGAAGAGATCTTGGAGTCATTGTGGATAGATCTCTGAAAACATCCACTCCATGTGCAGCAACAGTCACAAAAGCAAACAATGTTGGGAATCATTAAGAAAGGGATAGATAATAAGACAGAAAATATCATATTGCCTCTATATAAATTCATGGTACGTGCACACCTTGAATAGTGTGTGTAGATCTGGTCACCCATCCTAAAAAATATATATTGGAATTGGAAAAGGTACAGAGATGGGCAACTAAAATGATGAGGGGTATGAAACAGGAGGAGAGATTAAAGTGACTGGGAATTTTCAGCTTAGAAAAGAGATGACTAATGGGGATATGATAGAGGTCTAGTATCAGAGGGGTAGCCGTGTTAGTCTGGATCTGTAAAAGCAGCAAAGAATCCTGTGGCAATTTATAGACTAACAGACGTTTTGCAGCATGAGCTTTTGTGGGTGAATACCCACTTCTTCGGATGCAAGTAGTGGAAATTTCCAGGGGCAGGTATATATATATGAAAGCAAGAAGCAAGCTAGAGATAACGAGGTTAGTTCAATCAGGGAAGATGAGGCCCTGTTCTAGCAGTAGAGGTGTGAAAACCAAGGGAGGAGAAACTGGTTCTGTAGTTGGCAAGCCATTCACAGTCTTTGTTTAATCCTGAGCTGATGGTGTCAAATTTGCAGATGAATTGAAGCTCAGCAGTTTCTCTTTGAAGTCTGGTCCTGAAGTTTTTTTGCTGTAGGATGGCCACCTTAAGATCTGCTATTGTGTGGCCAGGGAGGTTGAAGTGTTCTCCTACAGGTTTTTGTATATTGCCATTCCTAATGTCTGATTTGTGTCCATTTATCCCTTTCCTTAGAGACTGTCCAGTTTGGCCGATGTACATAGCAGAGGGGCATTGCTGGCATATGATGGTGTATATTACATTGGTGGACGTGCAGGTGAATGAACCTGTGATGGTGTGGCTGATCTGGTTATGTCCTGTGATGGTGTCACTGGTGTAGATGTGGGCAGAGTTGGCATTGAGGTTTGTTGCATGGATTGGTTCCTGAGCTAGAGTTACTATGGTGCGAGGTGCAGTTACTGGTGAGAATATGCTTCAGGTTGGCAGGTTGTCTGTGGGCAAGGACTGTCCTGCCACCCAAGGCCTGTGAAAGTGTGGGATCATTGTCCAGGATGAGTTGTAGATTCCTGATGATGCGTTGGAAGGGTTTTAGCTGGGGACTGTATGTGATGGCCAGTGGAGTCCTGTTGGTTTCTTTCTTGGGTTTGTCTTGCAGTAGGAGGCTTCTGGGTACACGTCTGGCTCTGTTGATCTGTTTCCTTATTTCCTCGTGCGGGTACTGTAGTTGTGAGAATGCTTGGTGGAGATTTTGTAGGTGTTGGTCTCTGTCTGTGGGGTTAGAGCAGATGCGGTTGTACCTCAGTGCTTGGCTGTAGACAATGAATCTTGTGGTGTGCCCGGGATGGAAGCTGGAAGTATGAAGGTAGGCATAGCGGTTGGTAGGTTTTCGGTATAGGGTGGTGTTAACATGACCATCACTTATTTGCACCATGGTGTCTAGAAAGTGGACCTCCCATGTAGATTGGTCCAGGCTGAGGTTGATGGTGGGGTGGAAGCTGTTGAAATCTTGGTGGAATTTTTCCAGAGTCTCCTTCCCATGGGTCCAGATGATGAAGATGTCATCAATGTAGCGTAGGTAGAGAAGGGGCGTGAGTGGACGGGAGCTGCGGAAGCGTTGTTCCAGGTCGGCCATAAAAATATTGGCATATTGTGGGGCCATGCGGGTGCCCATAGCGGTGCCACTGATCTGGAGATATATATTGTCATCAAATTTGAAATAGTTGTGTGTGAGGATAAAGGCACAGAGCTCAGCAACCAGTTGTGCTGTGGCATGATCAGGGATACTGTTCCTGACAGCTTGTATTCCATCTGTGTGTGGGATGTTTGTGTAGAGAGCCTCTACATCCATGGTGGCTAGGATGGTGTTTTCTGGAAGGTCACCAATGCATTGTAGTTTCCTCAGGAAATCAGTGGTGTCACGGAGATAGCTGGGAGTGCTGGTGGCATAGGGTCTGAGTAGAGAGTCCACGTATCCAGACAGTCCTTCAGTGAGAGTGCCAATGCCCGAGATGATGGGGCATCCAGGATTTCCGGGTTTGTGGATCTTGGGTAGTAGAATAACCCTGGTCGGGGCTCTAAGGGTATGTTGGTTTGTTCTGGTGTTAGTGTAGGGAGTGTCCTGAGTAGATATAGAGGTCTACAAAATCTTGACTGGTGCGAAGAAAGTGAATAAGGAAATTTTATTTAATCCTTCACATAACACAAGAGCTAGCAGTCACCCAATGAAATTAATAGGCAGCAGATTTTAAAAAAAGAAAAGGAAGTATTTCTTCACACAATATAAAGTCAACCCAGGGAACTCTTTGCCAGGGGATGCTGTGAAGACCAAAACTATAACAGGATTTAAAAAAGAACTAGATAAATTCCTGGAGAACAGGTCCATCTGTGGCTATTAGCCAGGATGAGAGGGATGCAACACCATGCTCTGAGTGTCCCTAGCCTGTTTGCCAGAAGCTGGGAATGGGCAACAGGAGATGGATCACTTGATGATTCCCTGTTCCATTCATTCCGTCTGAAGCACCTGGCCTTGACCACTGTTGTAAGACAGGGTACTGGGCTATATGGACCATGGGTCTGACCCAGTATGACCATTCTTATGTAAAAATTAATTATAATAAAAATGTTTAGTACAGAAACTCCCCAACATAATGACCTTCCAAGATAGCAACAATGTGAGATAACAACCTTGGCAAAAACTGCATTATTTAAATTTTGGCCTACTGGGAAACATATTTATTTAAGTTTCCATTCCCAGTCACAAATCTAGCATTCTGGAGCAAAGTGACTAAAATATAGTCCAGCAAACAAATGTTTATTTAACATGCCCCTCACTTTTCCCTCCACTGCACTCCACTCACCGGTGTTGTCCTTGGTCAGTGGAGACTCAGAGTTCAGAGGTGCTTTCACGTGAGTACACCTTCCAGGTGGGGGACAAAAAGGCACAGTTTGCTCTGGCCACGGCTGTTCGTTGTGCCACTGTTCACTCCACCACTCTGTTGCCAATGGCCCTGCACAGTCACCTTCTGCTGTCACCTACCACTGTGACCTCTGTGAGTTGGTCTCTCGAGGTTCCACCAGCTCTCAGTGATTTCAGCTGAGCTCTCAGTGTGGGAACCTCGCTGCTAGTGCAGTCTGGGCTGTCTCTTACACAAAAACACTGTACCCACAGGAACACTGTCCCCACAACAGGACTAAGCACTTAGACCTGATTGTCAGTGATTTCGGCTGCAGTGGTCACTTAACAGAACAAAAGACTATCTATTGGAGCCTAATCAGCTCTGTCTTTAAACAGTGGAGAGGGACAGGTCCCCACCCTCTCTCTTGATGCCTTCAAATCATCACAGGCTAAGTACAGTTCTATTGCCCTTTACTCATACAATAAGAACAAATTAAAAGTTTATTAGAGAATATTTAAAAATAAACAATACAAAGTGTTTGAAGCGTCAGTTATTGTGTCATTGGGGGTAACATACAGGTTGTAGGGGGATGTTAGCGTTTTGGTATTGGACGGCATATACATATACACAGTCTGTCATGTCCCCAATGCGGGGTATACGGTGGGTGAGTTTAAGGTACAGCCAGCAAGCAGTGAGGGTACATCACTCATACAAACAGGTTATGGATAGTCGTGGGCATGAATAAATGAGCGGACTGGGTAATGATGATAGGATGACCCTCACAGGGCAGAGTTCAGTTTGGTTGTTTCAGGGCTCAGGGGATAAAGTCCATCCCACCTTACCCCCACATTCAAGTGGTTTGTAACCCAACCCCAGCCAAAATCTATCACTTGGACAACACAGCTCTGTTTGCTGGATACCTAGGTAGATTAGGTCTGAATGTAAATATAATCTGACCCTGAAGCCTTAGCCCCAGCTCATCACTAGCTGTCAGGGAGAACTCATTTAGACTTCGCTTACAAATCATCATTTGAAATTATTAGGTTGGCCAACATCACCAAAATGAATGCACTGACATCATAAAAAACAGCTGTATAAGGAAGCAAGGAAGCTAGTCTATGTTCATACTTTTCAAATCTATTATACTTTTTCAAATACACATATTTTATCATACACTGTATAAGCTTTTGAAGTATTAATGTTTCAGTTTAAATTCAGATTTCCAAACAGTCACTAAATTGGTATGTAACTAGCTCACAAAACTAGGGGGGGTGTTGGGAAAATTCAGGGGGGGTGTACACCCCCCCTGGGGGGGGTGTAGGGAAATCACTGAAGCAACCCCATGCTCTCTGTGTCCCTAAACCTGTGACTGACAGAAACTGGGATTGATTGACAGGGGATAGATCACTCACTAATTGCCCTGTTCAGTTCATTCTTTCTAAAGCATCTAGCTCTGGCCGCTGTTGGAAGACAGGATACTGGGCTAGATGGACCATTGGTCTGTCCCAGTATGGCCATTTTTATGTTCTTATGTATGTTATTAGATATCTGTTTCATTTTCTTTAGTTTCTGTTTATCTTCCCTGGAAAGGGAAAATGATTTTGTGACTTGGCCAGAGGGCTAAATATTAAGAAACATTTGTCTACGAGAATGGGGAAACTGAGGCAGAGGCAGGGTCTGACACTGGATAAGGTAAGATCCCGTTACAGGAAGGTTCTGTGACAAAAATGTAGTTCATTCTCAGGAATTTCCTAACCCAGGTTCAATTAAGCTTTGGATAATAACCAAACTCAGCCTTCCAATCTCTTGCGGGTTGCCCCGCACCTATATATTTTGTAGAGATGGCTGAACACTGTTTGCTGAAACGTTTGTTTATTGTTTTTAACTGGGTTTTCACTGACCAACTGAAAATGTTCCAGGTTTCCACACCTCCAAATTTTTCATGAAACTTTTATGGAAACAACAAGTTTTCACTTTCATTTTCTTATTTTTTTTTACTGGAAAATAAAATACAATTCCTGTCCACCTCTTGTGTTTAGCATTTAAATATATTCCCACTGCAGCTGGAGCGAGGAAGCTGAAATCTGATTTTTTCCCCCATTGTGACAAAGCTCTGTTCTTGTCTCAGCGGGTCCCTCACCTCTTGGTGGATTTCGCTAGCCTCAGAGGCTCACTGTTACCCTCCATGTAGATCTTCTCTCTCTAGAGGCAAGGGTCACAGCCTAATGAGCCATTTTCATCATAAACCAGCAAGGGAGGTGAGGAGAAGCTACCTTGCACAGTCTCTGTTGTCTCCCAGTCTCAGTGATTAATTGGGGAGGGGAGAGGGGGGAGGGGGGAGCCCGGGCCCATCCTTTACTCTGGGCTCCAGCTAAATGGGTTGTAGCCTAATAGTAGCAGCTATGGTAGCTGACCTTTTGGAAATAGGATGTGTACAATTCCCTGGGCCACTTCCCCACAGCAGCCCCCACTCAATATCTCCTTCACTGTTACCTCAGGGCCTCCTTCCTTGCACCTGATATGGTTTGTACTGCTTAGTTCCTCCAACAGCATGGCTTCCTCCTACAGCTCCTGACACACGCACACACCTGACTAAATGGGAGGCTTTTAACTAGATTGGCTTCGGGTGTCCCAATCAACCCACTGTCTTCCCTGCCTTCTGGAAAGATTTTAATTGGTCCCAGGTGTCTTAACTGACCTGGCACAGCTGCCATTTGCTTATCCTGGTAGCAGGGATTTGTTTAGCCTGTGGCTAATATATCTGTCTCCCACAACTTTACTATAGCCATCTGGCCTTGCCAAGTCACACCTTTTAAAACTGCACATAGGGGTATTATAGGTTCAGATTCCATTTTTGTCCTATGTGCTGAAGTTCAGGTAGATCTGGATGAAACATCTGGAGCCTTGAGAGATCATGATTCTTATCAACAGAGAAGTGGAAGAATCTTTTATACTGTCAGTGTTCATGTTACGTGCCATATATGCAGCAGATGTTTGTGCTATGAACAGTCTGTATACACAGTGTCTATGTGTAGATACATTGGAGCTAAAACATTGGACGGGCCTACAGGAAATATGTGTTTAATGCCTGGTTCTGCCACTGATTCTTTGTATGGCCGGGGCGCAAGTAACTGAGGGTCTGATTTAGCAAAACACTTAACCATATAATGAATTCTAGGCACATAAGTAGTTCATTGACTTCAATGAAACTTAAGCATGCATTTAAAGTTAAGCGTGTGCTTAAGGTGCTTTACTGAACAGTGAGGAGATTACTCACATGTCTAAAGTTCCATATCGTTGAATTGCAGCATTGATTTCTCTAACTTAGCTCCCTAGCTGTGAAATGGGGATAATACTTCCTTTCTTCACAGGGTATTGAGGATAGAGCCTCTGTGTGCACAAAGCGCTCATGGACTCCAGTGGAGAGGGGGCATATAAATATCTAGGTGGCTAAGGGCTAGTCTACACTTACCTGCCGGGTCGACGCGGTGAGTTCGACTTCTCGGAGTTCGAACTATCGCGTCTAATCTGGACGCGATAGTTCGAACTCCCCGCGCGCTCCGGTCGACTCCAGTACTCCACCACTGCAAACGGCGGTGGCGGAGTCGACCTTGAAGCCGCGGACTTCGATCCCGCGGCGTCTGGACGGGTAAGTAGTTCGAACTAGGGTACTTTGAGTTCAGCTACGCTATTCACGTAGCTGAACTTGCGTACCCTAGTTCGACCCCCGCCCTTAGTGTAGACCTGCCCTAAGGAAGAAGCCTCATTGACTCAGAACTTTTTATCTCATCATGCTGCCTTAGTTCAATTGATACAACCAGTTGTCTGGCCCTGGAGTATTCCACATAATGAAGTCACTGCCACCTAGTGTTGTTTTCATCTAACAAAACTGAAGGATCTGGGCCTTCCCAGCCATTTTCGCCTTTGCCAAAGAAAGACCGTGTTTCTCGGGACACCTGCCTATGTCTGCGTGGGGGTAACTGCTGCCTGTGGAGAACCTGGTGTCATTTTTCTGTCTGTTCTAAACGACTTCAAGGTTGGCTGATTTTGCAGGAGAGCGTCTCTCGGTGCCACGGGATGCCATTGTGCTGGCAAATGCAGAAATAAGAACTGACACTCAGGAACGGTTTTACTTTCAAAATGAAAAATGGTCCGGGAAAGATAGAACATATTTGGTTAACACTCTGACCTTTTCTCCCCCGCGCCCTCATCTGATGAGTTGGCTAAAGGCTTCTCCCATGCAAAGAAAACATCTGACAGAGAAACTATTCTGATTATGCAGCTTGCATCTGTGTCTCGGGGACTTTAAGAACAAAACATGGCCTGGGAGTAGATCTGTTCATTGTGAATAAACGATTAGAGGAATTTTTAGCCCCTTTTTCCTGTTTCTGGAATCACCCACAATCCTGATTTCAAATGAATTAATCATAAGTATTCACCAAAGAAATGGGGTGTTCACCACAGCTTTGCTTCAGCCGTTTACAGTTCCTTTGCAGTGTGTGTTCGGTCAAATGGATGTTGGCAACGAAACTGAAAGGGGCAGAAATGCCTTAACTTGCAAAGCCATTCAAAGGAATGGATGTGAACACTGGTTTGTACCAGTGGATTATATTTCTCGCTCAGAGGATGCACTGAGTCTGAGTTCTATGACTCTGACTCTGCCTGCCCTCATGTCCACATGTAGCACAACCACAACCAAAGGGGAGTGGATGGACCTAGAGAGAGGGCGTATGCCCAGGCTATTGGAGGAGTGGGGGAGGGTAGTAGTGGATGGGAGGGGCTATTCTGGAAGGGTGGAAGCACACTGTGTAGGAGAAGAGCAGATGGATTGTGGTGTGGGGGGGGGAATTGGTATACTGTGGGGGGGGTGGGGTGAAGGAGAGTGCATGGACTTTTGGGTAGGAGGACAACTGGTCGAGTGTTAAAGCGTGAGGGGCATTCTGCCCTGAGCACCTTGGCCCAGACCCACATAGGTATTAGGCTCCTAACTGCCACTGAACTCTCTGGAAGTTAGGAGCCTTGTTGATCGGGGCCCTTAAGTGATCCTACTCAGTGATGGTGTTGTGGTGAAGGCATTAGACTACCCTCTGGGAGTTTTGGGTTCTATTCCCAACTCTGCCACCGACTGGGTAGTTAGCCTTAGACAAGTTACTTAATAACTCTATCCCTCCCATGTGTAAAACTGTGTATAATAGTATCTCCCTACGCCACAAGATCTTTGACGTGCTCAGATGTGTGCTGTAGAGAAGCCACTAAACAAATACTTACACCTGTAAGTAAAGAGGGTGCAGTGAAACTGATGGGTACCCAACATAAACCTCCCATGGAGCTGGAGAGAAGACTTTCTGGTGAAGGGCCCCTGGCTCTGGCATTCCCTGTGAAAGGGGATCAGTTCACATCTTGCATTCCTCCAAGCATACTGCAAAGGCCTTTGACAAAAGCAACACCTTTGAGTTCTATTGCCTCCCAAAGAACAATATAACAGTCTCCTCAGAGACAG
Source organism: Mauremys mutica (assembly GCF_020497125.1). Taxonomy (NCBI): domain Eukaryota; kingdom Metazoa; phylum Chordata; order Testudines; family Geoemydidae; genus Mauremys; species Mauremys mutica. The sequence goes on from NC_059072.1 coordinate 11,935,542, forward strand.
GGCCAGAGAAAGAGAGCTCTGCCTGGATGACAGAGACCTGTTAGCTTCCAGGAGCCAGCTACAAAAGTTATGGTGGTCAGCGCTCTAGAAATAGATGGTGCTTCATCTCTGCAGAGAGGAGTTGTCCTGGTGGGCTAAATCCAAGGCCCTTCTCTCCACTGTGCACCAGCAGAGCTATGGGGAGACCATAGCTACCTCTCTTCCAAAGGCTAACAACCCTCTCTGCCAAGCATGCGCCACCCACCCCCAGTGGAGGCTGTTATGCTTTTGAAAACTATAATGTCTCTGGACTCTGCTGCTTTGGCAATGAACCTTCTCCTCCTCCCCAGCGTGGCTAAGGGAAGTTGAACCAGTTTCACTTTACTAAGCTGGTTCAAAACCAGATTGCTAAACTGATACAAACCCATCTATAAACACATATGGTTTTTGAGTGGCTGGTTGCAATTTAGCTTAAGCTAGTAAGGAATCAATTTAACCTAACTCTGAAAGCAAAGGGTGTCTACATGCAAACATGATCTGCTTTAAATTGGTTTAAAACACACACACCTTTGTGTTGGCATACCCGGGGGGCCTTAGAAGTCATAACTTAGCCCTCAGTGTCTGTGAAGCATTTAAGATTGCATGGATACCAGGTGCTATCCTGCCTTGCACAGCTAGTATTATATCGTGTCATTAGAAAGCACACCTCAGGTTTCCTTTTTCAACCAGTTCTGTTGTGATGACCTCACTAGGCTGGTATGCTCTCCAGCGGGAGAAGCGTGGTTAGAACACGGCACGTCTTGCTCCTGGGCCAGAGGCTCAGCTGGCATGACTCAGTGCAGCTCCATTGGAGTCAATTGAGCCTGGCTGATTTCCACCAGCTGAGGCGCTGGCTTGCGTGTCCATTCCTGTGTTTGTTTGATTTCTGTTTTCCGTAGGTTGTGACCCAAGGGCAAAGACCCCCCAAAATACGGGGATGACAACCAGACCAAGTACCTAGCTGTTCAGGGCCTCTTTTGGGGAATCCTGTTCAGTAGGTGATGATGCTTTAACCTCCAGGCCTGTGCAGAATGGAGTGAATGGTTCACTTATCTTACTCAGCCTCTCTTCCTGTTCATAGGACTGGAAGGGACCTTGAGTGCCTATGGCTTTTAGCTCATGCAGTAGACTCAGGCACTAAGCTCCACAGGCCCCAGGTTTGATCCTGCCCGACGACAACCAAGGTTTGTCAGTGTTACACCAGGCCAACAGATGGGTACCTCCATCCCCCTCAGAAGAGAGTCAGCAGCCACCACTACCCTACATTTCCTCCTCAGAGTGGTGGCTGTGATCCTTCCAGCTTTGGGGCTACATGGCTTCTCCTCCACTTTCGGAGGCGAATCTTCATTGCTCATTGCCAGAGCAGTATAACAGTTCTTCATTGCAATGGTGGGTTGGGAGTAGGGGTGGAGCACTGCCTGCTGCCAGAAATAACCAGCAGCCAGTGTCCTCCCTGTGACAGAGCCATATCTTCCTTCCCCATCCTCTCTAGCTGGTTAGCTTCCTCAGCCTTGGAGTCCCCATATGAATACTCTAGAGGAATTCCTCATGGGCTCGGATGCTCCTCAGCCTAGACACCTCCTCCTGTAGCTCTCCCACCTGCTTCCTGAGAGATTCCACCAGCAGGCACCTCTCACACTGGACTGCCCCCTCAGTCTGGCTTTCTGAGAGTGGGAAATGCAGGCCACAGTCTCTGCAAATCCACACCAGGATCTGGGTAGAGGCATCCATGGTCAGATTCTCTGTGTGGATGCAGGCACAGGTGGAGGAGACAGGAGCAGCACTGGCACTGGCGATGTGGCCCTTCTTAACCATAGCGATTATATTATGACTCCCCCTTACAAACTCCCCTGTTTCTGGTCCCCCGCTCACTAGATCATGGATGAGCTCAGAGCAGATCTCTGTCCTTAGCCACTGTTTCTGACACCTCCTTTGGGAATTCTCCTTTCCCTCCATCTTTCTATACCCACCTCCCTCTCCCCCTCTTTGAGGCTCCCTCCCCACCTACACCTCGGGATTTTCCTGTTCTCTGAAGGTGGCAGGCACAGCAGGAGCAGGGTTTGCTTCTCCGCACCTGTGGCCAGAAAGGAGAGGAGGTCTCTCTCTGAGTCTGCTCAGCAGTGATGGGGAAAGGGGAAGCAGCCTCTCTCCTGAGCCCAGGCTGTGGAGAGTGGTACCATTAGTGTCTGGTTCAAGGGCTAGTCGTTGGCAGGAGGGGAGAAAGGGTGGTAGTTCAGTTGCCTCTGTCCAATCTGATCGGAGCTCCCTCCTTAACGCCTTCCACTTTCCAGCTCCACTCCTCCCAGCTCCGGATTGTTGGGCCGGATTGTTCAGCTCCGTCAGGGGGGAGATGGAGGGGAGAATCCCCGTTTTCCACCCTGGAGCAAGTTGGAACACTCACAAAGTAACACCCAATCCTCCGAAATGGAACTACACACGGGGTGGACCGGGCTGAAACAAATTCATTTCTAAATTCCAAGAAGTACATGCCCCCAAAAGAATGTGCCCAATCTAGTTTGAGTCTCAGACCCAGGGCCTAGTCTTGACTGCACGGAGCCAGTTTCTGCTTTCCAAACACACAGCACCTTAGATGCTGACAAGAGTTTGCAAGAGTGCAGATTATTTGTATTCTGGTAGCACCAAGCAGCCCCAGCTGAGATTGGGGGATGCGTTGTGCTACGTGCTGGACAGACACACAGTAGAAAGGCTCTGTCCCAATGAGCTTCTGACCCAGACAAGACAGGCAGCAGGTGGGCGGTGAAACAGAGCTAAAGCGACTTGAAGACACCCAGCTGACCAGTGGGAAAGCCCAGCATAGAAACCAGGTCACTTGAGTCCCATTCTAGTGACCTATTTGCTGACTTCCTATGGAGGTGGGATTTACTGTTATTTGCACCACATCCTGTAATTACACCCTCATCTGCACCTATAAAAAGCCATTAACGTACATGGTGCTGCACACTCGGAAAGCAGAAAGTGGCTGATTTGTTTTAATTCATAACCTTCTTCCCTCACTGTGATGGCCGGATCAGTTCCAATACATCAGGTTAGTACAAGGGTAAGTACTTAGGATGAAATGCACCCAGGAGTGCTGACCCTGCCAATCACCTCTCCACTGCTTCAGCCTCTCTGTGTGGGGAGGGGGTGATCGGTGGGGGAGGGCAGCACAGTGCTGGCTCCAAAGAGGCTGGCATGGAGGGGACCATAAAGAACAGGATGAGGGTGAGTTCAGAGGGGGGAAATGGAATCCATGTTTACAAGCGGAAGAGAGGTGGAGGGACACTGGACTTCACTGCAGTCTGCCTGCAAGTTCCTGACCCAAACCCAGATCACGTAGGTTTTGGGAGAATTTAACCCGGGGGAAATCATTTTTAGCGACACACATGCAGGACATTCCCACCTGGTAGCGTTCTTACCTTGGGGCTGTTTGTGGGAGCAAGGATATCAAATCATGCTTGAAATGATGGCATGGGCAGCGGGTGAATGTACTGTTGGGGGAGGCTAGCCCCTGGCTCCTCCGCCTCTGCCCGAGGCCCCTCCCCTTCTGCCCCCTCTCCTACTGGAGCCCAAAGCTCCCCCCCACACACAGCGGAGTGCTGGGCAGGTGGCGCGGTCGCAGATGGATGGGCAGCACGGTGTGGCCTCAGCCCCAGGGCTTGTGCGCACCGGCCCTAACCTCCCTGCTCCAGCCTCTGGGCCACAGAAGAGCGGGAAGGTTTGGGAACTGGAAGCAGGCAGGAGGGGGCTTTGGGGCGGAGCGTGGGTGGGGCCACGCAAGACTGTTTGGGGAGGCACAGCCTGCCCCTGCCTATGCTACCTGCCGCCCATGAATGATGGGAAACAACACCACAGAATCTGAAATTGAAAAACGGGGGAGTATTTTATTTATAAGCACCGTGTCATCAGCAGTCCATGTTGCTGCCGCTGCAGAGAGATCCAAACTGAACGGGGCTGCCATGGTCGTCCGAGCCTGGCTTTTGCGCCATTGTACTCCGCAGCGAACATAATTTAGTGCTGGCTAATGCACAATTAGAATGAAGTGTTGCTGGACTGATGCATGGCTGAGTTTAGCAAGGATAGGTTTGGAGTTTGAGACTAGTGACTGGTAGAGAAACCTGACTTACAGAGACAGTTAATCTTGTCCAAAAGCAGGTTGGAAAAGGAAATGGAATTTTCCACTAAACAAGCGACAATCAATAGCCTATATTTTAGGTTCCATAAGGATTTATGTGCAAGATTCTCTTATTATTTACTGCTGACGCTGATCCTTGGTTACAACAGGAGTCTGTATTTCAATCTTTGTTTGCATTTAAATGGGCATCAAGTGTAATTTCTATCCCATTTCACTGCAATTTTTCTGTAACACAAATATGTATGAAAGATATTTTCAAAAGTCAAGACTGATGGACTGAAATTTACCAGCACTCTCATACTGTTGTAATCTCTTATTTGCACTATTGCTCTTGATTCCACTTTCATTAAAATTACTGATCTCAGTGCAGGGTTTGTGTCTGATTCATTGAAATGAGTGGCAAAACTCCCATTAACTTCAAAGGAGCAGGAGCAGAGTAAGTGTCTTATGATTCAATATCTATTCAAGTCAGAGGTTTCTCTAGCTAAGACCCTACTAGCCAGCTGCCTAATGCAGCAGATTTCTGTAAACTCACTCTGGTTCTCTCTATGGGTGGTGGATGAGGCTGGTAGAAGCAGCCTCCAGCCAGGATTCCAAGGAGCAGGAAGCAATCTCAGCTGGGCTACTGCAGAAATGCTCCCAACCCCTCTCTAGTTGCTCCCTGCCCTTGGTGTGGGGACAACTGTGGCTGGGCCGGTGAGGTCAGGGCTGCTCCCACAAATGTTGCTGGTGCTATGACCACAAATGCAGTGATCCACCCGACTCCTTGTCGGCACCCAGCCTGCACCCTACCCCTGCCGGCCCTGCTGCCCTGGTAGCCTCTGGCCACTTCCCTGGACTCGCAGTGCGATCGCTACTCCAGGTCCACTGTGCCCAGACTCTGGAGGCACTGGCATTGTCCACAGCGAGGAGTTCATTGGGAAAGGTGTAGGCAAGGGGTGTGGAGGGCCAGACCAGCGGTGGGTGTGGGGGTTGCTGGGGGTGCCGCTGCTGTCCAGGGGGTGCTGAGCTGGGGTTCACTCCCCTTTCTAGCCCTGGACAGCTGATGCTGACCTGCGTGTGCAGGGCGGCCCCAGTTGGGGGCATCGCCCACACAGGCAGTGAGTCCTGGCTACTTGCAGGGTCCAGGGCAGAAGTCAGAGGGACTTTCGGCCTGGCCCTACTCAGCCAACCCAAGTGTCAGCCTGCTCCCATCCTGCATGGTTTGTCTCTGAGGCCCAGCAGCCAGGACACCCTATCAGCCTCCAACCTGCTGCATGAGGCTTGCGGGTGGGTTGGCAGCAGCATGGAAGGCACTGGGGGGGTCTTCCATAAGCTTCCAAGGGGGGCAGGAGGGAGGGAAGCACACGGAGGTTTTGCCTAAGGCAACAGGGTTGCCTTGAGCAGCCTCTGATCCGCACAGTATCATAGAGTATCAGGATTGGAAGAGATCTCAGGTGGTATCTAGTCCCACCCCCTGCTCAAAGCAGGACCAACCCCAACTAAATCATCCCAGCCAGGGCTTTGTCAAGCCGGGCCTTAAAAACCTCTAAGGAAGCAGATTCCACCACCTCCCTAGGGAACCCATTCCAGTGCTTCTTCACCCTCCTAGTGAAATAGTGTTTCCTAATATCCAACCTAGACCTCCCCCACTGCAACTTGAGACCATTACTTCTTGTTCTGTCATCTGCCACCACTGAGTACAGCCGAGCTCCATCCTCTTAGGAACCCCCCTTCAGGTAGTTGAAAGCAGCTATCAAATCCCGCCTCACTCTTCTCTTCTGCAGACTAAACAATCCCAGTTCCCTCAACCTCTCCTCGTAAGTTATGTGCACCAGCCTTCTAATAATTTCCGTTGCCCTCCGCTGGACTCTCTCCAATTTGTCCACATTATTTCTGTAGTGGGGGCCCCAAAACTGGACGCAATACTCCAGGTGTGACCTCACCAGTGCCAAATAGAGGGGAATAATCACTTCCCTTGATCTGCTGGCAACGCTCCTACTAATGCAGCCCAATATGCCATTAGCCTTCTTGGCAACAAGGGGACACTGCTGATTCATATCCAGCTTCTCGTCCACTGTAACAAATGAAGGGCTATTTATTAGAGCACCCTCTTGCTGCAGGAGGTGGGATTGTCGAGGTGTCTGACTAGGGGGTGTGAGTGTCAGGACTCCTGGGTTCCGGTCCGGGGTAGGTCACTGATTCACTTTGTTACCGTGGCAAGTCATCCAAGCAAGCTGTGCTGGTAAAATGGGTAGTGTGAGAACTACTATTTGTAAAAAGCTGCTATAGAAGCACAAAGTACATCTTCGGGGAGAAGTTCCTCAGTGCATGTTTGGATAGTTATACTGACTATTGAAACACTGCCATCTCCTTGTCTTTTTAGCTCTCACTCCTCTAGTGCCAGTGGACAGCTCCAAAGCCCACCCACCTCAAGGCTGCCAACCCCTGGGTAGCCTGTATTAGCAAGTGTCAGCTCAAGCTTATTTGAATAACCATCTAGTATGGATGCTGCTTTAAGCCAAATGCAAAACCTCTTTAAGTACAGAATACATTACCCAGAACAGAGGGAAAGAACTTTAATAATTCATGCATACTCCAGCACGCGGTAGAGCTTTCAACTTACAACAGGAATCATCTCACCCACTGTGATGTCCCACGTTTAACAAAGAAAAGGGGAGGGGTGGAAGAGGAACCTTTCTGCTATGGGAAGCCTGAAGAATTAAAGCCTGCTAAATGTCTACTTGATCCCGGCCAATGGGCAACAAAACATATTTGCGACAGGGTGTAGGATGTGAAACAGCTTTGTTGCAAAGGATCTTGGGTCCCTTTCCACTTACAGGGATGTAAACGTGCAGGACTCCCCTCTGCGGCGCCACCTGCTGATCTCTCAGGGAATTAGCTCCTGGACCGGGTGCCCCTTGTCTTTGGGGTGCTGCCCCCTGGCAATACCCCACAGATCTGGGTCTCCTCTCCCCAGGAAACCCCCACCCTCTATCCCCACCTTGCCTCAGTCTGGGCTACTGCCAGTCACCATCTAGCCCCCTTTCAAGCTTGTACCTTCCTCCAAAAGAAGTCAGGCCAAGAAAAGATATTACCTCGTCTACTTCATCTCTTTCTATAGAAGAGAAGAGACAGATACAACCAACAGAGGATGGGAGAATAAGATAAGTGAGAAGATCCCTTAGCAGAAATCAGGATCAGCACACAAATATTCACTAACTAAAACCAGGAGCTAAACATATGACAAATAGTCAACAGAAATCCTTCCACCGAGTAGAGTGAGAGAGGCTAACACATTGATTATCTGCCATTATGAAGTATGGCACAAGGGGGCAGCAAAACTTAATCCAGTTTTTGCTTCTCATCTCTTTCCAACCTCTGCCATAAATAGACCCTGTTTGGATAACATAAACCGCCAGTCATCTCATGTGGATGCCTGTTAAATAGTCCAATAAAAAAGTAACTATAATTAGATGGAGTGCACAGTTTCAGCAGTTATGACAAAGATTGACTTAGATTTCTGCTCAGGCGCTTTCAATGCCCCACCCCCACCATTGTCTCTGGATATTGCATTGTTAGTTCCGTTTTTACAGGGCATCGCTGCCATTTGCGCAAGTTCTTGCAGCACTTCTAGTCTCGAGGGAAATTACACTTTTATGCCTCTCATCAAGGTGCTGATGTAGTGTTCTCAAACATCTCTGCTCCCTTATTTCTGCGAGAGTGTGTGCACATTATGTGTGTGTGCCCAGCCATTATTTTCTCTAATTTCCTCCTCGGCAGGTTTTCAGTGAATACCAAAATCATGATTCCGTTTTTTTAAGCAAAGCGCTGGGAGTGAGGGACTTGGTGACATTTTAGGGGATAATTTAACAACAACAAAAAAATCTTTAGCCACAGCCCCCTGTTCCTCCCCCCAGATAAATAAATAATAATAATAATAAACCCCCCCAAATCTGGAATTTTATCCATCAATAAATACAACGCATTGTGCACATCTATTTCAATACAGATGTAGACAGCAGTCCCTTTACATCCCTGGACGCAGCCCCCTTTACTACCATGGAACTTATTCCCATAGCACCCCAGCTTTACCACTAGGGTAACTTTTAGTTTCTTGTTATCCAAGAGATAAGGATTAGCTCCCAGGTGAAGAAGGTTTGCAGGATCGGGCCCTAAAGGACAAATTTTAAATTACGTAAATCATTTTGCAGAAGAGGGCTCTAAAACGTGCCATTTGTTTAACACTGGTCTTCTTACTAGGGTGCATAAAAGTAAAGGAATTGCAGCATATTTGGTTAGAAGAAAGTACTTCTTTGTCCTTAAATTCTGCTAAGATGCAAAATATATTAAAGTGGGGGCAGCAGGGAAGATTCCATAAGATATCATAGCTGATAAGAGCTAGATATGACCTTTAGTTTACAGAGTCCAACCCTCTGGACCTACAGGATATGGTTCTCTGATACTGGATGTATCAGTATCAAACTGATACTATGTTACAAGCCCTAAAGGAACTTGAACTTTCAAAGCCTCTATTCTCACTAGCAACAGGAATTGAAGAAGCCCAGCCCTTCCCAAGAGGCACTCAGCATCTCAGACCCAAAGCCAATGAGAAGCAAAAGACTTTGGCCCAGCCTGCAAATCATTATTAACAGGAGCGGTTCTTACTCATTTGAAAAAACAACAAGGAGCCCTAGTGGCACCTTAAAGACTAGTGGTTTGAGAATTGACCTGCTAAGCCTAGGGCTGTGAGTTCAACGGAGGAGGGGGGTATTTAGGGAACTGTAGTGAAAAAAGGTCTGGAGATTAGTCCTGCTTTGAGCAGGGGGTTGGACTAGATGACCTCCTGAGGTCCCTTCCAATCCTGATATTCTATGATTTGGGCATAAGCTTTTGTGGGCTAAAACCCACTTCATCAGATGCATGGAGTGGAAAATACAGGAGTCAGGTATGAGTATCAGCAGAGGGATCACTTTCCTGTCAACTGTTTGAAATGGGCCACCTTGATTACATTGGCCTCATTAGCACTACAAAAGATGATTTCCCCTCCCTTGGTAGTCACCCTTTCTTGTCAACTGTTGAGAATAGGCCACTTCCACTTTAATTGAATTGGCTCGTTAGCACTGCCCCCCCCCCACTTGGTAAGGCAACTCCCACCTTTTCATGTGCTGTGTATTTATACCTGACTCCTGTATTTTCCAGTCCATGCATCTGATGAAGTGGGTTTTAGCCCACAAAAGCTTATGCCCAAATAAATTTGTTAGTCTCTAAGGTGCCACAAGGACTCCTCGTTGTTTTTACTGGTACAGACTAACACGGCTACCCCTCTGAAACCTGTTCCTCATTTGAGTACTCCCAGTGGAACTGCTCAGCTGGGTAGGGAGTAGTCACATGATTCTAATAGTAGTACTACGGTGAAACTCATGAGTCAACATGTTTATTTGCATTATGGTATCACAGGGAAGCTTCATCTTCTCATGGCAGTGCCCTTAATGCATTGGGAAGCTTGTGTGTTCCAATGGCCCCGAGCGCTAGGCAGGTGGCAGTTTTAACTCTTCGTAGAGCCCCCCAAGCCGGACAGATCAAGGGATTGGGATCCAATAGAAAGCAATCCACTGGTCCTGCAGGTTGGGGGATGAGCACAAGAGGTCAGTAACCGATCCTCGTAAAGAAGTTTTAGAAACACAACCGGGTCATTATTCCAGCACACAGCACGATAGACTGGGATGACAGAGCCTTGTTCGTTGTCTAAGTGATGGTGGATGGCACAGAAAGGATACAGCCTCAGAGGCCCTAACTGGGACCCTATTGTGCTGGGCACCACACAAACATGAAGATACTTACAGTGTTGGTGGACAAGAGAGAAAAACAGTGGTGTCAGAAACTGAGGCAAGGAGGGTCAGGCCTAGTGGTCAGAGCTGGGATCAGGAGTCAAGAACAGGCCTAGAACAAAGCAAGAGTGAGGCTGGAGCAGACTCAGCTGCTGTTTTTCCTGTGAGGCTTATATAGCTGCCCTGAGAGTCACCAGACCAGCTCCTGGCTTGTGGATTGGCTGCAGCCTAGCACAGGAATGACTCCTCCCCCTGTGACAGGTTGGACCCCCTTCTGGGTGCCACCTGATGTACTGGGGTTCCACTGCGCCTGCCTGTTCCACCAGCCTGGGCTCCCTCACGCTGCGTTTCTGCACATACACACACAGGGAGGGACACACCCAGCTTCAAACAGACACAGAGATCAGCTCTGTTTGGGAAGCCCAGCACTCTGTAAGCCCAAAATGATATTGTCTTGAGCTATATAGAGATCGCTCCCTCCCTTCCTCCATGTGGAGGAAGATACACACGGCTTTTTGTCCCCCCAGTTATGAATTACACAAGCTAGTTATAGACTAAACAAAAAACAAGTTTATTAACTACAAAAGGTAAATTTTAAGGGATTATAAGGGACAGCAAACAGAACAAAGCAGATTACTGAGCAAATAAAACAAAACATGCAAACTTAGCTTATTACACTAAATTAACTGGTTAATAGTAGCAAGTTCTCACCCTAAATGTTGTTTTATGCAGGTTGCAGAGTTCCTTGTGGGGTAAACTGCACATCTTGCAGCACATCTCCAGGTATTGCTTTCACGGTCTAGATCTTTCTCGCCTGGGCTCAGCCCCTGTCCCCAGCTTAGTTCCTTTGTTTCTTCAGGTGTTTTCAGCAGTTTTCCTTCTTGGGCATGGAGGCAGTGGAGAAGATCAACTCACTCCCCAGCCTTAAATAGGATTTACACATGGCAGGAATCCTTTGTCTCCTACTTTGACTCCCACCTCCTCTTAATGGAAAAACACTAGCACTCCAAGATGGTGTTCAGTACCGGGTGACATGATCACCTGATCCTGCGGTGTTAAAGCAGCATCTCAGGAAACTTCTCAGGAAGGAGGGAGATTAGTAACTTCAAAGTCCTATTGTCCTTCCTAATGGCCCATCCAGGCTGATTGCCTACGGTCTGGTGGGCATTCCCCAGGTGCAAGCACTTCTGCAATTGATACACAGTTCATATTCCTAACTTCAGATACAGAAATGTTACATGTGTATAAAATGGATAATCATTTTCAATCATAACCTTTCCAGTGATACTCCACATGACCCATCTTGCATAAAACATCTTAATTATGCCATATTCATATCATACGCATGAAGAATATGGGGTGTAGAATCACACCCCCATGTGACTTAATCAGGTTCTGGTTCAAGGATGACTCATCATATCACAGATGGGAGCAGGGAAGTATCATCCTGGTTTTACAGATGGAAAACTGAGGTTGAGAGAGATTATGTGATTTGCCCAAGGTCACACAGGCAGTCTGTGGCAGAGAAAAAGAACTGACCCCTCATCTCCTTAGTCCTCGTCCAGCCTCTAAGACTATTTTGCTTATGTGTGGGATTAAACATGGCACACAAAAAAAGAAATGCTCACTTTGCCCATGCTTTAAATCACAAACGAAAGCAAGCAGAAACCAGTCTGGGATAATATGACTGAAAATGCCCACAATAAGACATGCTGCCGCCTGTGTTATAATCCTTAATGCTGTTGTACATTTGGGGCACAGATGATAAGAGATGCTGTGTGAAATGTGACTATTATCACAGAAATCTGATAAAACAAACTTCACAACAAGACAAAAGTCTGACCAAGCAGACCCAGATTTTGTCTTGCGGTTTGTTTTATGGCAACAGATATCACAGGGGAATTTGCTTATCTGCTGGGCTTAATACTTTCCTTTGGTCATAGCATAATGGTCCCAAACTTGCATTCCTGACGTACAGAAAACTCAGACTGGAATAGACGTGAATTTGGAGTGTGCATGGAATGCAGGATCAGACACAATAGGGTAAAATCAAATCTAGGGCATTGTTTCCTGCATCAGTTGAGTGGTAATATTAAATTCAAGTTACTGGACTCTTACAGTATGGACAATTCAGCTGTTATAGGCAGAGACGGCTATGGGCATACAGAGAGGCTCTGATATTCCTTCTCACGTTAAATAGTACCCGATTCCCCAGATATTAGACTCAATGGGGCTACTCATGGGGTGCGATACTACTCAACATGAATAAGGGCATAAGGACCTCTTGCCTTTAGTAAGGTGACAAATATTTGGGTTCATTATACAGGCTGCTTAATTAGAATCACTCCTCTTCCGTGTTAGACCTATTCACGTCTTACTGCTCCTTGTGCCCACGGCACGTGGCGACAGTCATACCGAGTGAAATCAATCTCTGGTGTAACACCTTTGAAGTTGCTGGCGTTGCACTAGGATTTATCTAACCTATTCTTTGCCCTGATGTTTTCAGAGATTGGGCCTGATCCTGATTGCATCATTTTTACCCCAGCCTAACTCCACTGATCTCTGACTGGATTTCAGGCAGAGGTGGCTCTTTCTTGGCAGCAGGATTAACACTTTCCCTGCCATCCTATCTCATACGTGCTTAATTCCCACGTTTCCTGTATAGCGATGGAATTAAGCACATGTTTAAGTGCTTCCTTGAAGCAGGAGACTGCATCCTCTATGTCATGAATCTCAGCTAAAAGGGATACAGTGACAATCGTTGCCAAGGGATGCGGAATGTATTCTATCTCTAGTGTGGAGAAGGAAGGGAAACTTGCAGTTATGAGATAAAAAAAGATCTTTGTAGTTCCTGGTATTCGTATCATTGCTCACAATCATGAGACAATGACTGGGCCCTCCTTCAACTTTCTAGCTAACCGAAACATAAAAGGTTTGAAAAACTACTTCACTTTTTATAATGTCATTTTAGGCTAAAAGGAAGCTCATTTGAAAAAGGATGGTGATGTGAGTCCGGATAAAGATGTTTTTGCATAATACTTCATCAGAATATGACTCACTGACATATTTGGTGGCAAACTGATTACTTGTTTGTCTGTTGCTTTATATAGCAAAACACAATGTGACCTTTTGATTCTGACTTTGAACTGCTAGGGATTTTCTCTCTCCTTTTGTTCCCATAGAGTGATTTAGGGCTCATTCCTTCAAGGTAGTCAATGGGTTTCCTCCCATGCTGCTATTTACACACGCGCTTAAGGGCTGGATTGGAAGCGAGATCACTTGGGGCTCAAATCACATGCTGACTGTTCTACTTTGAAAAATAAAACTTTTTTTGGGAAAGAATAGAATTAAAAATTAAAGTCTTACACGTTTCTCCCTGACCAATGTCAACAGCATTATTCAACTCCAGAGCGTTTTAGCTATGGATTTTCAGCTCTGACCTTGTAATCAGATGAGATGGTTAGCCCTGCACTTGTCTTTGAAGACGGCTAATAATTAAACTCCATTGTTTCATTCAAATACAACACGACTCTCACAATTTGTAACCATAAGCATTACAGCTGCAAAGAACAATGTTGGATAAACATGCCCTTCAAAGATCAAAAGATGCAGAGGTTTGTCAATGGAAAAAAAAAAAGCATGGCTAAGCTGCTGCTTCTCAGCTACTATTGTAGGGTTAGAACTGAAGCTGTATAGATTGTTTTGCTTTCATTTCTTGGTCTCTGGGGGATTGTTATTCATGGGAAAGCCGACACACCCGGAGATGTTTGTCGAGAGGTGGAGAGAAGAAAATTAAAAAAACCCTCAAACCAATTAAAAGTTCAAAGGATAGAACATGGCCTCTGTGTGAGCAGTGCATCCTGTGACATCTATTACTCAGTTAAAGGATAAAAACACACAACAGAAGGAGGCAGGGGGAACAGGACATGAGCATAACACAGTTTTCTTTGTACCTGCACTGTTTGCGTTCCCCTTGAGGTGTGAAAAAACATGGTCTCCACTGGGGATTTTGCACTCAGGCCAGCCGTCAATTGCAAGCCATTGCTGTGGCTGTGCAAGCGTAGATAAGAGAAGCTGCAATTCACACTCAGGGGCAGATCTAGGCATTTTGCCGCCCCAAGCACGGCAGGCAGGCTGCCTTCCGCGGCTTGCCTGCAGAGGGTCCGCTGGTCCCGCGGCTTTGGCGGACCTCCCGCGTGGGAGGTCCACCGAAGCCACAGGACCAGCGGACCCTCCGCAGGCAAGACACGGAAGGCAGCCTGCCTGCCACCCTCGCGGCGACCGGCAGAGCGCCCCCAGTGGCTTGCTGCCCCAAGCACGTGCTTGGCGTGCTAGGGCCTGGAGCCGCCCCTGCTCACACCGGAGGTGCTCACCTCAGCACCCAGCCGCGGGGCACAATGCATGCGAAATACACCTGAGAGAGATTTCGCCTGTCTACCCACATGGCTGGCCTTTGGCAGAAATCCCCAGTATACAACGGGCCCAAATCTGTATGAGAGACTTTGCACTGATTTCTATAATTGGCATGAATCAAACTCCTAAACGGTAACCTTTGCTATGATTCAGGAAAGCATCCCTATTCAAGAACACACTTAAGTATGTTCTTAAGTCCCCCGGAGAGTCAAGCATGTGCTTAAAGTTAAGCATGTGCTCAAGTGCTGGCCTGAATCTTGGCCTCCTGCACTGATCAACTTTCCAGTCAAAAGCAAAGCTAAATTTAGATTGCAGTCAAATGACAGATTGGTCATTATTACAAACTGGGCAGAAAATAAATATTGGCCCGGATCCGCGGCTGGTGTCAACCAGCATAGCTCCGTGGAAATCAGTTTACACCAACCAAGGATCTGTCCCATTCTTTAAAAGATTATTTCCATGGGAAGCTGTTTTAAAGCCAGGTTAGGTTGGTGCTAATCCTGCCAGGGGAAGCAGGTCCCCCCCGCAAGCTCTTTGCGAGATGCCCAGCGCTAATGGCAAATGGGGGCTGAGGCGCATGTTGAGTTTGGCTTTGACCTGAGCCTCTTAAATGGGATTCACAGCATTTGCCTTTCTGCATATGGATTGTCAAGCAGGGTGAACCGTTCAGGGGACTAACCCATTCCCCGGACACTCTCTCCCACTCATGTACATACAGCTGGCCACGCGTTCCACCCAGAGAAGAAAACACAATTAAGCCTGATGGGGCAACCCTGGCTCATGTTGCTGAGCGTTTACTCATGCAAGTAGCCCCGTTGACTTAAAAAGTGGAAGGAGCTGCCTTACCTTGAATGGGTCCAACGGGGACTTCTCTGAGCAGGAGTTGCAGGATTCAGTCCTTGTTTATAACACGCATCACCGTTTGATGCCTCGTTCTGTCAGACTTGCTCTCGCAGTGTTGTTGTAGCGGCAGGCAGGATATTCCCAGGATATTCGACGGACAAGGTAGGCGAGGCAATACCTCTTATTGGACCAACTTCTCTTGGTCAGAGAGGTAAGCTCCAAAGCTCGTCTCTCACACCAGCAGAAGTTGGTCTCATAACAGATATTACCTCACCCACGTTGTCTCTCTAGACATGCTCTAGCACATACGACCCCATCATGCAAGGTGCTGAGCATCTCTTGGGAGGCGCTCAGCACCCCTCTTCTCCTACCACTTAACTGGAAGTTGAGGGCAATCTGCCCTCCCAGAAGGTGCTCAGCCTCTGGCAGGATGTGTGCTTGTACACAGTGCTGTTCACACAAAGTGTCAGCCTCATTTGCAACCCTTGGCATCTTAACAGACTCAGACCAGCCAATGCTCCTCCAGGTTTCCTGAAGTGAGCCCCCTGAAGGACAATCTTTACTTGCCGCTGTAAATTGGCTCTGAGGGCATCTGTACACTTTGGTGCTGCCTTTTCATGGTCATCTGATACCGAATGCTGAGAATGGTTTCACGTTTTCCTAGCAGTCAGAATACTGCGCAACCAGTCCTCACACCGCTCCTGACAGGCCTTTCTTCACTGCTAAAAAAGGGCGTGTTTTTACCTTGGGGTAAGTAACAGGCGTGGGCTATGGCAAGGTAAAAACACAGTGAAGACCAGACACTTGAGTTTTATTGAGAGGTGACCAGCCCTATTCCCTTTTGACCTTGGCAAATTTACCTCACAGTAAAACTAAAGCGCCTAGTCTTCAACCATGTTTTTGCATCCAGATAGCTCATATGTGTTCATTACTGAGCTCTGTGGCAGCTCGAAAGCTTGTCTCTCTCACTAAGTTGGTCCAATAAAAGATATTCCCTCACCCACCTTGTCTCTCTAGTATCCTGGGACCCACACGGCTACAACAGCACTGCATATAATTATCCTGTGGTAAGAAATGCACCTTTTTAGCAGTAAAAACAAAGTCACATGTGAGTTATAGAATCAGAGATGTAAGAGATGGTAAAAGACCTATTAAGTCTCCCAGTCCATCCCCTGCCAATGCAGGATTGTTTCCTACTGTCCTTTTGCTAGTGTTGTGCTGAGACTAGTTTTTAAAAGTCTCAAGTGCTGGGGCTGCCACTGTTTTCTTCAGGATATTACATTACGGCCCAATACAGCTCACACTCAGAAAGTTTTGCCGGCTATATGCAGCACAATATTTTCCCTTTATTAATTTCAGCCCATTATTCGTGCCTAGATACCTCCATGATCAGTGCCCTATACATATCCAAAATAGATTAGATACTTGTACAACTACATTATTTCTCACTCTGGTTTTGGCTTTGCATTCCTTCCTTGGCTCTTTCCAAAGCACTTTTAGCTGAAGCAAGATCAAAGAAGCCATTAATCTCCTCAGTCCTCTGATCACTTCAGATGTTCTTCTCCAAAATCTATTCTGTTTATCGATATCTTTCTGGTGGTGAACTTCCCAGAACTGATTGCAATACATCATGACAGGTCACAGCAGAGCTATGAATGAAGGTGCCGGAAGCAAGATCTGAGTTAAATGCGGTGATTAAGTTGGTTTATTTCCATTTTGCTGATACAGAAACTAAGGCAGGAGTTATATGACTTGCCCAAGGGTAAGCTGTAACTTTGTGGCAGAGCTGGGACGAAAACCCACATATCCTAATGCATAGTCCTATGCTTCAGCAAGAGGAAGACCAAGGACAGGGTAGGCCTGTTACTCCATGAGGGGAGAAAAACAATAACAGAAAATGTGGAAATGGCAGAAGTGCTAAATGACTCTTTTGTTTCAGTTTTTGCCGAAAAGGTTAGCAGTGATTGGACGTCTAACATAGTGAATGTCCGTGAAAATGAGGTAGGATCAGAGGCGAAAATAAGGAAAGAACAAATTAAAAATTACTTAGTTAAGTTAGATGTCTCCAAGTCACCAGGGCCTGATGAAATAAATCATCAATATTCAACAAGCTGACTGAGCCATTCGAGATTATCTTTGAAAAGTTATGGAAGATGGGAGAGATTCCAGAGGACTGGAAAAGGGCAAATATAGTGTTAATTTATAAAAACGGGAAATAAGGGCAACCCAGGGAATTACAGACCGGTTAGTTTAACTTCAGTACCCGGAAAGATAATGGAGCAAATAATTAAGCAATCAATTTGCAGATAGTAAGCTGATAAGTAACAGTCAGCAGGGATTTGTCAAGAACAGATCTTGTCAAACCAACTTAATAGCTTTCTTTGATAGGGTAACAAGCCTTGTGGATTGGGGGAAGCGGTAGATGTGGTATATCTTGACTTTAGTAAGGCTTTTGATACTGTTTTGCATGACCTTCTTATAAACAAACTAGAGAAATACAACCCTGATGGAGCTACTATAAGGTGGGTGCATAACTGGTTGGAAAACTGTTCCCAGACAGCAGTTATCAGTGATTCACAATCAAGCTGGAAGGGAATAATGAGTGGGGTCCCACAGGGATCAGTTCTGGGTCTGGTTCTGTTCAATATCTTCATCAATGATTTCGATAATGGCAGAGAGAGTACACTTATAAAGTTTGCAGATGATACCAAGCTGAGACGGGTTGCAAATGCTTTGGAAGATAGGATTAAAACTCAGAATGATCCGGACAAACTGGAGAAATGGTCTGAAGAAAATAGGATGAAATTCAATAAGGACAAATGCAAAGTACTCCACTTAGGAAGGAACAATCAGTTGCACACACACAAAATGGGAAATGACTTCCTAGGAAGGAGTACTGAGGAAAGGGATCTGGGGGGTCATAGTGGATCACAAGCTGAATATGAGTCAACAGTGCAACACTGTTGCAAAAAAAAAAAGCAAACATTATTCTGAGATGTACTAGCTGGAGTGTTGTAAGCAAGACATGAAGTAATTCTTCCACTCTACTCCGTGCTGATTAGGCCTCAACTGGAGAATTGTGTCCAGTTCTGGGTGCCACATTTCAGAAAGGACATGGACAAATTGGAGAAAATCCAGAGAAGAGCAACAAAAATGATTAAAGGTCTAGAAAACATGACCTGTGTGAGAAGATTGAAAAAATTGGGTTTGTTTAGTGTGGAGAAAAGAAGACAGAGGGGACATGATAACAGTTTTCAAGTCCATGAAAGGTTGTGACAAGGAAGAGGAAGATAAATTGTTCTTCTTAACCTCTGAGGCTAGGACAAGAAGCAATGGGCTTAAATTGAAGCAAGGGAGGTTTAGGTTGGTCATTCGGAAAAACTTCCCAGCTGTCAGGGTGGTTAAGCACTGGAATAAATTGCCTAGGGAGATTGTGGAATCTCCATCATTGGAGATGTTTAAGAGCAGGTTAGACAAACACCTATCAGGAATGGTCTATCTAATACTTAGTCCTGCCTTGAGTGCAGGGGACTGGACTAGATGACCTCTCGAGGTCCCTTCCAATTCTATGATTCTGTGATTCAACTGTTACACCACAGTTTCTTACCTTCTGTGGGAACGGTGGAACTCTTTCGCTCACGTTTTGTCATTTCTGCATCCTTGGAAACTGAAGAGTTATTATTTATTATTGAGTTATTTAAGTATGAGCACAATATATGAAGAAAAGGGTGGATGTTCTGGTGACCTGGAAAAAGGGACCTTTGATGTAACTGAAACACCCATGACTTCTTTCATTTGAAAAAAAGGGGTGGGGGAGGCAGATCATCAATTGATATAAAACTGTGGCCCTCCTCTGACTTCATTTACCCTAGCTGAGGATCTGGTCCAATAACACTAGTGTGAGAGTGAAGTTAGCAATGCCACTTATTCTTTCCAATTGTTTCCTTTAATGAGGAGAAACAATGGGAGATGTATGCTGCATGCCTTTGTGAATAGATGACCATTGACCTCTCAGTAAATAAGGCAGGTGAAATGTAAGTACAGTGTCTGGCAATGAGATTGATGATTGGCAGGAAGGGTGATGAAGGGAGGGAGATGTGTTCTTTGCTGCTGAGAGTCTTCCTGGACCGCCACAGCTTCTTAGCATGTCATCCAGGCTGCTGCTGTCTCCATTTCTTTTTTCAAAGCTCATTCTAAAAGCATTTCTTTACCCCTTGTCCTGTGGACTCTAATTCTCTCTCTGTCGCTCTTATGACTCAGTTATTTCATGGAGTCAGCACAGAACGTCTTTGCCCCACAGTTTTCTGTAACTTCTGCCATAAAGTATCCTATCATGCAGGCTACCACTGGCCCTGCCTGGGGGTAGGGAAAGATAAGTCCTGTAGCTGCTATACGTGGAAAGGAAGGGTGGTCTCTGGGTTAAGGCACCGGCCTGGGAGTCAGAGCGAATGGGTTCAGAGTTCAGTTCTGCCACAGACTCACAATGAGTGCTTCTACACAGCAAAAGAAGAAGATACCCACGGCAGTGAGTCTCAGGCCTGGATCAACTGACTGTGGAGAGAGATGACATGTGGTGGGGGCATGCGGGGTCCTGTGCCCTCCCCCCCCAGATTTGCTGTTTGGCTTGTATTGAGCATGCTCACACGGACTGAGCATGCTCAGTTACACGGCTGAAGCCGGCTGCCCTCACTCTGCCCCTCCCCCCCGCATTGGCAGGCGCGGGTTGTCTCTGATTGCAGGGCTAGAAATAGCAGTGTAGACATTTGGGCTCAGGTTGGAGCGTGGACTCTGAGACCCTCCCCTCTCACCAGGCTTCAGAGCCCGGATTCCAGCCCGAGTGGGAACATCTACACTGCTATTTCTAACCCTGTCGCAGGAGCTCCAAGAGCCCGACTCCATTGACCTGGGCTCAGAGACTCACAGCTGTGGTTTTACTGTTTGGGGGTTTGTTTGCTGTGTAGACATACCCTATGTGACCGTGGCCAAGTCATTTTAATCTCTGTATATCTAAATCCCCGTCTCTAAAATGGGCATCATGATCCTTCCTTTCTCCTGTCTACTTAGAAGCGAATCCCACCAACACACATGCTTAACTTGATGCATTGAGTAGTCCCAGTGAAATCAATGTGACCTCTCAGCATGTAAAATGAAACGGGTCTAAATGTTTTCAGGATGGCAGCTTAGACTGTCAGCTCTCTGGGCTGGGGACTATTGCTGAGTGTTCGTACATCACCTGTTCGGTGGGGCCCCAATCTCAGTTGGGGCTTTGAGGTGCTTCCAGAAAACAAATAATAAACTTTCAATGGCGCTGAAAACATTCCTATTTTATAGGGTTCAATTCTGCTCTTGCTTAAACTGGGAAATGAATGTGGCCCATAAAATGTTTACACATTACTATTTTTTTAAATAAACCCAACATGTTATGTCTCAACTAAGTTGACAACAACCCCTTTAGCTGTCCTAAAGTTCAACAACTGGGACGTTTTCCCTAGGACAAGCTTTATTAAATGATTTGCGCTTCTAGCACTTTTTGTTCCAAATTAGGTCACTCCCTCTTTCATTTCCTCTTCAAGCTCGCTGCTTGCTACAGTTAATTTGGTTGTCCTTGCCTTGACTACCATAAATATACTTTCCCAGTAGTACTTTGTAAGCTGAATTCGTCAAGTGATCTTGGCTATAACATTCAAGAAAACAGAGTCGACAAGATTAAAGGCTGGGAGAACTTTATGGATGAAGATACTGCTTTAAAATCAGCCATAAAGGTGCACGAGCAAAAAAATGCTGATAAGGCTGAGACATTTCACGGTTGCTAAAATTTTGACCTTAGATGTTATATTAGAAGAAATAATTGTTCACTTATTTCCCCTCTCCCTCCGCATCATATTAAAGCAAAACACTCCACTTGGAATTCCTGAACAAAAGGCCTTCCATGTGGTGCCAGATTAAAAACAAGGAGATAAAACCTGACCTTCAACCAGAAAGGCATAGCCTCCAAAGCCTGCCTCAATCTTCAGGCACATAGGTTCTGATCTAAGCTACAAGATACTGCAGGACAAGCTCTGCACTTGGGATCAATGGCACAGGGGCAAGCCACAACGTAAGGAGGTCTTTCTTACAACCACAAGCGGCAGCTTTCATTTTTCCACCCCCGCTCTGCTCCGAGGCCCTGTCCCCATTCCGGCCCTCCCCCCAGGGTCCCACTCTCACTCGACCTCTTTCCACTCCTGCCCCGCCCCTCCCCCAAGTCTCCACCCTCGCTCTGCCTCTTCCTGCTCCTGCCCCGCCCCCTCCCCCAAGCACATCCCGCCCTCGCGCTGCCTATTCTCGCCCCTGCTCCGCTGACCGTCCCTGAACAGCTGATCGTCGGGTGGCTGGTGGGTGCTGACCACTCACTATTTTTTCCCCATTGGTGCTTTCCAGTGTAGACATATCCTAAGAGTCACCCTGAATGAGGAATGGTGCCTTTATCGTGTTGGGAGGGAGAAGGGTTTTTTATTTACACCTTGGCCTTTGATTAGCAATGATTAGACTACAATGCCTTTGTTTACACCAGATTGCAACTGGTATGCATTAAAACACCACTGAAAGGGCAAATAGTTTCGTGGCTGAAGCTACGGAAGGGAATTCAAGAGAGCTGAGTTCAATTTCTACTTGTGCATAAGACTTTTTGTATAACATTGGCTAAGGAATTTAATCTCTGTGCCTCAGTTCCTTGTCTGTAAAATGGGGATAAATATACTACGTTTGTCCATTTAAACAGCAAGTTCTTCTAAGCAGAGATGATTTTATTGTGTGTATGTACAGAACAGCTGGTTGGGAATGTTCCATCAACAATTTCTTGATGGAAAAGTAGTTTCTGCAAAATCAATTTTTTTCAGCAGAAAAATTTCAATTTAGACAGTTTTCTGATTTTCCATTGTGAAAATCTAAATGAAATAGTTCATTTTGGGTTGATTTGACCCATATCAAAGCATTTTGATTTGCTGAACTGAAAAAAAACTTATGTTTTGAGTCAGTTGAACTAAATACCTGATGCAGATGCAGTTTAATGTTGAACTGAGTCAGGTATTGTGGAGTCTTATAGGTGTTATAGTTCAGTTTTTGATTCCATTCTTTCCTATGGGCCAGGATCTTTGGCCAGACTGCATCTCCCATCATACAGTGTGGACTCCGTCTGACCGAGCCAGTTGATGCATTGTGGGAGTTGCATGATTGCAGTGCATCATGGAAAATGTAGTTTGGCCCAGGAGTCTCACATATAGGGAAGAATAAGGGCATAAGGCACCCAAACTACAGCTTCCATGAAGCACCAGGACACTGCAAGAGGATGCAGTTTAATATTGAACTGACTTGAAATGAGGAGCTTTGCCATTTCCAGATTGAAATTTTTTGCACTTTTCATTCTGCAAAAAACGTGATAGTTTGACTTTTCACCCTAATGCAAGATGAAAACACACGTCAAAATATCAGACGTTCCTGTAAGGCAGAAATTCCCCTGTTTGCTTGGTTCTGCTGTACAGGACCTAATACAATGGAGCTCTGGTCACAGCCTCCTGTTGCTACAAATACATTTATTGTACTAAAACCCTGGAAAATTCCAGACCTAAGGCATACAGATGATTCGAGACATGGTGTAATTCTGCTTTCCTCACAGTGAATTACACTGTCCAAGGTTTGAACAAGAGGCACCCGTTGCTTATTTTGTAACACGCCATATGACTTTCTCTCTTTAGCTGTTCTCATATAAAAGCTTTGCTCTAGAGAGCTTACCAAGCCAGCTTTTCTATGTCAGGTTGTCACAGACATTTTCCCTATTCATTCTGAGACCGACTGCTGTTAAAGGGTTATAACAAAGACGTAACGTGCTACTGTCACATCTTTCCGATCCATCTGAGTTAAACCTACATTTTAGTCCTTTATACTCCTCTTTCCATTTTTTCTCTCAACAGGAATCAGACCATTTTATTCAAGCCATTTCCACAATATCATGTTAACCCATTAAAACTTCAAATAATGCATTGTACGTTCACCAAAGCCTCCCATCCTTTCCCCTAAAAGGAATGATCGTTTCTGTAAATCTCAATTCTCTTGTTCGTTTCAAAGGGGTCTTTCACTTCGTGGGAATCCTCCCATTCTCATTACACTTCACATCTTAACAGTTGCCCTGGAAACAAAGGGTCTGATCCAGCCAGGGAGCTTTGCTCCTCAATGCTCATTGGTTTGGTAGTGGCTAAAGTCATTCAGTACTTTTCTAAGGATGTTCAGCACCTTGCAGGATAGGGGCCTTATGTATTAAATATTGTAGAACACTAGTCCTAGGATGACAGGAAATGATGCTGTGTTTTATAAGCCCTCCCACTCCTCCTCCTCAATCACAAGGGGCGTGAAGAAGTTATAACTGCTTGATACACTTCTCTGGCGTCTGATCTCGTTTATAGGCTTAGGGCATTGGAACATGTTAATGCACGCCAATGTTTAGTTGAAAAGTCTCTGGGAAAGTCCTTAAGTGGGCGTCACTGACTTTTTACTGACATGGTGTTTAGAATAGGCCAGCTGATTTGTTATTGAACTATCCTGGTTAATGGAGGATTGGGTTACAGTGAGAAAAACCAGCTTGGAAAAAATCCTGGACATTCTTTAAGATAAGTGCTGAAATTCCTCCAAACAAACTCCTAGCCAAAGCAAGAACCCGAGTCTCATCACTGGCCAAAGAATTTTCAGTGTGAGAATGGAGTTGGGGGTTTGGGTAATAATTGGCTCTAGGGTGACCTTTCATAAATGGAGAAAGAGGAAGGACTTATGGTTAGGGCACTGGACTGGGACTCAGGAGAGCTGAATTCAAATCCTAGCTGTGTCAGACATTCTCTGTGTGACCCTAGACAAATAACTATTAATGTTACCAATCCAAAGCAGGACATGAAAACATCAGTCCTGAAGAAACATCGACTAGTGCCAAACACTGCAGCCTCTCTCTTCAACAACCCAGACTACTGTGAGCACATCAAACCTATCTCCAAGCTGGCTCGCCACTGAATAACAAGTCAAGTTCAAAGTCTTGGTCCTTATCTTCAAGGCGCTCAATGGCTGAACCCAGCATGTCCTCTAAAAAGTTGATTAATGATGTGGGATGAAGACCCTGGTCAATTTCACTCTTCTGGCACAATGGACTTCCCTACCATTAGGGTAAAGCTCAGCCAGGTAAGAGATGGAGCTTTCCAGGGGGCTGGCCTTACACTGGGAAATAAACTCCTCAAGGGAGTAACAACCATCCCAAGATGCTCTTCTTTGACCTACCAAAACAAAACACCCACTGCACACACAGTTCTCCTGCTAGGGAGAGGCCAAAGGAGCAAACAAACTACACACAACGGATGTGGAGTCATGTTGCTTAATGTGCTACTGGAAGGTTCTCCAATACTACGTAAGACTGGGCCCAATTTTCAATAAAGCTGTGCACCCATTTAGGCCCTTAAATAAGAATCTAGATCATCAATAGCTCAGCACACTGGGGCACATTGGGCGCTGAGCACCTTTGAAAATCCTGCCGTTATTACTCAACCAATGAGAGGTTGAGAACTTCTGAAAGATTGGCCCCACTTGTGAAGACTTGAAATCAGACATGACGTAGGTCTCTAAATGGAAGTGAGTTCCTCTGAAAATTTTGCCTGGTGCTTTTCAAAAATTGCTTCTTCCTAGAGCTAACTTACCACACTGCCTTTCTCATTGCTAAACAGCTGTTCCTCTTCGCTACCTGGGCTGCTCATCCAAAAGAAATAAAAGCCACATACCTGAAAAAGTGATATAACCCGAAATGATAAACAGTAAGTAATATGTTTACCAGGGATTTGGTATGTCACACTGTGAGTCTGGCGTCGATGCTGTACACATTATACACAGGGAGAATTTTTATGTAATGTTAAAAAAATATGATATGCAAGTACAGCACAAAAAAAGTTTCTTTGTACAACTGTAATGCAATCCGGACCAAATGGCAAAGAAAAATATCAAAAATTATAAAAACTGCTAGGTCTCAGTCCAAAGTTTTCCCTCTGGTGCCAAATGCTGTAAGATACAGATTATACTAATGTTGACACATTTGAAATAAACATACAATACATTTGGGTTGCTGTGCTTGTGGGTGTTTTTAAACGCATCAAGAGTTTACCATTATACAGATGGCAAAGCCGAAACTGATCAATCCACCTTCTGTTCCTCAAATAGAGATCTGGGTATCTATGCCTCACTACAGTACTCTCCATTGTGGAGAGCTGGAAACAGAGCCAGGTGTTTTATGCCACTTCTAAGAACAGATGCTTTCCTGAGGGTCCAGAAGCCGCACAAAGGTTAAGGCATTGGAGTAGGATTTGAGAAATTTCAGTTCGATTCCCAGCTCTGCAACAGACTTACTGTGTCTCAGTTCCTAGCTGTAAAATGGGGCTAACAATGCCTTTGTCAATTTCAGTTGCAAACTTTTTGGACCAAAGGCCATCTCTCACTATCACAGTTGTCAACTTTCACGCAGTAAATAAACACCCCGACTTTCACAATAATCCACAAATCAAGCTCATCCCATTTCAAAACAAGGCCCAAAGAAGCCAATCCCTAAGAACCCCAACACTCTATGTGACTAGATCCCCCTGGCGTGCAGTCTGGGACTGTGGTGGGCCTGCTGTGCACCCCTGACTCTCTCCCACCCTCGTCCCTGCTTGCCCCCCCTTGCCCCTGCGTGCCCCATGCCCCTGCTTGCCGGTAACTGATCAAAAAAAGAGAAGCAACAAGCTGCAAGCCAAAAACTAGTCAACAAGCAACTCACAAGCCAATTAAGCCGAAAACAAGCCCAATTTCTGTGGTTTTTTCGCGGGTTTGGCATGTCTGCTCACTATGTGCAATGCCCCACACCAGGGGGGGCTCTGATCTCAACTGCGAACTCTAGAAGCTCCTATTTAGTACAAAGATGCTACTGCTTAGAGGTATTACTGTCAATTCCATGATCGGACAACACACCACACAGGAAGCAAGGGGACATCTGTTCATATGAACTTATAAATATTAAGGCTGATTCTGTATACAGAACCCTCCCCTGCTCTGTTTAATAATGCCACTGGCTCAAGATAGTCTCTAACAGCGACGTCAGGCGGCAAATGTTTTTCCACAGGAGCATGTATTCCATGGAGGACTGTGTGAGCATTAAATCTAATTATTCCTGGCAAAGCATCCATCATGTTTATGAACTTTTCATAGAAAATAATCATGCCTTCCCCTCAACGAAATCAAGTCTGCGGGTGAAGCAAGATTGGGTATGCACACAAACATGCACAGGTCCACAAATACCAGCTGTGGCTTAAACCTGGGTTTTATGAAATGGGCAACAACTGTGATGTAATGTAGAAAGCAACTTCTGCGTATCTTTCTTGGTACTGACATCTCTCCTTTCTGTAGCATTTGGATGCCGCTCAATCATCAGTGGAGTTTTTTCCCCTCAGCACACCTATGAGGCAGGGAGGGTGTTATCCCTGTTTTACAGCTGGAGACCGAGAAACAGAATAGACGAAAGGGTACATCTACATTGCAAAAACGGCCCTGTGGCTACCAGGGTAAACATAGCAGTGTAAATGTTCCCGCTCAGGCTGGAGCCTGGGCTCTGAGGTCCTACCCGCTGGCCGGGTTCTAGCCCAAGCAGGTACATCTACGCTGCTATTTTTAACTCCATAGTGTGAGTCATGGGATATAAGGGAAGGTCCTTTCATGGATTGAGAACTGGTTAAAAGACAGGGAACAAAGGGTAGGAATAAATGGTAAATTCTCAGAACGGAGAGGGGTAACTAGTGGTGTTCCCCAAGGGTCAGTCCTAGGACCAATCCTATTCAACTTATTCATAAATGATCTGGAGAAAGGGGTAAACAGCGAGGTGACAAAGTTTGCAAATGATACTAAACTGCTCAAGATAGTTAAGACCAAAGCAGACTGTGAAGAACTTCAAAAAGATCTCACAAAACTAAGTGATTGGGCAACAAAATGGCAAATGAAATTTAATGTGGATAAATGTAAAGTAATGCACATTGGAAAAAATAACCCCAACTATACATACAATATGATAGGGGCTAATTTAGCTACAACGAATCAGGAAAAAGATCTTAGAGTCATCGTGGATAGTTCTCTGAAGATGTCCACACAGTGTGCAGAGGCAGTCAAAAAAGCAAACAGGATGTTAGGAATCATTAAAAAGGGGATAGAGAATAAGATGGAGAATATATTATTGCCCTTATATAAATCGATGGTTCGCCCACATCTTGAATACTGTGAACAGATGTGGTCTCCTCATCTCAAAATAGATATACTGGCACTAGAAAAGGTTCAGAGAAGGGCAACTAAAATGATTAGGGGTTTGGAACGGGTTCCATATGATGAGAGATTAAAGAGGCTAGGACTTCTCAGCTTGGAAAAGAGGAGACTAAGGGGGGTATGATAGAGGTATATAAAATCATGAGTAATGTGGAGAAAGTGGATAAGGAAAAGTTATTTACTTATTCCCATAATACAAGAACTAGGGGTCACCAAATGAAATTAATAGGCAGCAGGTTTAGAACAAATAAAAGGAAGTTCGTCTTCACACAGCGCACAGTCAACTTGTAAAAGCAGCAAAGAGTCCTGTGGCACCTTATAGACTAACAGACATTTTGGAGCATGAGCTTTCGTGGGTGAATACCCACTTCGTCGGATGCACGAAAAGCTCATGCTCCAAAACATCTGTTAGTCTATAAGGTGCCACAGGACTCTTTGCTGCTTTTACAGATCCAGACTAACATGGCTACCCCTCTGA
Organism: Mauremys mutica; assembly: GCF_020497125.1. Classification (NCBI taxonomy): domain Eukaryota; kingdom Metazoa; phylum Chordata; order Testudines; family Geoemydidae; genus Mauremys; species Mauremys mutica. Next base: position 11,963,578 of record NC_059072.1, read on the forward strand.
TACTAGTTAACTTGTGGAATTCCTTACCTGAGGAGGTTGTGAAGGCTAGGACTATGATGGTGTTTAAAAGAGAACTGGATAAATTCATGGTGGTTAAGTCGATTAATGGCTATTAGCCAGGATGGGTAGGGAATGTTGTCCCTGGATTCTGTTTGTCAGAGGGTGGAGATGGATGGCAGGAGAGACAGATCACTTGATCATTGCCTGTTAGGTTCACTCCCTCTGGGGCACCTGGCATTGGCCACTGTCGGTAGACAGGATACTGGGCTAGATGGACCTTTGGTCTGACCCAGTACGGCCATTCTTATGTTCTATGTTCTTAGTCCCGTGAGTCCGAGTCAGTTGACCCAGGCTCTGAGACTCGCTGCCATGGGATTATTTGTTCGGTTTTCTTCTGCAGTGTAGACGTACCCTAAGTGACTTGACAAAGGTCACACAGGAAGTTTGTGGTGGAACCAGAAATTGCTTCCTGAGTTCCACCACAATACAGCTGCCCACAGGGGCTAGACACTACAATGGCTGGTGTTACAAAAGTATTTGAGATGGCTATTTGTTTGTGTTCAGAAACGTGCAGGGCATGACAACAGCCACCATCCATTGCTTGAGGAGGTCACGCATCTCCATTCTTTCTCCAGTTGTCTTTTGAGGTGGATTTGCTGAGCCACACACAGACATGTCCTCCTGAGCAGATGTGTTATTTCTTGTGCTTTGGCACAATTTCTTCTCTGATTCCTCACATTGCTCCCAGGGAAAAATAATCCAAATCCTCCCTTTATCAGGCACAGATTGCTTCTCCCCTCCTGCAGGCTCAGCATTAGGGCTGAGAGAACAAAGGACATTTTGGTCCAGGAGACAGAATCAAAAAAGGCAAAAAAAAAATCTGGTTTGATTAAAACTAAAATATTTTTTTCCAAAGTTTTATTGAAACAACTCACTCCCCACCACCCCAAAAAAATGTTGCTTCAAAACCAAAAATTTGGGAATTTTTTATTCATTTCAAGTTGACTTAAAGCCAATTTTTTAAATCTTGAATTGGCTATTTTGGGGGTGAAAATATGGACACAAGGAAAATATTTTGGGGGTCTAAATATGGACACAAGTTAAAATTACTCATCTGTGGACTGTTTGGATTCTAACAGCACAGACTACCTGAGTGAGAAGATGGAGAGCCCCAGAGTTATTCTGGGTAGCCCTAATTTTTTTGGGGGGGAAAATGGCAGATTACAATATCTCTGCTACCTTTTGAAAGTATGGACTGCGACTCACCTGTACATGTATTCTACCTGCTTTAACCTCTCAATAACTCTCATTCCTTTTTCCTAGCTCATAAACCTTTAGTTAGTTTTCTATAGAATTGGCTATGAGGGTTATCTTTGGTGTGAGATCTAGGATGCAAATCAACCTAGATTTGTGACTGTCTAGGACAGTCTAGGATGAGTGACTGTTCTCTTGGGACTGCATGTAACCTGGAATATTTTGGGAGTTTTGTTGTAAGTGGCCATGTATCACATAGTCTAGCTTGCCTGGGTGGCAAGTGTCTGAAGTGTCTATGGGGACTATGGGTGACTCCATCATAAGACTATTGTAGTACTTTGAGAGTTAACATTTGGTACTGGTTTGGTGAAATCTGACTATCGAGCAAACCACCAGTTTGGAGGGTCTGCCCTGCTTTTGACAGCCTGCCATGAAGGTCGTGAGCCACTCCAGACAGCGTGACAATAGTGTTCTTATTTAAAATGTCTGAATGTTTGAGACAATCTAATGATTCACGGCGAATAAATTACTCAATGAGTTTAGACAGGGATTTTCAAGAGTCCAAGGGAATTGGTACCCAAATCCCATTGGGTGCTTATGGTTCAGCACCCTTAGGCTCCTTTGAGTGCCCCAGACTTAGTCATTTGACATGAGTCACTCATAAGCCAATCCTGACTGCAAGTAACTTGGGTAGTCACAGATACTTGCCAAATGTGGACCAGTTCGTAGGCGCTAAGTAGGTGCTCCGGGGCTGGAGCACCCACAGGGGAAAATGGTGGGTGCTGAGCACCCACCAGCAGCCCCCCTGCCAGCTGCCCCCCACCTCCCAATGTTTGCCACCCGCCAGCAGGCCCTGATGATCAGCACCTCCCCCTCCCTCCCTGCACTTCCCGCCTGCCACGATCAGCTGTTTTGTGGTGTGCAGGAGGCAGCGCGCTGGGGGAAAGGGGAGAAACAGGGCGGGAAGTTGCGGGGTGGTGGTGGAGCAGGGGAAGGAAGAGGTGGACTGGGGCGGGGCCTTGGAGGAAAGGGTGGAATGGGGGCGGACCCAGGGATCGAGCACCCTCCAGCACATTGGAAAGTCGACGCCTGTGGACCAGTTTCATCCTATGTGCCACTTTGCAGACTGCTCACTTCAACCATTTGCTTCTCACTGTCCATTATTAGCCATTGGTCAGGTACATCACAGGGTATATTTCCTGCTCCCTGAGTGGATGAATGACAGGGGAATAAGGAATAACAAATGATAAACAGTGAGCATCAAACCCTCCTTGTCAAGTGCAGCTACCCTAGTTAATATGCAAGTAGGGGTCGTGGCATGACAAACATTCAATCTTCAGCTGCTCATGTGAACAACAGCCCATTTCTATGAAAGTTGTATAACCGCCACCATCTTGGTGGACACACGGAGGACTGAACCTGGGACCGCTAGTGCTAAATACATGAGTCTCTACAGCTGAGCTAAAAAACACCTCCCTCGCAACATGACCTGATGCTGAACTCACCCACTCCATGTACAGATGAGCTGCAGAGGGAGCTTTGTAACCCACTGACCCCATGGCCTACATGTGGAAATAAGGGCTGCAAATATGGTGACTGTTTGGATTTAGAATAAATGTGTGGGAGTGCTGTGTCTGTAGGGCTCTCCCAGCTCTAATCAGGGTATAGCTGAGGTGCAGGAGTTTGGAGCAATTGAAAAATCCCACGCAGAGGGCCAGCATGAGGAATATGCACTCAAAATAGGCCTTAAGCATGGCATAGGTTCTGTGCTGGCCCTCTATGCAGGGGTGAATATTTCACCCACAGATGGAATAGATATGTTAAATCTTTGCACACTGTTTTGTCAGGCCCGTATGCGATTTTAAGGACAAGCGACTATAGGAGTTGCACAGAGAGAGTTAGTCCTGGACTAACATGAAAAGAATCTCCTGTCACTTGGTGGTTCTCCGTCACTCATTCCAATCCCTTAGCTAGAGTCTTCCTCCGGCCTGATCCAAAGCCCACAGAATGGAAAGCCTCTCCTGGGCTTCAGCGGGCTCTGAATGAGGCCCATGCTCCCATGCAAGCGTTATCTCTGAAAGCAATTCCTGTTCTTGAAACACAGATGTGCCGCCCGAGCTTGTGTCAGCTGCTCAGCGCCTAGCACCGGGCTCCGCATTTGCTGCTAAGCTCCAAGCCACGGGCTGCGAACGACACGCTGGTTTTGCCAGGAACAAGAGAGGAAGTTTGAGTACCCACAGTTTTAAAGTGATAAAAATAATCTCACCGGTAGGTTAAGCAAAACTGCAGCTGGCGGCTCAAGGCGACGCTGCCGAGTTGGCGTTCAAAGGAGCAGGGATCGGGGGAGGCGGTTTAAAGACTTTGTTTCTGCTCTGGCACAGTTGCAGTTGAACAGGGTGGAATGAACGTGGGGAGTGATACAGAATGAGAGCAGTGCAGGGGGAAGGGAATTAACCAGCACAAATCAGATCCAATTCTCTCTTGCTGTAACCCCATTGGTCTCCTCTGCAGGGCACTGTTTACCTGGTATGCCCTGCTGTAGGATGAGAGAGAATAGACACTCTGGGGATGCCTACACTGCAGCTGGGAGTGCGGGCAGATGCTTGGTTTGCTGGAGCTAGCATGCTAGAAGTAGCAGCGTGGAAATTGCGGCACGAGCAGTGGCTCAGGCTAGCAACCCGAGCTCAAACCAAGGGCCGGGGGGGGGGGCAGGCTTGAACTTGGAGAGCTAGTCTGAGCCCCCACCGGTGCCACAACATCCACACTGCTTTTCTTAGCCAGAGCTAGTGCGTGTCTGTCTGCATGAGCTAGGAATTGCACCTCCCCACTGCAGTGTAAACATACCCTTTGTGCTTCAGCAGAGGCCTAGGATGCTGAGCTAGCTGGAGTTAGGACCAGTAACAACAGCACCAGAGCAGGAACAAATACTTTTCATCAACAGCCATCCCTACTCCTTCAAACAGAAGTTTCCTTCTTGTAACATGGAGGATGAAGCGTTCCAGGAATGTCAATGATCTGCACACACTCTTCTGGAGAGGCCTAAGGATCTCTGAAGGTGAGGGAGGTAAGGATCTCCTGCCCAGCCATACTCTGGAGGTTAGACTGCAGCCTTCACCCATGGAAGAAAATGGCACCAGGTCAAGAGGGAAAGGAGGACGGGGGAGACATCTGTGGTGTGGGGAATTCCCACACAAATTAATCCTTAAACTCACCAATGCTTAGCTTCAACCCTGAACTGACCTGCAGTTCTAGGGGTGAAAGGATGGTTTCAGCTCTACCGATGACATTCAATCTGCTGAGGCTGCAAAAAAGAAGTTGCTAATCGCCAGCTAGGGTGGCGGATGTGATTAGGGGCTAAAATCCGCACTCAATGCCCCTCTGGTGTCCCTCATCTTGAGGGACCTCACTCATGTTAGACCCAAAATTAGCTATGTGCCCTGCAAATTTGGTGCCATTCCTCACCCTTGGAATGGGGTTGGTGAGTTATTCACCCTGATGGAAGTAGGGTGACCAGACAGCAAATGTGAAAAATCGGGATGGCGGTGGGGGGTAATTGGTGCCTATATAAGAAAAAGCCCCAAATATTGGGACTGTCTCTATAAAATCGGGACATCTAGTCACCCTAGATGGAAGGAAGCCCACAGCATTTCAAGTTTCCGGCATGAATTCATTTGTATTTGTCCTTCATTCTGAGTCTTTGTCACATGTTGAATCCAGTGTTGTTGTAGCCATCTTAGTCCCAGGATATGAGAGAGACAAGGTGCGTGAGGTAATATCTTTTATTGGAGCAACTTCTGTTGATCAGAGAGACAAGCTTGCCAGCTTACACAGAGCTCTTCTTCGGACCTGGGAGATGTACTCAGACCGTCACAGCTAAACACAAGACTATTTAGCATAAGTAGTTAATATGTATTTCACTGGAATACCCTGAGAGAACTTGCTCCAATATGGAAGGAGTGAGGAGTGTCTCAGTCAGGGCCGGTGCAACCATTTAGGCAACCTAGGCGGTCACCTAGGGGGCTAGGATTTGGGGGGGCGGCATTTTCTTTGGCAGCGACCGCGGCGGTCAGATCTTCGGCTGCCCCGGTCGTCACCGGCATTTAGACGGAGGGAGCTGGGGCAGGGGAGCACGGGGAGGGCCGCCTGCAGCAAGTAATGGGGGGGGGGGGGCGGCACGCAGGGGAACTCCCTGCCCCAGCTCACCCCTGCCCCGCCTTCTCCCCGAGCACACTGTGGCTGCTTCATTCTCCCGCCTCCCAAGGCTTGTGGCGCCTAAGCTGATTGGCGCCGCAAGCCTGGGAGGCGGGAGAAGTGAAGCAGCGATGGTGTGCTCGGGGTGGAAGCGGAGCAGGGGTGAGCTGGGGCGGGGGGGGATGCCTCAGGGCAGAGGGTGGGGGGTGGGGAGCTGCCGCGGGGGGGGTGCCTCAGGGCGGAGCGGGGGAGCTGCTGCGGGGAGGAAGGGGTGCCTCAGGGCGGGGGCTCGGGGACAGGGGAGGGCGCAAGGTGGAAGTTTCACCTAGGGCGTGAAACATCCTTGCACCGGCCCTGGTCTCAATCTCCTCCAGCTAATACACCAGCCCAGACTCTCCTGGGCCACTTCCTACCTTCTCTTCGGTTTGGGGTGTGGTCACAGCTCTCTGCTTCCCTCCTGGCAGAGGGTGGCTCCCACAGTCTCAGCAATTCAGGTGGTCGGTTGGAGCTTCCCAGCTCACTTAGAAGGGGTGGGGGAAGATAAACAGCCAGGACCCTGACCTCCCATCCTGGCCCTTCCCCTGTAGATCCCTCTGCCCCAGAAGCCCTGAACTGACTTCCTTCCTGCAGACAGCCTCTCCTTCACTCTCTCCCCCAGCTTGACTGTCAGAGTAGGTCCTCCATTTGCAGCCGGCTCTGCAGCTGTGGGGTGGCTGGGCCTTCTTGGCCCAGTACTGCTCCATCATTCCCTCAGTCTAGCGTGGGGTCTGTAAACCCCATCCCACGGGGGCTGTAAACCTCTATTTTTAGCGCTCTAGCTTAAGTATGTCTAATGCAAGCTGGGAGTCACAGCCTGAGCAACTAGTGTGGACATACCCGGAGCGGAACTCCGGTAAATATTTTCAAACTCGTGGGAGCTGCGACACCTCCTGTGGGACTGAAAGCCCAAGCTCCAGTGCGGCTTATGGTGCAGAGGCCCTGAGCCCCGGTGTGCTCCATGGGGCTGAAGCCGCGAGCCCTGGTGCCCCCCACCCCGCGGAGCTAATGCCCCAAACTGTGGCATGCCCCCATTCTGCAGGGTGAAATCCCCAAGCTCCTGTGCCCCTCTCCAACCCATAGAGCTAATGGCCAGAGACCCGGCGCCCCTCCCAGTCCTGTGGGGCTAAAGCCCTGAGTCTTAGCAACTCCCCAAGAGGCTAAAGCCCCCAGACCCTCCAACCCGGAGCTGAAGTCTGGAGCCCCAAATGGGGACGGACGTGGGGGGCTCTGGGAAATAATCTCTGAGAATTTTAAGCCCTGGTTTGTGTGTTTTCTATCTCTTTCAGACTAACATGCTGCCCAAGTGCTAAGATCTGGCCAGGTGCTTCCAGTCTCATATAGACCTGGCTCAAAATAGATCAAAAGCATCACACACTGAGTAGGCAACTCACACGCTGATAAAAGATCTTTAAAAGCGTATTGCGCTCTGCAAATATTTAAATAGAACCCAGGATCCCTGTCTGAGATGGACCCGTTGTTGCTGCTTGTCTCTCTAACATGACGAGGTGGCTGCTGGCATCGTGGCTAACGAATATAGTTCAAAGCCATGGTGGGCGGCTGTTCTCCCAAGGATTGCAGTTGTAACACCGACAGACCTCGGTGGATGGGATCGAACTTGGGGCTTCTGGACTTTAGTGTATGAGCCTCCACTGCATGAGCTAAAAGCCACCTGCCTGTTAGCTAAGGCTGTAGAGCAAATTCATTAATCTCTCTCTCTAAGTGGTCTCAGTGCCACTAAAGGGGACAGAGCACCACACCCAGGTGGTGTGTGGGTTATATACTTCCCCTAGCTGAGGAAGCGCATCCTGAGCTTCAGAGACTTCCCAGTTGAAATCCCTATTGAGCCCCCACTTGTAACACTTACAGACCCTTGTAACACCACTAGCAACATTGAACCAGGGACTGCTGGAGTTTAGTGCATGAGCCTCTACTGCATGAGCTAAAAGCCAACTGCTGAGTCTCTCTCTCCCCCACAGTCACCAAGAACATAGGGCATTCATATCTGGGGACTCAGTCTTCCCTTGGGTGAGGACAGCCGCAAAAACTGCTGACTAAAAGGAGCCTGATCTTGTGATGCAAAGCACAGGTCATAGGGCCAGATTGTAACCCTCTGTGGGTTTGACTGCACTACCGTCACTGCAGGCTGTGATTGCAGCTCAAGTAGACATACCCAACCTAGCTTTAATTTACACAGCTCGGGTACTGGAGCCATGACGCCTTAGCAGTGCAGGCTGTCCAAGCCTGCTCAGAACCCTGGGTAACTACTCTGCCATGCTCCAGCATTAAAGCTAGGTTGGGCATGGGAGGTTGAGCTGCACTCACACCCCGTGATTGCAGTATAGACCCAACCTTGTTTGCACTGGTGAGTGGTTACACAAGTAGTCAGTGGAACTACTGAACCGTTCACTAACGTCAGCAAGGGAGTCAGTCTGGCCCACATGTCGCTTTCTTTTCCCTATAACATTTCCCCAACTGCCCCACAAAATGCTGTGATTCTGCTCTGACTGTCTGGGTGTGTCGCATTTTCTTCGCGTTTTTGGAGTTCCACATCAAACTGGGGGGGGGGGGCAGGTCCACAGTGGAACATAGCCTGAATGATGATTTGAGCTCGTCAACATTTGCTGCCTTTTGATTATTTTAATGACATTTGTTATCAACATTTAATTTCAACAAAAAGGGGATGATATTTCTTGCAGAAATTTGCATGAAAAATGCATCCTGTTTTTCAACTGGTTTGTAGGGCTGGTTCAAGGTTTCAATTCTGGCCTAAAAAAGAGATGAATTTTTCATTAAAATAATTCTGATTTTCTTTGTGTGTGGCCACCTCTCTGAAGTGTGTATTATTGTGGCCATTTTACAGATGGGGAAATTGGGACTCGGAAAGTAAAGTGACTTGCCCAAAGTCACATGATGCCTGATCCAACGCTCATAGACGTTAACGGGAAGCTATCACTAACTTCAATGAGTCTTGGATTAGGTCAAAAGTAAGTCAGTGGCATAGCAGCAAACAGAACCTAGACCTTTAATACAGCAAACAAAAATGACCAAAGCCAATTTTTTTTTTACCTTCTGTAATTAACCTTGTTGCTGCTCTTCTGCAAAATACATGAGCTGACATTTTTCTTCTGGTAGCGAGAACTTTCTTTAGAAAAAAGAACATCCTAGAGTCACATTGATCGTCCATGTGAGCGCAGCTGGGCTTTGTAACTTGCTCTGTCACATGTAAAATTCATGTGGCTTTATCCGTGTGCCAGGAGTTTATACCCGGTACGCTCAGAGCTGCACAGCACAATCTTCTTAAAGTCCAACTCCTGCTCCTTCGTTATTAGCAAAGGTTTCCTTCATTCTGCAATCAGGTAAGACAAACAAAATCTCCAGGCCCAAAATACATGTCAAAATGAAGATATTTGCTTCTCAGAGCCAAGAATTCTGAACTCCTTTACCTTTCACTTTGATAGTTTCCATGGAAACCATAATGTTAAGCTATGCAGTTACTTACTGCAACATTACATAATCCACCGTACGCTCAGTTACTCCTGAACAAACGTGTTTGCTCCGTTGCTTTTTGTCAATGTAATCAGCCAGATCTGTGTAGATTTGATTAAACAAGGAGCGGCAGTGTAAAATCGGCAATGAAAATGTGATTTCTGTCAGCTCCCTATCCAGAAAATGGCGTAGTCGCTTTTTGCGCTGTATGTGAAAAGACGCAGTGGGGGTATTGCTGCCGGCCTGGCAGTTTAAATGGCGTTGAGATGACAGTTGTAATACATCTAGGGTTGCCTGATGCACCACATCTTAAACTTGAGGGTCTGAACCTGAGTCTGAGACCAGTGGAAGTGCATCGGAACTGATTCTCCGGCACCTTGTGTTGTCATTTATCCCTGTGCAAACTGGAATTCTCCAGTCCCTTAACCAGTGGGATTATTTTACACCCTATTTGAACTGGGGTAAATAATTGCACAAGGGGCCAGGCAGTGGAAAATGACCCATTGATTTCAGCTGAGTTGCTCCTGATTTAGGCTAGTGAAAGGGAGATCAGAATCAGCCCCTTAACCTTTTGGACCAATACCGTCAATATTTTTATTATGAAAAAATGAGGCTATTTAGAGAAGCACTTCCTGGGTGATGCTAAGCATGCTCAGCTCTCCTTCTCTTCCATGCTCTTGCTGCTGCTACCCCCATGGAGTGAACCAGTGGTAGCAACAGTGAGAAGTCTGGGGTGGGGAATGGCTGGTGTAGACACAGCCTTTAAATTACACATTTAGTCCCATTACCTTTAATGGGGTTTCTTGAATGAATTGCTAGATTTTGGCCCTAATGGTAGTTGAATTGTTTTTCTTTTCTTATGCTCCGAGGCCGATCCACTGAAGTTAATGACAAGTTCCATTGACTTTAATGGGAACAAGATTAGCTTCTATCTCTGCATAGGGCAAAAGAGCGATTTCCTCTGGACCTTAGGTTTGCACAGAGTATGCAAGGGCAACGAGGATGGGAGTGCATTTGTTGGTTTGCCACAGCAGTATTTTCATAGAAGAGAGTGAAAAAGATTGCAAGCAATGGCTCCCTTCCTGTTTACCCTGTTCACACCGAGCCCCTTTACGGTGGACTCACGTGAGTAAGGCAAGCAAGATCTAGCCCCAAACGCATATCACGAATTAAAGCTGACACCAATACAGTAGATTCTATTGGAGCATTTTCAGTACATCCGTTCTTCTCTTTCAGTGCGTTGCGATAATTACACTACAGCGAAAATTATGCATTCCTTAAGCACCGCTGTGCTTTCGCAGAGCACCTTTTCTTGCCAATGCTCTTCATACTTAAAGAATTGTTCAAGGATGCCAAAGAAAATCTGGCTGTGATTCTATTGACTATAATGATTTCAGCTACTGTCAGAAGACATGACAAGCTGCTATATACTCCTTTGAAAAGGCCATTCCTTCCAACACGAATAATCTCAGTGCTCTTCAGTCATTTACGCCTCACTCGGTGCTTAATTTGTAATGAAAGAGGTGCCAGGACTCAAGCAATTCGGTGCCTGGGCTCAAGCAATATTTTTACTTTTATAACTGTTGTGGCAAACCCAGAATGTGCCAGGGCTATGAACTGCCAAGCCTAGAGGTGCCGGGGCTCAGCCCTGGCACAAATTAAGCACTGGCCTTACTGTAACAATGATACTTACGTTACAATACACTACAAGGCTCACTTGATATGTTTGTTGACACTGCAATATGGACTTGAGGCAAGGAAGTAAAATACAAATGGCAGCTGCTGGTAGATCATCTAAAGCAGTGGTTCTCAAACTAGGGCCACCATTTGTTCAGGAAAAGCCCCTGGCGGGCCTGGCTGGTTTGTTTACCTGCCGCGTCTGCAGGTTCGGCCGATCGCGGCTCCCACTGGCTGTGGTTCGCTGCACCAGGCCAATGGGGGCTGCAGGAAACGATGCGGGCCGAGGGATGTGCTAGCCGCCCTTCCTGCAGCCCTCAATGGCCTGGAGCAGCGAACCGCGGCCAGTGGGAGCCGCGATCGGCCGAACCTGCGGATGCTGCAGATAAACAAACCGGCCCGGCCCGCCAGGGGCTTTCCCTGAACAAGCCGCGGCCCTAGTTTGAGAACCACTGATCTAAAGTAGCTTTTGTATCAAGTATTTGATAAAACAAGTATTTAAATTGTCTATGGATCGTCAGAAACAGCAGATAATTAATTGTTTGATTGCCAACAAATCTCAAGCATTTGCGGTCTACATAAAGCAAACAGATATTGTCTACTGGAGAGAGGAATTTATTAGGTATGGCAGCTATTTCTTAAGAGAGGTGAAAGGGAAATTTATGGTATTGAGATGTTTTCTGGATTTGCCAAAGTATGTGTTGTCAGTTTTCCCCACCTCTGGGCCAGATGTTGGTACCTTTACTCCTGTGGAATAGTACCATATTTCAGGAGCAGTCCCATTTCAGTCAGTAGGCTAGATCCTCAACTAGTGTAAATTGACGTTGCTACATTGACGCTACATTAATTTAGACCAGTTGACGATCTGATCCAATGGGACCACTTATGGGGTGAAATGCTAGGCCCGATCCTGCAAAGCCCTTATGTGTTTGTTTAAATTTCCATATTTTGAGTAGTTCCATTGACCTTAGTGGGAATATTCCTAGCGCACATGCATAAGTCTCTGCAGGATGAAGGCCCTACTTCACATCTGCTAGGGTATCGGAGTCTGGCCCTCTGAATTTCCCAGTTTGCCATCTCTTCCCTGTCTCTGCTTTCTAGATAGTGCCTGACCTGAACAATTTTCTGATTTTATTTCTATGTGTTTTATAGCACTCAGTGCTAAACTAATAATAAATAGCATAATAAAATGATCATAAAATAAATAATCTGTAATGAAAATACTAATAATTATTATTGTCTGAATTCTAATAATAATAATAATAATCCCTTGCTCTTGCAGTGCTTTTTATCAGTAGATCTCAAGATACTTCACCATCTTTAATGTCTTTATCCTCATAACACCCCCATGAGGCAGGGCAGTGCAGTTATTCCCATTTTACAGATGGGGGACTGAGGCACAGAGATGCTAAGTGACTTGCCCAAAGTCACACAGGAAGTCGGTGGTGGACCAGGAATTGAACCCAGGTCTCTAAAGGCCTTTCATAAAATGGATGTCATTGAGTCCATAGGTTTAAGACAGCGCTTTCCTTAGGCCTTGTCTTCACCTAAAAATTAGATCAGCTTCGTTACATTGCTCAAGGCTGTGAAAAATTTCATGCCCTGTGCGACATTGTTAGGTCAACCAACACCCTCTCCACTCTCGCCAGATGCAGCTGGGTCAACAGAAAAATTAGCTACCACCTCTTGGTGAGGTGGATTACCTACATGCATGGGAAAAACCTTTCTGTCAATGTAGGAAGCGTCTACATGATAGTGGCCCAGCTGCAGTGCCATAGCAGTGCTTCTGTAGTGTAGACATACCTTCAATGTCTCTGAGTTTGTATCATCTGGATGATGAACTCACAGACTTGTTTATTTCATCGGCTAGATCTTTGTTATGTGATTTCATTTTTTTTACAAGCTGTTCAAGTTCACTACCTACAAAAGACCAAATGCTATTGCTGTCCTCTTGATGTTTGGTTTCTAAGGATGGTTGTTTAGAGACGTTTCTGTGCTGTAATGGGATAGGATAGTTGCCATAGGGTAAACCTACTCTGCATTAAAAACCTACAGCACCTAGTCTCAGACCCTGGGTCAGCTGACTCGGGCTTGTGGGGCTCAGGCTGTGGAGCTAAAAATAGCAGTGTAGACATTAGGGCTCAGGCTGGAGCCCGGGCTCTGAGACCTCTCCCCACCCGCCCATTGTGGGGTCTCAGAGTCCAAGTTCCAGCCCAAGCCTGAATGTCTACACTGCAGTTTTATAGCCCTGCAGCTCAGCTGACCCAAGCCATCCGTGACTGGGCTGTGGGTCTTTTATTTCAGGGGAGATATACCCATAGTTAGTCGGATTAGTATCCCTATTTCTTGAGCCTTTGCCATCTCAAAGGACTATTCAGGCCATTAATGTCAGGAAACAGGTTAAATGAATGACCAACATGCTCCGAAATAGGGAGGGGAGGCATATCGACGCCAGTGTTAAATAGCAATAACTAAACAAACAATTTGCAGTCAGAGGAACAGGTATCCGTCGGGATTTCAGATGGCGGTGGTGAATGGATTTGTAGCATGTTAGGAGCAGGGGAGACCTGAAAATGCCTCTGGAGCTCTAATTCTCTGGAACGGCTGGTTAGAGGAGGACTTGCCGGCATCTCATGGCCACAGGGCCACAAAAACAGTCACAGGATGAGACGTTATTCCTAACAGATGTGTTATTTGTCCGGCACCCCGAGAATGCTAAGAATTCCGCTGAATCCGCGGAGTCAGAGCCCAGACCTCAACGATCTCGGTCCTAACGGCTAGATTGCAACTTGGGCTGGGCTCTAAGGGCTCCAGGTGCAGCTGGCTTGAGTAGCGATGTCCTTACTCCTATGTAAACACAAGTCCCAACCTAGATCTTTGGTTGTAACGTCTCGGAGGCAAGTGCTGTCTTTTTATGAGCTGGTAGGCAAGGAGCGATGGGGACTGGGGATGAGCCTGGCCTCGCCTCCTTTGCTTGCTGGCTAGAATGGCTGGGCCAGTAATTTGCTCTTGATACAGGCCAGCAGCAAATTATTGTCACCAGCCAATAAGGAGGGAGCAGAGGCCCAGCTGTATTTCAGAGGGATGTCTCCAAATGACTGCATCCCGGAGTGGTGCAGTTTATACAGCATTGCTTGCTCTGGGCTGTGCCAAAGGTCACTACTAGCCCAGTGGCCCTCCTCCTGCAATCAGATCCACTAATGTGGCCCCCTGTGCTCAGGTGAACCCCACTGAGATCAGTGACATGTGTCAATCAGTGTGATATGTTGAAACTGTCTGAATTCCCTTCCTTCATGTTCCCCCCATTCAATGCCATTAGCAGCGTCCCTGCTTCGGTCAGGCAGTGCTCTGGCAAGGCGAGCCGAGTGCATGACGGTACCGGGGGCTTACGGCAAAGCTGCACTCCCTGGCTTGGGCATGTGAATGGCATCAGCTCTGGCCCTGAGTAGCTATAACTAACATCAGCCTTACCCCTGTGGTGCTGAATGAATTGTCCTCTTGAGAGGGGGCAGAGACAGAGGAGCTCCTCTCCTTCAAATCAAACCCAACTATCCCCTTGGTGACATTCCTCTGCGCCCGTCTAGCTGAAACAATATTATTCCTCAGAATAAGTTTTATGTGGGCAATGGATAAAAATGATCCAGAACTTCTGTGGTTGTTCAGGGCACCTAAGGGGCAGCACATGAGGCCAGTGGTGCAGAAGAAAGTCTGTTCTCTCTCGAAGAGGATTTAAAATCATCCGATGTCATAGGCCAGAGCGAGGCTGACCCTGTCTCCCACCGTCACATAGTGTGGCTCACTGTTGCCCCTTAGTGGCTAGATCACGGGCGGATGAGTGCCAGCCTGCTGAGGCCTTTCTGCTCAAGCAGCAGCATCTTGTGTTTGTAAAGCTAGATGTCCTGGCTCCGATCCCTGCTCAAAGTCTGTTTAGGGGCATCATTAGAGGTGCATCAAAAGGCTGGGAACACAGAAGATGATACTGGCTCTTGAGCACAAAATGAGCTGTCACTGCTATGGGGCTGTTTCCTTTAGCTTTAAAGGGCTTTGGGTCATGTCCTTTATACTTTCTCAGGAGGTACAGGGTGGGGACTGGGCCCTTCTTTGCAAACGAACACACATTTTATATCATTGTGCCAGCTGTGCTGTATACCCTAAGCACAGGCCAGGGGGCACCTGGTTGATGTTAGTGAGAGATGTGTACCCAAGCATACCCAGCTTGCTGGTGCTAGTAAAGCCCTGTTGGAGCAAATGCTTTATGAATGTAAAGGGCTGTAGCTGCTGTTCTGAAGTGCGCTGTCCTCCAGCACCAAGGCATTCTGTTTGCCTCTGTCTTCTGTTTGCAAGCAGAACGGCTGGTCTTGTGGTGAGGGGATTGGACTGGACCTGGGCTCAGGAGAGCTGGGTTTGTTTCCTGGCTCTGCCATAGATTTTTGATGTACATGTGGGCAAACCCTCCACAGTGGTCAGTAGAGGGGGAGGCAGCTTGTGTCTCCCTGGTTCCTCTGTGACCATTGGCACAAGCTGGGCTGCACCCTCCCCTCAAGGTGATTATTGGGCTTTGCAAGACCCTAGAATTGTAGGCATAGATCTTACTGGACATGGGTAAAAATTGAGTGCAAGGTTAAACTGTAAACAAGGGTGGGATAGGCTGGAGATTGAGATAAGTGGGAGCACCCTGAACTGATAAACTTGAAATGTAAATAAGGTGAGGACATCCTGGATTGGTCCTTACACAATTTAGAAAGCGATTGGTCCTTACATGAGCCATACACTGTCCAAACCAATTAGATTCCAGAAGTCAAGATGTTAGTAGCTGGGGAAAATGTACATAAACTGTGTAGTGTGTGACGCGATTTGGAATTCTGTCACCCTGTGCCTAACCCCCATGTGTCTGGGCCAGGCCAATGTAGGCACAGAGCTGTTACGTGCCCGCTGTAAGCCTGGTCTGAATGAGCTCTCCCTAGTGATGAGCTGGAGGGGGAAAGACTTCAGGAACCAACCTTGTTTGTGGTGGAGCTGCTCTGCCCAAACAGTCACTCTTGGTGGGTGTTGGCTTTCAAATCACTTTGGTATTGAGTGCAGGGGTAATAAATGTTTTTGACCTTTGTTGTGTGAGTAAAGGGCGTCTAAACTGTGCTTGGCATGCCCTGACTGAGGGCAGCCACCCTCAACTGAACTACACTCACTAAGCAGGGGGTAGGGGTGCCTAAAGCCAGTGGCGATGAGAGTGGGTGGGGGCTGATGCTTGTATGCAGTGATGTGGGCTCTGTCCATAGAGTGCTCCTAGGCACCATTTGGTTTGACTCTTCCCTTCTCTACTGTTTAATGCCAGAGCTGAATAGACTCAACGGGGAGTCTTTTGTTACGGAACACAGGAGCTGAAATTACTGATAATCTGCTCTAGGTGCTAAACCTAAGACCTGCCGCAGGGCAGCGTCTCCAGTGAAAGAGACTGACTAGATTGTCCCAGCAGTGAGGCCCCTCCCGCTAGCTGCTGAGATGACTGAGAGCTGGGTTAAGGGGTGGGACTTCAAGAGATCGCTGAGGTTACAGCAAACAATGCAGCGGGTAACAACGCAGTGGCGGAATGATTGATGATGCAGTGGCCAGGGGTGGAGTGAATGATGGAGCAGTGGTGGCAGCAGGCAGCTGCTGAGGCATTGCTTGACTCCTACCCCACACTGGGGTGGGAGGTGAACACATGACATCTCTGAACTTTGGATCTTCGCTGACCCAAGACAACAACCGTGTGTGGGGTGCAGAGGAGGGATAGGGGTGTGGCAAGTTAAAGGAACATTTGTTTGTCGGACTTTCACACTGAAAGGTGAGAACCTGAGGCAAAGGACATGGCCCATTTGCTCATGGTCATATGCTTGCGAATCACACTTGTGGCATTTTCCCAAATTAATACTGGATTCCTTTCCTTTTTGAACAAAAAAAAAATGAAAAGGTTTTTTTTGCTATACACCGACTCAGCACTTGTGAGAGGGGAAGTATTGCCTCTTAGACGTGCCCAGGAGTATTGTTTATGTAACCCATATACCTTCTGGGTGTGGTGTTCTGTCCCAGCTAGTGGCACCGAGACCACTTAAAGAGAGAGATAAAATGAGTCTGCTCTACAGCCTTTGTGGTAGAGGCTCATGCACTAAGCTTCAGAGACTTCCCAGTTGAAATCCCAGACTAGCCCCCACTTATAATGCTAACAGAGCACAGTTGTCAGGAGGTGGGATCAAACCTGGGACCTCCGGAACTGAGTGCATGAGTCTCTACAGGCTGTAGAGCAGATTCATTTTATCTCTCTCTTTAAGTGGTGTCGGCGCCTCTAGATGGGACAGAACACCACACCCAGAAAGTGAATCGGTTACGTTTACTTTTCACAGATTACTGGGTGGCGGCTTGAACCGGTCTGAACTGCAGTGTGAAGAGGAACCCCTAGATACTGAACCCAGTCCTTGTTGCTGCTGACTCCACCTGGCAGAAGTAAAGTAACCTGAATGACAAGCGGGAATTGAGCAGAGGTTTCTGGGATCCCAGAGTCCCGGACGACCTGTTCTCTTGGAACTGGACAAGGCATTCTGGACAAAGCGAGTGGCAAAGGAATCCCAACAAAACTCACCAGGTTGCAGGTCATCTCTAGAAGGCACCCTGTGTCTGAGGCTGTTGTGGAAGTGGTGAGAGGCCTCAGTCCTGGAGAAGCCTCTTCCCTGTCCTAGGACAACAATAAATCAGGCCTTAATCTTGAAGATCCTCATCTATCTGTAAAATGGGGCAAATAATACTTCCTTTGCCTTTTGGTTTAGATCTTCAGGGCAGGGATTGTCCCAGGCCCTAATGTAATATAAATAATAAATGCTCTGGCCATTGGCACACTGTCCTTCACCACATCACTACCATAGCAGAAGCCGCAGCACGGCCAACATGTCACAACTGAGACAGATGCATTATAAATAAATCATCCAATATGGCAGGAGTCTTTCAAAAAAATCTTTCTCTCTCTCTCTCCCATTCCCCTCTTTAAACTTCTGCTCATTTCTCTGCATGCAACAAACTCAGTGTAATCTCGGGCTTCCGATTTTTGTTATTTCTTGAAATCATGATGACTTTTTCATAGGCGGCTGAGCTTCATCCCGGATAAAAACCACCCCACTGCCATCGTAACAATGGTATTCAGCCGTTGTTAAGGGGAGTCTTGATGAATAAAACTGAGAGGGAGAACAGTAGATTGCTTCTTATGAATCCTTAGCAGTTGTGTGCTCTAGTTACCCAGCATTCTGATGTTTGCTTTTATAAATGCTGAGTCCTCAGATCAGTGCTGAAAACACCACTGAGAGAAGGGGTCCATGAAATGTACTTATAAAAAGCATATAATATGCTCTGCTTCACACAATTGCCATTCACCCTAGCCACTAAATCAGTTAAACCTGATCAAAGTCAGTGGGGCTCTTTCCATTAACTTCAATGAGGTTTGGATCAGGCCTTTAATGCTTTCCAGGAGGTACATGATGGGGAGTGTTTTTCTTCCTTGCAAGTGAATGTGCATTTGACGTTATTATTTGATGAGTGCTTGGCGCTAGAGAGAACTTGGGGGAAACACAGTCCCACCACCGAAGAGTTTATAGCTTAAAAGATAAACCGTACAGATGATAGTTCTGATACATTAAGCACTTGGTATCCAGGGGCTGGATTAATTTCAGAATTGTGCAGGTGTTTCCTGCGAGGTTTTAAACATGTTTTATTCAAATTATTAGCACTTCCTCAGTGTTACGCCTTCCACGCTCCAATTGCAAATTGTGTATTTCTCAGCACTTTTCTGCATGTCTACATGAGGAAATTGATCAGCAAAACTATAGTGGCAGAAGTATAATTATATCTATAGAGGAGCTCTAGTGGTATAATTATACTGCTGTAATTCTGTTAGTTTCCCCATGTAGATAAGCCCTAAGTCTAGTTGGCTTTAATTCAGACAAAGAAAAAAAATTAAAAAAGAACCAATGTAAAGTCTCCATAAAAGACAGTGCACAATGTGTGTTACTCTAACAGCCATCTTGGACTGATTTCACATATCTGACTAGATAGATAACAGAAGAACCATTGGTCATGCAATGAAATTACTAGGCAGCAGGTTTAAAACAAAGATGAGGAAATATTTCGTCATACAACACACAGTCAACCTGTGGAACTCCTTGCCAGGTGATGTTGTGAAGGCCAAAAGTATAACTGGATTCAGAAAGAATTAGATAAGTTTATAGAGGCTGGGTCCATCAATGGGTATTAGCCAAGATGGTCAGGGCACAACCCTATGCTCTGGATATTGCTGAAACTGCCAGAAGCTGGGACTTGATGACAGGGGATGGATCTTGATAGTTGCCTAGTTCTGTTCATTCCCTCTGAAATATCTGGCATTAGCCACTGTCAGAAGATAGGATACTGGGTTAGATGCACCATTGGTCTAACCCAGTATGGCTGTTCTTATGTATGGTACTTATGTATATCTCTGTACTACCATAATATTTATCTGAGCATCTCACAATCTTTAACTTCTGTGAAGCAGGACAGTGTTATTATCTCCATGGGGAACTGAAGTGCCAAAGAAACTAGCTCAAGGTCAGACAGAAAGTCTGTGGCACAGTGGGGAACTGAACCTGGCTTTCCTAAGTTGCAGGCTCCTGAAGGTACATCCCCCCGACAGTTACATAGTTGTATACACCATGGACAGGAGGTAGCTTGGCCCTTAAGAGCTTCACAGAAGTCATGGGAGGGCATCTGTAAGGGGAGAGGGTGGTTGTTTGCCACAGTGAGGACATGTCTGGACTAGGATAAATGGTCGTGTTTTAAAACATGTTAGGTTTAAGTAACACAATTTTAAACAGGACACCTACCCTAAATATGGTCTATTGTTTCCAGTTGGCTAGGAAACTCCATCCCATCCTGGTGGGTGGAGATCTGGTCTCAGTTATTCATCCCTTCATCACATCTCGGCTGACTACAGAGATGCGATATACCTGGGCATGAGGCCTTCATCACTTAGGAAAGTCCAACTAGTACAGAATGCTGCAGTGCGTCTCCTCAGCAACACAGGGTTATTGTGAGCACATCACACCCGTGCAGTACTCTCTACACTGTCTTTCCATGGAATTTCTAATCAAATTCAGGGTGTCAGAGTTCTTATCTTCAAAGCACTCCATGACCTGGACCCAGGATACTTAAAAGACCATTTAATGTTCCAGGACAAAAGGCCGTGTTTGACAGCTTTGCTCCTCTGACACAAAGGGACCTTCAACAATAAGAGTAAAGCTTGTCTGTGTGGGAGACAGAAGCTACTCCAGAGCTGGTCTGAGCGTGTGTAATGAACACCCCAGGAACCAAGGACCATCACAAACCTCACCACTTGTGCTCCAAGTGACCTGCCTTCTCTACTATAAACAGAGCAACAGGTGTGTTTAACAAATTAAAAACAAAAAACAAAGACAAAAATCTCTACCAAAACAAGACCCTTCACCCCACTCGCTTCTCTGTTTGGAGAGAAGCAGAGACACCAAACATGTGGCAAACGTGTGGTCACATTGCTTAATGCATTACTGGAAGGCGCTCAGTTACTATGGTGATAAGCATGGTCTAAAAAACTATATAGAATGGAATGGCACCCTGTGTTAGCAAGTCACGGTCACCTCATCCGCAAGGAAAATAAATGACAATGGAGGCAAAATAATTACAAGAATAACATAAAGGCTGAGCTAATGTCTGCTGGAGACAGTGGGAGTACTTAAAAGAGCACAGGATCAGGCTCTTTCAGAAAATGTGCAATGCCAAAGAGTCGCTAAAAGAAAGAGTGTGTAAAAAAGGATGTTAGTGAAAACTGCTTGGACTGTATTTGAACCTGGTTCCCAGAAGATTAGTTTCTAGTGCATGCTAATTAATACAGGCTAGAGTATTCTCTTCAGCAAAAATCACTAATGAGATGTATACCGTGCATGAGCAGAACAGATTCTGCAGCTTCACAGGACACAGGGTAACTGATGGATTTTGCTACAGAAACAAATGTGTGTCTACAGCAGGTTATAAATTCCAAGGCCAGAAAGGACCACTTTGATCATCCTGTACAACAAAGGCCAGAGGACTTCCCCAAAATAATTCCTTGAGCAGATCTTTTAGAAAAAACAGCCAAGCTTGATTTAAAAATTGTTAGTGATGGAGAATCCACTACAACCCTTGGTAAATTTTTCTGGTGGTTAATTACCCCCACAGTTAAAAAAATATCCACCTTATTTCCAGTCTGAATTTGTCTACCTTCAGCTTCTAGTCATTGGATTATATTATACCTTTCTCTGCTAGATTGAAGAGTCTATTCTTAAATATTTGTTCCCCATGAAGGTACTTATAGACTGTAATCAAGTCACCCTTTAACCTTCTCTTTGTTAAGATAAATAGATTGAGCTCCTTGAGTCTATCACTATCATTCTGAAACAAAAATGTTTTTTGGGGGGAAAGTCCTCTTTCTCTCACTTTTGTACTTTCCCCACCCCCCTGGAAAAAGGGAGAGGAGATGGGGAAAGATTTACAGCAAAGACAGACAAATTGGAGGGAAAAACACTTTCATACCCCTCCTTTTTTTCCAGTGGGAAAAAAGTAAAAAAGTGATAATGTGTGTTGGTTTTCTAAATCAGTACTCCAGTATCATTTTATGAGGCACAGTGCTGCTGGAGGTGCCATCTTTTAGGATGAATTGTAAGACCAACATCCTGACCATTAGTTATGAAAGATCCCATGGCTCGTTTTGCATGAGTCAGCCCAATATCTGAACCAAATTCCAGTCTGGGCGATTATGGTACATCCAGGGCTGGATTTACGTGCCCCTAGGCACAGCATCTGCAGTGCCCCCCGCCGCCTACAGATGGCCTTTGTGATTTCCATAAAAAATGAAACAAAAAGAAATATAAACACAGCCACCCTGGGAAGGCATGAGACCCTCCGCTGCGCAAGGTGCTCCCAGCCCGAGCCGGGGCGCAGCCCACCCGCCCCAGACGAGATGCAAGGGGGCGAGGGAGACTGTACCTCTCCCTCTGGTGAGTGGTCCCCGGGTGTCTTCTGTCCCTCCCGCAGCACAGCACAGCAGCTGTGCTCTGGCTGTGCCCGTGCAAGTGAATGGGGCACCAGCCATGTCCCTCCCTCTTCTTTTTTGGCCCAGGTTGGAGACAGCGGGGCGGCCGAGATTGGGAAGGGACTGGAACACTCCCAGCACCTTCAGCAGCCGTGGCTTACAGCACCCCCAGGTGGGCTGACTCGGACTCTCACCCTTCTTCAGCCCCACACACTGGCGGCCACCAACCTGCACCAGGAGCCCACCCACCCGCCTGCAGGGGAGCTGTACGTATTAACTTTTTAACTTTTAACCCACTTTTAACTTTTAGGTGCCCCTTGAATGCCAGCACCCCATACACGAGCCAACTGTGCCTAATTGGAAATCCAGCCCTGGGTACATCTTGCTTAATTGAAATCCCACTGTAATGTCAATTGAAAACAATATCCTTCACTTCCTGTCTTAGACTGTTGTGCAGAGGAAACCAAACACTACTTATGTTTCAAGATATGTAGCAAAACAACTACAACAAAAACTGAAGATTTCATGAGATTTCATGAGATTTTAGGCCTCTGAGCCTTATCCATCAGACGCAACTGCTGAGTACCTGAACACATCCAACAGTAGAAACTGCATTTATTTCCTACAAGCCAAACATAGAAACCTAGAGGCTATGACAGACCTAGACACTCCTGCATGCCTGAACACCATGGAAGGGGGAACAGACAATGTGGCCCACTCTGCTATTCAGACAGATACACCAGCCAAGGAGCATAAAAATAAAACTGAATAGTCTATGCATTGTGGGTAGGGTTGCCAACCCACCAGGATTGTCCTGGAATCTCCAGGAATTAAAGATTAATCTTTAATGAAAGATTATCTCATGTGATGAAACCTCCAGGAATACGTCCAACCAAAATTGGCGACCCCAACTGTGGGCTGTGGAACCCATAAAAGACAACAGGAGCCCCAGTTCTTGAGGAAAGCAGACAGAGAGTCAGGTCTGAGCCTACAACTTACAAATCCTTATACAATTCCCACAGAAACTTGCTTTGGGAAGAGCATCCACCCGGAGTGGAAGACTCACTCAGGAGAACTGGACACTGGTGAATAAATTGGGCATTGCGGCCTGGTTCCCGAGCTGTGTGAGCTGGCCAATCTGGGAAGACAATCCCAAGCCTTAAGAAAGAGGGGGAATATCCTTTAAGGAGACACAGGCCAGATCCTCAGCTGGTGTAAATCAGTCAACTGTATTGAAGTCAACAGAGCTAGGCCAAATTCCCGTAGCTGAGGATCTGGCCTTTTGGACCACAGTGTGAAAGCTGTGTGACTGATGTGTTCTGGAGTAGACTGTACTGCACATTTCTACAGTGGATTTTTTTGTTGTTGTGCACTCTATAGGCAGTTGTTATATACTTTGTGGTTATTATATATTATTTCTTGCCTTCTGTATCCTCCAACATGCTCAGAGATATACTTTAGTTCAAGTGTAGAGTGTTGTGCTCTTGGTACTGAAGGTCTGGGCTTCGATCCCTGCTGATTAGCAGGGTGGCCCTGATTCTGGCCTGCATTCTGACCCATTTACACCATTTCTATGGGGCTGAAAAGCAATCTGATTTCCGCAGTCCTGATTGGTTCCCTGGCTGATGCAAGTGCAGGTGCGGGGGAGGGGTGTGATAGAGCTGTGTCTGGATCACTCTGTGCTCAAGCTGTCCTGGGTGGTTCACGAAATAATTTCCAAAAGTAACTATAAGGGTGGGCTGTGCAGAGTGTTGTATGAGATTCCATCTTACAATCACCCACCAACAAACAGAGCAATAATGAAGTCTTGAAGTCCTTACTCAGGCAAAGCTCCCATTAAATCCAAAGGGAGCTTTTCCTGAGTATAAACTGGTGGTTCAAGTTCCATATAATCAGTAAAGGCCAGTGTTGAGAGTCACAGATGCTCAGCACATTGTAGGATCCAACCTAACATAGGCTACGTCTACACTAGCACTTTTGTCAGTATAACTTATATCCCTCAGGGGTCTGAAAACCCCCCTGAGCGACATAAGTTACACCGACAGAAGCACTGGTGTGGACAGCAAAAGAAAAATGATTAAAGGTCTAGAAAATATGACTTATGAGGGAAGATTGAAAAAATTGAGTTTGTTTAGTCTGGAGAAGAGACAACTGAGAGGGGACATGATAGCAGTTTTCAAGTCCATAAAAGGTTGTTACAAGGAGGAGGGAGGAAAAATGGTTTTTCTTAATCTCTGAGGCTAGGACAAGAAGCAGTGGGCTTAAATTGCAGCAAAGGCGGTTTAGGTTGGGCATTAAGAAGAACTTCCTAACTGTCAGGGTGGTTAAGCACTGGAATAAATTGCCTAGGGAGGTGGTGGAATCTCCATCACTGGAAATTTTTAAGAGCAGGTTAGACAAACATCTCGCAGGGATGGTCTAGATCAGTTGTTTTCAAACTGCGGGTCGCGACCCAGTACTGGGTCATGGAATGTAAGGCAGCTCTGGTCAGCACTGCCAACTGGGCTGTTAAAAGTCCCATCGGCGGTGCTGCCCAACTAAGGCAGGCTAGTCCCTACCTGTTCTGACACCGTGCTGCGCCCTGGAAGCAGCCAGAAGCAGGTCCGGCTCCTATTTGTGGGGGGGTGCACTGGGCTCAGCGCGCTATCCCCACCCCGAGCACCAGCTCCACACTCCCATTGGCCTGTTCCTGGCGGGAAGGGGGGGCAGTGCCTATGAGCGAGAGCTATGCGGAGCTGCTTGTGTGCCTCTGCCTAGGAGCTGTACCTGCTCCTGGCCACTTCTGGGACACAGCGCGGTCTGCGATACCAGGACGGGCAGGAAGCCTGCCTTAGCACCCTCGCTGCGCCGCTGACAGGGAGCCACCTGAGGTAAGTCTGCACCCCAACCCCGTGCTCCAATCTTCTGCCCCAGCTCTAAGCCCCCCCAAACCTGGAGCCCCTACCTGCACCCCAAACCCCTCATCCCCAGCGCCACCCCAGAACCTGCACCCCAACCCAGAGCCCTGACCCTCTCCCACACCCCTACCCCCTGCCCCAGCCCAGAGCCCCCCTCCTACACCCTGAACCCCTCATTCCTTGCCCCACCCTACAGCCCTCATCCCTGCATCCCAACCCTCTGCCCCGAACCCCTCATCCCCGTGCCCCTCATCCCCAGCTCTGTTGGGTCGTGGCCATCAAAAATTTTCTACAACTGGGTCACCAGAAAAAAAGTTTGAAAACCCCTGGTCTAGATAATACTTAGTCCAGCCATGAGTGCAGGGGACCAGACTAGATGACCTCTCGAGGTCCCTTCCAGTCCTATGATTCTATGTTGGCAGGAGACGCTTTCCCACCGACATAGCTACTGCTGCTGGTTGGAGGTAGATTAATTATGTCAACAGGAGAGCTCAGTCCTGTTGGCATAGAGTGGCTACACAGGAGATCTTACAGCGGTGCAGCTTTATGGGTACAGCTGTGATGCTGTAAGCTCTCTAGTATAGACACGGATAGATGGTGGCCACAATCAGAGGTAGTAGAGGAAACTTGATGAACTCCTGGTTTGATCCATTTTTCAAATCCTGTGTTCTGAAATAACATTTTTTTCCCGTTTATTAAGGGCTCTAATGTATTCTACCAGATGCCGATTCCTAGCATGGAGCAATCATTTTCCACTTGCACTGCCAGAGGACTGATTGAGCCATATTGTAGCAATACTTAAGCAGAAGGACTCCCTGTCATGTATGAGATGTTGCTGGTCACCACTAACCCTGAGTTAATGTATACTCCAGCAGGGAGTGAAACTGTCATGCATGGAAGACTTTCATCAGTGTAAAAGAAAACCACTGAGATAAATGCACCCAATCACAAATCCTGTTAGTTCAAGAGAAATCAATGGCGAAAGGTTTCTGTACCCTTAATTAAAAAAAAGAAATACATGCACAGCCACATTAATGAAATCACTTATTGGTACAGAATAACCCAGGCTTTAGCACACAGTATTTATAATGTAGAAACTGGCGATCCCAGTCTTCTGTCACACCAGTGGCTTTCTTGGAGTTGCTCCTTATTTACATGGGTGAAAATGCGGGGAGAAATGATGTTTAAACTATTTGATTAAATATAGAGGACTTTGCGGAAATTCAATTCTTCATCCAAACTTGCTCTGTCTTGACCTGGATCCAGACAAACACTGGGAATTTTTTAGCTGCATCTCTATTTGGATATTTGTAAGTTTCATGTAAGTCTGTAATATCTGAGAGGATAAATTCTGGGCTGTGATTTTTTTATTAAGAGCACTGAGATGTACCTTAAACAGTCTCCAGGGAACCATGTTTGTTACCACACTTAAAGAATATCCTGTAGCTTTATCTCGTCCCCAGGCCTTCAGATGAGAACAAATGGTTTTTTGAAGACTGTTAAAAATTATTTATGAAGATGATCGCAGTAATTTCTCCCCACTCCATATTCTTCTCTCTCCTCAAACCACTGGATACAAAAGAACCCCATGGGCTAATATTTATTTACCTGTCAAGAAATGATAATGTGAAACAGCACTAAAGATCTAACCAAAAATTCACAAATGCTGGGAAATTCAAAGATAAAAGTATCTGCTATCAAGGGCCAAAATGTACTTAGCCAACATTTGTACCGTACTTATAAAATATGAAGTGTTAGGTTTTAGATTAGAATTGTCCACATGTCCATTGAATCTGTCTTTTCTGCTGAGGCAAATACTTTAATCACCAAATTCACTGGCTCCCACCACTTTAACCAAAAAAGCAACGTCGGTAGGTGTGAATAAGTAGCAGATTATTACAGACACTGAAGCTGGCCACTAGAGAGAGACATAATTGCACACCCCAAGCCATCCAGCAGCTTGAAAACTTGGATTTGAGAGTTCAGCAAGTCAGCTGGATGAATCCAGACTGTGGCCAAAAAAGGGAGGAAGCAATAATCTGACCTTCTCTGTCTTCCATGGATCCATAGATTTTAAGGCCAGAGGGGATTTTTATGATCATTTAATCTAACCTCCTCAGGGGTAATCAGTTTTTTTTGTCAAGGTCCAAATTTGTTGCTCAAGGGATAGTCAAGCTCCAGACTCCAGAGAAAACAATACAAAAATATTAACAATAATGATAATAATAAGTAAATATCAAGATTTCATGGTCTGTTCACAAGCGTCTGGCCCGTGGTCCATCTATCGACTCCCCGGAAACTCCTGCATAATACAGACCAAAAGAAGCTGTGACGGGTCACCCCCCACTCGGGGGTGCCACCTGATGTACTGTGGTCACTCTGAGCCCGCCCATCCCACCAGCCTGGGCTCCCTCACCCCTGTCCTGCTGAGCCAGGCCCTCAAACCTCCTTTAGCAAACACACAGATAGGGACTCACCCAGCTGCAGAAAGACACAGAAACTGAAATCAGCTCTGCCTGGGAAGAATCAGCTAGGGGATTGCTCAGCCCTCAAGTGAATACGCCCTCTGAGATGCAAATCCAAAATTGTATTGTCTTGCTCTGCACAGAGAACTGTACAGCGTAAGCTCATGAAAATCGCCCCCTCCCTCGATGTGGAGGAAGATATGCACAGCTTTTTGCCCCCCGGTTATGAATAGAGAAAACAAAACAAGTTTAACAACTACAGAGGATAGACTTTAAGTGATTATAAGAGACAGCAAACAGATCAAAGCAGATTACTGAGCAAATAAAGCAAACACACAAACTAAGCTTAGTACACTAAAGAAGCTGGCTACAAGTGGTACTTTCTCACCCTAACTGTTGTTTTAAGCAAGTTGCAGAATTTCTTGAAGACAAACAGCTCTTGCTTGCAGCTTAGAACTCCAGCTATTCCTTTCACAGGCCAGACGGGGTCCAGTTCAGGGTCCAGTCCAGGGTCCAGGTTCTAGCCTGGGTCCAGTCCTTCCATTCCAAGATCAGTCTTGGGTGCTTTCAGCAGTCATCTTGGGCGGGGATTCAGTGAAGAACCGACCCTGATTAACTCACTCCCCAGCCTTTAATAGGATTTACATATGGCATGAATCCATTTTGATCCCCACACCCTATTAGTGGAAAAATACTAGTAGTCCAAGATGGAGTCCAGTACCAGGTGACATGATCACATGACCCCACTGTGTCAAAGCAGCCATAAGTCCTCAGGAAGACTTCCCAGGAAGGGGGGAAATTAGCATCTTCAAAGTCCTATTGTTTTCCCTAATGGCCTATCCAGACTGATTGCATTCTGTCTGGTGGGCGTTCCCCAGGTGTAAACCCACTTGTAACTGTTACATAGTCAATATTCCTAGCTTCAGATACAGAAATGATACATGCCTACAAATAGGATAATCATATTCAGTAAATCATAACCTTTCCGATGATACCTCATATGCCCCTTCTTGCATAAACACATCTTAATTATGCCAAAATCATACTATAACAATATTTCTATGAAGAATATGGAGCATAGAGTCACAGAAGCTTGCCCGATAATTTCTGCATCAAAGGGATAAATTTTGTTTGAGCTAGATCATCTCTTTTTGGGTAGGTCTGCATTGAAATTGGGAGATGAGATAGCAGCATGTGTAGACATACCCAAACTAGCTTTAATCTAGCTAGGTCAAAGCTACCTTGAGTAACAATAGCAGTGAATCCAGGACGGTACGAGTCAGCCCCATCCATGACCCTGGGTGCATACTCAAGCAGCCAGCCTTTGCTGCTACCCTTCCTGCTGTAGCTTCACTCCCATTGTTTCTTGAGCTAGCTTTGAGCTAGCTGGATCAAAGCTAGCTCGGGTATGTCTACAAGTGTTGCAATCTCACCTCCAAGTGCAATGTAGATGGAGCATTAGCAAGACATCCAGTCTTGCCTTAACTACTTCAAGTGATGGAGAATCCATTGGGGATCTCCTTTGCTTCTGCACCAAACGGCAACGAAACTACCGTATTACTTTATAGAGATGTTGTACGCCTAACAGAGTTCTCCTGCCTATCTATTAGTACTAACCACAGAGCTGGAGGTACTATGATAGTCCCTTTGCACCACTGGGCCCCATCCTAGTGTTTACTGCTTATCCTTACTTTAGTGCCTCAGAGCTGAGAGCAGGGTCTCTTTGTGCTCGGTGCTGTCTAGATTTCCCCTCTTTCTGTTGATGAAAGGACTTGATCCCATAGGGAGACATCCCATTGACGTTTTTGCATTGATTTTAATGGGTTATGGAGCAGGCCCAAAACGAAGGTCCATCCTGATCAGTTACTTATATTGTGAGCTCTTCTGAAGTGGGACCATCTCTGTTGCATGTGTCCTGTGCATTCTGACCCACGGCTGCGCTCTCTAGCCACCTCCATAGTACGAATAATAACAATTCAACTCTCCTTGGTGGTAACTTTTTAAAAAATACCTATGTAAAAAACATGCCTCAAATAACAGGCAGGGGCCAGATCCTTAGCTGGTGTACACCAGCACAGCTGCCTGGACGTCCAAGGAGCGACGTCGGTTTACACCAGCTGAGAATTTGGCCTAGGGTGTTTGTAACACAGGCAGAACCAAACAGATTTCTTATTTCAAATACACACCTGAGGCTGACATTGTCTTCAGTCTGTCTCAGGGAATGAGTGGAACATCAGTAAGTGTTTCGCGTTTTCCTGGCAATTAGAAATTCCATGAAACGTGTGTCTCAGATGGAGAGAGATGAAGAGAATCATCATTTTCATACTGTTAGCTCAATTGTGAGTTGCACTCAAAGGGAGAGTCCACACAGTACCATAATCAAATGGAAATAAATGCTTCATTAGCAATAAAAGCTTCAGGTTATGTCACTCAATAACCTTTTGTTCAAACCCAGTGTTTGGCATTTGCATAAGTACTCAGATGTGTCTATCTCAGGGCTATTGAAATGCTGTGACTCACCAATCTAGAGAGCTCTTATAAACAGTAGTTTTATTCCCCTTTCTTGCGATTTGTTTTCACAGAAACACAGCTGCGTGCCATTGAAAAGTCAAAGAGAGCAAAAAAAACTGGTGGCATTCCTGGGTTTAGTGCGTGCTGCTTCCACAGCTCAAACCTTAGCTGCCGCTCGGAACCATGCATCCGTTTTATGTAATACAGTGTGCGAGGCCATGTTGTCTAAGAGTTAGCACACCAGACTCCGGGGGTATGGCTACACTGCAGCTGGGAACAAGCTTCATGCTAGCAGGGCTTGAGCTAGAGTGCTAAAAATAGCCGTGTGGATCCATGACGCCTGTTTGTGACTCCTTGGGCGAGAACCCCAGACAACCCAGTATTTTTTTGTGTCTGGCTATAGAAAGCCAATTCCAAGCTGGCGTGTATCTTCAGCAATGCTCTATGTTCCTTTTGTCAAGCAATGGTTATGCACATTCCCAATTTGTTCAGCACCGGAAAGGAGTCTTTCATGAAAGGCGATCTGCTCCTGGCAAGATTGAAACTCCTATCTGAGGCTGGCCTTGTTTCAGTGTGAGATGTGGACATTTTAATTTAAAAACCTTCCGAGAGATGTCAAAAAATCAATACTTTGTTCTCCAAAAGCCCATTAGAGATGCCTGGCTTAGAAGCAGAAATGCCTTTTCATGACAGTTCACCAGGCCACAAATAAATAAACAAACAAATCCTCATGGAGCAAAATAAATAAAAAGGTAAGTTTGGGAGATGGCTGTTTGGAAACTCCAGTGTCCTGCAAACGACATTCCAGGCATATGTTTGGGGATAAAAGACAAGGCTTTTTACTGTTCCGAATACAGTGTTGTAAATTACAGCACATCAGTTTCTGTACCGCTCAGCTTCTGCCCATGGCCTCTTCTTTCACTTCCCTTACAACATCCAGTGCACTGAAACAGGGACAAACTTTCCCATGGTGCCTAGGTACCTAAATAACATTAGCTCAGTGCTCCCAGAGCTTTCTGGGATGTAGTATAAGGAATGCTACACATGCTGAGTTAGCTTTGTCTGGTTATCCAAGGCTCTGCTGGAAAGTTTTAAGGGTGACCATTGTATAAATATATGAAAAAAACAGTCTGATTCCTGGTTGTGACTCTGTGTGAAGGGGGTTAGAGAGCAAAACATAAGCTAGATTCACTTATAAAAATACACTGTTATAGGCCAGATCCCGAGCTGGTGTAAATCAACATAGCTCAGTTGGTTTCAATGGCAAATGTTGATTTGTACCAGATGACTACCTGGCCAATATATTAACATTATATCCACTTAGGGTCATGTCTTGCAATGAGCATTGCTTGAGCAGACACTTGATATGGGGATGGCAGGTGGAGACATGACAGGATCAGGACCTGAGCTTGTAGGGTCTCCTGTTAGGAACCATGTAAGCTTTTCTGTTAGGGGCATGTTTATACACAGTAACTTGCCCGAAGGGGACCTTACCCTGATTGGGGCCTCTAGGTTCTTCCTTCCTGTCAATATTAACTAATAATTATCTTTACAGAGGATGTGGATGTATATTATACTGTTCCCTATTAATAGGTATTCCAGTAAGTTAATGACAGGAAAAATAGACAGTTATCTGGTAGAGGTATCATCTTAAAATTCTGGCCGCTTGGAGTGATTTGACACTTCCACTTCAGAGATCAATAAATGTTCAGCACTTGTCTTGTGAAGAGTAGTCATTTTAGACTGACGATTTCTTGTGCAGCGTCATGCTAAAATAATTAATTCAATCAAAAGTAACCTCTAATTCAGCTGCTTGAGTACCTGTATGCAGAAATGTGGCGGTTTTAAGGTACAAATTCTGTACCGTACTAAACAAGTGTCACTCTGCTGCTGAGTGAACTTGGGCAGGTCACTGTACTCCTCCGTGCCTCGGTTTCCCCATTTCTAAAATGATACTGACTCCCTTTGTAAAGCGCTTGGAGATCTACTGATGAAAGTGCTGCATAAGATCCCTGTATTATTGTTGTTATTCACTGGCAGTGCATCTGTATTGCTTAGAGGTGTACATTCCACTAGGGGGCATCAGAGCGTAGGCCTTCATTGAACAGCCCAGCAGCCTTGGCTGAAGCAAGGGGAAACTCTACCTTTGCCTTTCTACACACGGGGTAGGAACAGGGCAGATGCATGGATGGTTGCAATCAGGGCCGGCTCCAGGCACCAGCCCAGCAAGCAGGTGCTTGGGGCGGCCAACGGAGAGGGGCGGCACGTCCGGCTCTTTGGCGGCAATTCGGCAGCAGGTCCCTCACTTCTTCTCAGAGCGAAGGACCAGCCGCCGAAGACTGAAGCGGCGGTGGTAGAGCTGATCGAGATCGCGCCTTTTTTTTCTTTTCGGCTGCTTGGGGCAGAAAAAACCCTGGCGCCGGCCCTGGTTGCAATCAGAACAAATCTCCAGGGTAAACATGGGGTAAGAATTACTTTCAAAAGGACTTGGCTCTCACTCCCTTTGGCTCTGGTCCAGGATCAGGCCCTAACAAACAGAGCTGAAAGTAAGAAGAGTACAGAGCCCCTCTGAAAAATTTGACCTAATGCACTGGTGTGGGGTCTCAAAGCAAAACCCATGTGAAATTATTGAGTTCCACCTTTTTTTTTATGCAAAACCATCAGCTGTCCCAGAGTAACTTGACACAGGGCCCAGATTTGCAAGCATGGGTTAGTATTAGGGTTTGCAACAAAACCTGAACCCAGGTGAGTTTAATGTTTGCTACAGTCCCCCAAGCCACATAAAACACACAATTCTAAAAAACATTCCTTTAAAACAAGCTGTAAGAAATGAATCCCCCTTCATGCACCCTTTTGTATCCTGTACTGACATGTTTACTTGCAGTACATTATTCCATCACTAGATGTCCTCAATGCTGTATAGAGGTCCAGGCAGGGTGTGTTCTCTAGTACACAAGGGAGACAAAGCTGGAACTCAAGCTATGAGGAGTTCATAGTTGGTTATTCCTTTTAAAAAATAAACAGCTCTTGTTTAAGTGTGGTGATTCCTATATTATGACAATGTTGTGTTCCACAGACATTACGTGAATAGACCCCATACATCAGGGATGAATTTGTCACAACCTCTTTGAAGGATGAATCTAGGACCTTCACACCCTGCCATTGGGGTGCACATACACAAGCAGTTTCTCTCTGGAGAGTGGAAAGCAAATAGAGATCAGAAATATATTCCCTTTTTTCATCTTCGATTGGATATTCAGCCCAATGGGAGGAAAGAAACCTGCTGTCAAGGTTCCTTCCCCACTCTGAACTCTAGGGTACAGATGTAGGGACCTGCATGAGAACCTCTAAGCTTAATTACCAGCTTAGATCTGGTTTTACTGCCACCAGCCAAATCCTTTAAGAATTATTTGGGAAACTCTGTCTACCTCCCCCCCAGACTATCTCCCTCCCGGTAGCCTTGAGACGTCTCCACCAAGTTCCTAGTGAACACATATCCAAACCCTTGGATCTTAACACAAGGAGAAATTAACCATTCCCCTTCCTTTCCCCCCACCAATTCCTGATGAGTGCAGATCCAACCCCCTTGGATCTTAAAACAAGGAAAAATCAATCAGGTTCTTAAAAAGAAGGCTTTTAATTAAAGAAAGAAAGGTAAAAATCATCTCTGTAAAATCAGGATGGAAAATAACTTTAAAAGGTAATCAGGTTCATAGAGCCTAGAGGAACCCTCTCTAGCCTTAGATTCAAAGTTACAGCAAACAGAGGTAAATCCTCTTAGCCAAAAGGAACATTTACAAGTTGAGAAAACAAAGATAAAACTAACACGCCTTGCCTGGCTGTTACTTACAAGTTTGAAATCTGAGAGCAGGGGTGGCTCAAGGCACCAGCACGCCAAGCGCATGCCTGGGGCGGCAAGCCACGGGGAGCGCTCTGCCAGTCGCCACGAGGGTGGCAGGGAGACTGCCTTTGGCGGCATGCCTGTGGAGGGGTCCTGCCTGCCGTGCTTGGGGTGGCAAAATACCTAGAGCCGCCCCTGTCTGAGAGACTGGTTCAGAAAGATTTGGAGAGCATGGATTGATGTCTGGTCCCTCTTAGTCTCAAGAGCGAACAACCCCCAAAACAAAGAGCACACAAACAAAAGCCTTCCCCCCACCAAGATTTGAAAGTATCTTGTCCCCTTATTGGTCCTTTGGGTCAGGTGTCAGCCAGGTTACCTGAGCTTCTTAACCCTTTACAGGTAAAAGGATTTTGGTGTCTCTGGCCAGGAGGGATTTTATAGTATTGTACACAGGAGGGCTGTTACCCTTCCCTTTATAGTTATGACACCTGCTTTAAAATTCAGCAAGTTGTTTTTCTCTCTTTTTTTTTAATGGGTATTTGGATTCTATCCTGGAGCACAAGGCACCATAAAGTACAACAGAAATAAGACTGTAGGAGACAATTTAGGAAACTGCTGTATTAAAAAAAGACGAAGCTGAGAAGGAGAAACATTTGGGGAATGAAAAGTAGGGCAGATTTTGAAATATTCTCAAAACTGTCTACCACCATCTGTCAGGGGTCTGTGTTGCTAGGGATTTATTGTCTCCTATCTGTAAAATCCTCTGGCTAGTGAAGACAAATTTGGGGAAAGATGATTAAACTACTTTCCCCTCATCCACCCTCACTTTAATGAAAAAAGGAATCAGTCGGGGATTGTGTCAATCTGTGAAGTGTCCAGGAAATCTAATCAACGACTGTAATATCCCCCATTTAACATGCCACAAAGTAGCCTCAATTTGTCCATTTTTATATTAACAAGCCATGAAACACGATTGCAGCTTCTTAACCCAAGGATCTGTACAGATTACACCACCATTAAGAAATTAGATTAAGCTACAGTGGGGAAAACTAGTACAGTTCAGCGAGGAAGCCCACTAATCCTTTTGAGCATTGTGCTGCAGAATCTCGCCTCCTACTGCAAGTGGCTCACAAAGGCCTGTGCCTAGTTGAATTATGCACAGTTCAGATCCAGGGATCCCATGGACTGAAATCATACCCCTTTATATTAAGGTTCCATTTATAAATAAGTTATAAGGGGTTAATAAATAATAAAAGCGTTAAGTATGTTACAGACAAGTAGTATGTGTTATAGATGGCTACAAGCACATCTGTAGGAGAGGTTAGAGATGGTTATCACCATGGTTATAGACTTCCTATTGACTAGAGCTGGTTAGAAAATGATTTTTTTTCCTTGTGGAAAACTGTGATTTTTCAGTGAAAATTAAACTATGAAAAAATGTTAACTAAAAAATGAAAAATTTCAGTTCAGACATGCCATAGCAATGCCTCATGGGAGTTGTAGTTCAGGTGCCTTCTGTCCCCATTCGCTTCTATAAGCTGGGCTCCCTGCTTGGACTACATCTCCCATGCTGCACCACGGTCTCCCTTCTTGGCTAGGGGAGGTAGTGCATCATTGGAGTCTCTGGCCATGGTTCATCATGGGAGATGCAGTCCACCTGGGGAGCCTAGCCCATAGGCAAGAACAGAGACAGGACGCAACCAAACTACAGCTCCCATGGGACACTGTGGCAGCATATCCAAGTCAAAATGTGTTGGGTTTGGGGCTTTCAGTTTTTAAATGAAAAAACTGAAACTTTCCACAGGAAGCAGACACTTTTCATTAAAAACAAACAAACAAATAAATATTTTTTTTAAAGCCAATTTTTGGCCAAAAAACTGTTTTGATGGGCAATTTTTGACCAGCCCTACTATTGACATGTTGGACCCCAATAATTGAGTAAGTTTTTATTAAAGCATCATTTAACCCTTTATTAAACCTTTATAAATAGTGTTTTTTTAAAGTACCCTTAATATGAGGTTGTGATGCTGGGCCAGAAAGTGGTAAGCAACTAGCAGGGTAAATGGCCCAAATTCTACCTGTAAAGATATATTAGGAAAGTAAGTAAATGGTAATTAGGGCTATTCCTTACAAGTAGCCAGCAAAGCAATGTTAGATAGACAAGAGGTTTGAAATAAAATTAATGCCAATAGGGGTTTCCACTAGACAACTTTCTGTTATCATTACTGGGCCCATTATTATTACATCATTGAATTTTAATCACATGAATAAACACACCATTGTCTTAACACCACCTTCACCAATCACCTTACTTGCACTGGGGAATTGGAGTCATGTCTTGCTTTCAGCAAGGACCAAAGATAGAAAGATAGCTCTGTAAGCGGGGGCATGCTTAGGTTACTCAATTAGGGCAAACTGCAAAGAATGGGGCAGACCATCCCCAAAGCTGGTGGTTATTCCAATACTTAGATCCACCAAGCTAGCCACAAAATAGCTTCT
This sequence comes from Mauremys mutica, assembly GCF_020497125.1. NCBI lineage: Eukaryota > Metazoa > Chordata > Testudines > Geoemydidae > Mauremys > Mauremys mutica. The sequence goes on from NC_059072.1 coordinate 11,999,536, forward strand.
ACAATACCTTACTGGTTACACAGAAGCCAAAACATAGTTTCCTTAAAAGCAAACCAGCCTTTGGGCTTCCTTCCAGACTTCCACATCAAATATGAAAGTTCTACCAGTCCCAAAGGAACAGACACATTACCTCCGAGGTTAATGAATATTTCAGATCTTACCCAAATACACACTTACAGCCAATTCTTATTCACTAAACTAAAATTTATTTAAAAAGATACGAGAGAGACATGAGTACAGTTCTGAGATCAATTTCGTAGTAGAGATGGCAAGCCTTGGAGTGGCATATAGTTCTATCAGAATTAGTCCATAGGTTATAGTCCACAGGGCCACCCAGAGGATTCAGGGGGCCTGGGGTCTTCAGCGGCGGGGGGCCCCCACTTTGGCAGTAGTTCGGCGGCAGGGGGTCCTTCCGCTCTGGGACCCGCCACCGAAGTGCCCCGAAGACCTGCGGCAGGACCCCCCCGCCGCCGAATTACCGCCAAAGCAGGACCCACCACCAAAGTGCCAGGTCTTCGGTGGTAATTCGGCGGCGGAAGAAGCTCCGGGGGCCCACGCCCCGTGAGAGTTTTCTGGGGCCCCTGGAGTGAGTGAAGGACCCCGCTCCAGAGGCCCCAAAAAACTCTCGTGGGGGCCCCTGCGGGGCCCGGGGCCTCGGGCAAATTGTCCCACTTGCCCCCCCTCTGGGTGGCCCTGATAGTCCAATGTTCATATCCAGGGAAATCCAGATGGGACTGAAGATCTCAGACTTAGGACTCAAGCTTTCCCTGAATAAAGCTCAAGCAGATCTGAGATGAAAGGATCAGGATCCAGGAGTTCTTTATACAGTTCCTAGGCAGCACAGAGTTCTTGGGTGAAGAATAGGCTTTCGAAGTAACCTGTTTCCTAAACATCACTGGTGATTAACTCATAGATTAACATAAGGTAATTAATTATCCATGACAGTTTACCACAAACTTTAAAGAGACATGTGACATTATTTCACCCAAGTTTCATATAAATGTAAATATTTCCTTTTGATCTCTGAATTAACAGAATACAGCCCTAGAAGGAAACCATTTGGTTACATTGTTAAGCTCTAACAAGATATAGGTAAACATAGACTAATACAATCACTATCTTCTTCCAATTCTTTAACAATACAAGTATACATTCCTGGTGTGCAGGTCACCGATTGTCAAGTGGTATACACTGATAGAACACTATTGAGTCAACAGAGCTGTACTGACTTACATCAGCTGAGAATCTGGCCCTAGAACATTTCTTAGGCCTGGTCTGCATTACGATTTTAGGTCAAATTTAGCAGCGTTACCTCGATTTAACCCTGGACCTGTCCATACAACTAAGCCCTTTTTTTTTTACTTAAAGGGCTCTTTAAATCGATTTCTTTACTGCACCGCTGATGAGGGGATTAGTGCTGAAATTGGCTTTGCTGGGTCAAATTTGGGGTAGTGTGGACGCAATTCAACAGTATTGGCCTCCGGAAGCTATCCCAGAGTGCTCCATTGTGACCGCTCTGGACAGCGCTCTCAACTCAGATGCTCTGGCCAGGTAGACAGGAAAAGGCCCATGAACTTTTGAATTTCATTTCCTGTTTGGCCAGCATGGTGAGCTGATCAGCACAGGTGACCATGCAGAGCTCATCAGCAGAGGTGACCATGGAGTCCCAGAATCGCAAAAGAGTGCCAGCATGGACTGAACAGGAGGTACGGGATCTGATCACTGTATGGGGAGACAAATCCATGCTAGCTGAACTCCATTCCAAAAGACGAAATGCCAAAACATTTGAAAAAGTCTCCAAGGGCATGAAGGACAGAGGCTATAACAGGGACTCGCGGCACTGCTGCATGAAAATTAAGGTGCTCAGGCAAACCTACCAAAAAACCAGAGAGGCAAATGGCTGCTCCGGGTCACAGCCCCAAACATGCTGCTTCTATGATGAGCTGCATGCCATTCTAGGGGGTGCAGCCACCAGCACCCCAACCCTGTGGTAGTGGCACTTCAGTGGCAGCTCAATAGACCCACTTCCGTCTTCGGCAGCAATTTGGCGGCGGGTCCTTCACTCCCTGTCTTCCTCTTCGGCAGCACTTTGGCGGCAGCTCAATCGGGTTTTTCTTTTTCTTTTTTTTCCCGCCGCTTGGGGCGTCAAAAAAGCTGGAGCCGGCCCTGTTGGTAGGAATGACCCAAGGATTACCATAATTTGGGGTAGCTCAGTACCTGGGCTGGGCACTCTGATAAACCTCTTGGGACTTGGGTTGGGACCTGGTGCAGAGGGTGGGTCCCCCTTCCTTGTTACCCATCAACCCTCCCCCACTTTACCCACTTCTTGGTTGGGACTGAACCCCACCCAAAACTGGAATTTTTCCACAAAACAAAAGTTTTGAAAAAACATTGTTTTGGGTCAGTTGAAGTGTTCTGTTCTGATTTTGAATCTTGTATATTATAACATAATTTTATATCTATGTATATACTGAATATATCACATTTTGAAATGAAAAGTTGCTTCAAAATCAAAACCCGAAAATGTTCCCTTCCAGTCAGGATCTTATCAAAATGCTTCATTTTGTTTTGTTTTTTCTAGATGAAACCTTTGTCAAAATTGACACATTCCTGTGGAAAGTTTTGATTTCAACAAAATGGCATTTTCTGACCAAAAGGTTCCACTGGAAAATTTCCAACCAGCTGTGTTCAACACCACATCGAGATGATCTGCTCCCACAATGTAGGGGAAAACAGTTGTGTACCTTCACGCAGATGTATCACATTGACACTTTCTACAAAGCTATTTCACTTTGATCAGACACTACATATTGGTGTTTTGCTAATCTCGCTAGCATTTCAGGGGCGATTAAAATGGAATGGGGTAGAGGGGTGTTTCCTGGGCCTATATTTAATCAAATTCAGTATGTACTCACTAAGGTTTCTAATGATCAGCCCTATAATTGCAATGCTTGAGGAAATTGTTTTTCTGAGTGGTGGCATTAAACTAAGTTCAGGCAATTTTTGTGCCAAGAGCAGAACAAACAGAATTCAGTTTCAAAGGAGGAGCCAAATAAAGAGATGCAGGAGAGATGGGGAGGGGTAGGGAGGAGGGGACACTTTATGAGTAGCAAACAGATTGATCAATTTAGAAAAGTCACCTTCTTTATCTACGAGTCTATTGCCCAACCCAGCAGAGGTAAACAGACATTCTGATGTGCCCTTCGGAACATGTGTGTTGATGGGAACAGGATGTGATATTGGACAGACACAGCTGCTCATTCATCGGGTGACGGATGTACCATAATTAGGGCATGTCTACACTCACCTCCGAAGCGATCAATCCAGCAGGGGTCAGTTTATCGCGTCTAGTGAAGACACAATAAATTGACCGCCGAGCGCTCTCCCATTGACTCCGGTACTCCAACGGAGCGAGAAGCATAGGCGGAGTCGACAGGGAAGCATCAGCAGTCAACCTACCACAGTGAAGACACTATTTTCGTAGCTGAAGTTGCGTAACTTAGACCGACTTAGCTCGCCTCCCTCCTCCCCCAGAGTAGACCAGGCCTTAGACTTCCCAGTGGATCCTCCCTATGCTTTATTTAGCTTAGACTGTAAGGTCTTTGAGGCAGGGACTGTCTTTATAATGTTGGGTTAGATCCTCGAGTGGTGTAAATCAGTATGATGGAGCCCTGCTGATTCACACCAGCTGAGGACCTGGCCCTTTGTGTTTGGTACAGTTGCAAACGTGCCCTTAGCACTTCATAAAGTAATAATAATAATAAGTAGCAGCCCTAATGCCCTTTGTGATGTTCTGCCTTTTAAAAGCAATCCCAGTCCTCTCAGAAAGGCACAGCTATTGACGTCTGATACAGCTTATATTAAAATCACTGGGAGTCTTTCCATTGACTTCTGTGGGAGTTGCATTAGGTCCATTGAAGGCCTGAGACCTGATCAACCCCCTCCCCCCCATATTAAACCAGCCTTGGGTGAATCTCAGGGAGTTCAACGCTAAAATTGTGGGGCCGGGGGGGGGGGGGGGAGAGATGAGGGAAAGAATGTTCTGCTGCTGATAAAGCACCCCCACCTCAGGAATGTCCCTAAGGAGAGTTATAACCACCAAGGTTGTAAAGATGCTGGGAAATTAGGGACAGTACAGAAAGAAACTCAATAAATGGGAAGATAAGCTCTGACCAGGGCTTTTATGCTGACCTTCTGTATAAACAGAGAAGGTCACAACTAAGTCACAATTTGGACATGAAAGATAAAATGTAAAAACTTGAGCAGGAAGGAGGACACATAGGTGTCAGTGAGCAATTGGTTACATTTTTGTTATTTAGGAGTGTGGATAATGTGATAGTTTTAGTAAATTTGAAGGCGGGAGCTAGTTTTACCCATATAATGTACATGAAAACCACTGTCCTTTGGGAACCATTTCTGTACTGCATTTCAACATCAAGCTGCTGGAATGCTGACCCCTCTGCATGACCGTGAGGTACAGAGGTATCGCCGGGAACCCCCAGATGCATGGATCCTGACAGGCCATCGGGTGAAATTTGTCTGTATATTGGGAGCGGTGACCATAAGAGATTTGCTTGGTATATGTATTCTGCGTGCGTTGCTAATAACTAAATGTTTAAGGCTCTTTCACTGGGAAAAGTTTCTGGAGACCTGTAGAGCCCTGAGGAAAAGGTCAGGTACTTAAAATGACCAGGTTTCTTTCTGAGCCCCATAGGTAAAGATAGGTGCTTTACACGCTGAGCCCTTGGAAGGGATAGGGTAGGGGTGCCTAAATTGATTGGGTCACATCTTGAGCCCTCGGTAGGGTATAGGTGAGGGGCCCTAGATTTTTACGGGTAACACCTTGGAGTGGAAATCCAAACCCAAATACTGCAGGAAACCTTCCATATAAACAGCTATCTCAAGAGAAGAGCTGCATCATGGTGCTGCTAGATCTCAAATGTGCTCTTCTGCATCGGGAACAAAAATATTAAACAAACCAACAATCTGTTGCCAAAGAAGATGGAATTTTAGTACATGACGAGTAGATTGGCCCAAATCAAAACCTTAGGTTGGAACCGCAAAGGTTGGCAGGAATCAGGGGTTGCTCCAGGCCCCAGCACACCAAGCACGTGCTTGGGGCGGCATGCTGCGGGGGGCACTCTGCCGGTCTCCGGGAAGGCAGCAGTCAGGGTGCCTTTGGTGGCTTGCCTGCGGAGGGTCTGCTGGTCCCGTGGCTTCAGTGGATCTCCTGCAGGTGTGCCTGCGGGAGGTCCACTGCAGCCGCGGGACCGGCGAGCGGCAGAGCGCCCCCCCGCAGCATGCCGCCGTGCTTGGGGTGGCAAAATGTCTAGAGTCGCCCCTGGCAGGAATACAAAGTCCAGACCTAGATTCTAATTTCACAACCAGCCTGTGTCTCTAATGGAGCATCCCCCATGTAGAAAACCTCAAACATGGGGACCTAAGGAGAGCTGGGTAAATAATGGATTTTTTGGTTCTCTGGCAATTCTGAAAAATAAAATAACATAAAATTAAAATAGTTTCAGGTAGAGCCCAAAGCAATTTTTTTTTAAACTGAAAAGTTTAAAAAAAACAATCATTTTGGATTGAATGAAACATTTCATTTGACCCAAACTGAAATGTTTCATTTTTAAGCATTTAATATTTTAAATGAAAAAAAGAGGATATTTTGAAATAAAAAAGTCATTTGGAATCAAAATCTCCAACATTGAAAACATTGAAAGGAAATGTTTAGACTTTTTTTTTAATGTTTTAATCCCCTCCCCCCTCTCCCCCCCCCCCGCAACAAACAATTTGGCAAAATCAACATGAATTCATGAAATAGTTCGGTGTCACCAAATTTGCATTATTCACTGAACAAGTATTTGTTCAAAACATTTAATCAAGCTCTAGAAATATATTTTGTAGCATGGAGCACCAGACTCAATAATGGGCCAGATCATCAGCTGGCTGGACATCTGCATAGCTCCAGGTTGGCATACAGGAGTTGCCCCATTTTGTGGCTAGCATAGCTGAGCACATAGGTCAGGCATATTGTTTCTGGGCAGCAGTGTGACTCAGGAGAGAATTGAGTGAAGGGATGGTCCAGTGGCTAAAGGATAAGCCTGGGGTTTTGGGAAGCCCAGGTTCAATTCCCTCGTCGGCTGTAAACATCCTCTGTGATGCTGGGCAGGTTGTCTCCAAGCCTCAGTTCTCCATCTTTAAAAAGGTGATCATAGCTAAGGCTGTGATTCTGGCCTGGTGTTCACAGTCATTGTTAATTTCATGCATCTTCCCCTCTGTAGATGGAAAGAAAGGGGAAGATGTACCAGACCTGCGTGATGCTGCAATTACAGGGGCCAGGTCACAACCCTGGGAGTGGGGAGCTGGGCCCAGCCCTGTGGGACATAGAATCATAGAATATCAGGGTTGGAAGGGACCTCAGGAGGTCAGTTAGTCTAACCCCCTGCTCAAAGCAGGACCAACACCAACTAAATCATCCCAGCCAGGACTTTGTCAAGCCTGACCTTAAAGACCTCTAAGGAAAGAGATTCCACCACCTCCCTAGGTAACTCATTCCAGTGCTTCACCACCATCCTAGTGAAAAAGTTTTTCCTAATATCCAACCTAGACCTCCCCCACTGCAACTTGAGACCATTACTCCTTGTTCTGTCATCTGCCACCACTGAGAACAGTCTAGATCCATACTCTGTGGAACCCACTTTCAGGAAGTTGAAAGCAGCTATCAAATACCCCCTCAGTCTTCTCTTCTGCAGACTAAACAATCCCAATTCCCTCAGCCCCTCCTCATAAGTCATGTGCTCCAACCTCCTAATCATTTTTGTTGCCCTCTGCTGGACTCTTTCCAATTTTTCCACATCTTTCTTGTAGTGTGGGGCCCAAAACTGGACGCAGTACTCTAGATGAGGCCTCACCAATGCCAAATAGAGGGGAATGATCACGTCCCTTGATCTGCTGACAATGCTCCTACTTATACATCCCAAAATGCTGTTAGCCTTCCTGGCAGCAAGGGCACACTGTTGACTCATATCCAGCTTCTCATCCACTGTAACCCCTAGATCCACCACTGTGAGATGAGGGCAGAGTGGGCTTGCTCTCCAGCTCATTCCCTCATTCTGCGCCATCCTTGTTCTCCCGCACATCTGCTGCAAAATGCATTGCAATGTTCTGTTAAAAAAATCACAGTCTGAACGATAAGTGCTTCCCAACCTCATCGTGGTGCTGTGAAAATGAATGCATTAAGAAGATTATGAACTGCTCAGATACTAGAGTGATGAGGGCTGTATAGGAGCACCTGTGCTATATCTGGCCCAATATGGATTAGATTGGAAGGATTAGAGTCTCATCGGTAATGTCGGCAAACGTTGATTTTGCCATACACAAAAATCAGTGAAAACAATATTTCTGTCCATAATCGATAGACAAAGTAAGAAAAATGCTGCTTGAGAAGTTATTAGATTTTGATTTAAGGAGATTTACTTTGTGTATTTTGACTTGCTGACAATTTATTTGAATGGTTATAAAGCTTTAACTTTTTGAATCTCTGTGTTTACTGTCATTAAAGAATTAACGTCTGACACCCCCTATTGTCTGGCCCCTCCATCACTTGCCACAACCGTGAAAATTTCAATAGCAAAAATTAGGGGAAAAATGCAGAAAGCCCATCATTTTGTGCAATTTGGGAAAATTTAAATCGATAAATATTTATAAAATGCTTAAAAATAAACATTGATATTATCTATCAAAATTGTAATAAAAATAAAAACCAAATTCTGCTGAGCCTAAGTAAAGTGGGCTGTTTATTCTAAATCACAGTTGAAAAAAAAGGTCTGTATTGCTCCTCTTTCTGTTGTGATTATTACTACAAGGATGGAGATACTGGTTGCAGTTAACACTGACACAGGGTAACATTAAAGTTAAAGTGTAATCATAGGGGTCAAAGCACACCTTGTCTCACCTCTGTTTTTTCTTCTTGCCACGGCAACAAGTACAACTAAAAATAAAGCAGCCCTCCACCATGGCAAACCCTTGTACCAGGCAGAGATTGAAATGTACGCGCCGGTATAATAGGTTTATTGCAGGGAAATATGTATATATTCCTGCACTGCTGCCCCTGAAGAGCCTTTGTGAAGGACCTTTTGGAAATGTAGCGTCATTGTCACCTTGGAGATCAGCTTTCAGTCACTTTATTTGTTTCTTGGTTTGTAAGTATAGGGTAGTCTGCTGGTTGAGATATGTGACTGGCCTGTGCTGTAGATATCTTGTGTGATCCTGAGCAAGTCACTTAATTAGCCTGAGCCTCAGTTTCCCCATCTGCAAAATGGGCACAACAACCCTTCCTTTCTCCCACCCTTTGCCTGTCTTGTCTGATTAGGCCCCAGATCAGTGAAGCATTTAAGCACACGCTTAAACCCATTCCTAGGCAGTAACAGATTTAAATATTTTCTAAATCCCATTGAAACTGATGCAACGGCTTAAATTTACGTATGTGCGTAAATGCTTTGCTGAATGGGAATTGACTGCTGAATTGAGGCCTTAGCTTGTAAGATCTTTGGGGCAGCGACAAGCTCTTGTCCTATGTGTGTCCAGCAGCTAGCACAGCCGGGCCCGGATCTCATGTGGAGCCTCCAGGCGCTACCGTAAAACAAATTATAATCTCAATATCGTCATGCTAGAACTCCTCGTCTTTTTCCCAGGGCACTTATTTTTGGTCTCCTTTGTTGTCAGGCTGAATTTCGACCATGTGCTCCCTTGTGCACAGAGCTCTTTGCAAGGTGCTTAGCATGTTCTTGAGCACAATTATAGTAATAATAATAACAATAATATAAAGGGTGTTAGACTTACCCTGCATTTTACAGGACCAGGACCAGGGCCAGAGTGTGTGAATCCATGGAGAAATGTACAGTTGGATTCTACCATCTTTAGGCTGATACAGACCAGTAAAGGGCAAATCTTGAGGTCTTCGTTCAGGTAAATTGAACCTCTCATAAAGGTTGAAGGATTTAGCCTAGGTAAGATATCGCCAGCGTTAGTGAGGTGAGTATTTATTATTTGTATTGCAGTATTGTCTAGGTGTCCTGGCCTTGGACTGTGCTCGGTGCTGCACAAACATAGAACAGAAATATAGTCCCTGCTCCCAAAGAGCTCACAATCCAAATATAAAACAAGAGAGGGTAGGTGGATACAGACAGATGGGAAAACAGGAGGAAACAGTAAGACAATATTGATACTTAGGACACAATCGTTGGCCCTGGAAATCTATGTATAGGCTTTAAATATTATTTAGTGTTCGGAAGTATCGCTGTTATTATTTCAATGCTTGACAAGGTAGAGCCTTAAAATCCTACTGGTGTGGGGGGATTTCCTACACTGCATGGTGAATTCAATCGAAGAATTTCTGGTTTAAAGTGTACCACTCTTTTCCTGCACGTGACATTCTCAGGCTGCAGGGCTGGGGAATGAATAGAATCTGAATTCCTGGCTCCCAGCCCTGTACACAGCTCACTAGACCAGGCCACCTTTAGGAAGAAATTCACAAGTGGGACTCCCCGCTCCCTCCCAGACACACGCTTCAAAGAGAAAAACGTCCAGAAAAACCTAAACGTTGGGGATTCAAAAAGCAGGCAAAACACAGAAGTCTGATCGTGTGATCATGGTGGTCTCTCTCTTCTGGCCTCAGGATTTGTAAAAGACAGCAGCAAATGTCACATGGAAATGTCTCTCAGTGTCTTCCCCCAGCTCTAGTTATTATTGTTATTCATTAAAGCAGAATTGGAGGAAGCCAGGATTTGGAAGCCACCAGCACTAGGGCCTGCTCATTTGGGGATATTTGTGTATCCCTTTGGATGGTTGGAATAGAAACTTGAGACACATCTGAGGCCCAAATTTGCATCCAAAGCTTAGAGGGGATCCGATCTGAGGTTACAGGTAGTGTGGGTTGCTAATTGTGGCAGACTGGCTAGGAGCCGTGCACACATCTCATCAGTGCTACAATATTCTATTTCTTCTCTTCCCCTGCCACCCCTTCCACCTCACCACCCCTTTGTCTCAAGCGCCTGTTATCTTTTAGGTTATAAACTCTGTGGGTTGTGACGATCATTTACTGTATGTTTGTCAGCAGCCAGCACAATGAGGCCGAGACCCGGTAGAGATTGTTAGGGATTATCACACTATAAAGGATAAAAAACTAATGATGGTATCCAGGCTGCAAAGGTCAGGTGCTAACCTGCAATACCTCAAAGTTTGGGGATGTTCCAAACTGGGAATATTGTATGAGCCAATCTCTCAGAGAAATGACAGGCTGCTCTGAAAGGCAAGCAGTTGTTGTGCTGAATGCACAGCGTTAAGATCTTATCTTCCACTATGAGCGGACTAGCCTAGAGTGAATCAATTATGAGATTAGAATTAATCTAATAATCTTCTCTTCCTCTGTGTCTGGAATCAGAAAGCGCAGCTGTAAAGATAGTGTTAGTTACAGCAAATGAGATCACAATTTGCCCCATTCTATTAAAAGCGTTTCCCAAACGTTAACAGCCGAGGTGAAAGGGTCCATTGAAATTAAATTGAAATCGCGTCTCTTTGACTGATTGCTATCTCACATCATATTCTCCACTCCAGTGGCACAGATCAGTTGCCCAACTCATAAGGGGCCCGGTGACTATGGCAACATACACCTTAGAAGTACCACACACAGATTTTCCTCAAGTCATTTGTCTGTCAAAGTATCTAAGGATATAGGTGGGAGGTGGACATTCTGGGGAAAAGTGAATGAGACCTGCTCCTGATGCCCCAAAGACAACCTACCCCACTGCTCTGTCCTCCTTAAAGTTCTCCACTATCCTGTCTTCTACCAAGTTAAATTGCTGTCTGATAATAGCTTGCCAGGTGGTCAGTGGAGATGGAGGCTATAAATATATTTTACTTGGTTTATTCAACATGCTAATTGTGACCATGTCTTCCTATCACTCATCCTCTCTCCCCCCGTCCGTCTGTCTGTCTATTAAACTTGCTTTTGTGTCTTACCTTAAATTAGAATGGACACTCAGAATGCATAAGCATAAGAGGGCAGAAATAAAGTAGCATGGATGATTGTAATTCTGGCATTTTCTAACTTTTCGTGTTTGATTTTGACACCATACCAATGTACTTTTAATCTATTTTTTCGTACAGCGTTTTCTAGTTTGTTTTTTAAAAAAGAAAACTGAAGAAACAAAGAAATTCTGTTACCTGCAACTGTAACAGCTGCCTACATGAGTCATCGGTGTCTGAATCCAACATGTTCAGAGCCATACCACATACCTTGACCACTCGAGCTAAAAGAGTATCTCCTTTAAGTGGTACCAGTAGTAGACTGTTATTCACAATGTACACTCAACACAAGAGGGCATGTGATATACATTTTGCCAGCCAGCTATTTGCTAGTTATTACTAGAGGCCAGGGCTGTCCAGAGGGGGTGGGGGGGGGCAAGTGGGGCAATTTACCCCGGGCCCCAGAGGGGCCCCCACAAGACTATAGTATTCTATAGTATTGCAACTTTTTTTTATGGAAGGAGCCCCCGAAATTGCTTTGCCCCAGACTCCCTGAATCCTCTGAGCGGCCCTGCTAGAGGCTGGAAATTAGAATTTCTGGGCTCTCTTTTTGGCTTTGGAAGGGGAGTTTTGTCTAATGGTTAGAGCAGAGGGCTGTGTTAGAATCTTGAGTGCTATTTATTTGTTAAAGATACTTTGTATTTTCATAGTGCTCATTCATCTGTAGGTCCTGAAAAGGTGTCGCCCCATTTTGACAGACATCATAGCTAAGCACATAGGTTTGACATATTGATTCTGAAAGGCAATGTGACTAGGAGGATAAGACATATTCTAAACGTAGGTTCTATTCAAGATTCATGCAGAAATGGCCATGTGAGACCTTTCAGATCTTCAGGTACCTCATCTGTGTCATGGAGGAATAGTAGGAGTAGAAGATCTTGATCAATAATAAGAATTGTGAAGTGCACAGAATTATTAACACTAGCAAGTGGAATAGGTGTGATCAGAATGCATGGCTTTCCAGTTCTTTGCACTAAGACCAAAGGGTGTCTTGATGGAAGAAAGCAACATTAGGAGGAATAGATTAATCTGTTTTGCCAGCGTCTTGTCTGGAGCTCTGTCTCTCTGTGTTTTGTATGCACACACTTCAGGAGATGCCAAGGGGCCCAGAAGTATGGTCAGTGTAGGTGGAATGTCCAGGAAATCAAAGGGCAAGTGTAGAACAAATTCTAGTGTGCACCTGTTAATGGTGATGATCTGTGATTTTTAACTCAACTAAATCTGGATAGCTTTTCACGGGAACAGCGAAAGGCAAATCTCTGACCCCAGAACTATCCCTCTGCCAAATGTCAAGCTCCCGTTCTAAACCCCTAAGGCAGTAGAACTGTTCAAATGTGTCTGGAGAAATGTTTTTTAACAGTTTTGTCAATCTGTTTTTCACTTTCTCGAAAAAAGCAAAACCAATGTAGTTCAAACTTTCCAAAATAACTAATCTGAAGCAGAAACCGAGCATGGAAAACTTCAGCTCAAGTGGCTAACGTCTGTCGAAACTATTAGCAACTGAAAATGGGCAGCTATAATGGAAAACTTTAGAGAACCATAATTCCTTGTCACTGCTGTTCGGTCTGCATAGAACTCCTGATTCTGCAGATCTGAGTTGGTAAATTCAGGAGATTTGGCTTCCTTTCGTGATTTGAAGTGCTGTCTGCTTCCAGACTGGCTAGTAACAGGAGACTCTTGTAGTTCTAGTTTCAGAGTCTCCAGAAATGAAAGCATTGGGAGAAAAGGTTCTTTTTTGAACTATTAAGGACTGGCTTGAGTTTGAAATGAAGATTTAAAGAGTTCTTGTTGTATCCCAACTCCGCCGATAGAATTAAAAACACAGCGCTACTCCTAATGATTCTGACATATTGGATCCAAGGCAAAATCCTCAGTCACTGCATGGAAATTAGATGCTCTAATTTGGAACAATGAGTCCTCTGTTGCCAGATGGCTCTGCTAATGAACCAAAAAAGAAATCTGCTGACCTGATTAGAGCAAACACTCTGACATTTGCAAAGACAGAGGAGATTTGATGAGCTGCTGCTCCCCTCCACAAGTTTCTGGACAGTCTTTATGATCCCATACTTTGTAGTTTCTTATCCCTCTGCTATGAGCGATAAATTCTCAACGTTTCAGGCACTGTCCTTGTCCCGTCACAGGCTCTGGAATGGGGCCTCTTAGAGACACAACATGATGTTTATTACAATACTGACAGAGTGCTTGATCTTATGACAATGCATAAGCTGGAGATGGACAGGCGGGTCATGATGAGCATAGAAAATGTTGCTCTTATCAGCAAAAGGACAAATTGTTGTGATCTACATAAACATGCAGTTGCCTCATTGAAGCAGTGGTACAGCTAATGGAAACATTTGCTATGTGGCTCATGTTTGAGGCTGACAGAATAAACTTTATGAAAAGATAAGGGAATAGGCAATTAAGTGAGAAATCGCAGGGAATAGTGAATTGTCATTAAGCACAGGGCCTTAGTTGTTAATTTTTCAGACCTTTCAGAACCTAAATTTCAGAGTTTCTCAAATCATCTCGGCCAAGATTCTCAAAACTGGGTGCCTAAAGCCAGGTTCTTAAATCTTTATTTATGTCCCTATTTAGCAACTCACTTAAATACATGCTCATATTTACTTCTAGTCAGCAAAGCTCTTATGCTTTGCTAAATCAGGGCCTTAGGTACCTAAATAAATGTCCCAATGTTCAGAAGTGCTGAGCCCCCATGAGTCTCCCATTGACTTCCAACACTCTCACAACTGACCTTGAAATTCACCTTCTGTGAACATTTCTAATCCTTGACACTGGTTCGTTTAATTATTCCATGGAAGGTGAATGCAAATGGGCTATGAACTAAAATGGAGTAACTTCATGTAAAAACTTCCATGAATTAAGCTGAAGATTTTGTTTTGCACTTTTCATCCAACTCTAGCTCATATATCAACAATGCACAGGGATCAGTTCATCCATGGCTGACGTGCAGCCACCTCTGGGGTGGGAACACGGCAGCTGCTGAACAGCACGCCCCAACAACTACCTAGCAGATTAAGACTGGAAATAGAAATATTTGATCCTCACTGGTGTAAATTGGCACAGCTCCATTGACGGCAGTGCTTTGAAGTTACTAGAACTACACTAATTTCCATCAATGGAGGAATTGGTCCACTGTATCCAGTTGAAACGGCAGGGTGGAATCCAGTAGGCAAAAATTAATTACCCAGACTGGAATTTTGCCAAGACACGGAGGAAAAGGGTACTTCAGTAATAACTGGAGAAGCAAATTGCAATACCCAACAGCAATCCATTAGCTACCTAGCCGTGAATATCTAAAAGCCATTCATATCTTGCTCTAAACAGCAGAATCAATAACTTCCATGCCACAGCTAACGTCGCTTCGTCAGCCTTAAGAACAGGAGTCTTTAATTACAGTCGTTTATATTTCCAAAGATAGACTATAACATATTTATAAACAATCTGTGCACTGGGTGGGAAACTGACACACAGCATGAATCCTTTGCTAACAGTTCTTATATAATATTCAAAATGGTCATGAATGTTTCATGAAGGTGTTTCCACCGCTGAACCATGACAGGAAATGCAGCTTTCTTTATAGCACCTCCCACCCCTGTTCCTCTTTTGGAAGCCTTACAAGATTCAAAGTCCTCAATAAAAACCCTTTAGAATTTTCTGGACTGGCTACATTTGGTCCCACTCGTTGTTGTTATGACACTAGCAGCTAGAGGCTCCAGCTGAGATGAGAACTCCATCTTGTTAGGTGTTGTACAGACACATAGTGAGAGACAGTCTTTGCCCCAAGGAGGTAACAACCTAACTAGGCAAGGCAAAGTGTGGGAGAAAGGATGTATTATCATCGTGATGTTTACAGCAGGGAAACTGAGCCACAAAGATTAAGGCTTTGTCCCCGCTGTAGAAATAGATATATTTTTATAACACAGTAGCTATCTCAATGTAAGATCTGAGAGGATGAGTGGAGACCAGACACCGGTAGCTTTTACCTCCAAGTAGTTAGTCAAGGTCAAACCTGTACCCCAACCTTGGGTTTACCAGCTATCTTAAATTCGTTATCTCAATGTGCAAACACACTTCTCTTTGCAGTGAAGACACTGCCTAACTGGCTTCCCCAAGTTCACACGGGGAGTCTGTGGCAAACAGGTTTTGTTGGCATGCAAGTTTGGGAGATGGCTGTTTTTCATATTTGCGTAACAAGCCATGACAACAGACACGATCACCAGCAAGCATCAGATCCTCAGCACCATTAGTACAGGCCTCTACCACTCGAGCTAAAAGATAATTCCTCTGGTTGTGTTAGTTAGCAGGTTGTGTAGTGACTGACCAGCCTGTAGCGGATTCATGGTCACATTCACCACATCAGTGTGTTACATTCAGATGTGACGTGTTCATGTGTGTACAAGGACGCTCAGTTCTAATTGGTCATTATTTGTCATTGTTTATTTCCTGTTCATTATTGGTTCTTTGGGTGATTGCGGATTTGTAAATGAATCCTGCATGATTTGCAGCTTTTCCAGTGTCCTATTTCAAGCAGCCACTGACCTGCTGTGGGATCTTGGACAAGTCACTTCCTCGCTCTGTATCTCAGGGTACGTCTACACTACGGGATTATTCCGAATTTACATAAACCGGTTTAACAAAACAGATTGTATAAAATCGAGTGTGCGCGGCCACACTAAACACATTAAATCGGTGGTGTGCGTCCACGGTCCGAGGCTAGCGTCAATTTCTGGAGCATTGCACTGTGGGTAGCTATTCCATAGCTATCCCATAGTTCCCGCAGCCTCCCCCGCCCCTTGGAATTTCCGGGTTGAGATCCCAGTGCCTGATGCGGCAAAAATCATTGTCGCGGGTGGTTCTGGGTAAATGTCGTCAGTCACTCCTTCCGCTGGGAAAGCAACGGCAGACAAGCATTTCATGCCTTTTTTCCCTGGATTGCCCTGGCAGATGCCATAGCATGGCAATCATGGAGCCTGTTTAGCCTTTTGTGACTGTCGCCGTATGTGTACTAGATGCCGCTCACAGAGGCGATTCAGCAGCGCTACACAGCAGCATGCTTTTGCTTTTGCATGATAGCAGAGATGGTTACCAGCCATATTGTACCATCTACCATGCCATAAATTGGTAATAAGATGATCGTGGCTACCAGTCCTTTTGCACTGCACCATCTGTTGCTGTCATAAGTGCCCCTGGCTGCTCTTAGCCGGGGCGCAAAAGCCAAAATTAGGAATGACTCCCTGAGTCAATCCCTCCTTTTTGGTATCTAAAAATAGAATCAGTCCTGCCTAGAATATGGGCAAGTGTACTAGAGAACCACTGTATCAGAGAACCAGAGAGCACAGCTGCTCTGTGTCAGATCCTGAAGAAATTATCAGCTGTATGCTATTCACAGGGGGTGCTCCTGCAACAACCCCACCTGTTGATTCCGTTCTTCCCTCAGCCTTCCTGGGCTACCGTAGCATTGTCCCCCCACTTGTGTGATGAAGTAATAAAGAATGCAGGAATAAGACACAGTGACTTGTTAGTGAGATATGAGTGGAAGGCAGCCTCCAGCTGCTATGATAATCCAGACAGGACAGTAAGGAGTGTGTAGGAGAGGAGCCCAGCATCCCTCTGCTAGTCCAGGGGCAATTGAATCTTTTCTTTCCACATGAAGGGTGGGGGCTGATGGAGCTCAGCCCCCTGTTGCTATGATGACGATGGTTATCAGCCATACTGTACCATCTACCAGGAAAAATTAGGGCCAGGCGCCCTTGATCGACCTGACGGATGCTAGTCAGCATGGTTACCAGTCCTTTTGCACTGCCCCATGTGCCAATAGGCTGATGATGAGGACGGATACCAGCCATATTGTACCATCAGCCATCCATAGCGTGGGGGGAGCAAGGATGTTGGTGTTGAGTGCTGCAGCATCGCGTCTATCTGCAGCATTCAGTAAAGATAGGGTGACATGTAAAAGAGTCAAGAGAGGATTGTTTTCCCTTTCACTTCTGGGGGTGGGTGGGGGGGTGCGTAAATTGCCTAGCTATGCCCTGACCCACCGCGGACACTGTTTTTGACCCTAGAAGCATTTGGAGCTCAGCCAAGAATGCAAATGCTTTTCAGAGACTGCAGGAACTGTGGGATAGCTTGAGTCCTCCAGTCCATGAGCGTCCATTTGATTCTTTGGCTTTCCGTTACGCTTGTCACGCAGCAGTGCGCTGAGTCCCTGCTATGGCGTCTGTCTGGAGATTTTTAAAAAATGATTTTGAATTTCGTCTTCTGTAACGGAGCGCTGATAGAACAGATTTGCCTGCCCTTACAGCGATCACGTCCGCATCGTCCATGCGGGAGCTCTTTCTTTATTTTGATTTTTAACTGCATCGCCACACGTGCTGATCGGAGCTCCACGCTGGGCAAACAAGAAATATTCAAAAGTTCGCGGGGCTTTTCCTGTCTACCTGGCCACTGCATCTGAGTTCAGATTGCTGTCCAGAGCGGTCAGTGGTGCACTGTGGGATACCACCCGGAGGCCAATAACGTCGATCTGCGGCCACACTAAACCCTAATCCGATATGGTAATACCGATACTAGCGCTACTCCTCTCGTTAGGGAGGAGTACAGAAACCGGTTTAAAGAGCCCTTTATACCGATATAAAGGGCCTCTTAGTGTGGACGGGTGTGGCGTTAAATCGGTTTTACGCTCCTAAAACCGGTTTAAACGCCTAGTGTAGACCAGGCCTCAGTTTCTTTTCCCGCTCTTTGTCTTGTCTCTTTGGACTGTAAGCTTTTTATCTCTTACTATGTGTTTGTACAACAGCACCCAGCCCCATGGGGCCAAGATCATGGTGGGAGTCTCTTAATGCTACTGTTACACAAATGATAAATAACGACAACAAAGACATTTGCAGATGTTTTCGTATCTCATTGCTGTTCAATTCACAAATGGAAAGAGAGAGAGGGGAAATTAAGTAAGTCGTTTGGTATGTTGCATTCACCCAACTCTAGAGCTGAGTAGGCCCCTGGGATGTAAGTCAGTACAAAATGTGGGTTTTCTAGTGATAGGTGTGTGTATGTGTGTGTGTGTGTGTGTGTGAGAGAGAGAGAGATTCCTTTCTGTACATCTCTTCGGCTAAGGCATACAATTATGCTGCAGTTGTTCTAGGTAAGCACATGATGGGACAGAAGAAGAATGGAGGTCATTCACCTTGGGAAATAGGAGGCAGTAACATTTTTTTGTCACAAGCACTTTGCTATCTATGCCCATCTTTATGACACTTATCAGCATTTCAAATGGTCCCAATGACTGTTTCACAAGGGGCTGAAATCCTAGAGTTCTCCCGGCTCTTAGACGATTTCACATTTTAATGTTATTTTATTGTTCACGAGCAGTGGCGACATGGTGTGATTTGGTAATTGGCAGTAATGTGAAGATGACATTTTTATCATTACTTGTTAGATGAGTGCAATTTGTAATGCAATTTATTGGACAGTGCTTCGATGAGGTGCTCCAACGATCTAGGTCATATTCACATGCTCCACTCAAATCCAGCCTGCTTGTGAAAGCAGTTATTGAAATTCAGCTCAGAGTCCATTTTCTTGGCCTGAGTGGGGATTTTTAAACGTTAAGTTCTTTCTTTGGGTAGGGTAATCTACAGCGCAAATGGGAATACATCAGTAATGGGATACAAAGCTTTTCACCGCTTGGTAAATTTGTGGTAATCATCCCGAGGCAGCAGTGTCTTTATTATCAGCATTTGGTAGCTGGCTGGCGGCTTACGTGAAACGAGTTTGATGGTCTCAGTTCAATTCCAAGTGCATGTTCCCATGATGCTTCCATCACCCACTCATTATATTTTCAAACAAGCACCTTGGAGATTTCTCCCATGCTGTCTGCCATGCCTGGGAGGAGCTCTCAGTAAATATCTACAGAGCTACTGCTTTATGCATCGTCCAAACCCTATTTAAAACTCTCCTTTTCCCTGTTGCCTACAGAATACTTGACTTTAGGCGGCTGCTGTTCTGAGACCAGAGATGATCAGACTGATCAATACTGTTTCATTGTTTCCTTGTACTCCCCGTCTGTATTCATCTGTTCTCTCTTGTCTTATACTTAGATTGTAAGCTGTTTGGGACCGGGACCATCTTTTTGTTGTGTGTTTGTACAGTGGCTAGCACAGTGGAGTCCTGGTCCATGAGAAGGGGCTCCCAGACTCTGTGGTGATATAAACAGGACATAATAACAATAATGTCACCATCACAAAAGCCACCAGCATAACTGGTGTCAGCCTAAGAAGTGATGTCATGAACTGAATTGACATGGAAATTATAACCATCACTCACTCTTTGAGAGCATCTTTAAAAAAAAAAGCAACAGTGAAAAGATTTTGTGAAAAATGCTGACATTTTGAAGTTGTTTCCATCCTGAAATGGACCCATTTTCCATCAGTTGGTGATGTTTTGCAATATTTTAAATCAAATTGGCTTTGGAAATGGTTATTTCTTGTTTACCAACCCCTCCTCCCTCTATTCTCTTATTGAAAACCCAGGTTTTGGTTTAAAATACTTAGAAATTTGTTCTGAGAAACATTTGGATAACATTTCTATCACAATCTTGATAAAAATGTTGTGGAAATTTCACAAAAAATGGAACATTTCAATCCTATTCACAATGTTTCACAAAAACGTTTCCTCTTTGGAAAAAGGACACTTCTTGATGGAAAAATGTTTCATGTGAAAAATTTTGACCAGCTGTAGGTAGGAGCCCATTGGAAGCACAAGTGAGGAAGCTGGCTCTGCCATGCGTGTACACTAGCCGTTCTTAGGTGGTATTTAAGTGGTGCGTATGTGATGGGCCACTTAGAGAAACATTCACAGAACAAGGGAGAAAGAAGCCAAAATTCATCAGCATGAACAGAGCAACACAAGGCTGAAATAAATGGCAGAAACTGGTGGACGCCCTATGCCCCTGAGGGGGCAGGAGGATAAAGAAAGATACATGATGGCCACCCATTAGACAGGCACACCAGGGACCTCCTCTATGGGTTAGGCACACAGAGGGGGAACTTTATTACATCCTCATCAGAGGCTTACACATAAGTAAGGCTACGTTTATGTCACGGAGGTTGGAATCTGTGACTTCCAGAGACCTCCATGACGTTCTCTGCTTCAGCCCCAGGGGCTGTGGGACTCTGGAGCTGACAGCCAGTGGGGCCCTGGCAGGGTTCTGGTGACAGCAGTGACAGGGGCCCCCTGCAATGTTCAAGTGACAGGTGACAGTCTCCTGAGGGGGCCCTCCTCAGGGTTCCAGCGACGGGTGACAGTCTTGCAGGGGGAGGGGGAAACACCTCAGGCAAGTGGCTGAGGGTATCCCATTTTCTCTTTAGGAAACATAGTCATTCTGCAGCTCCCAGCTGCTATAGGTAGATGGAGAACCAGCCCCACAGCTCCCGGAAACCATGGAGCAAAAGTCACAGACAGGTCACAGCTTCCATGAATTTTTGTTTATTGCCCGTGACCCGGTAACTTGCTTGATCTGTTTTTGTGGCTGCCATTTCAACTTCGGTATGAGCCCAAGTGAAAGCATTAGTAAATAAATGAGGGACTGTCTGTGGCAAGGTGCCCAGTGTTGCCACGGATACTGCTTAGCTATGTTATCTCTGTGCTGCTATCCTCAAAGACTCTACTGTTTATTTCAAAATATGTTGAAAGCTGCATCACAGGTGCAGCTCAAAACCGACAATCCAGCTGAATCTGCTCTTTCCTTTAACGTCTTCAGTTAAAATTTGTGGCTTGGAACCCTATAGCCAAAATAATACATCGCGTTTGACACGTAAAAGGGCTCGATTTTGTTTAGGAGGCTTTATTCTTGTTGTTGCAATAATAAAGGACAGGCAGAAATCTGAATAAAAATCAGGACTCCTACAGGGAATTCTGCCTCTTGCAGATGAAGTTTTGGCTCAGAGCAACTCTCTGGGAAGAGGCAATTAATTTCCCCCTTGTGAGTAAAAGCCATTATATCAAATACCACCATTGCCTCAGGGGCCAAATCGGAGGCACTGAATTATGTATTATCCAAACTGATTTCACAATGATGTCTTCATGGGCATTTCTGCTGCTCGTCTATGAAAAGAAAATTGCAGTCACATGAAAAGAGCTGAGTCTCCTCTCACTTTCTATATATATTTTTAAAAGTGCTGCTAAAGTGAAGACCTTAAAGGGAAATGTTTCTCACCAAAGGACTGATGGACAAAAAGCAGAGGAAGCTCCATGAACTCTATTCAGCTAAATGGGGTTAGAGCCTTCCTATCCCACATTGGTCCCTTCCTGTTGGGAGGAGGGATAGCTCAGTGGTTTGAGCATTGGCTTGCTAAACCTAGCATTGTGAGTTCAATCCTTGAGCGTGCCATTTAAGGAAGTGGGTGTTGGTCCTGCTTTGAGCAGGGGGTTGGACTAGATGATCTCCTGAAGTCCCTAATAATCTGTGATGCAATGGTTGCTCTCCAACTTCTCTTATCACCATGACTCTTGCTGGGACTGAGCTGGCATTGACCAGCCATCCCCTATCTGGGTGAAATGCTTTCTGTTTGACTGGGGTGCAGGCAGTGACCTCACATTTAGGCCTGGATGCCCACTTTGGGTATATGTAGCCTCCAGAGGGAAGAATTTCATGGACAGAGGCTCCAGACCAGCTCCACTCCTGACCCTAATGGAAGGATTTCAGTGGGGCCTCAAGGAGGGGGAAGCTTATCATGGAGCCAGCACTCCCCTTTGACAGTTCTGCACTGGATGCTTATGATTTAGTTCTTCTTTGTGCATGGCAGAGGAGGGGATAACCAAGCCAAAGTGTGGGTGCATATGTCAGGAAAGAATCTATGGGGAGAGCCAGCCAGCTGATAGGAAAATCCCATGTCTAATTTTTATGGAAAGCATTTGCTGTGTGTCAGGGATTCATGAAACATGCTTCCCCACATGAAACTCTTTTAAAATTCACCACCTGGCTAGCAAATACCCTGGATGTACCATTGTCCCTTAGCTAGCAGGGTTAAGAAATCAAAAAACAAGTGTTTGGAGTCTAATTCTGATGGCTGCACTGCAGTCTCTGTGAAATGAGTTTTATGGGGCTAATGATTTCACAGCCCCACTGATTGAACTTGTCTTCTGATCACCGTTGCTATGGAGGTGGTAAGAGGAAGCCATTTGCAGAGCATAAGAACGGCTTTATTGAATTTATGAACCTTACAGCAGGTGCTATTCTTGTATGCCACTAGATGGCGAACTTAAGATACAGTAACTCCATTCAAACACACACAATGTGGAGTCATTTCATTGATTTCTAATGGCTCTTGGAATCTGTCCCCATGTTATCCAGACTCTCACAGACTGTGCATTGTCAATAGTATCAACAGCGATGCCAAGACTGAACACATGGCCCCTGTGGGTTGAGCTCTTCTCTCTCACATAGAGTGGTGTGAAACAACGGAGGTTCTGAATATTAAACTCTCCCTGAGGGTTTCCAGATCTGTTTCCTGATTTGAACCATCTGGGCCACTTGCTGATTTGAGCTTACCCTGTGAATACAAACTCTGACCAGACTGGCCCTTTCTCTGGTCTCTAAGAGTTCTTCCTTCCTTGAGTGTATTGACAGCAAAGGAGGAGTACTTGATGGTTAGCATCCTCCACACTATTACATGCTCTCACTTGCCTTACTCCTGTAGCCTCCTCTACACACTGCTTTTCAGTCAGCTGCTACCACTTAAGCAACCATTTTGAGATCAGGAATATTTTGAGTGGAATTTCCCCCCCCCCTCAATTCCTACAAGTATGATTTAAATTTCTAATCTCTTTAATGTGCAGAAGTTAGGCAATCCATGTCCCTCTAGATCTCCTGTCCTCCCAGGATTGCCATGTACCTGGATGTTTGCTGTATCCATCCAGTGAGCAGGGACAGCTTTATGGTTAAGGCATTAGGTTTTATTGAGGCTCTGCCATCTTCTGACACCTGGTTGAGAGGGGAAGTGAAGGACACTGTAAAAATAGTATATATAACAAATGAAAGAAAGGGGAAGTTGATAGTAATGAATATAATTAAGAAATTAGGAATTGTAGAAAATTAATAAGGGAAGCCAAAGGATACAAGGAGATTTCTATGGCCAGCAAAGTTAAGGACATTAAGAACAAGTTTCCTAAATATATTAGGAACAAAAAGAATCCTAACTATGGTATTGGTCCATTATTAGATGGAAATGACAGAATTATCAATAATACTGCAGAAAAAGCAGAAGTGTTCAATACATATTTCTGTTCTGTATTGTAGTATTATCATGTAATTGTAAGCAGAGTCAGAATGAGCTCTCCCCCAACATCTGGAGGTGAGCTGTGGAAAAGGACTTCAGGGGCTGATCTTGTTTACGTGGGCACACCCACCCTGCCTAGCATGATGGACTGCTTGCCCAAATGATCACTTTGGCTGCTGTAGGATCCCCAGTCTCTTTGTTATTGGGGAAGGAGTAATAAAGGGTTGTTATCCTGGTTATGTGAATCAAGGACAGTAGAACTGTACTTGGCATTTTATGATGGAGGGACTCACCCTCAACTAAGTAGCACTCGCTAGGCAAGGGACATGGGTTCCAAACCCCCCAGTGAATTGAGAGAGGCTGGGGACAGGTATTTGTACCTGCTAGTGTGGGCCCCCATGGAGGGCCCTAGACCCCACTTTTACCTCCTCCCTCTCCACTGTGCAATGGCAGAGCTAATTTTGACTCCATTTAGAGTCTTGTTATATGCTACAGAGCTGAAATCACTGATACCTAGGTCTAAGCATTAGCTCTACTTTGGGCTAGTGGTGCACTAGCACTGAGGCTCCCCTACTACCAGCTAAAATCACTGAGAACAGAAGTCACTAAAGAGCTGAAATTGCTGAGAGCTGTGTTAAGTGTGGTGAGTGGCTAGCAGAGAGGAGCGGATCGAGGAGAGGCGTGGCGAGCAGATAGCAGAGAGGCATGGTGAGCGGAGCAGATAGCAGGGCGGCTGGTGGAGAGACGCAGCTGGCGGTGAAGACTGCAGCAGAACCCTGCGGAGAGGCATGGCAATCGGTCGTCAACCCGAGCAGCGGAGCATGTAAGATGCCCCCCCATACCTCTCCTCCACTTCCACCCAGGCTGGGAGGTAAACTCTGCAGAGGAACTTCTGAACTCTGGGGGCTGCACTGTGGGTGGGGTGACTGTTGGGTTGCTGAACTTAAGACCCTGAGGGGAAAAGGACACTGCCAGACTTACTTGGGGGAGGGTCTTTTGCTCATGGTTTGTGTTATAAATCCTGTTTGTGGTGTTTCCCCAACATGATGCCGCATTGTTTCCCTCCTTTATTAAAAGGCTTCTGCTACACTGACTCTGTGCTTGCAAGAGGGGAAGTATTGCCTCCTACAGGCACCCAGGGGGGTGGTATGTAATTGTCCCAGGTCACTGGGTGGGGGCTCGAACCGGTTTTGCATTGCGTTATTGAAACGGAACCCCTGGATACTGAACCCGGCCCTTGTTGCTGCCAACTCTGATGGGCAGAAGGGTTACATAATTATAGGTCTTTCAGCCTGACATTGATCCAGGGCAAGATAATGGAGCAGCTGATACAGGACTCAATTAATAAAGAATTAAAGGAGGATAATGTAATTAATGCAAATCAACATGAGTTTATGGAAAATATATCCTGACAAAGTTGATTTTTTTAATGAGATTACAAGTTTGGTTGATAAAGGTAATAGTGTTGATGTAATATACTTAGATTTCTGTAAGGCCCTGGAATTGGTACCAGATGACCTTTTGATTAATAAATTAGAACGATATAAAATTAACATGGCACACATGTTTCAAATTGTAACTGTAGATCATCATTGAGTGGGTTTGTTTCCCATGGGGTCCCACAGGGATCAGTTCTCAGCCCTACTCTATTTTATGCTTTGATCGATGACCTGGAAGAAAACACAAAATCCTCACTGAAAAAAAATTGCAGATGACACAAAAATTGTGGGAGTAGTAAATAATCAAGAGGACAGGTCACTGATTCAGAGTGATCTGGATTGCTCAGTAAACTAGGTGCAAACAAACAATATACATTTTAATATGGCTAAATGTAAATATATACCTCAAGGAACAAAGAATGTAGGCCAGACTTACATGATGGAGAACTCGATCCCAGGAAGTAGTGACTCTGAAAAAGTTTTGGATGTCATGGTGGCAGGGGCAGCTCTAGGCATTTTGCCGCCCCAAGCACGGCAGGCAGGCTGCTTTCGGCGGCTTGCCTGCGGACCCTTCACAGGCACGTCTGCGGGAGGTCTGCCAAAGCCACAGGACCAGTGGATCTTCTGCAGGCATGCCTGCGGGAGGTCCGCCAAGGCTGCGGGACCAGCGGACCCTCTGCAGGCAAGCCGCCGAAGGAAACCTGCCTGCTGCCCTCGCGGCGACCGGCAGAGCGCCGCCCATGGCTTGCTGCCCCAAGCACGCGCTTGGCGTGCTGGGGCCCGGAGTCGCCCCTGCATGGTAGATAATCAGCTGAACATGAACTCCCAGTGTGATACTGTGTTCAAAAAAGCTAATGTGATCTTGGGATGCATAAACAGGGGAATCTTGAGTAGGAGTACAGAAGTTATTTTACCTCTGGATTTGAAACTGGTATGAACACTGGTGGAATACTGTGTCCAGTTCTGGTGCCCACAATTCAAGAAGGATGTTGATAAATTTGAGAGGATTCAGAAAAGAGAATGATTAAAGGATTAGAAAACCTGCCTTATAGTAATAGACTTAAGGAACTCAGTCTATTCAGCTTAACAAAGAGGTTAACTTGATGACTTGATTCCAGTCTATTAAGCGGAAGGGCATGTGGAACAAATAGTTAATTATGGGCTCTTCAATCTAGCAGAGAAAGATAGAACATAATCCAATGGCTGGAATTTGAAGTTAGACAAATTCAGACTGGAAATAAAGCATATATTTTTAACAGTGAGAGTAATTAATCCTTGGAACAATTTACCCAGGGGCCTGGTGGATTCTCCACCATTGACAATTTTAAAATCAAGATTCGATGTTTTTCTAAAAGATCTGCTCTAGGAATTCTTTGGGGGGGAAGTTCTATGTGTCACGGGGTGCACCACTGACCGTCTGATGCCTCCTCCTAGTACTCTGGAGATTAGTTTGAGGCCGATGACCAGGGGCGGCTCCAGGCCCCAGCATGCCAAGCGCGTGCTTGGGGCGGCATGCCGCTGGAGGGCAGCAGGCGGCTCCGGTGGACCCTCCGCAGGCACGTCTGCGGGAGGTCCACCGGAGCCGCGGGACCGGCGACCGGCAGAGTGCCCCCCACAGCATGCCGCCGTGCTTGGAGCGGCGAAATGGCTAGAGCCCCCCCTGCCGATGACCCCATCCGTGGTTTGCATACCGTCACTCTGTATCTGCTGTCCGCTTGCAGCCTCTGGAACCACAGCATCCTCTTTGTGGCTCAGCCCTCCTGCCATGTCACTGTCCTGTCCACGGTTCCCCCTTTCAGGGGAGGTTTAGCTCCTCAATAGTCCTAGGCAGTCTCCTCGCTCACTGACTCTACGCCACTCGCCCAGTGGCTGTTAGGGGAACCCGGGCCCACTCTTTTCTCTGGGTTCCAGCCCAGGGACTCTCAGCTCAGCAGTCTGGGCCTTCTCTCTCTGGCCTTACTGCTTCCTCCTACTGATTCCCCTTGTCTTCCTGGGCTTACCAGTTCCCACAGCCGTGGGGATTCCTACCTGCTCCTGGGGCCATTTCAGCTCCTCTGGTTCCTATTCCCTTCTCCCTGGCCCCACAGCAGCTGCTGCCGCTCTGGGACCCACTCTTGCCAGGCATGGGTGAGTTTACATGGGGGTAGAGTCTCCACAATATTTCCACCAGCCACTCTTGCCCCCCCAGTTCTGCCGCCCCCGGCATTCGGTGCCTCATCTGAATATCGGGCTTTTAAAAAATCGGTGTCTCCATTTCCCATCTGTAAAATGGGGATAATCACAATTTCCAACCTTATAAAGGCATTGTTAGCATAATTCCATTAATGTCTACAATGTGCTCAGAAAATAGACCTGGCTGTGGACTCTATTACTGCAATATACATGCTAAATAATAAGAGTAAATGCATGTAGCTGTGTCAGTCCCAGGACAAGGTCTCACCTTGTCTCTCTAATAGTAAATGCATGGTTTAGAAAAACTCTAAATAATAAATTACATTGCTAGTACTTTTTAGCCTGGAAGAAATATATTTTAAAAAGCTTTTAATATAGGATTTTTTTTCTTTTAAAATTGTATAGTAGGGAAATGAAAAAAAAATCAACATTTAAGAAATGTACTTTTTTGTGCTTCTCCAACTCAGATTTGGTTTTTAAATATTTTGATTTGGAAGAAAAGCTCCTTTTCTTAACCAGGCTACAAAATCCCACAGACCTTCTGAATTAAACAACAAAAGGGTGGAAAATGCAGAACAAGTACTTTAAAAAGTATTTGCCTCGTTCTAATGTATAACAACATTGTCCTTGGCATTTTCCATCCAAGGAACCCAGATCATTTGATAAAAGTAACCAATAAAAAGGTCAATAGACCTTAATGTTAGATGTTGTAGCAGGACCAGTTATTGCAAATGTGTATACTAAGATGATTATTATTATTTTAGCACAGATTCTTCCCCTTCAGGTGGCTACACAGAAGATTCTTGTTCGTTATGAGGCTGATGTGACAAATGACAGAGATGATAAATACAGACACAGGTTTTACTTAATACCCAAATAAGTCCAATCATTAATATAACCAAACAATATAAAGCTACAAACAGAGAGACAGCTCTTAGTACTACAGACATACTCCTCAGAGTCAGGGAAAACAAAGCTAGAGGAAATGTGTCAGTGGAGCACATAAGATAGTAGACCAAGGACCAGTTGATAGCATTTCAGGAACCTGATGTACCCAAATGTTAGGGTAACGAAGTCAGATCTTTTATACTCATCTTTTATGGGACACATGGCACATTTGACTCTTTCTATGGTCGTAATAATCTATTCCTGCCCACTGTTCATACATAACTTTCCAGGTGACCGTCACCACAATCATACTTCCACTCACTGACTGAAGCAATTTGCACCAATCAATTTCTTAATAAATCAGAGACATTACTGAGGTTCAACTGCCTAATTACTATATTGCAAAAGCCCCCTCCCCAAGTGCTCCTATTTCAGGATTACTTTTGCAAGCTTGTCGCGTACCTGTTCTTCTGTGGTCAGCATGTATGTTACACAGAATAAGATGGCACAATTTATGACCTGGGATTAAAATCTTAGGCCTACTTTGGCTAACTAAGAATCAAGCCTGGCACACAAGGCCTCAAACTAAATAATATATGTTGTGTATTTGGTTGTCATGGTTTTGTTGCTATGGCAACTGAGTTCGATTATTATGGGTTAGCTCAACTGGTTTCAACCGGCTGAGGAGCTCTCTGTATATATGTAAATAAAATGGAGGTTTTGGTTAGCTGCCTGCTCTCTGGCCTCAAGGATTGCTTCCTACACCGGCTGCCCCAAGGATATAACAATATAGGACTAACACCCCCTGTTATTTGTGGTTTCTACTTCCCCGGGGTATTTCGATCTACTAAGCATTATAACCAATCAGTAGTATACCGCTATAGTGTTATTACAAAGGCATGATAGGATCATAGGTCATCAATGCTTTCTCGTTAGAATTCCTGTTTAGGTTGGGACTAGAAATGCCATGACAGCCACTTTCTTCATGGCACTTCCCCTTCTGGCAGTTCACCTGGAGACGAAGAACGAATGAAAATGAAAAATAACGAGGAGGGGGGAGGGAAAGTTAATCAAATATTTTATTGAATTTTGGTTCATTCTGCCCCTATAGTCCCTGGGAAGCATAGAGCAGCCATAGTGCTGCGTATTCTGGTCACACTCCTGATCTGTCCCCCTACACCTAAGGGCTGGTTGTAGGGCCAGGCCTTTACCATGATCTCTACACCAGCTGAGGATTGTCTCTGTAGTAAAATGGACATCAAGGATTTAACTGGGCTACTCAGAATATTATGAGTTGGAGCCTTGCTTCACTGCTCCCATACTTCCTGTTGTTATTGTAGGTCCACCAACTGTAACTGAAAAAAGCAGCACGTTCCCAGCCTGCTGTAACTAAAGTAGAGTGTATTTCTTGTGCACCGAGTGACTCCTTTACACTCTCTGCACAGGGAGCTACCTCCACACACTTTTAAGGCTCCTCTATGCTGCCAGAGGGGTGTAACTGAGAATCTGCCCTGATGAATCTCATGGCAATATCACTCCCTTGCGCTCCAGGATCCATTCCAGAGACAATTCAATTCCTCTTGTGTTAGAAGGGGTGGGGATAAAAATAACCCAGCAACCCCTACTTGTGTCGGATGAGGAAATGCAAACACGTCTGATCCATGCTTGGTTGAAGTGGCTGTCTGTTTGCTGCATCTAAGGATTTAAAGGGTAGCCAGCCTCATGAATTCTGAGAGCGTCTTTTAATCCACAGTGAGAGGAGTTTGCAAAACTGCTTAAGTCTCAAGCAGATCTGATTGCACTGGATGTGCATGGCTGTCTGGCTGCAGCCATCTGAATCCCAGTGAATAATAATAACCCACTGGAGTGATTTTTCTCTGAGGGCCTCAAAGTCTTGATAGCAGAGGGGTAGTCGTGTTAGTCTGGATCTGTAAAAGTAGCAAAGAGTCCTGTGGCATCTTATAGACTAACAGACGTTTTGCAGCATGAGCTTTCGTGGGTGAATACTTGCATCCGACGAAGTCTATAAGTTGCCACAGGATTCTTTGCTGCTTTTAAAGTCTTGATAGGTGTTATTATCCCCCTTTTAGAGACAGGCAATAGAACCATAGCACGGTAAAGTGATTTGCAGAAGGTGTCACAGCGAATCGTTGCAAGAGAACTCAGATCTCCTTTCTCCTTGAATTGGGCTTTAACCACTAGACCTTGCTCCCCACAGTGAAAACATTCACCCTCTTTGCTCTTCAGTGAATATCCTCCCTGCTCAGTTTCCAGACTTGCAAATCAGGGCCAGCGGGTGTAAAGCACAGAGCCCCGATGACATCAGTAGAACTAGGCCAGGTTACACCCATTGAAGGGCTGGTCCATAGCAGGGGCGGCTCCAGGCCCCAGCACGCCAAGCGCGTGCTTGGGGCGGCAAGCCACGGTGGGCGCTCTGCCGGTGCCGCGGGGGCGGCAGGCAGGCTGCCTCCGGTGGTTTGCCTGCGGGAGGTCCTCCGAAGCCGCGGGACCAGCGGACCCTCCGCAGGCAAACCACCAGAGGCAGGCTGCCTGCAGTGCTTGGGGCGGCAAAATCCCTAGAGCCACCCCTAGTCCATAGTAACAGTGTCAGCTGATGGACTGTGTGTTTGGTGGTGGTTATGAGTAAGCTGTGCTCTTCCTCAGCCATTCCGAAGTGGGTATTCACCCACGAAAGCTCATGCTGCAAAACGTCTGTTAGTCTATAAGGTGCCACAGGATTCTTTGCTGCTTTTACATTCCCCCTGTGTGAGGCATGATGCTAGTGTTTGAATTAGATTATGTGGATGAATGAGAGTTTCCTGTCTGTATTTAAATAAAATCATGCAGATAATATCTTCCATTTTATCTACTGCATTTCATTCCGAAGAATCCGAACGTAACTTCTGCTATAGACAACTGAGGCATAATATGATCACGCCATGTGTTACTCAACAGCTGCCATGGTCCAGAGGTGGGTGAAGCGATTCCTATATGAAGGTATTCCATGAAAAAAATCAGTTCACCCACCGCTGGAATCCAGCCACTGCTAGACCGTGACAGCTGTTGAACAACACATGCCAGTTCTGCACAATCACTTTGTGACATGAAGAAAAACACTGAATCCAATTGAAACTGCCGGGGCCATTTATGGAGGCACAATGTAATTACTCACATAGGAGTTTGGCCAGGGAACTGATACGAATAAACCTTCTTTTGTCAAAAATGCCATCAGATCTTTAATGAGCCACATAGATTTTAGGACCTTGGTTTTAGGACCTGTCTGGAATAGAGTACCTTTCCCCCATGACCATGCTGAGACACTGCATCAGTAAAGCCATAGAATCATAGATACATAGAGTCGTAGAATATCAGGGTTGGAAGGGACCTCAGGAGGTCATCGAGTCCAACCCCCTGCTCAAAGCAGGAACAATCCCCAACTAAATCATCCCAGCCAGGGCTTTGTCAAGTCTGACCTTAAACACCTCAAAAGCCACATACAGCATTGTCGGCGATTTAGCCTGTCGTCATGTCATTGACTGGAAGAGAGGCGCATCTCTGTCACAGAAGCAAGGTGCTTCAAGATAGCCAATTTTGACCTACTGTGCCACACCCCCTATGCCAAACACGGCTGCCCCACCTACATCTGGTCAAACATCTCAGTTGCTGTTCCCCTTACAAGAGGTCCCATCAAGGCTGGCCGTTAGTCCACCACACTCCCTCCTCCTCCTCCTTTTTTTCTACAGCAGCCAGTGGTGCCCTGGGAGCGGTTCAGAGTTATCTCAGAGATAAAGGAGATATTTCTGCTTGGGCCAGTGCTTTAGGAATGGTACTCCCTACCTAAAAAGGAGATGGAAGGGGTGCATGGAGAAGGCAGGGAGGAGGAGAACAGTAAAGGGACAGACAGAGAGGATGGTCTGGGTTGAAAGCCATCAGCATTTCCTTTGCAGAATCAGCCAGTTTTTCCTTCACCCCTACCTCCCATGACCGTTTTATAGCAGGGATCCGTCGCAGGTGGAACACCTGTGAAGCAGAGGGCCTATAAAGTCCTGTCTTATCTGCAGAAGCAGATACCTACTGCAGTTACTGAGTGGGAGGGCACAGGTGCGTCACAGGCCTGCAGTGGAAGTTTGGAAAAAGTCTTCTCTGAATGGCAAAGGCTTGGACTTCCCAGGCCTACACAGGCCTATGAAGAGTCTGTGAGAGGTTAATTTCTATTCACGATTTCAGATTCAATACAAATGTGTGGGGGGTTTTAAAATAAATCTCTTTCCAGGAACAACCTCCTCTCCCCGTTCAGCAAAGCCTTAACTTCAATGGGACATAGGCACATGCTTTAAAGCTAGGCATATGTTTAACGGTTTTGCCAAAAAAGGATGAGGTTTAGATATGTGCTTCAGTGATTTGCTGGCATGGGTATTACTCCAGGCATTAAAAAAGGCACTAGGTAGAACTGTATTTTTGATTAGGCATAAGCTGTAACTCCTCTTTTTTTTTCCTTCTGTATAGCCTAGAAATAGAACTGTTAGAAAAATTCTCAATGGAATCATTTTCCTGTCAGAAAATGCTGATTCAATGAAATCGAACGTTTTGTGGAATTGTATCAATTTAGTCAATTTTTTCAACGGCAATTATCAAAATGTTTCATTTTGATTCTTGTTAAATTATAATTGTACATAGTACATGGTATAAAAGCCAACTTTCACACTGTAAATTATAATCGGTTCTAGCATAAACATTGAAATGATAATGTCAAAATGAAACATTTCAACTTGATTGAAATGAAATGTTTCAATAAGGTTGAAGCAAAATATTATGGAATATTTTGTTTTGCGAAAAAACTCCCGAGATTTTGACTTTGGATTTCAAACTGGGACTAAACCAAATTTTGGTACCTCAGAATTTCCCATGGGATGGAAAGCCCATTTTTTAACTAGCTGTACTGATGAGATTGAAGATCATAAAACATAATTGAATATGGAAACAACAATTTACCTGACAGCTCCTGTAACTGACATTTTGTCATGGGCTATTTTGTATGTTTCAGCGAAGGAAATGATTTCTCACTTATTCCTTATCAAGAAGGCAAGGTTAGCTGAAATGTTTATCCAGACCATTGACTGAGGCCTGAGCCAAAGCACTTAACCACATGCTTAACTTAAAATCCCGTCGATTTCAACTGCCTTCAGTGGAACTAGTTGTTTGCTAAGCTAAATATGTGCTAAAGTGCCTTGCTGGACTGAAGCCTTCATAAATAATAATGAAGAGGGTTAAAGGAAGAAAAGAGAATATGTCAATGAAAAAATATATGACTTTCAGGAAAAGGAAAACAGACTTAAAATCTAGCAGTGACAGCTCTAACCTGGGCTCTGATTCAACTAAATCTTTTTTCATTTTGCTGATCACATGAAAGACACACTGACAGAGTATGTTATTGCTGTGATACAGCCAAAGCTATAAATAGAGGATGGTATCGTATCACTTTGAACTTCTCTCTATATCCTTTTGAACTCAAGTTTCAAAATCAGAGCCGGCTATTTATTATTAACACATCACCAGCTATTGAAGTCTTTAGAAGACAATCTGAAAAACCAGATGTCACATTCTGTGGTGCAATTCAGACCAATAAGGGTTGTGTCACCTTTGCTGTTCAATCCGGGGTGTCTTACGGTGCTTTGCAGCTGTAGCTGTCGCCCCGGATGCTCACAGCCAGCTCACAAGCATGCAGGTCACACCCTGAACGTCTATGTGCTATGCAGCCAGACCTGGTTCAGCAGCTTTGACCCCAGCAACCTGTCTACAAGCCCACTATGTCTTCCACCAGCCTCAGTTACAGACAGCCAGGGGATCCCAACACACTCCCAGTCCTGAATTTCCCCAAAACCGCGTGCCCTGAAGTGTCCAGCCCTCTATTGGATAGCTCAGAGAAATAATAAGGTTTCTTGCTCTGTCAAAGACAGAAAAGCACATTGCAGCTTATTAATGCAACTGGGGTAAATACCCATTTCCCTGCAAACACAGCACTGAGTGGGTTTACAGTAAAAATAAAACTATTTTATTAACAACAGGACCTAGGTTAAATGATGCCAAGTAAAATGATTCACAAGCTCTCTGAAATTTGGCTTGATTCCTTCTCTCTCCTGTAGCCATGTGTGACACACCTTGGATAGATAACTGAAAAAGATGTATGTTTATGATTTAGCTAGAGGACTGAATAATAGTAGCAGCTTTGGTTTATTTTACAGATCCTTAAGTACTTGCTTGCATTGTACTGTCTGTGGGTCATCGCTTGAACAGGTGGCATTTGCAACCCTGTATTCAGGGAAACTTTCTCCTCCTGAGATCTTATAAATTCCACATTTGCAATTGCAGCATCTGTGATTTATCAGCAAATTATGCCCTTCTGTAATTAACTGTTTCAATGCTGCACGTGCTACCGGTAAATTGACCCTGGGAGTTGCTCAGTGTAACAGATATAGTATTAAGTTCCACTGAGATATTAGGAGCTGCAAAAGAATACAGCTAAATGACACCACGAAGCTGCTGGCTCAGTGTTGCAGGGCTGTTAACCGTGATGCTGCCAGTCATGGTATAGAGTCATGCCAGTCACTGGACCCCCATGAGAGCAGAATAACCCAAAAAAAACCCCAAGCAGAGTTTCCAACGGGAGAGGTGGAGAAGAGCTGAAGACTCCATAAAGTCCATTCAGGACCTCACTGTTGCTAATCAAATTAATGTGGGAAATGCTCAAATACCGTAGTAATGGAGATGAATAAAACACCCCAAGCTAAATTAGACATGATGAGATCTATCCACCATTCCAGCAGCATGGGGACACAGTGGATCTATCTATCAATCCTTTCCTGTTGAAAAGAGAAACCTAGTTTAGAAAACTAGCTAAAGTCCTTAACTCCATAGCTGGCCTGCACAATGTCACAGAGGAGATTAATGCAATTTCTAGGAAATCTGACCCAGCTATATCCCTTTGTGGTCCATAAAATATATAAAGAACAGCTTCCACAAAAGGCGCTGTTTGCTTAAGCATAGAAAGTCTTCCTTTTAGCACACCTGGAAGCAGGCCCGCTGATGGGGGGGGGCAAAGGGGGCAATTGCACAGAGGCCTGTGCAAATTAAAAGGGTCTGGGGGGCCCCCGGCCACCGTCGCCACGTCCAGCAGCACAGCAGGGCTAAGGCAGGCTCCCTGCCTGCCCTCGCTCCTTGTCGCTCCCGGAAGCAGCTGGCACATCCCTGCAGCCCCTGGGGTGGGGGTCTCCACGCGCTGCCCCTGCCCTGAGCACCGACTCTGCAGCTCCCATTGACCAGGAATTGTAGCCAAAGGGAGATGCAGGTGCGGTGCCTACGGACAGCGGTGCGTGAAGACTCCCTGGGTCCTCCCATCTATGAGCTGCTGCCAGAGGGGTGTGCCGGTTGCTTTCGGGAGCCGCCCAAGGTAAGCGCTGACCCCCTGATCCCCTCCTGCACCCCAACCCCCTGCCCCAGCCTAGAATCTGTACCCCGCACCCAAACGCTCTCCCAGAGACCCCACACACACACTTCCCCGCACCCAAACTCCCTTCCAGAGCCCGCACCCCCTCCCACACCCAAACTCCCTCCCAGAGCCCATGCCCCACACCTCCTCCTACACCCCAACTCCCTCTGAGAGTCTGCACCCCACACCCCCTCCCACACACCAACCCCCTGCCACAGCCTGGTGAAAGTGAGTGAGAGTGGAGAACAAATGATGGAGGGAGGGTGGATGGAGTGAGCAGGG
This sequence comes from Mauremys mutica, assembly GCF_020497125.1. Taxonomy (NCBI): domain Eukaryota; kingdom Metazoa; phylum Chordata; order Testudines; family Geoemydidae; genus Mauremys; species Mauremys mutica. The sequence goes on from NC_059072.1 coordinate 12,035,184, forward strand.
GGTTGGGCCTCAGAGAAGGGGCTGAATGGGGCATGGTCTCAGGGAGGGGGCAGGGGGCAGGGCATGGGTCTTTGGGTTTGCGCAGTTAGACAGTTGGTGACTCTACCAAGCGGGCATGTGAAAGCCTTGGCCATGCCAGAAGAGCACACCCAACAGTGCAGCCGACAGATCCCTGGGCACGACCCAGTGCAGGCTCAGTACCACACAAATGTCAGTGGACCGCGTCCACTCGGGCGCAGCCTGTGCGTGCATGGGGACCCATTGACTGTTCTGCCCTGGGGCCTGGAATTCCTGTCAGCAGGTTCTGCCCTGGCCCCACGCCGCTCCAGGAAGCGGCCAGCACCACATCCCTGCAGCCCCTGGAGGAGAGGGGGGCAGAGGCCTCCATGGGCTGCCCTCACCTGCAGGTACCTCCCACAAAACTCCCGTTGGCCGCGGTTCCCCTTTTGTTGATCAACAACTTTATTACTTAGTACCAAAAATAATCTAAAAAGCTTCCATGTTAATACTGTTCTGCTGTTTCAAGCCTAACAGATTTGACAAGATCAGTCTCTTCAAAACTAGCTGTTTGTGATTAAATGGCATTAGTTAACAGTGCTCTATTGGCTGGTAGTGTAGGAAGATGACTTATAGCATTAGCAGAACAAATAGCTTGCAAAGAGCTACAGATCCAGAAAAAATGTTTCCGCTTTTCGTATGAACCAAGAGCCACTGCTGGAAGGATTTTTAAAAAATGCAATAAAATACAACTCTATGGCATGCTCACGTAAGTTAAGTGAAAGTGCTTGCGGGATCTGGGGACATAAGCCTGCTCTAGGCTTTGTCCTGGACCTACTGTATATGGGTGAAGTACAGCTTCTAGCTAGGATGGGTAGCCTAACGTTTTTTCCCTGGTATCGATGCCATGAAGGGAGATTTTCAAGAGCACCTAAGGGGTTATATGTAGAAGGCCTGTGGACTTGTACACCTAAACCCTTTAGACACTTTGAAAAATCTCCCCTATAAACATCTCCCTAATACAAATCCCTAAGCCAGGGGGAAGGGATAGCTCAGTGATTTGAGCATTGGCTTACTCAACCCCAGCAGTGTGAGTTCAATCCTTAAGGGTACCATTTAGGTAACTGAGGTAAAAATCTGCCTGGAGATTGGCCCTGCTTTGAGCAGGGGGTTGAACTACATAACCTCCTGAGGTCCCTTCCAGCCCTGATATGCTATGCAAAGCTGTTATTTCAGGAGGCTTTCAGCACTAGAGCCACGTAAATAGCATTTTTCAATTTACTGGCTGCACCAAAAAAAAGTGAAAAAATATTTAGTTTGGGATCTTGAAACTGTGTTTCATTTCAGAGTTTTTGGCACGTCAAAAAGTTGGTGGGGGGGGAATTTTCAGGTCAAACAAAACATTTTATGTGATTTCTGTGCTTTTAACCATTTTAAAAAAAATAAGCCAAGGAGGTTTGGAAACAAAGGACTAGATTCATAAGGAGATAGGAGATGCAGAACAGAGGCAGTGGCTCCCTTTTACCCAGAGCTCAGTGGTTAGGACACACACTGTAGCATCGGAGACACAGGTTTAAACCCTCATTCTGCAGCAAAGATGTGAAACGTTTCCCTTTTTTCTAGGTAAATGCCCTAACCACCAGCCTATTGAATTTTCTAGGGTAAAACTGACCCAGTCTCCTGTTGAATCTATGCCAGTTTGTATCAATAATTAAATTGTCATTGTAGCAGACTGGAAGCCAGGTGCCACCCCTCCGCAATCTCACATGAGTGATCTGCCCCGCAATGTTATGGAGTCATTTGCTCTCTCTCTGGCTGTTCCTCAGCATCACACCGAAGCATCACTGTATCATGCATGAGCACTCAGCCCCCTAAAGACTTAAGCAAAGGAGGAGTCCCATAGAACAATCAGCCCCATACATGGAGCTCCATGGGGGTCTTCACTGGCATAAAGTTACTTGCTTAATCAAATCTTTGCGGGATCAAGGACTTTCAGGCTCCATCCTGCAAGGAACTAACGCTTCCACTAAAGCCAGGTTCAAAGTACAAAAAGACAGGCGTGTGGAGAGCACGTTTATTTTACAACAGCAAATTGCTGGCGGGGGTCAGGGGAACATTGTGGGCCTGATCCTGACTTCAGAGGGTATTGAGGATGCAGGATCGGGCCCTAGATCTCATTTATAAATCCCCCAACACTCTTAAATTATTAGCCAAAAACCACATACAGTGACACAGCAGCATATTTATGATGAGAATAGAGAAAAAAACAACAGGGGAGCTGAGACCCAGACCATCACACGCTTACATTAGATAGTGAATAATTATTAATTAATCCTCCATCAGTCTAATAATGGGCCTTCAGTTCTGCCAAAGAACTCCCCTACCAAATTGTTCCCTCATTACCAGTAACAGCCAATTTAGAGGTTGTGTTATTGCAGCAGTTTTATTAATGTCACATTCTGAAGGATATCGTTGACATAAACCGTCATAAGGCTATAAAAGAGGGTTGTTGTACGTATTAATAATGCATTTTATAGTGCAGTTTAATATTCTGAGTCTAAGCTAATGTGCTTTATAATCAGAAGAGGGGGGAGAGAGCTAATCCATCATTTTTACATATTCTCACTGTGGCTAGCTAAACAGCATCACAATGATGTATATGGGCATAATATGTCGTTGCTTAATAACAAGATTTTTGTAACACTATTAGTTCTAATTTGTTCTATTGCCTTATAATAAGCTCAGTAGTATGTTTCTAAATGACTTATAGGTTCCTTAAGCACGAGGTTACATCCCAGTGCCTTCTGCGATTCCCCTTCCTCGCTTTCATAAACGTGCTGTGCTGGTTTCAAGACAGACCACGGCAGGAACAATGCTGCAGGAGTCAGACGAGGCCATCGGTCCTATTGCGCATGCTCGGTGTTTGGTGGGTCTGCCGCCTCTTTTCAAGCCCTTTCGTTGGTTGCCCGCCGGCTGAAGAAATAAACAGTGTTGAGGATTTAAAATTATGACCCGAGAGGAAGGCTGGTTCAGTGGCTAAGGTGCTACTCTAGGCCTTGGGAAACTTGGGTTCATAGCCCTACTCTGTCCTAGACTCCCTTGGTGACTTTGGGGTGTTTACTTAGGCTTCGCTCCTCCAAGGTATTGAAGCACCTTGAGAATCTGGTGCCTGAGTGAAAATCATAGCCCTGCCCTTCTGAGAGGATCAATATATTGAAGACTGTGAGGCACTCTGTTACTATGGTAATGGGGGCCATATGAGTACTGAAGCAATACTTTTTCTTCACTCCAGTACCTTATTCTATATGTTACCCTGTAATATCATGCAGCCACCACACAAGCATCTCATGGTTGCCAAAGGTCACCCAGTGGTGCCCTGCCCTTGTTTCTCCCTCTTCGGGGCCCTTTAAGGGCTCACGGTTCAAAGATGGCTCAAACAATCCCCCCAATTTGTTTAGTCCTCTTATATACTGCGCCCTCTCGGCCCCAAGCAGGTCAGTCTCTCTCTCCTGATTAACACACGCACACAGTCTTCATCCCCACTGGCCTTTACAGGCTCTCCCCTGCTCTCTCCCACTCTCTCCTGCTTCTTCAGCTTTTCTCCACTGACTTAGGTCCTTATAGACATCTTCTTGCTCCCTGCAGCATATACAGACCTAGCTGCAGTTCTCTAGGCTTTAGCAAAGCCATCTTCTGTGCTTTTATGGGGAACTGCCTGATTCCCCTCCGAGTGGGGCTCATTCTGCAATCAGGTTGTCTCAGCCCCAGACTCTGCAGCCCATGGTGCGAGATTCCCTGTTACCTATCCTTTGTGGATGCAGAAAACCAGCACAGGCCTCTATGACACTAATGGCCTGAAGGGTTGCCTCAAGCATTGAGATCTTGAAAAGGGCATAGGCCTTGTTTTGGTCTGCTGCACAGGGGCAAATTTAATCCTGTGTGGTTTAGATCTGTCTCAGTTCCTTGTTTCCTTTTAGGCTCCATCTGCACTAAAAATACAGCTACACCAGGGAAATTGATTACAGCACCACGGTCTCCTGAGTTGGATACAACACAGTTGACAGTCGTAATGTGGATGACACCTTAACTGCCCCTGAGGATGGCTGTTTCTTGTGGTTAAGGCCCTGGGCTGGGACTCAGCTCTAAGTTAAATTCCTGGCTCTGCCACAAACGTCCTGGGTGTCCTTGAGCAAGTCATGTAATCTCTTTGGGCCTGATCCATAGCTCACCGATGGCAATGGGAATCTGTCCATTTAGTTCAGAGGGCTTTGGATCAGTACTTTAGTGGTGTCCAAAGGTTGCTAATGGCTATGGCTGTCTGGTGGCCTTTGTTCAATGACCTAGGTGGTCTTGGTACAGTTCCTTCTGCACTGGCTGTCCACATCATAAAAAATCACCATCACATCAGGCATTTTGTCAGCTGAGACCCAGAACTGAATGGTTCATCTGCCATTCAACTGCCATCAGCTCCTCAAAGATGTTCCTTTCAGCTCAGGGTTGTGAAATAATGTGCTCTGCACATCCTTATTTATTATTCATCATTATTATTATTAATGATAATTTATTTAGTTATTTATGTGCTCTGCCCATCCTTATTTATTATTAATTATTATTATTATTAATTATTATTATTAATGATAATGTATTTATTTATGTATTAGGGCTGTCGATTAATCGCCGTTAACTCACGTGATTGACTCAAAAAATTAATCGTGATTTAAGAAATTACTCTTGATTAATCGCAGTTTTAATCACACTGTTAAATAACAGAATACCAGTTGAAATGTATTAAATACTTTTGGATGTTTTTTACATTTTCAAATATATTGATTTAAATTACAACACAGAATACAAAGTGTACAGTGCTCACTTTATTTTTTATTTTTTATTACAAATATTTGTACTGTAAAAATGATAAACAAAAGAAATAGTATTTTTCAATTCACTTCATACAAGTCCTGTAGTGCGATCTCTTTATCATGAAAGTGCAACTTACAAATGTAGATTTTTGTTTGTTTGTTACATAATTGCACTCAAAAACAAAACAATGTAAAACTTTAGCACCTACAAGTCCACTCAGTCCTACATTTACCGGAGATAATGCTGCCCTCTTCTTATTTACAGTGTCACCTGAAAGTGAGAACAGGCCTTCGCATGGTACTTTTGTAGCCAGCATTGCAAGGTATTTATGTGCCAGATATGCTAAACATTCAGATGCCCCTTCATGTTTCGGCCACCATTCTGGAAGACAGGCTTCCATGCTGATGATGCTCGTTAAAAAAATAATGCATTAATTAAATTTGTGACTGAACTCCTTTTGGGAGAATTGTATGTCTCCTGCTCTGTTTTACACACATTCTGCCATATATTTCATGTTATAGCTGTCTTGGATGATGACCAAGCACATGTTGTTCGTTTTAAGAAAACTTTCACTGCAGATCTGATAAAACTCAAAGAAGATACCAATATGAGATTTCTAAAGATAGCTACAGCACTCAACCCAAGGTTTAAGAATCTGAAGTACCTTCCAAAATCTGAGAGGGACAAGGTGTGGAGCATGCTTTCAGAAGTCTTGAAAGAGCAATTGCCCACATGCTCAGGGTTTAACTGATCGCCATATTTGGGGTCGGGAAGGAATTTTCCTCCAGGGCAGATTGGCAGAGGCCCTGGAGGTTTTTCGCCTTCCTCTGCAGCATGGGGCACAGGTCACTTGCTGGAGGATTCTCTGCAGCTTGAGGTCTTCAAACCATGATTTGAGGACTTCAATAACTCAGACATAGGTTAGGGGTTTGTTACTGGAGTGGGTGGGTGAGATTCTGCGGCCTGCATTGTGCAGGAGGTCAGACTAGATGATCGTAATGGTCCCTTCTGACCCTAAAGTCAGAACCTGAACCAACAAAAAAGAAAATCAACCTTCTGCTGGTGGCATCTGACTCAGAGAATGAAAATGAACATACATCAGTCCGCACTGCTTTGGATCATTACCGAGCAGAACCCGTCATCAGCATGGATGCATGTCCCCTGGAGTAGTGGTTGAAGCATGAAGGGACATATGAATCTTTAGCACATGTGGCAGGTAAATATCTTGCAACGCCGGCTACAACAGTGCCATGGGAACACTTGTTCTTACTTTCAGGTGACATTATAAACAAGAAGCGGGCAGCATTATCTCCTGCAAATGTAAACAACCATGTTTATCTGAGCGATTGGCTGAACAAGAAGTAGGACTGACTGGGCTTGTAGCCTCTGAAGATTTACATTGTTTTATTTTTGAATATAGGATTTTTTTTGTACATAATTCTACATTTGTAAGTTTAACTTTCATGATAAAGAGACTGCACTACAGTACTTGTAATAGGTGAATTGAAAAATACAATTTCTTTTGTTTTTTACAGTGCAAATATTTGTAATAAAAAAAGATAGTGAGCACTGTCCACTTTGTATTCTGAGTTTTAATTGAAATCAATATATTTGAAAATATAGAAAACACCCAAAAATATTTAATAAAATGGTATTCTATGATTGTTTAAGAGCGCAATCAATTGCACAATTAATCACAATTAATTTTTTTAATCGCTTGACAGTCGTAATTAGTATTATTGTTATTACTTATTTTGTATATGCTATTACCTAAGGACCCAGACCAAGATCTTCTAAGCACTGTGCATAAACAGAGAAATATATGGTCCCTGCCCCAATGAGCCCACAATCTAAATAGGTAAGACAAACACAGGATGGCAGATTGGATATATTATTATCATTCCTGTTTTACAGATGGGAAGCCTAGCCCCAGAGAGATCGTTACTTACTCAAGATCACAGAGTAAGACAGTGGCAGATATGAGAAAGGAACCTCCTGAGTCCCAATCCAGTGCCTTAGTCACAAGGTCATCCTTCCCGTCTTCTCTCTGTCTCTCTGATCTGTCATATTTGTTGAGTTCCCACTAACGTAGGACCTGGGCGCTAACCACAATCATTACGATCTGCGTGGAGTTGTCCACAGAGGACTCTGCTCTTCAACTCTGCTCTCCCTGTTCATTTCAACCCCAGGGAAGCAAAGATCTGTGTGACGGTCCAACAGATGACAGCGCCTGGAGGACTGTCACCCAGGCCAAGGGATAGGCGTGGAGAGAGCGACTGGATGATGAGTTAGTGTGTATATAAGTGCCTCTTGCATGCTACAATTTTGTACCAGAATGGGAGGGGTGAAGCAGAGACAAGAAGGGGTCATGCTTTAAAGCCCATTGAGTGGATAAGAGAGGATTAGTGGTAAATTGTTGACACCCAGCCAAAGGTTCCATTTTCCCATCACTCCTTTGCAAGGCAATTGTTCCTGTGCCACGCAAATGGCAGGCTTTTAACTGTAGCCGCAGCCATTAATTTAAAACAAAGAACAGCTCTTCAGTTCCTAGGCAGTGTAACATATTGTTTGTGTCTAATGGCTCTGATTATGGCCATCCCTCTGCGGAGATGGACAGCGCTCTCTCTGTGCCAACTAGCATGTGGCCCTGGAAGACATCCTTGTTTCAGCACAAAGGTTTATAGCTGTGGTTTATGGCGATTGCTAGTGGTTTATAAGCTACATTAATTTCCTAAAGTGTGTTTAAATACACCTCTACCCCGATATAATGCTGTCCTCGGGAGCCAAAAAATCTTACCGTGTTATAGGTGAAACTGCATTATATCGAACTTGCTTTGATCCTCCGGAGTGCGCAGCCCTGCCCCCTCCGGAGGGCTGCTTCACCGCATTATATATGAATTTGTGTTATATCGGGTTGCAGTATATTGGGGGTAGAGGTATATATTGAATTCTAATTGAAAATGGTTGGAACACCACCCTGAAATAAGAGATGCTTGGAATTTAAGTCAGGGGCCAGATTCTCAGCCAGTGTAAAAAGATGTAGTTCCATGGACTTCAAAGATCTTTTCCCAGGAATTTTTCTCTAGTCCTATTAGAGTGTGTCTGTAGTGGTGTGACCAGAACCGGGACTATGAGGGGGTAGGGATAGCTCAGTGGTTTGAGCATTGGCCTGTTAAATGCAGGGTTGCAAGTTCAGGCCATTCAGGAATCTGGGGCAAAAAATCTGTCTGGGGATTAGTCCTGCTTTGATCAGGGAGTTGGACTAGATGACCTCCTGAGGTCTCTTCTAACCCTGATATTCTATGAGTGGACAGTACCTGGAGGAAAAGCATCACCCTGCCTTTGCAGCATGTAATTTGCCAGCATCCTTCAATCTCACTCACATCCTTGCAGTTTGATTTCATCCATCATTTCAGAAGCAAGTTTGGGGCCCATTTCTTTTTCCCCTGGTGACAATGTCACTCTAGCCAGAAACCCTGAATGGCCTGGTTTTCGTCTCATGAATCTTTAGTTCACTAAATCCTCACCATAAAGACGAAGGAGCCCATTGGAATCTTTACTGTTAAAGAAGCAAGGGCCCAATCCTGTTTCTGTTGAAAGGCCAGACTCCCTCTCGGTGAGATCCACTTGGTCCAGGAGACCAGTAGGGACATTAAGGAGCTGCCTGCATGCATCTGTTCCAACCCTAATCACTACCTTGGTGAAACTTAGAGCAGCCTAGAGGCTGCTTTATGTTACACTAGCTGGCTATGGTCCCCAACTTGCCAACTGAGAATTGGTAACATGCAGCTGCATTCTGCCCTGCCCCAGCATGCCCTGACCTCCCTGAGAGATCTTCTCTTTCCCTTAGCATGCCCCTTATGCTGAGTCTGGTGGGGAATGCAGTTGGCATAGATGCCAGTTTTACACTAGCTGAGAGCCCTCTTATGGGAATTCTCAGTTAGGGCCAGATCCTGGCTCCATGCCACCTGAATGGCACAAAGGGGCTAGAACAAGGAGAAAGAGGAATGGCTTAGAATCTTGATTTAAGTGGGAGCAGGATCAAAGCCAAGATTTCAGTGGATCGAGCCCAATGTTAGTTATTAGAAGCAAATCCCTCCCCATCCCGAGAATACAGCTGTTCTCTAACAGAAACAGCTAATAAACGTAAAAAGCCGTGCAAAGGGAAGCATTCCATTATTTATATGACGGGTAAACTGCATAAAGACTTGTTAGCAAGTTAACATTCTGGGCCCGCTACTTGCTCTTGTAGTCTTCGAAGAGTCCAATAAATTATCAGGCGGAGATTTTTCAGTATTTCTATTAGCTGGGTGAGCAGCTGCCAGTTTCCCCAGTGTTGCACTCTGCATAATTTACACTGCAACTGAATTGTTTGGCAATGTTCCTTCTCAAAGAGGACACTGACAATAAATTAGTGCACTACACTGATTTAGACATTTTTATTTGTTTATAATCTCCCTCCCTGCCTGGGGGCTGTCAACAAATTCAGTTTTTGTTACGTTGTCAAGGCTCTGATGTCTATTTTCTTGTAAATTCTGCGTCTTACTAGAGTGCTCTGTCGTTCCCTTCTGCGGTGTGATATAATCATTATAATACCTTCCACTGGATATAGCACGTCTCATCTGAGAAGCACTTGGCAAACTTTAGTTAAACCTTGCAGTGCTCCTGTGAGCTAATCCGCTACTATTGTAACTAGAGCCAGATTCTTATGTCATGTTGGGCCGTATCCTGCAAAGGCATGTGCACACGGTTAGCTCTGTGCATTTGAGACCTCAGTGATGCTACTCACATGCCTGAAGTTAAATGTGCGTTTAAGTCTTCACTGAGTCAGGGCCTTAGAGAGTAAGGATGCTCGTGTGGGTGAGGTACTGGAGTGGGATGCAAGAAATCTTAGTCAGTTCCTAGCTCTGCCAAGGACTTCCTGTGTGGCCAAGGGCAAGTCACTTAATCTCGCAGTTTTCCTCAGTTTTCCATTTCTAAACTGGGGACAATGATGCCCGTTGTCTATTTAGAATGTAAGACGTGTGTTTGCACAACGCCTGACATAATGGGTCCCTGATCAGTTCTGATCTCCAGGCAGGGCCAGATTTCCAATTAGGCACAGTAGGCATATGCAAGGGGTGCCGGCGTTCTAGGGGCACCTAAAAGTTTAAAGTGGATTAAAAGTTAAAAGTTAATACATACTGCTCCCCTGCGGGCGGCTGGGCTGGAGGAAGGTGAGTGTCCGAGTCAGCCCACCTGGGGGTGCTGTGAGCCATGGCCAGGTGGGGCAGCTACTGAATATGCTGGGAGTGTCCCAGCCCCTCCCAATCTTGGCCACCTCGCTGCTTCCACCCCATGCCGGAGAGAGAGAGGGAGGGGCATGGCCAGTGCCCCATTCACATGCACAGGCAGAGCTGGAGAGCAGCTGCCGCGCCGGGCTGGAATGGATGGAAGACACCCATCAGGGAGAGGTACAGTTCCCGCCTTGCGCCTCGCCTGGGGCAGGTGGGTCGCTCCCCAGCTTGGGCTGGGAGCGCCATGCGTGCCGGAGGGTCTCGTGCCTTCCCAGGCACTGGAAGGTCAGCAGTAGGTAGGGGAGGGTGCTGAAGATGTTGTGCCTAGGTGTGCGTAAGGTGTAAATCCAGCCCTGCCTCTAGGCACTCCTGCAATATAAATAATAATAGCTTAGACTGAAGCAAATCAGGAAAAATTCCACTGGCTCTGACTGGTAATGGAGATCAGACTCTGCCCTTAGATTGTCAATTCTTCAGTGGGGCCTATCTCCATGAGACTGCTGCTTGTTTAACTCATGAGGGCCTGAACCTGCAAGGTGCTGAGCGCTTCCAAGATGTGCTGAGCACCCTCCGTGCCCATTAAAGTCCATGTGAGTTGAGGGCGCTTGGCACTCCTGGAAAGCATTCAGGCCCAGATTCGCAAAGGAACTCAGGTCTCACTCTCAAGTGCCCAGCCAGCCAATGGAAGGCTCAGCTCTTGGGCTAGAGCACGAACGGGAAGTGATAGGCACCTGGGAAAGGGACCCACACGGGCCAGCCTGCTAGGCAGGGAGCCACCTAAGCTAGCCACTCGCAGATGCTGAGGAGAAGGGTGTATGCTCAGCTCAGCCCTCTCAGGAACTAGATACCTAAATGTGGTCTGCAGGGAGGCACCCGGGGAAAGGGGGCTGTGAAAAGTGGGTGGGCCAGGCCCCCTCCCTGGCCTAAGCCCTTTCTTGCAAGAACAGTGGCTGTGAACGCCTAGTGCCAAACCGCTGGCTGGGAGGGAGAAGCCTCCTTTATAACCTTCAGTCCAGCGGCGAGGGCGCTCAGCTGGGATTTGGGACGTCCTGGCTCAATTCCCCCCTAACCCGACGAGAAGAAGGGATGTGAGCTTGGGTTTCCCACTTCCCAGGTGAGTGCCCCTAACCACTGGGCTATAGGGTCATGCTGTCTCGCACTCGCAGGCCCCAGGCAGATTTCATTATTTAACCGCAGTGGAGCAGCTCCCCCAGGAGAGATGGAGAGAGCCACACATCAGAGTGTCTCACACTCCAGTGGTTAGGGCACTGGCTGCTGTCCTCCCCAGGCAGCCTCAGCTGCCGAGCTTTCCTCAGCACCCAGTGCCGGTGTAGTGGGGAGGAGCTGACTGAACAGGGCTGACTGACCCAGGCCTCCTGGCCCTTAAAGGGGTAGGCTGCCCTGTGACACACTTCTGCATTGTCTCCCCAACCCTGGCCTCTAGTCACCCACCTTTCCTCATCATCCCCACTAGCTCCCAGTCTTAATCTCCTTCCCCAGGCTCCTCAGCCAGTGTCTCCATTCCCTGGTGCCCTGTCTCAGTCTCTGCCCAGCCCATCCCAGTTCTCCCCTCATACTTCAGCTTCTTGCCCCATCTTCTCTCCTCTCCGCACCTCCTTCCCTTGCTCCCTGGTTCTCAGTCCAAGTATCCCCCAGCTCCTGATCCAGACTCAGTTCCTCCCCCCAATATACTGGCTCACAATTCTGCTCACCCCATTTCCCTCTCCAGATCCCAGTCCCAGGCACTTTGCTCATACAGTCCCAGTCTCCTTCCCAAATGCCCAGTCCCAGTCTCCTTACCCAGCCAGTGCCAATCTCACAGGGGGTCTCAGTCTCTGCCTTAGCTCCCAGGTTTGTTTTTTTCTCCACCCCAAACTCCTGTTACAGTTTCCCTCCCCACTGCCAGCCTCCAGTCCCAGTTTCTTCCCCTCCAGCAGACTCCTTGCCCCAACCTACTCCCTCTGCGCACCATCAGGTCTAGCTTTATTCCCTTCTGCATTCAAATCAGGCAACTTCTTCCCCGACTCTGCCTGTCACCAGGGGTTCACAGAGGGCACAGGAGAGACAGTCTCCCTGCTCAAATGCCCAAAACCTGGACCTGGCGCAACCCACAGCAACCCAGACCTGCAAATGCGAGTAAAATCCTATTTAGCCTTGGGCTGGAGCATGCTCAGTGCAGATAGAATCTTTGGGGAATTTAATTGCTAAAATCTGAGACTTCCCTATTCAGCCTGTGGAAACTGAGTGTGTCGCTAATTTTATGTATTCATTGATATGTGCAGGCTCTTTCACAGGATTTGGAGCCATTTTGCTGTGCAATAGCTACCCGATGCAGCCATGTGATCTTTACTTCCTTATTCTTGTCTTCCTTCCTCATTCCCTCCCATGCTTGTTGCATCTTGTTTCGGATTTGATTCACTCTTGTGGGAGGTATCCGTGCAGGAGTGACAGGAAAAGGGAATAAGAGGGGAAAATAGCTCGTTGAGAAGGGATCTTGTCTCCGTATGTATTTATTCAGTGCTTAGTGCAGTGGGGCCCCAGTTCTGATTGCAGCCTTTCGACAATAACACAGTTCAAATAACAATGATAAGAACATAAGAACAGTCATACTGGGTCAGACCAATGGTCCATCTAGCCCAGTTCCTTGTCTTCCGACAGTGGCCAGTGCCAGGTGCTTCAGAGTGAAAGAACAGAACAGGGCAATTTCGAGTGATCCATTCCCTGTTGTCCACTCCCAGCTTCTGGCAGTTGGAGGTTTAGGGAAACCCAGAGCATGGGGTTGTGTCCCTGAGCATTTTGGCTAATAGCCATTGATGGACCTATTCTCCATGTAATTATCTAACTCTTCTTTGAACCCGGTTATACTTTTGGCCTTCACAATATCCCCTGGCAATGAGTTCCATAGGTTGACTGTGTTGTGTGAAGAAATACTTCCTTATGTCTGTTTTAAACCTGCTGCCTATTAATTTATTCAGTGACCCCTAGCTCTTGTGCTATGTGAAGGGGTAAATAACACTTCCTTAGTCACTTTCTCCACACCGTTAATGATTGTATAGACCTCTAGCATATCCCCTCTTAGTCGTCTCTTTTCTAAACTGAACAGTCCCAGTCTTTTTAATCTTTCCTTGTATGGAAGCTCTTCCATGCTCCTAATTATTTTCTGCACCTTCTTGGTACATTTTCCAATTCTAATATACCTTTTTTGAGATGATGCAACCAGAATTGCAGTATTCAAGGAGTGGGCATACCATGGTGTGACAAAGTTCCTCCTCTACCTTGGTGGGTCCTGCACTTATTGGCAGATTTGCTCACCTCACAGATTCACACTATGGGTTGAGAAACAGCCCAGAGACCTTCCCCTCTGGTAGAAGCCACAGTCCAGGTTAATTCCTCCTGTGTTTGATCAGAAGTTGGGAGGTTTGGGAGAAACCCGGGCCCACCCTCTACTCCGGGTTCCAGCCCAGGGTCCTGTGGACTGCAGCTGTCCAGAGTGCCTCCTGGTACAGTTGTGCAACAGCTACAACTCCCTGGGCTACTTCCCCATGGCCTCCTCCCAACACCTTCTTTGTCCTCACCACCAAACCTTCCTCCTGATGTCTGATAACGTTTGTACTTCTCAGTCCTCCAGCAGTATGCTACTCACTCTCAGCTTCTTGCATGCCTCTTGCTCCTTGCTCCTCGCACACACTTCCTCTCCTCTGGCTCCCTGGCTCTCTTTGACCTGACTGGAGAGACCCCTTTTATAGCATCAAAGGGGCCTTAATTAGAGTCAGGTGCTTAACAGCCTCACCTGTCTCTTAGCAGGTTAATTGGAGTCAGGTGTTCTCATTAGCCTGGAGCAGCCCCTGCTCTGGTGGTCACTCAGGGAACAGAAAACTGCTTATCCAGTGGCCAGTATATCTCCCTTCTACTACTCTGCTGTTCCCAACTGGCCTGGGTCTATCACAATGGATTTATATAGTGTTAGTATATTTTCTGTTTTATTATCTATCCCTTTCCTAATGGTTCCTAATATTGTTAGCTTTTTTGACTGCCACTGCGCAGTGAGCAGGGAACAATCCATGGTGACTCCAAAATCTTTCTTGAATGGCAACAGCTAATTTATACCCCATCATTTTGTATGTATAGTTGGGATTATTTTTTCCAATGTGCATTACTTTGCATTTATCAACACTGAATTTCATCTGCCATTTTCTGGACCAGTCACCCAGTTTAGTGAGATTCCTTTGTTACTCATCACAGCCAGCTTTGGGCTTAACCATCTTGAGTAATTTTGTATCATCTCCAAATGTTGCCACCTCACTGCTCACCCCCTTTTCCAGATCATTTATGAATATGTCGAACAGCACAGGTCCCAGTACAGAGCCTTTGCAGATATAGATAGTTTGCTTAAGAGGCTTTGTCAAAAGCTTTCTGAAAGTCCAAGTCCACTGCATCAACTGGATCATTCTTGTCCGCATGCTTGTTGACTGCCTCAGAGAATTCCAGTTGATTGGTGAGGCATGTTTTCCCTTTGCAAACGCCATGTTGATTCTTCCCCAATATGCTGTATTTTTCTATGTATCTGATCATTTTGTTTTTTACTAACAATTAATAATGATTAAGTGGTGGGATTTTGATTTCCAGGTTAGCCTAGTCTGCAGCAATGCTCATAGATAACATATTTCATCCATAGATCTCAAGGCACTTTACACAGGAAGGTTTGTATAATTATTCCCACATTACAGATTGACACTCAGTGATGGAGTGACTTGCCCAAGGTCACAGAGCCAGTCAGTAGCAGATGCAGAACTCAGATCTCCTGACTTCCAGGCCAATACCCTATCATTTGGACTATGCTGTTTAACTTCATAGAGTTTGGGTATTTTCTGAAATTTCACACGGAACTAGCAAAAGAGTGATATATTCGTTTCAGTGTGTAACGAACATTTGAGTGTTGTTTTAATGTCTGATACGCTCTCTGTTGGGGCACTGCATCTTGTCTTTGCAGGGCAATGAACTGAATGATCTAATAGATCTTTTCCATCACTGACTACTAAACCCCCTTGAGCCTATAATCTTCTCATCCAAGGATATCTCCCTACGCTCAAATATTCCATAAGGGAAAAACAGATGTTCCCTATATATCTGTCTGATCTGAATCCTTCTGAAACAAACCCATCTCTGGTATAACTCAGGGTTGCAGTTCAGTGCTTTACACGTTACAGAGCCTTAAAAAATGTAAGAGGGACAGATCCTCAGCTGGTGTAAATCAACGCAGCTCCATTGGTGTCAATGTGAGTTTTGTCAAGTGACTTCAGTGGGCCCAAGACGTCACCTAATATGAATTTGAGCACATCAATGCTATAGCTAATGGGTCTCAAATGTAACGACGCATTACCTACCTGGTCGACTTTATTTTTTCTCCATAGCCAAAATAATTCACATATTGGGCTTGATCCATTATTTCATGTGCACCCCTGCAAACGGACTGAAGATCAGGCCTGTTAACTATAGCTGTTTAAAGCAGTAACATCAGACTGGTGGCTGTAATCATGTGAAGCTCTTTGGGGCCCTGCATGACATCTCTAGATGTTTGATTAGAGCTCTTCTTGCTCTGCTTGAAACAAACAAAGCAGCCCATTGAGCAAATGGGCTGGAGCAGGCAGGAGCCCTTCCTGCCCCACTCATGAGTGAGGAGAGAGGTGGTGGGATGAAAGGGTTAAATGGATTCAGAGCAAGCCATGGTATATCCACGTGACATCTGGAATTGCCCTGTGGGGTGAGTGGCAGGTAATTGCATCAGCATGTGACCGTGAGACATTGTTACAGTGCAACATTGCGAGGCAAATGTTGTAATGCATTATCAGGACATCACTCCACGAGTGTTTGATGGCTCTGTGCAATTCTTGGGTTGCCAGATCTCCAGATAACATCAAAGGACTTGTGATACTTGTTAAGGAAGTCCTGGCCCCATTGAAGTGAATGGCAAGACTCCCATTGAACTCAGCGAATCCAGGATTGCACCCGTGGTGTTTTTCTCAAAGCTCCATCTCCTGAATTCAGGTGATTGGGTGAGCATCTCAGCTTTCATTTAAAAAAGAGCACGTTTCTAGCCCTCATGGTTGCAGAGAAAAGCTTGAAAACATGAACCCCAAGGGCTCATCCAGGACAAATAAAAAGAACCCATAAAACCAAAATAAAACTCATGAGTTTTAAGCCAGTCACATGATTTTTGGGTTGTAACACAGGATTTCTGAATGCTTACAGTAGGTAATATGGAATTTCCTGCTTTGCTTGCAGAATGGCTGTCTCACAGGCACATGTTTCTTGGTTAAAGGGCAGATTTCATTGTAGTGAAGGCTCCAAATTGCCTGGTGTACAATTTAGTGATGGACGGAACAGGTCACCTTTTACTTTTTGTATTGGAAAAAAGGCTGATTTGGGTGGCAAAATGAAATCCTCAATCAGGGCTGATTAAGAACCAAGTGCCATTTTGTCTGAAAGACTAAAACCAAGGGAAACGGCTGGATAAAAGGTTTAGATTTGGGTCTGTTGCTAATTTAATTCTCTATATTTGGTTATAAAACACCAGATGTTTCATTGCTTTTATTAAAAACAAAAACAAAGTCCCCCACCCTCCTCCAACTGAACCATTGCCAGTAGCCCAGGACAGCACGCCCACAACAAACCAGCGGTCCCACCCGTTGCGTTTTAGCAATCAGTGCGGACAGCAGAACATCCTAACGCAATCTTACAACAAAGGCCCGAAACTTCGGCTGATGTAAATCAGCACAGCCCCATTGATGTCAATAGGAACTACGCCAATTTACACCAACTGAGGATCTTTCCCAGTGTGTGCGAAGTTCAACTTCCATAAGCAGCCCTACAATAACAAACCAGTATCCACAGCCCAAGACCCGCGAGTAACTCTACAAGCCTAAACCAATGTGCCTGATAAAGAAAAACAACATTCAGTAAAGTAAGTTTTCATTCCCACGTTGCTTAGGGTACGTCTATATTACCCGCAAGAACGGCAGGTAGTAATAGATCTATCAGGGATCAATTTATCATGTCTCATCTAGACGCGATAAATCGATCCGTGAATCAATGCCCTTACTCCACCTCGGCAGGAGGAGTAAGCAACATCGACATTTGTGCCACGGCAGTCAACTCACCACCGTGAGGACAGCCAGGTAAGTCGAACTAAGATGCTTCGACTTCAGCTACGCGAATAGCATAGCTGAAGTTGCATATCTTAGATCGATTCCCCCGCCCCCCCCAGTGTAGACCAGCCCTAAGGAATTAAATAGCAGTAAGGAAAAAAATATTCAAAAAAGGTTAAATCTACCATAGCAGTTTCCCTTGGCTTGATTCTGATTTTACTTATATTTGTTTTACACTGGTGTAACTCCATAGATTTCAGCAGTGTTACTTTGGATTTACACCGGCGTAAGCAAGAGCAGAATCGGGCCCTTCTTAATTATCTCGTCATTCAAAAGCTATTTAGCATTTTTCATATCTGACAGAGCTTGTTTTGCATGTATTGCCTCTATTCTATCATGACGATAGAGTGAGGATAAGAAAAATATAGACAGAAATTTAATAATTACAAATAAAGAATAGAATTTAAATTAATACACATCCAAATTTCTTTATGCAAGAATATCCACTACTGGGTTAAACCATATGAAGAGAACATCATAAATGTGATAAAATAATAATGGCACTAAACAAAGATAATTATGTATGTAACCCTTCTGCCCGTCTGAGCTGGCAGCAACAAGGGCCGGGTTCAGTATCTAGGAGTTCCATTTCAATAACTCAATGCAAAACTGGCTTGAGCCCCCATCCAGTGACCTGAGACAATTACATACCACCCCCGGGTGCCTTTAAGAGGCAATACTTCCCCTCTCACAAGCACAGAGTCTGAGTGTAGCAAAATCCTTTTAATAAAGGAGGGAAACAATGCGGCATTATGTTGGGGAAACACCACAATAGGATTCATAACACAAACCATGAGCAAAAGACACCCCCTACCCCCAAGTAAGTTTGGCAGTATCCTTTTCCCCTCAGGGTCTTAAGTCCAGCAACCCAAAAAATCACCCGAAGTCCCAAAAGTCCAACACTCCAAAAGTCTCTTGAGTCCAGCAATCCAAAAACCACCCAAAAGTCCAACAACCCAAAAGTCTCTGTCCCTGGTCAGTGCAGCCCCAGAGTTCAAAAGTTTATCTGCAGAGTTTTACCTCCCAGCCCGGAGAGTGGGGGGAAGGGCACAGCAGTGTTAAGGGGCACCTTACATGGTCCAAGGCCGACTGCCCTGCCTCTCCATGGGGTTCTGCTGCAGCCTTCACCATGAGCCACTCCACCAGCCGCTCCACTCCACCAGCCGTCCCGTGAGCCGCTCCAGCTGTTCCGTGAACTGCTCCACTCCACCAGCTGTCCCGCGAGGCATTTCAGTCATTCTGCAAACTATGCTGCTTTGCCAACTGCTCAGCAACATATCTTCAGGGGCCCCCACAGCACTCAGTGATTTCAGCTCTTAGTAATTTTAGCTCTTTAGTGATTTCAGCTTGTAGTAGGGGAGCCTCAGTGCTGGTGCAGCATTGGCCGAAAGTGAATTCAGCTCAGCAGCCTGTAACTAGACTCCTAATGGAATTAAAATTAGCTCTGATATTCTACAGTAGAGAGAGGAAGAGGTGCAATTGGTATTTCAGGCCCTCAAAATGGCCCATACCATCAGGTACAAATACCTGTCCCCACCCTCTCTCCCTTCACTGGGTTTTGGAACCCATGTCCCTTGTCTAGCGAATGCTACTTAGTTGATGGCGAGTCCCTCTGTCATAAAACAGTTTCATTGTCCTTGATTCACATAATCAGGGTAACAACACTTTATTCCCCAATAACAGAGAAACTGGGGATCGCACAGCAGCCAAAGTGACCATTTGGGCTCATGCTAGATGGGGTGGGTGTGCCTTGCAAACAAGATCAACCCCTGAAGTTCTTTTCCACAACTCACCCCAATTCACCACCAGATGTCAGGGTAGAGCTCATCCTGACTCTGCTTACATGTATAAATAGGAACAGAGGACTAGAGGAATTGCCATGCTAGATTAAATCAGCCATCCATCTACTCCGGTATCCTGTTGTCCTGGCCAGTATCCATTGTTTCAGATGAAGTACAAGGAATTCCACAGTTGACAGTTATGGGATAACCTGATACTAGGGAAAGTTTTTTCTGGACCCCTAATGATTAGAAATTGGCTTAAGCCCTGGAATAGGAGGGTTTATATCCTTCTTAAAATGCTTGGTTATATTTTTTTCTTTACAGTACTGTTACAACCTTTGGTATTTGGAGCCAACCTGCAGGCACCCAGTTTTGAAAATCTTGGCCTCATTAAAATGCATGGGACTGATCCTGCTTCCATGTTAATAAATGGGAGTTTTGCCTCTGGCTTCAATAGGAGTAGAATTGGGGCCTAAATAAAATTCAGCCATTGAATCAAATTCAGATCTGGTGCAAGTCTGAATTCAATGGAATTGCAGCTGTTTACACTAGGGCTTAATTTGGACCACAGAGTTGAAACCTCATAAGCAACTAAGCAGGAAATAATAAGATTGTCTTGAGAGAAATTCTCTACGTATAAAGCTATTAAAGGATCAATGAAAATCTAAAAGAAAATATAAAAGTCACTTGCAAAATATCAGTTGTTCATATATAATAGAGGTTCTCTCATTAGGAAATTTTACCTAATTATATTAAATTGTCCATGTATATATTAAACATGTATATATTCCTGCTACACTTTCCTGTTAGCTGCTTTTCTTATTTTGCACACACGCTGAATGCCGAATCAGTGCAAGCTGCACTATCTTATCACTTGCAGCCACTTATAGCTGTTTTCTGACTGCATTATGCCTGAAGAGTGACTTAAATATCTTCTTTAAATGAAGGTAAAATTCATACACCATCCCTGGATATAGATTAATTATTTTGTATTAAAATAGTTTGCCTCTTCAGCCTAGCCAGTCTGGTGATATGGTTTTCTTTGGGATTTATTTTCCCCGGGAGTTAGATGTTACACAAAACAGACCAAATTGCTGAGTCTGTATTAATATAATTTTGCCCTAATTGAACCAACACAGTGTTGTGCTTTACAGAAGCAAAAATCTTCTCTTTAATTATGTAACATATGCAAAAATGGAATAGCAGTGCTGGGACACACAGCATGATCCAAGGGAAATGATAAATCATACAGTGCACTATAGAAAGCCAAATTTAGCATAATCTGTACCTCTACATTAACCTCAGGATCATGGGATTGTGGGTTAAGGGTATAGGTAAATCTACAGGACTGCTACTGTCCTACAAGCAAATAAAAGTAAGTAAAACTAACCTTTCACAGAACCACAGGGCCAAATTCAGCAGCAATGTACAGTAGTAAAAGCTACACCTCAGGAGACAGATCCTAAACTGGTGTAAATCAGTGTAGCCCCATTGTCTTCAATAGGCTATGCCAATTTATATCAGCTAAGGATCTGGCCCCACCTATAAACTGCTTAGTAAAGCTGATTGAAAATAGTAATTTCCATTCTGTGCATTCCCCAGCTAGACTACAGCTCCCACGAGGCACTGTGTCTGCATAGCCAGAGCACAAACTGCAGTGTATCATGGGAGAGGTAGTTCAGTTAGGAACCTGGCCCATAAGGGATGATGGGGGCACCCAATGAAAAACTCCAATATGTCACTGAGGTAGCTCAGCTGGATGCAGATTAATGTTGATCTGAAATGTTTCATTTTGATTTTCCTGGTTGTAAGTTGAAAATTTGGGGCAAAATTGATATTTTCCCACAAAAAGTTTCGATTTTGCATTTTGCATGAAAAAAAAAAGATGAAAAATTCCTGACCAGCTCTATTGGTTAGGATGTAAGTGGGAAAGCAAGGTTAATTCCACCTATTCAGCGTTCAGTAGGTATGCAAAACAGGTGTAACTTATATGCCAATGAAAAAGGAGCAGCACAGCACGCAAAACAACTAACATGAGAGTGTACGAAAATATGGGAAGGGGATCTGCTTCCTGCTACGCTTTCCTGTTAACTGCTTTTCTTATTTTGCACACACGCTGAATGCCAAATCAGTGCAAGCTGCACTATCTGATCACTTGCAGCCACTTATAGCTGTTTTCTGACTGCATTACGCCTGAAGAGTGACTTACACAATAGTTGATTTTACCCCAAAGGGTTCTGAGAGTTCCACTTATTTACTCCAGCTCTGATCTCTGAGATGATCTTGAAGTTCAACTTCCATAAGCATGCCTACAATAACAAACCAGTATTCACACCCCAACACCCGTAAGTAACTCTACAAGCCTAACCAATGTGCCTGATGAAGAAAAACAACATTCAGTAAAATAAGTTTTCATTCCCATCTAGCGATTGAAAAGATCATCCAGAATTGTTCCCAGCTGTACATTTACTAGCATTCTGTCCAGTCTAGTTTTAATATTACTGAGTGGTGAGTGTTGGTCAGGTAACCTTAATTCTGACTTTTCTTAACTTGAGTGCTTGGCTTTGCAACCTTAATAACATTCTTTTGAGGTAGTTTGTTGTGTGTCGTAAATAATAAGCATGTGTGAGAATTTAAAGCTTGTGTTTGCCACATTGAGAGTCATAGAAATTGAATCCTGTTGTCCACCGACCAGCCACAACACATGCAGTGGCAGTGCTTCATGCTGATCTGGGGTTGGGGGACTGTTCAGGCTCCATGTCTTCACTTCTCAGAAGCTACCAACAAGACTAATAGATTTTCAGGCTAAAAGGGACCATTGTGATCATCTAGCGTGAGACTGCTCTCCTGTATAACATAGGGCGTAGAACTTCACCCCGTAATTTCTGCATCAAGCCCCTCACTTCTGTTTAAGCTGTAGCATTTCTTTTAGAGAGACATCCAGTTGCCAAGTATGCTAGTTAATGCCATTGTTGTCTGAGATGTCCACTGGGAACTAGATTGAGATGACATAAGAACATAAGAACGGCTGTACCGGGTCAGACCAAAGGTCCATCTAGCCCAGTATCCTGTCTACCGACAGTGGCCAATGCCAAGTGCCCCAGAGGGAGTGGACCTAACAGACAATGATCAAGTGATCTCTCTCCTGTCATCCATTTCTATCCTCTGACAGAGGCTCGGGACACCATTCCTTACCCATCCTGGCTAATAGCCATTAATGGACATAACCACCATGAATTTATTCAGTTCTCTTTTAAACCAAAGTTATTTCACAATAGATACCCAGAAAATTCCACTTTTGAAAGTCAACATTGTTAGGCTCCTAAACCATGTTTACGGCTTTTGAATATTTCACCTATAGAGATTATAAACTCTTCAGGGCAGGGACTGTCTGTCTCTCAGCACAGGTATGTACAGCACCTAGCACAATGTGGTCACTCTCTTGGGTGGGGCCTTTAGGTGCTATTGTAATACAATTAAGTTAATAATAATGTCTGTTACAGTTTCAGGGTAACAGTGCTGTATTCCCCTCTCTATGGTTCAGACCAGAAGTACTCAGTCAAGGCTCAGGTCTCTAGCCATTGCCTGTCCCTGGGCAGAGACCCTTATCCCATTCCCTTCTGACCAGCCCCACCCGGTACACTACAATATCCCCAACAAGCCAGTTTTCCTAAAGGCCAGCACATGTGCTTTGCTTTCTTTCCAAGGGCTATGAACAGTGTTATTGCCAGCAGTTACAAGTAAGCACCAGTTCTCAGTAAGCACATTTATTCTTAAGGTAAAAGCATTCCAAGGAAAACATATAAAAACAATACAAGTTCCTTTATGCATGCTAACAGCTTACCAGAGTCTTATGGGGCCCTAGTAGGCCACAGTCTATCCAACCCTTCCACAAGGATTGAGGGCCTTCCTTGGACAGACGGTCCTGTCTGTTTACTAGACAGAAAAAAGGCCCCCAGGTATGTCAAAACCCCTTTCTTTCTCTGTTGGTCTCTGGGAAAGAAATGGTTATCTGCCTTTCCATAACTGTTGTTCTTCCAGAGGTGTTGCACAAGTCCATTCCACTGTAGTGTGCTCACCTCTTGCACAATTGTCAGATTTCCCCCTTCTTCATCTGTACAGTAAGGGCAGCATGAGTGCTCTCTGGTGCTTCACACCTCTGCAAACTGGTATAAAACACAGTGCTGCCCCTGACCTCTCTCATTTCCTTCCTACCAGAAAGACACTGATAGGGAGAGGAAGGAGGCTGGGTTGTGGAATTGACATGTGCAACACATCTCGAAGAACAACAGTTACAGGAAGATAGGTAACCAGTTTTTCTTCTCTGAGTGATTGCATGTGTCCATTCCACTGTAGGTGACTCCCACCAGTCCAAGCTGGAGGTGGGCATGGAGTCCACTTGAACAGGGACTGTAGGACCACTTGTCCAAATCTGGCATCATTTCTAGATTGATGAACGATGGCATAGTGAGAGGCAAAGGTATGGACAGGTGACCAGGTTGCCACCTTACACATGTCCAGGATGAGTACTAGCCAGAAAAGCCGTGGAAGCTGCCTGCAACCTGGCTGAGTGACCCGCCATTTTACTTGGATGTGCAATATCATCCAACTGGTAGCATAAATTAATACACCCAGAAATCCAGGAAGAGCTCTTCTGGGTGGATACTGGGTGGACCTTTTTCAAAAACTGCAGCGAAAAGCTGAAATGAAGACCCCCTACTCTTCTGGCCGAGGTTATAGAAATCAGGAAAGCCACCTTTATAGACAGCTAGGAGCCCATTGACTTTGCTAGAACTAAATTTAAGCTCCACTGTGGAACCAGGCTGTGAACCTGTGGGTATAATCTGAGCAAACACTCCAGAAATCTGATGGACATAGAGTTTGAATAAAATTATCCATGGGAGGATGGAAAGCTGGGATGGCTGCCAGATGGACTCTGATGGAACTGAGAGCTAACCCTTGCTGTTTCAGAAACAAGAGATAGTCTAAAATATGGCAAATCAGAGTCTGAGTTGGAGGCACACCTCTCTGGGTGAACGAAATAGAGAATATTTTTCATTTAGCAAAGTAAGTAGACCTATCTGTTATTTAGCAGAACTTCCTGAACTTCCTTAGAACATTCTCATTCCGAGATTGGCAACCATGAAGCATTCACACTGTCAGGTGGAGGGCCTGAAGGTTGGAATGAAGGAGACAACCATGGTCCTGGGAGATCACATCTAAATGTCTCCGCAGTGACAGCGGAGGTCTGACCAACAGGTTTAGTAGAGTCAAAAAACAGTGTGGATGGGGCCACGCTGGGGCTATTTGAATAAGGTGAATGCAATCTTGCATGACTTTGGACAAGACTTTTGACCAGGAGGAAAGCATCTGTCAGCAAACCTGGACTAACAACCTGTTCGGGAACAAAACAATAATGTATTTTTCATTGCTCTTTTTGCAAAAAGGTCCATTTGGGAAGTCCCCCATGACTTGAAAATGGACCTGGACACATCTGAACGAAGAGACCACTCATAGTAACCTGTGAACGACCTGTTCAGGTGGTCTGCCAGAGTGTTTTGATTTCCAGGAAGGGTAAGCCACTTTCAGGTGGTGGAACTGGCGATGCAGAAATTTCAGAGGATCACCTCCTGGCATAACTTCATCTACCAAACCCCCTTCCCCCCCTTGTTTCTTTACATAGGGCTTGTCTACACTTACTGGAGGATCGACGCTGCAGCAATTGATGCATCAGCTGTTGATTTAGCGGGTCTAGCGACCTGCTAAATTGACCGCCGATTGTTCTCCCATCGACTCCTAAACTCCACGTGATCAAGAAGAGTAAGGGGAGTCAACGGGAGAGCATCTCCTGTCAACACTGCATAGTTTGGACCCCATGGTAAGTAGATCTAAGCTACGTCGATTTGAGTTACGCTATTCACATAACTCAAATTACGTAGCTTAGATCGACTTTTCCCTTTAGTGTAGACAAGACCCTAGAAGATGGCTGCTATGTTGTCTGTGAGCACCAGCAAATTCCACTCCTTGATATGTAGAAGGAATGACAGGCAAGCGAAATGGGTGGCCTGAAGTACCCTGATATTTATATAGAGACTTAGATGCTGGGGAGCCCAAAGGCCCTGAGTTTGAAGGGGACATAAGTGTGCTTCCCCAATCTAGATCCGATGCATCCATGACTAGAGTGAGTGTCTATTGTGGAGGGGCAAAGGGAATTTCCTCACAAACATTTGCAGGTTTAACCCACCAGTCCAAAGAGGACCAGCTCTGAGTAGATACTCGAACCACCATCTCCACAAGAAGCTGGGCTGGTTAATACACCGAGGCTAGCCAACCCTGTAGTTCTCTGAAGTGACGTCTGACATACTGCACTACATAAATGCATGCCGCTATGTGTCCTAGAAGTTTGATTCAGTTTTGAATCTTAGTGATCGGGGTGCACCTTTAGATCTAGAGCAATGACCTGCAGTGTTTGGAACCTTGGCTCCAGCAGGTTTGTCCAGTCCTGGCCTTTATCCAGTCCAGGATGGCACCAATCAATTCTGTTCTTGGAACAGGAGTCAGGATAGATTTCTCTATATTGATTAGGAGCCCCAGCGTGTCAAAAGTGGACTGTATAGTTCCTACGCTGGAGAGTACCTGAGACCTGGACTGGTCTCTCACTAGCCAGCCATGTAGGTCAGTGGCTCTCAACCTTTCCAGACTACTGTATTGTACTGTACTCATTTGTCCTGCATACCCCAAGTTTCACCTCACTTAAAAAACCACTTGCTGACAAAATCAGACATAAAAATACAAAAGTGTGACAGCACAGTAACTGAAAAATTGCCAACTTTCTAAATTTTACTGTAAAATTATAAAATAAATCAATTGGAATATAAATAGTCTATTTACATTTCAGGGTATAGTATATAGAGCAGTATAAACAAGTCATTGGCTGTATGAAATTTGAGTTTGTACTGACTTGGCTCGTGCTTTTTATGTAGCCTGTTGTAAAACTAGGCAAATATCTAGATGAATTTGGGCACCTGCCCATCTTGCTTAAACTTCCACAGTTATGTCAGTTGCCCTGAGTAACAAAGACAACTGATGTCAATGAGAGAGGGTCCTTTGGATTAGAGGGAAGAGGAAAAACAAGAACATCCCCAGTCCCATAGTTAGGATTCTTCTTATACTTCTTCTTTTTAAGAAAAACAAGCTTTTGGGAAACAAAATAAACCCTCCTGCTTGATTAATTGACTGGGGTCAGGAAGAAACTTTCTCCTAGAACTGCCACTTGCAGGATTTCTTGCACCTGCTGTTGGGCACTGATGGAAATGGGGTGGTGGATCCAATGGGACAATGATTCAGACAGACCTTAGGATCTCTCTTTCTCCCTCTCTCTGCTTTTTCTCATTCATCCCCTCTATTATCTCCAGATTGTTCCTCTAGCTCAGGGGTAGGCAACCTATGGCACGTGTGCCGAAGGCTGATTTTCAGTGGCACTCACACTGCCTGGGTCCTGGCCACTGGTCCAAGGGGCTCTGCATTTTAATTTAATTTTAAATGAAGCATCTTAAACATTTTAAAAACCTTATGTATTTTACATACAACAATAGGTTAGTTATATATTATAGACTTATAGAAAGAGACCTTCTAAAAACGTTAAAATATATTACTGGCACATGAAACCTTAAATTAGAGTGAATAAATGAAGACTCGGCACACCACTGCTGAAAGGTTGCCGACCCCTGCTCTAGCTCTCAACGTGTGCATGCAAATGCTAATTCCCACCTATAGGTGGCAGCAACTTTCTGACTCAATTGCTGATGCCAGTTTAAAGGCCCGGTCTCTTCCACATTCTCCTGGGTGGCAGCGCTTTATTGCTGTCCATGCTTGTTACTGGCGGGAACAAAAAGTTCACTTACAGTTGGGGCTTTTGATGCTTTTCAGTAAACTTTTGGATTGACAACAGAGTTGCAGCTCGGCGTGGCGGTGATGATTGGGGAGGGGTGTTTGGATTTATTTATTCTGGCATTATCGGCTGGCTCAGAAATACTAAAAAAAAACAAAAACCAAGTTGTACTCCCTGCCTGTGGTTGTTGCTTGCTCTTAACATATGTTCGGCTCTTATCATTTCACAGCAGCTGGCGAGTACAGCAGAACCACCAGACAGCCCACTGTGGTCGGTAATCAGTTCACTACAGATGCCCAAATAGATGTAGCTTCCATTACACCTTAAATAAAAGATAATTTATGCTGAGTTAACAGAGGAGTGAGCACATTTGCCCAAATACAGATGGCACTGCCTGATAGCAGTGCATTATAGGGGTCATTAAATGGGAAGGTTCAATAATATAGCACCAAAAGATGGTCTCCCACAAGAAAAATAGCTGAGTGCAGTGGTATAAAAGCCTGTCTTTGCATTGAATTTTTTTGCTTCTCTCTGAATAGCTCTGCAGGCAATGAGTTCTAATGGGGCATACGGGGAAACACAGCTTCTCCCATCGGGACACTCTTATACCTGCCAGGGGAAAATGTAGACCAGGAAGATCGATTGACTTGAGCAACGTAGAAGGCAGAACAAGTGTTTTCATGTAGAGACAGGGAAGAGAGGATTGCTGGGGACTAACCGCCTGATCCAAAGCCCCTTCAAACCCGTGGAAAGACCCGTGTTGGCTTCACAGGACTTTGAATCAGGTCCACAGAGCTTCCTAAAGCTTCGCCTTGTGCTCTCCGAAAGAGGAAGTGCTCAGCTCTAAGTACATGCTGATGCTAAAATGAGACTTTGGGTGTGTCGACACTCCAAAAAAAGACCCACTGCAGCAGCAGTGTGAGGGATTTCACGAGTAATGCACATTGGGAAAAATAACCCCAGCTATACATACAATATGATGGGGGCTAATTTAGCTACAACGAGTCAGGAAAAAGATCTTGGAGTCATCGTGGATAGTTCTCTGAAGATGTCCACGCAATGTGCAGAGGCAGTCAAAAAAGCAAACAGGATGTTAGGAATCATTAAAAAGGGGATAGAGAATAAGAAGGAGAATATATTATTGCCCTTATATAAATCGATGGTACGCCCACATCTCGAATACTGTGTACATATGTGGTCTCCTCATCTCAGAAAAGATATACTGGCACTAGAAAAGGTTCAGAAAAGGGCAACTAAAATGATTAGGGGTTTGGAGAGGGTCCCATATGAGGAAAGATTAAAGAGGCTAGGACTCTTCATCTTGGAAAAGAGGAGACTAAGGGGGGATATGATAGAGGTATATAAAATCACGAGTGATGTGGACAAAGTGGATAAGGAAAAGTTATTTACTTATTTCCATAATACAAGAACTAGGGGTCACCAAATGAAATTAATAGGCAGCAGGTTTAAAACAAATAAAAGGAAGTTCTTCACACAGCGCACAGTCAACTTGTGGAACTCCTTACCTGAGGAGGTTGTGAAGGCTAGGACTATAACAGCGTTTAAAAGGGAACTGGACAAATTCATGGTGGTTAAGTCCATAAATGGCTATTAGCCAGGATGGGTAAGGAATGGTGTCCCTGGATGGCAGGAGAGAGATCGCTTGATCATTGCCTGTTAGGTTTACTCCTTCTGGGGCACCTGGCATTGGCCACTGTTGGTAGACAGGATACTGGGCTAGATGGACCTTTGGTCTGGCCCAGTACAGCCGTTCTTATGTTCTTATGATTCCCACAGGTTTGAAAAGATTTACTGGAGCTCTGCTCTGAACAGCTCCAGCTGAATTTAAGCCCTGGGAGAAACTAATATTAGGTCTAAAAATAATCTTTATTTTCAAACTCTTGCTCAAGAGAGTGCAACTTTGCAAAGGGAAGAGGAACCCGATGATGCACTTCAGGTCTCTGAAAACTTTGACAGGATGATGCAGCAGATGAAATTGAACAGACTTCTGAAGAACGAAAGAGACCTTTACATCTAAAGGCAGTCTGCAAGACTAGACAGGCAGCGCTAATGAAAGCCACTAAGGCAATGATAGTAAATTTTCAGAGTATAATTAAATGTCTAGAAGATGAAACTGTAGCTGAACACAGGAATAGTGAGGACATACGTCAAGCAAAAAGCAACCTGTCTCTGATGGTTTGGATGTTCTTCCTCAGTCTGTTATGATGGCATAGGATCTTAGTTTTCATGGCTGCAGCTTCTGGAATCCTTCAGTCAAAGAAAATTGATCTGTTCCAAGTCTGCCGGGCATTTGAGAGCACAATGAATGAGCTCAGCAGACTCAGATCTGAAGAAAAGTATGAGGACATCATAAAAGAATCTTGGAATAGGTGGGAAGTAATGGGTTTTGAAAGTGCAAAGTATCCAAGCCACAGGAAGAGATGCGTATGCTGCATGGATGATAAATTTGCAGCTGATTCTGTGTTAGAAGCAGAGGATAATCACCAAAGGAAATATTGTGGGGTCTTAGACAATATGATCAGTGAACTAAAATCTCAGTGTGAGGGATTTCACATGGCAGCTTCTCTATTTCTCCCATCCCAGGCAACTTCAAAATATAATTTCAGAAGAGTCAAAGAAGGATGTTGTGTAACTTCTCATTTTTTCTAAAGTCTTCATTCCCGAGATTATGTCTGTCAATATGTATTATTTTACAAGGGAGACAGATGTGTTCATCTGGTCACTGTTTGAATTTCAGAGTGTTAAGTTTTCTTGATGACATTTTACCAGAAAGGGAAACTTTCTCACTATTTTAATTGGAGTGCTGACCATGCAAGAGGCACATAAAGTTGTGTGCAAAAGTACATGCCTTCAACACTATCACAGACACAGCTGAATGACCTTGCTCTCCTGGAAACTGAGAATGAGGAGGTTGGAGCTGGACAGCGTCACAGAACAATTGTTCAAGGAAAAGTGTCGCTGTGGTGCAAGGATCCAACAACTGGACCTGCACAAGCCAACACAGTTTGGGTGAGATTCCACTTTTCTTTAGGCCTGCGATTTTTTTTTTTAATTTTCTACCTTTAAAAAAGCCTAAGGCAACGTGACCACTGGGCCCCTGGCAGCACGTTTGCTGACCATGCTCTGACCCTTAAATCTGCCCCTAGTAGACACACCCTTTGCTATCTGGCTTTGCAATTGTTTTGTGTATTACAGCATCTCTAATTCTGTTTCCTGCTCCCCGTCTCCCTCCACTCATCCAGCACCAGTCTCACCCCCCTTCTGCCCTCCTAGCCCCACACGCCCAATCTCACTGCTGTGAGAGAGCCTTTGCCACTGCAGCTGCTGCCCCTTGGAATGGCCTCTCCTGTATCTCTCTGCTTCATTGTTTCTCCATCTCCATTCCAGACATGCATCTGGCCCCTTCCCGGCACCTCTGCCATTATTCATTACTGGAGCTGAATGAACAGTGGAAGAGTTTGCTCGTGAATATTTACTCAAAGGCAAGTTTATATTATAACTTGTTCATGGTCCTTGCCGATTTCATTTCCATGAGCCTTCAAGAAACCAAGCTGTGCTTGAGCAGATACTCACAGAAAGAGGAACTTTACCTCAAGTAGTCACAAAAGGACCTTTCAGTGATATAGTCCATGCTTTGAAATTCTCACTTCTGGGTAGCTCAATCAATCACATGACATTGTTTCTGTTTCAAGGCTGGTTACCTGGCTATGAAAAATTCACCAACATGGTTCCCAGTGTGAACTGCAAATTGTACAATCAAATGGAGAGTCCAACATTTACTTTGTGGTGGTTGGTGGCTACATAAGTCATCCAGTAAAAGACTAGAAACAAACTCAAGCTGGGCTGGAATTTCCAGCTCGGGTAGATATAGACCTGCTATCTCTGATCTGATCGGATGGGGAGGGATAGCTCAGCGGTTTGAGCATTGGCCTGCTAAACCCAGGGTTGTGAGCCCAATCCTTGAGGGGGCCACTTAGGAACTGGGGTAAAGATCTGTCTGGTAATAGCTCCTGCTTTGAACAGGGGATTGGACTAGATGACCTCCTGAGGTCCCTTCCAACCCTGTGATATTCTATGATCAAGCTAGAAATAGAAGTGTTACCATGGCAGGATGGGCTAGCCACCCCAATTATGTACCCAGGGTCCCAGGCAGGATGGTACTTGGGCAGCCACGCACAGCTTCACTGCTATGTTTAGCTAGATTAATCAAGTCTAGTATGCATACATCAGTGACACAGATGAACTTGCATGTTCACAATCTGCCAAGCAAAAACACATGGAAAAAAATTGTGAACCTCTTTGACTAATTTCTCAATCTGCTTCTCAGCTATTCACAAACCACGAAAAGGTGAAGTTTGTCAAAGGAATTCTTTCAGAGGTATTGGCCCAGATCTTTGTTACTTAACTTGGCAACCATTATTGAACTGTGTAAAGTGTATTGGGTTTGTATGAGAAAGATGGTGTACATGATATTATTAATCTGTCATATGGTGCTGTATTTACTGAATACCAGCCCTAGTGACACCCTTCCCAAATGAGCACTGGTCTCATGATCACAATATCGGTAAGGTTCCATTAACGTGATTGTTGTTTGCATCAGAGTAGCATCCAACCAAGATCAGGGCCCCATTGTGTTAGGCACTGTGTGTTTACATCATAAAAAACAGTCCTTCCCATGAAGCGCTTTCAGTCTACATAGACAAGACATCAGGGCCGCCTGGGGGGGGGGCAAGTGGGGCAATTTGCCCCGGGCCCCGCCGGGGCCCCCACAAGACTTTTTCAGGGCCCCTGGAGCAGGGTCCTTCACTCACTCCAGGGGCCCCGGAAAACTCTCGCGGGGCCCAGGCCTCGGCGCTTCTTCCGCTCCGGGTCTTCAGCGGCAATTCGGTGGCAGGGGGTCCTTCCGCCCCAGGACCCGCCTCCGAAGTGCCGGGTCTTAGGCAGCAATTCACCCCAGGCCCCCTGAATCCTCTGGGCGGCCCTGCAAGACATGTAATGGGATGGGTGAAAGGACATATTATCTCCTTTACACAGATGGGAAACTGAAGCACAGAGATGCCAAGGCCCAGCTTTTTTAAGGTGTTTAGGCATTGTGTTTCTCAGCATTGCCATGCCTAAGGAGTATATTTTTAAAAGGTATTTAGATGCCTAATTCCCACTGAAATGCCATTAAAACTCTGGCACTTTAGTCTCATTTACAAAAGGCATTTAGACATTTAGCCACCAAGATTTCAATGACTGTCAATAGGACTTAGGAGCCTAAGTACCTAAGTCACTTTTCAAAATGAGACTTAGAGTATGTCTACACTGCAATTAGACACCAGTGGCTGACCCATGCCAGCTGACTTGGGCTAAGGGGCCCGGGCTAAGGTGCTGTTTAATTGTGTTGTAGACGTTTGGGATCGGACTGCAGCCCAAACTCTGGGACCCTCCCAACTTTCAGGATCCCAGAGCCCAGGCTCCAGTCTGAGCCTGAATGTCTACACTGCAGATAAACAGCAAAGACCTGGTGAGGAATTTCTTTTCACTCCAGCCCTGCTTGAGCACATATCTTAGCCACTTGAGCTGTGTGGTTGGGCCAGTTTGTACCTTTGTTACTCAAGGCTAATGGTCCCATTGAACTAGGTAGCAGCATCTGGCCCTATAGAAAGGGCAAAATAGCATTATTGTTTGACATTCCGTTTCAGTCTTTAGCTGGACTCTCTGTTGGGTATGGCCTTTGACTCAGACTCTGTTCTAACTAGTGTTCTAAAGCTTTACACATATTTCCTTGCCTAGAGAAACTGATTAAAGACAAACATTAACAAAGCTTTTGACTTTTCAGAAAATATAGTAAAGCAGAATTTCCTGTGGCCTCAGTATTTTTTTTTTTACCATTATTATTTTTTGTGTAGACACCAACTATAAAGGAAACTTCAACCCCATCTTCATTCACTGGACAAGTCACGTTACCTCTCTGTACCTGCTGTATGATGGGGATAATGATATGTCTTGTCCTTTGTAATGTCCTTTGAGATCTATGATGAAAGGTGCTTCTTGGCCACTGTTGGTAGACAGATACTGGGCTAGATGGACCTTTGGTCTGACCCGGTATGGCCATTCTTATGTTCTTATGTTCTTATGTGCTATGGAAGAGGTGAATGGTGAAGGCTATTTATTACAATAGCAATATTCGTTTATTACAGTAGCACCTAGGAACTAGAACTGGCTAGAAAATGGAAATCTCTTCCCTTGAAAAATGTTACACTGTTGGAAAAAAACCCTGCCCTGACTCAGGACAAAATTGTAAAAAATAATAGCTAAAATCTGGAAGAACCAAAATGGTATTTTCAGGATTGCTGACTGCCCACCTGGAGGCAGGCAAAAAGTAAAATTGACGAGTGCCTTCCATTGTTGCATGAAGTGTTGTGGTAGCCGTGTCGATCCCAAGATATTAGAGAGACAAAGTGGGTAAGATAATGTTTTTAGTTGGTCCAATAAAGATATTACCTCACCCACTTTGTCCCTCTGACAGTCTTCCTGGCAAACAGCCCCGTAGCCATTGGAAAAATTGAAATTTGTGGGCAAAATTAAAATTGTCCTGTGGAAAATTTTGATTTTGCGAAAAGGGCATTTTCTGCCAGAAATCAGGCCAGTGGAAAACTCCTGCCCAACTGCGATAGAGATCCCAACTGAGACTGGAGCCCTAGTGTACTAGGCTCTGTCTAAACAAGAAGTAGGAGACAATCCCCACACTAAAGAGCTCACCATCTAAGTAGCTTTGGCAGATACAGGATGGGAGGATGCAAGTATTATTATCCTCATCATACAGATGTCGAGCGGAGGCACAGAGGGATTACGAGACTTCTCTAATGTCCCAAAGAAAAATTCTGGCCCTGTCAGAAATTGGACCCACATCTCTGAAGTCCCAGTCCGGTGCCTTACATAAGACCATCCTTCTTCTTTATTAATATTTATTAAGTATTCTTTGTAGGGCCAAAATCCTTGGGCCCATCACACAGCCCATTTGGCATTGGTTCTCCAAGAGGGCTTGGAACCCAACCTCTAGATGTTCATTTTTCTTTGGCCTCTATCAATATCACATTCGTTTAGAGCTGAGTGCCCCTCCACTTCCAAAGAAGTCAATGAGTTCTGCATGATTGGGTGTCTTACCAACATGTCACCACCAGTATTAGCATCCTCGCCGCCCTGTCCAGGACATGTGGTGCAATAGTATTCTGCGCTTTAGTATTCTATACAAGGAGCAATACCAAAGGGCCATACTATCTCATCACACCGGTTCCCCCTCTGCTTGTATTCCATGGCTTCAGGTGTCTCTCTTTAGCATTCTGTTGGCTATTTAAATGGCCTCTCCCCCCATTGTTAGAGATGACAACTCCATTTACTCCAGGGCCGTTGTGATCTGTTTCAATCCTATTCATAATGTACTGGCATATGACACTTTTCTCATCCTTGAACCCTTTTTTAATCCGCCACCGGCATGTACAAGTCAGAAATTGTCAGCATTAAATTTAATTTGCCATGTGTCAGCTCAGTTTCCATAAATAGTAGAACTAAATGTTTTTGTTCTCTTGTGAGTGTGTGTATTTGCACTGCTTCCTGTAATGCCTCGCCTCTGGCAGCCTGAATCGTATTTGCACTAGACAGATATGCTCTCTTGGCAATATTAAAAAAGATTAGTAATAGCTTGGGTCAGGCATTGACCAATAGGGTTGTGCAACATAATTAACATTTCCAGTGCTATGTTATATACAGTACATTTCCTCCTGCTATTTATTTTTTGCCTAGTTCCCTACCCCAATCCCTGTAGCTGTCAGATCAAATAATATTTTTATCTTGAGAAAACACTGTTGAGTTATAGAGAAACTTCTCTGGCCATTTAACACCTTTACCCATATCGTGCCTGTGTCAAGGATTACTGACACACCATTCTGCTTTCCTTAGTGTTACAGAGAATCCTATAGACTGTAATAGGGAACTGTCTATACATTTCTATTTAACCATTTTAGAGAATGTAATAGGGAATTATATCCCAACTATAGAATTCTAGAAGAGGGTTCAAAGAGCCTATTCTAGGTGTTTTAGAACACTTTCTATAGAACCCTGTTAAATCTCTTACAGAATATTTCTGTTTTTAGCATTGTTCAACACACTGAGGGGTGAGATCATTCACTGGCCTAAACTGATTTACACAAGCAAAGGAGCTGGCCCTTGATGTTTAACCAGCAGTTATAAGCAGGTGTAGGAGCAGAAGCTTCCACGGATTCATGCCTACTTTACACCAGCATAGACTTTGATCAATTAGAAAAACATAGAATCATAGAATATTAGGGTTGGGAGACCTCAGGAGGTCATCTAGCCCAATCCCCTGCTCAAAGCAAGACCATCACTCTTTAAAATATGGCAGACCACTCAGACCAGTCGCCATAATTCAGGCATATAAACTACATCTCTAGGTTACAGCAGAGGATGAGCCATCAGAACTCGTCTGCTCCATTCTCTGCTCCGCCATGGATTTGTAGAACCATAGGTGAGTCACTTAACCTCTCTGCCTTAGTTTCTCCAGCTATAAACTTGGGTTTATTATGCTCACCCATCTCACCAGGGCATTATGAGACTAAATTAATGCTTGAAAATTTGGGGAGAAGAGGGCCTGATTCCCCAAAGCCCACTGAAGTCAAGGGATAGACTCGCATTGACTCACATGAGCTTTGGATCAGGCGCTGAATCTACTACTGTTTTGAAGGCTTCCACCTTTGAAGTATTGGATTAGCCTTTTGGCCACTAAGCCAGTTCTTAGTTGAAAAAAAATGCCCAGAGAGTCACACTTCTTCCACACACACACCCTTTAATAAATGAAGATGTTACATTTCCTCTTCAAACTCAACCCTTGTTTTAACGATTTAACATACTGCAGATGTCAAGCTGCATTCCTACACTACCCCAGGTTGGACTCAAATCCCTTTCTGAGTTTTGATAATGGGGTTCACATGCTTGCAATCTTCTGGAAACTCACTTAAAGTTAATGAGCTCTTTGAGATAATTAGTTCTGGCCTGGAGACTTCTGCCTCGGTTTTCTTAATACGATAGGCTAAATCCCATCTGCACCTGAAGAGTCTTTTTTTTTTTAAACTTTGTTCTAATTTACTTAATACTTCTGCCTCTCTGATCCAATTTTTTTAGGGGAGTGGCCCTCATGCACTCTCACACAGTTTCTAGCACTCTTTCTCACTCAGTCCTGGTAGCAGTGATTTGGCCTTCTCTGAAGCCTTATAAATATCTTTAAGCGTTCATTCGATGGAGTACTTCAGCGTTAGCATCTTCCACTGAAATGTTGTAGTTCAGCGGCTTTCGTGAGTGATTTCCTTCATCTGTAGATCTGAATCGTGGCAGTATCGTCGTTCTGTAATTGTAGTCATGAGACAAGCCAAGAGGGGAGCTGTTCCACGGGACACCGGCTGGCTCAGTGCATCAGTAATGGTGAGCTAAAGTGCTTCTAGATTGGTGGCTCAAATCTAGCCTCAGTCAGTAATTATTAAAGATTAATAGATTTTAAGATCAGGAGGAACAATTATGCTTATTTAGTGTGGCCACCTGAATAACAAGCCAAAGAACAGCACCCAGTATTGGGATGAGGTGTGCCTCACCCACAAAATTTGGGTCTGGATCAGACCTCTTCCCCTTTTCAGATTCTGGGGATCAGATCCACAAAGGCATTTAGGTGCATAACTCCCATTGATCTCAATCTGAGCCTGTTATATTTATTTTCAAGCCTGAACGGTGAGGTTTGGTTCTGGATCTAAACTTGCCCCAAGTTTGGGAATTGTTTTCTCT
Organism: Mauremys mutica; assembly: GCF_020497125.1. Lineage (NCBI taxonomy): Eukaryota > Metazoa > Chordata > Testudines > Geoemydidae > Mauremys > Mauremys mutica. The sequence goes on from NC_059072.1 coordinate 12,072,049, forward strand.
AGTAGCTATTGTTGTTGTTGTGTCTATTAATTATTATTAACAATTGCTAACATCCTTTAGGCCCCTTTGTACTATAGATCTACAGTAAAATATAGTCTCTGACCCAAAAAGCTTACTATTTAATGACTCCTTGTTGACCTATGTGAAATGAGTTCCTTAACAGTTCTCTCTGCCACAGACATCAAACAGTACCCGAAATGGCACTGGAGCTGAGCAAAACTATTTGCAGCAATTTTATCTGTCAAATTTAGCACTTTTAGTTGTTTGCAAATTGCCTTTGAGCAGATGATTTACACAAAAATCGTTCATTGTTAGAAACATATTAGGTGACTATTTTATGCAGAAGTATTTCAGCACGAGTTGCTTCTAGTATTCAGTAGTCATAATTCAATACTCAAGCTGTTTTGATTGCTGTGTTTCTGTCCTTTGATTGGATTTACATAATACTGGTTATGAATCAGGTTTCTGGTGCAAATATTTTCATGATTATGCATTTTATATATGCTTTCTATAAATATTCTCTGATATATGGTTAAAAATTCTCTCATTCTGTGCATATTTCTGCCAGTAACATTATTTTCGAAGGGCTTGTTTACCTGAGAAAGTTGTACCAGTGAGATGTGATTGTTCAACCTTTTTAGTCAAACCAGTGCAAAAGGCTGTGGGAACACTCCTATTTCAGTTTATATCAGGCTTACTTTAGTACAAAGCTGGTTAAAATGAAAATAGGAGTGCCTATATTACAGCTGTGTGAATGACTGATTTTTTTTCAGTTTGCTGGCAATTAAAATTTAAAAATTGGCCCCAAAACAAGTCATTTTTTTTAATTTTTGGCAAATTGAAAAGAAAAAAATATAAATGTCAGGTTGAACAAAATGTTTCCAAATCAAAATTTTGTTTTGATTTTGAGCATGTTTAATTTTTTGTAAAAAATAAAATGGAAGGACATTTCAAAACAGTTATTTTGAATAAAAATGTTTCATTTAAAAAATGTCAAAACAATATGTTCCGACTTTTTTCAGAATTTTTTTAAATGAAGGGTTCAACACAAAGAATTTGGCAAAACTGACAGATTCATGAAATGTGTTAGTGTCCCCGAATCCTAATTTTTTCCCCCCAAATGCTGCCTAGCTCTAGTCCACGCAGCCGTTTGCACTGGCTTAACTAAATTGATTTCAACTTTTTTGTGTAGACGAGGCCCTGCATTTGTGGAAAGCAGCCACTAAAGTGGTATACATTTAGGAAAAAGCAAATCCATATAGAAAACGTGAACAATATTTTGCAGTATTTGCCTGGCTCTAATTGGCACATTTGTTAGCAGATTCAACACAGAGGACAAGGATTGAGTGACATTAGTGTAATGCCGACCCACACTGGGAGTGGGGATCAAACCTGGGACTTCTGGAGATAAATGCACAAGTTTCTATTGCATGAGCTAAAAGTTGCATTTCTGTTAGCCGCAGCTGTAGCAGGCTGATCAGTCTCTAGTAGGCCTCACCACCCCTACAGGGGGGGAAAAGTGCCACTCTGAGCAAGCAGAGGTTACATTGGAAAATAAGATACCCTTTCAGCTCTAAAGATATGCCCTCTGATGCTAACTAGGGTGTAGTGGAATGAAGAGCAAGGCTGTCTATCCAGCACCGAAAATAGTCCCAGAGTTGTCATCCACATTCTGTTCACACGTTAAAAAAACCTAGGCAAGTTAAAAGGAATAATTCTGCCATTAAAGATATTAGACCAAATTCTTCCCTAGATTACACCACTGTAACCCCACTGAAGTGACTGGTGTTGCTGGGAAGAAGAATTGATCCATTAGGGAAAAAAGGAAGACAGTATTGTTACCCCTGAGTAGCTAGTCAAAGTTCAGGGCCTAGGAAGATTTTCCAGTTAGGAGGAGAAATGTATGATGGAATCTGGTGTTTTCTGTGATGCCATCTTGTTTATTGACTCGGAACGCACACAGTCCCACATGTCCGAACGTGGGCAGAACCAGAAAACAGGGGATAGCTCCTCTGCCTATAGCAGGGGTGGCCAGCCTGTGGTGCCTGAGCCACGTGTGGCTCTTCAGAACTTAATATGAGGCTCCTTGTATAGGCACTGACTCCGGGGCTGGAGCTACAGGCGCCAACTTTCCAACGTGCCAGGGGGTGCTCACTGCTCAACCTCTGGCTCTGTCACAGACCCTGCCCCCACTTCACCCCTTCCTGCCCCTCCCCCGAGCCTGCCGTGCCCTCGCTCTTCCCCCTTTTCCCCCAGAGCCTCTTGCTCGCCATGAAAAAGCTGATCATGAGGTGTGGGGAGGCGCTGATCGGTGGGGCTGCCAGTGGGCGGGAGGCGCTGGGAGCACGTGGGGGGAGCTGATGGGAGAGGTGCTGCTGACGTATTACTGTAGCTCTTTGGCAATGTACACTGGTAAATTCTGGCTCCTTTTCAGGCTCAGGTTGACCACCCCTGGCCTACAGCCCTAAGCCAGCACCAGACCCAGAAGCCATCTGTCTAGCTTGTCCACCATGGTTGGCCAAGCCGTCCTTCTGTCTCGCCCAGACTGTCCTGCTCCCAAGGTGTCCAGTGTCTCTCTGGCACACATGCAAAAACATTTTCACCATTCCAAGCTCCAGTCCCTGCCTTTTAAAACCCTTGGGTTACAAGATTCTGCTTATACCCACCATTTCCATGTGCCCGTGTTTGTGGGTACTGCTGCCATTGTTTCTGCAACCCGGTTCCATTTACATTTATTCTGAATGGAAGGCAGCAGCTGTACCTTGAGCCAAAACAATGTGAGCCCAACCCACAACACCATATCAGAGAAGAGTTGACTGTTTTAGGGCGCATGGCTGTCAAAATCAGTGGTCGCCTTTACATTGACTGCACTAGGCAACAGATGAGCACTTATGGACCCATAGAAGAAGGTTGGCAGCATAGGCCAGTCTGACCACAAATGCACCCCTAAACATGCAGATGCATCACAAGTTTCCTCAGCTCCTGCCTTAGCCTTGGTAGGATAATTGTAATGGGAAACACTAGTGAGGCGGCATGAATGTTTCATGAGTTTGAATTTATAAAACATTTCTGATTTTTCCTGTACACATGCCTTTCAAAGATAACTTTCAAGTGCTTGTTATATTATGCATTTCCCTTTTCAAGGGAACAGCATGATTTCCTTGAAGACATATCCATTTAGAGGTTGCCATGGCAATTTGTTCCCACCCCCAAAAAATGCTTAAAAACAGATTCTTACATTGTCTTTTGATTTCTGCAGCTTGCAACATGCTTCATTTTTCTCCCTGCCCCAGAGTGACTCAAGGTTTGTGCACTGAAAATAAAAAATCTCTCTATTTAAATTCTTCTCCAGTAGATGCAGAAAGCACCTTCTTCCAATGTTTAGCGACTTACAAAGCCTAATTTTCTTAGTGTTTAGAGTGGTCATTTATAAATGTGCTTTTCCCCCTCCAAGATACTACCCACAACATTTGCCCATATATGCATTAAATTTGTCTTTGCACATATTAAATGGGTAATTATACATCCAATTAACTCTTTGCATGCGGAGGCACATGATTTAGGCACAGAACGACCCATTTACTGGTTCGATTTAGGCAGCCAGTTTTTATAGTTGATAAAGATGGTCAAATTTACATTGAAATTTTTTTTGGTGATGACAAAATGTTTTCAGGAGTCCATTTTTGATTTTGCCACCTTTTTCTGGATTTTTGACTAAAATAAAATAAAATAAAATAAAAAACAAAGAATTTTCTATTTTTGGTCCTCAAAAACTAACTAAAAATGTTGGTTTACACAGAAAACCCCCAACATTCAGTGAAAAATGTTAACAAAAATGATTTTTAACAATATTTTTCATGCAAAATATATTTTTGAGCTGCTTGAATAATTTGGCTCCAGAGCATCGTTAGATGGAACATCTGGAATGGAACACAGAGAGAATTACATGTAACCTCTCCCACCCTCCTTGTTTTTAATTGATAAATAAAAGCGTAACAGAACAGTATGGAGTGTTTACCAGCTCCCCACACAGAATCTGCTATTTTATAACTGTGATTCTGTTGTTGCATTTTTTAAATAATGTTGCCGTTTCACTACTGACTTTCTATTAGTTATATGTTGGAGAGGGCATTCTATTGTATTCTTTATGATGTTTCACCTCCACTTCAACATCAAAATGCTCTTGAGGATATTCATGAATCAAGCTACATAAAGGACCTAATCCAGACCAGCTCCTTGAAGTAGAGGTCTTTCCATGGGCTTTGGTGGGTGCTGGATCAAACCCAACAATCCTGTAAGTGTTAAAAACTGGATCAGAGTGAGGGTAGAACCTAAATGTTCAAAACTGCCCAAGAGTTGTGGGTGCCACCCTCTAGGGGTCCTTGGTTGCTCCCCAAACCGGTGGACACTTTTGGAAAATGTTGGCCTAAATGACTTGCCCATGGTCACAGGGCAAGCCCAGGGAAAAGTGAGAATAATAGTCAGACCTCCTATGTTGTTCTTCCGCCACAAGATGCCCACCACCTGTGCATGCAACCCTAGCTGATGGCAATAGGAGGTCCACACATGCACAGATCAAGAGCAGTGCATGGCTTCTACAGGACCTGAAAATACTCCCATGGAAGTCAGTGGGAGTTTTGACATAGAATTCAGTGGGATTAGGAATTGGTGCCTAATCCACAGATACTTTTGCATTTGGGACTCTTGCCAAATGTTCCAAATGCTGTGTTTGGAGGAGTCAAGTGATGGCTTCCTCTCTCTGAGACAATCCCCAGGGGAATGTCAAAGACGTTATATATTCAACAAACTAGGGCCTCACAAAGCGTGAGCATGGAAATTTATAGCTTCCTGCAGCCTGTAGGTTATGAAAATTATTGGCTTTTTTTTTCCTGTGGACAACTAGAACTATTATTACTGCAATAAAACAGTTCCTGCTTGCCTCTGCTATTATGTGTTCTGGAACAATGAGCCCCATTTCCAGTTTCAGATAGGATCTCTGCTATCTGCATATAAATGTATTTCACAGAAGAAAGAAAAATAATAGATATCCATTTTTTAAAATATAATACACTGCCTGGTGTTTTACAACTCTCTGGGATGAGCTAGAGTGGAGTGAGAAAGAGTTGGTGTGATTTGATCCTTGGTGTCCCAGGCATACTTGTTATCATTGACTAATCTCTCTAGAATTTTTATCTCACTCAGAGGCAAATGTTAAGTTAATTTCAGCAATTAAATGTTAATAAAAATGGAGTGTGGGGGGGGAGGAGTTGGGTTTGTTTGTTTGTTTGTTTGTAGAATGCCCTTTTCCCCCTCCATCTTCAAGGGAGGGGGAGAAGCAAAATGATCTTCCCAGAAACAGGGATCACCTGCGCCTTGTAACAAAGGGACATCAGTGAATTTGGATTAAAAAAAAACAACCCACATTTGAATGCTGATGTGAATTTACAGAAGTGCATAGGACTGCCCTAGAGATTTAAGTCCTGTATTTAGTCCAGCTCTGCCACTGACCTGCTGTGTGAGCGTAAGCAAGTCACTTCCCCTCTATGTTGCGATTTCCCCTTGTATTCTGGGTGAAGGAGTCTTGTCTCTTTCAGCTGTAGGCTCTCTGAGGTGGAGGCTGCCTCTCACAACACCTAGCATTCTTGGCTGGGACTGCCAGCAAGTTAAAGAAGTATGGGCTGGATGAATGGACTATAAGGTGGATAGAAAGCTGGCCAGATTGTTGGGCTCAACAGGTAGTGATCAATGGCTCCATCTCTAGTTGGCAGCCGGTATCAAGCAGAGTGCCCCAAGGGTTGGTCCTGCGGCCGGTTTTGTTCAATATCTTCATTAATGATCTGGAGGATGGCATGGACTGCACTCTTAGCAAGTTTGCAGATGGCACTAAACTGGGAGGAGTGGTAGATACACTGGAGGGTAGGGATAGGATACAGAGGGACCTAGACAAATTAGAGGATTGGGCCCAAAGAAACCTGATGAGGTTCAACAAGGACAAGTGTAGAGTCCTGCACTTAGGACGGGAGAATCCCATGCACTGCTACAGACTAGGGACCGAATGGCTAGACAGCAGTTCTGCAGAAAAGGACCCAGGGGTTACAGTGGACGAGAAGCTGGATATGAATCAACAGTGTTGCCTTGTTGCTAAGAAGGCTAATGACATTTTGGGCTGTATAAGTAGGGGGATTGCCAGCAGATCAAGAGACGTGATCATTCCCCTCTATTCGACATTGGTGAGGCCTCATCTGGAGTACTGTGTCCAGTTTTGGGCCCCACACTACAAGAAGGATGTGGAAAAATTGGAAAGAGTCCAGCAGAAGGCAACAAAAATGATTAGGGGGCTGGAGCACATGACTTATGAGGAGAGGCTGAGGGAACTGGGATTGTTTAGTCTGCAGAAGAGAAGAATGAGGGGGGATTTGATAGCTGCTTTCAACTACCTGAAAGGGGGTTCCAAAGAGGATGGATCTAGACTGTTCTCAGTGGTACCTGATGACAGAACAAGGAGCAATGGTCTCAAGTTGCAGTGGGGGAGGTCTAGGTTGGATATTAGGAAAAACTTTTTCACTAGGAGGGTGGTAAAGCACTGGAATGGGTTCCCTAGGGAGGTGGTGGAATCTCCATCCTTAGAGGTTTTTAAGGTGAGGCTTGACAAAGCCCTGGGGCTGGGATGATTTAGCTGGGAATTGGTCCTGCTTTGAGCAGGGGGTTGGACTAGATGACCTCCTGAGGTCCCTTCCAACCCTGATATTCTATGATTCTATGATGCAATATAAATAATAATAATAATATCAAACTTTATACGCAGACAAGATACAGCCCTGAAAGGTGCAGCCCCAGGGAACCACTCTTCAGGTTCATGAAGACAGATGCTACTGACTGCCAATTCATAGATTCCCAGGCCAGAAGGAACCACTGGGATCATCTAGTCTGACCTCTGTATAACACATGCCAGAGAACTGTCCCAAAATAATTCCTAGGGCAGATCTTTTTAAAAAGAACTCCAGTCTTGATTTTAAAATTGCCAGTGATATAGAATCCACCACAATGCTTGGTAAATTGTTCTAATGGTTAATTACTCTCACTGTTAAAAAATTATGCCTTATTTCTAGTCTGAATTGTCTATCTTCAACGGCCAGCCATTGGATCATGTTAGACTTTTCTTTGCTAGATTGAAGAGGAAATGCTTGTTCTCCATGTAGGTTCTTACAGGTCTATTGTAAACACATCACCCCTTAAACTTCTCTTTGTTAGGTTAAATAGATTGAGCTCCTTGAGTCTATCACTACAGGGCATGTTTTCTAATCCTTTAATCATTCTCGTGGCACTGCAACATTCACAAATGTTTGCAAACATCATCTAATCCTGAGAGAGATGCGGAGAATCCAAATTGATGTCAATCAGCGCCAGCTTGGTGACAGACACCTGGCAAATGGCGCACCACCTGCATCACCAGCTGGATGACACTGTCAGTCTCGTGTTGGCCCATCTCAGCCCCACAGGTTACTTAGCACTGGATAAGAGTGGACAAGAGCATCGGCAAAGCTTGCATTCACTTTCTCATCAGACCTCGAGTGCCAAAAAGGTGCCCCAGGTAAAGCGAAATCTGCTGAATTCCTCCCCTTGAAACATTACACCAGGGCAAAAGCGAACAGAGAGTTTCTGCTTCTCTGTAGACCCCACAGGAGGGCTCAGAAAGGAGCTGGTAAAAAGATTGTCAGCAATGGTGCTGAGGCTCATCAGAGCTCCTCCCAGCTCTAGGCAACATGGCGGGGGGGGGTCATAAAAGTGCATTTTAATCTCCATGACCTCTCAGCCTCTTTGTCCCAATGGCTAACATGGCGGCCAATAAACACCATTTTGGGTGGGGTGAGTTGTGATGTATGCTATTGTCTCCTGGGAACTGAGTTAACAAACGGCCATTCAGCAGGCTGGTGATTTCTGAACTTAGACTGGAACCATTAACCCATTCCATTACCATAGGAACAATCCGATTGGACCAGACCAGCGGTTCAGCTTGTCTGGTATCCTGTCTCCAATTGTGAGCAACATCAGCTGCTTAAGAGGAAGGTGAACCCCCTTCCCACCCTCCCACCCCGACTTTCTCTCTCTCTCTCTCTCTCACACACACACATACACACACACCTGCAGTAGGCAGTTATGGGATAACCTGCTCCCAGGGAAAATTTCCTCCTCATCCCAAATATTTAGAAGTTGACTCATGCCCTAAAGCATGAGGGGTTATATCCCTTCCAAAGCTCCTGTTTATTTTTTAAAAACTATATTTACAGATGCTTTCTTGACTCGTGCCCTTAAAGATCAGAGGAAGTCAGGCCAACATCAAAGTTGGATTTGATCTGTAGCTCATTGTGGGAGCCTTCCATTGGCCTCAGTGAGCTCTAGATCATAGTGGAGAAAAAGTATGCATGAATATTTTCTGCAAATTTTGAATTGCATTTCCATTCTGCCACACTTGCCTTTTGGGCTTATTTTTCACGAACACTTTAACTGAAGCTTTAGTCAAGTGAATGTCCATAGAAAGTGAATTTCAGGCCACTCCCTGACATTGGTTTAACCCAGATATGAAATTTTGTTTCATGGTGAAAAGAAATTTATTTCAGGAAGGAGCTTATAAAAGGTCAGCTTGTCTAATCAGGAAATGGAAATGCAGATTTCATAGATTCAAAAGCCAGAAGGGATCATTATGATCATGTAGTCTGACCTCCTGCATAACACAGGCAGTAGAATTTCACCAGGTAATTCCAACATCAAACTCATAATGTCTAGTTGAACTACAGCATTTCTTTTAGAAAGACATCCAGGCTGAATTTAAAGACTTCAAGTGATGGACAATCTACCACATCAATAGGTAAGTTGTTCCAATGGTTAATTGTCCTCACTGTTAAACACTTTCATCTTATTTCTTATGCCCGGTCTACACCGGGGGAAGAGGGGGAATCAATCTAAGTTACGCAACTTCAGCTACGTAGCTGAAGTCAACATACTTAGATCTATTTACCGCGTTGTCTTCACTGTGGTAAGTTGACAGCTGATGCTCTCCCATCAACTCCACCTGTGCCTCTCTCTCCGGTGGAGTACCGGAGTTGACGGGAGAGTGCTTGGTGATCGATTTATTGTGTCTAGACTAGACGCGATAAATCGACCCCTGTTGAACTGATCTCTGCCCATGGATACAGCGGATAATGTAGACAAGCCCTTAGTCTGAATGTGTCTAGTTTCAGCTTCTAGCACTTGAGTGGAGTCACTTTGGATTTCCACTGGGGTTAATTGCTCTATTATCTCAATAACTAGATGCAATATTGAGTGCAGGGCTTTTAAGGCTGGCATGTGCTGATGTCCCATTCTTTGATTCCTACAGCATTTGCTTTTAGTGATATTCCACCACCTGAGCTGTCAGGCTAGCATAAAACTAATAACCAGCCTGCATTACATCTTGATGATGTGACAATGGTACTGATGATGCTTACGCTCAGAGACTGCAAGGTAACATTTCTTTGATTGCTTATGGGAACACTTTATAGCTGAAGTATAATTTCATTTATTAGAGGCAGACAGCTTATAAAAATGTGTGAAACACAACGGGTACCAAAAGAAAAGACTGGGAGACTAATGAGGCACAGGCCTCATACCTTTACAAGAAACAAAGGCTTCTACAGACACATGTCTGATGTAGTTTGCTTTTTATAGACGTAAATCAATCAGAACATTCAAACCATGTTATGCTGGAGTGCTGTAGCAAATACAGTTCATCTAAAATTATTGATGACTTTGCTTTTAACTAGAGAATAGAAGCAAAAAAAAAAAAAGAAGAAGAAGAAGAAGGAACCGTCAACTACACAGAAATATAGCTGGAGTGAAACAGGGGAAGACACCCAATTCAACGGAGAAAAAATATATACCAGCAAAATAATAATAATAGCATTGTTTATAAAGCACCTTCTTTTCCAAAAACCCAACCCCACCACGGGGGAGTTGGGGCAAGGTGCTGTAGGAGAAGCCCTAATCAGCTCCTGCCACTCTATCCCCCATCAGGGCTTGGCCACTAGCTAGGACCTGGCCTGGAAACTGGCCACACCTACCAGCCTCATTAACAGGGGCTAAAAGCTTGGGAGGAAGTGAGTCGGAGGGGAGCAGCGCGGGCACCGAGGACCCCGTTACACGTTGGGGCTTTTCCGGGAGTCGAAAGCCACCCCCAGGGAGTGACAACCTGAGAGAATGGAGGGCATGGTGCAGTGGCTGGCTAAGCAGCAAGAGGAGCTGCAGAAGACCCTGCAGGGCGTCCAACAGTCCCACCAGGTCGAGAGGCAGGCCTTACTCGTGTGGCAGGCTGAACAACAAAAAACCCTCCAGGACTTCATCCGGGAGCAGGCCAATATACAGCAGCAGCTCCTGCAATGGGTGGTGACTCTCCCGAGTGGTGATGGAAACCACGCGACAGAGCTGGGTCTCTATAAAATGGGCCCCGCCGATGACCCTGATGCCTTCCTATGTACTTTTGAATGGGTAGCCATGGGTGCGAGCTGGGATAAGGCGACGTTGGCCCTAAGACTGGCTCCTTATCTGGCCAGTGAGGTGCAGGTGGCCTATAGCAACAACCAGGCCAGAGATTATGAGATGGTGAAGGCAGCTGTCCTGGACCGGATGGGGCTGTTGGCTGAGAAGTACAAGCAAAAGTTTCGGGCGACCCGGTGGACAGGGGCTTTGCGGCTCCAAGCTTTTGCCCCAAAATTGACCGATTGGGCTACACGGTGGCTACGGTCTGACACCCAGACGGTGGGAGAAATAATGGACCATGTGATTCTCAAGAAATTTGTGCAGGGCCTCACGGAGAACATGTGGGTCTGGGTCCAGAGGCACCAGCCGACGACCATGGAGACCGCCATCAAAATGACGGAGGAGTATGCCGAGGCGGACTTTTCCCAGAGGGAGGCGTGGACAGGCTGCGACCAGGACTGGGGAAAGAAGCCCCAAGAACCTCTCCCAGGGAGAGACCCATATTAAAAAAGAGAGGAGGCTAAGGGGACCCCTAGTTGCCTGGGTCAACTGGTCTCCTGGCTTTGCAGGCAGCCGGGACACAAATCCTGGGACTGCCCGGTGATGGAGTGCAGGCTTGCCGAATTTTGTGGTTGGATGAGTGGGGGAGAGAAGAAACAGGTGCGAGGGCTGGCCACCATCCCCATATGGGTGGGGAGGAAGCCCCAGAGGGGTTTGGTTGATACGGCCTCAGCCCGCTCCCTCATTCAACGCGGGCTGGTGAAACCGCACTGGTTAAGCCCTGTGAAAAGAATGATGCTAGAATGCATCCACAGATATTGGAGGCCCTGTCCTGTGGCACAGGTGCCCCTGAAGGTTGCGGGCAGATTTGCCTGGTAATGGGTGGTGGTAGTAGATGGGCTGCCATACCCCATCGTGCGGGGGACAGATTGGGGCCCCGTCCCAAGGAGGAAAAACAGCTGTGGGAGGAGACCCTCGGGTGGGAGGAGGGGGGAGCCCCCATAAAATGGGGGGAACTCCTATGCCCCTCAGCCCTGGTGAGGGGGAGGACCTAGGTCCCCAGAAGCAGGTACTACACAACAAAGCCAGAGGGAAGTCAGGTAGGAAGGGGAGGGTGAGCGACCGAAGGGGTGCCCTGCTGTGGAAACCCCCGGAGAGGAGGTCCAAGGTTTAAAGTGGGAAGGCCCCGGGGAAGGCCTGTGGGGGATCTTCCAGGCAATGAGGGCCAGGCCCCCTTGGGCTTCGTACCTACACCAGAGGCCCAGGACAGATGGCGCAGGGGCCAGGCCCACCCGGCTCCCTGCCAGGCAAGAAGGGGGAGCAGCCGGGAGGGTAACCGCCCCGTTGTGATTGGTGTGTGAACCTCTGGGTGGGAGTATAGCCATGAGATGGTCTGCCCCTCACATACTGTAGCTTCGGTGGGTGGGGAACCAACAAACCCCGTGAGGAGGATCCAGAAGACCTCCCAGCGGAGGGCAGTGAGTTGCCCCCAAATCACCTCCTGGGTAGGGGGAGAAGGGGCCGAACCAAGCCCCCCCAGAGGTTACTTACAGGGGGAGGTGTGTGGCAGGACACTTCAAGGAAAGCCCTAACCAGCTCCTGCCACTCCAACCCCATGGATGTTGCACCAGCTTGAAGTGGTCCTGACTCATTGGGGAACGAGGCCAGGAAGCTGAAGCCAGTGGGGACACCAAGGTGTTACAGGGGTGCACAGACATATTTAACACACAATTATACGCCAATGCTTTCAATGCACAACAAAAGCCAAACAACCACAGTGTTAAAAGAGAACAGAGAGACATAAGAAGCAATAGAGTTGCAACAAGGGAAACAGAAGGGTCTAATGCACAGACGACCGAATCCTGGTTGAGTTCAAGTCAATGGTAAAACTTCCAGTTTGGACCAGGATGCAGAGCTACAAACTCCTGAGTTGTAATTAGAACTGGATACAAAATGGGGGGTTTGGTTTGGTGGCCAAAACAAAAAAATCCAGATAAAAATAGGTGACTTTCACACCGAGGCTGAATGGCTTTCCTAGATGAAAGGAAAACCAAATGTTGAGAGGGTTCATTTTGACATTTTCCAGAACAAACCATTTTGACATTTCCAAAATTTTTGTTTTCAGTTTTTTTTGGCCTGAAACTCTTTGCCAAATTTGACTTGAATTTGTAAGTAGTTTCAGGACCCTCTCTGATGGGGGCCCTGTTTGTTGATTGGGGCCACCCCCGTTGGCCTAATGTAGGGTTGGTACACCCCATCACACAGTCATCTAGACTCCCCATGGGATCAAATAATTGCAACAAGGTGGCCTCAGGATCCCTGGTGGGGCCAATCAGACAGTCAACCTGTGGCCCCCAGGCGGGGGTAGAACAAGCAGTCTGTAGCCTCTGAGCCTCCTGCCTGGGGCAAGCAAACAGTTGTCCTACCTAGTGGGAAGTAGGGTGAGGTCGGGGAACCCAGGCTCACCTCACTCGCTCCACTGGTTTCTGACCCAGGACCCTGCGAGATTCCCCATTAAGGGTTTAAGCACCAACTTCTACTATATTCCTTCAGTCACTTCCTACCACAAGTTGCATCTCAGGCATCTCCCCAGCTGGCAGCAGCTCAGCGGCCCGGTCAACCTCTGGGTCACTTAGTCATCCACAACTTAGTCGAGGACCATGGTTCCCAGCACATGGGGGTCTCGGGCATCGCTGCCCCACTCCCCCCCAGCTATGCTACTGTCAGGAGCTTGCAACACACTTCCTTCCTCTTCCTCAGCCAGCCCAGACTGAGCTGGGCTTCCTCCTTTTATTTGTCCCTTCCAGCTGGAGCATGAGCAACAAGGGTGAGGGGGTGTGGCTTCTTGGGCCCACGGTGAATGGTCCATCCCTGTTGGGTTGGTACATCCATTGCATCCCCCAAAATGCTTTTTTGGGGGGCAAATTTATTATTTATTGAAAAAAAAATTCACCCAGTTCTAGTTGTAAGCCCTGTGCAGGAAGACCCCAGTGGTCTTGGATGCTCTGCCTCAGTCTCCCATGAAATGTGGGTCAATCTACTACTCAGGATGGGCAGGATAGCTCAGTGGTTTGAGCATTGGCTTGCTTAAACCCAGGGTTGTGAGTTCAATCCTTGAGGGGGCCACTTAGGGATCTGGGGCAAAAATCAGTACTTGGTCCTGCTAGTGAAGGCAGGGGGCTAGACTCAATGACCTTTCAAGGTCCCTTCCAGTTCTAGGAGATTGGTATATCTCCTATTATTATGAATTAAGACCATATTCTATATTCCTTTGCCCAAACAGAAAGTGATCAAAGAGAAAGTGGTGGAACATAGCATATAGGGACAATATTTTATACAGTGGTAGTGCCTAGAGAAATCTTCTAGTTTGGAGCTTGATGAATAGATTGATAAATCAATCTCCATGGAAGTCAATGGGATTTTCCAGGACAGAATCATGGCCTTAATGTCTGTACGGTGTTTTGAGGCTGTAACGTTCTACAGGAGACTCACTCATTGGGTGGCGCATTTATTCAGTGTAAACTCTGGCTTTGAATTGGGGTTACGGCCCTGGAGGTGGGGGGAATAATGAGCTCCTTGCCTTCGACTGACAGCTGAGCAGTGATTTCCCTACACCCCCCCCAGGGGGGGTGTACACCCCCCCTGAATTTTCCCAACACCCCCCCAAGTTTTGTGAGCTAGTTACATACCAATTTAGTGACTGTTTGGAAATCTGAATTTAAACTGAAACATTAATACACACTTTAAAAGCTTATACAGTGTATGGTAAAATATGTCAAGTATCAGAGGGGTAGCCGTGTTAATCTGGATCTGTAAAAGCAGCAAAGAATCCTGTGGCACCTTATAGACTAACAGACGTTTTGCAGCATGAGCTTTCGTGGGTGAATACCCACTTCTTCGGATGAAAGCAGTGGAAATTTCCAGGGGCAGGTATATATATGCAAGCAAGAAGCAAGCTAGAGATAACGAGGTTAGTTCAATCAGGGAGGATGAGGCCCTGTTCTACCAGTAGAGGTGTGAAAACCAAGGGAGGAGAAACTGGTTCTGTAGTTGGCAAGCCATTCACAGCCTCATCCTCCCTGATTGAACTAACCTTGTTATCTCTAGCTTGCTTCTTGCTTGCATATATATACCTGCCCCTGGAAATTTCCACTACTTGCATCCGAAGAAGTGGGTATTCACCCACGAAAGCTCATGCTGCAAAACATCTGTTAGTCTATAAGGTGCCACAGGATTCTTTGCTGATAAAATATGTGTATCTGTAAAAGTATAATATATTTGAAAAGTATGAACATAGACTAGCTTCCTTGCTTCCTTATACAGCTGTTTTTTATGATGTCAGTGCATTCATTTAGTTGATGTTGGCCAACCTAATAATTTCAAATGATGATTTGTAAGCAAAGTCTAAATGAGTTCTCCCTGACAGCTAGTGATGAGCTGGGGGCTAAGGCTTCAGGGCCAGATTATATTTACATTCACACCTAATCTACCTAGGTATCCAGCAAACAGAGCTGTGTTGTCCAAGTGATAGATTTTGGCTGGGGTTGGGTTACAAACCACTTGAATGTCGGGGAAGGGGGGATGAAATGTTGTTCTTATTGTATGAGTAAAGGGCAGTAGAACTGTACTTAGTCTGTGATGATTTTAAGGCATCAAGAGAGAGGGTGGGGACCTGTCCCTCTCCACTGTTTAAAGACAGAGCTGATTAGGCTCTATAGATAGTCTTTTGTTCTGTTAAGTGACCACTGCAGCTGAAATCACTGACAATCAGCTTAGTCCTGTTGTGGGGACAGTGTTTTTGTGTAAGAGACAGCCCAGACTGCACTAGCAGCAAGGTTCCCGCACTGAGAGCTCAGCTGAAATCACTGAGAGCTGGTGGAACCTCAAGAGACCAACTCGCAGAGGTCACAGTGGCAGGTGACAGCAGAAGGTGACTGTGCAGGGCCATTGGCAACAGAGTGGTAAAGTGAACCATGGCACAACGAACAGCCGTGGCCAGAGCGAACTGTGCCTTTTTGTCCCCCACCTGGAAGGTGAACTCACATGAAAGCACCTCTGAACTCTGAGTCTCCACTGACCAAGGACAACACCGGTGAGTGGAGTGCGGTGGAGGGAAAAGTGAGGGGCATGTTAAATAAACATTTGTTTGTTGGACTATATTTTAGTCACTTTGCTCCAGAATGCTGGATTTGTGACTGGGAATGGAAACTTATATAAATATGTTTCCCAGTAGGCCAAGATTTTTAAAATGCAGTATTTGCCAAGGTTGTTATCTCACATTGTTGCTATCTTGAGAGGTCATTATGTTGGGGAGTTTCTGTACTAAACATTTTTATTATAATTAATTTTTACATAAGAATGGTCATACTGGGTCAGACCCATGGTCCATATAGCCCAGTACCCTGTCTTACAACAGTGGTCAAGGCCAGGTGCTTCAGAGGGAATTAATAGAACAGGGAATCATCAAGTGATCCATCCCCTGTTGCCCATTCCCAGCTTCTGGAAAACAGGCTAGGGACACTCAGAGCATGGCGTTGCATCCCTCTCATCCTGGCTAATAGCCACAGATGGACCTGTTCTCCAGGAATTTATCTAGTTCTTTTTAAAATCCTGTTATAGTTTTGGTCTTCACAGCATCCCCTGGCAAAGAGTTCCCTGGGTTGACTTTATATTGTGTGAAGAAATACTTCCTTTTGTTTTTTTAAAATCTACTGCCTATTAATTTCATTGGGTGACTGCTAGTTCTTGTGTTATGTGAAGGATTAAATAAAATTTCCTTATTCACTTTCTTCACACCAGTCAAGATTTTGTCGACCTCTATCATATCCCCATTAGTCATCTCTTTTCTAAGCTGAAAATTCCCAGTCACTTTAATCTCTCCTCCTGTTTCATACCCCTCATCATTTTAGTTGCCCATCTCTGTACCTTTTCCAATTCCAATATATATATTTTAGAATGTGTGACCAGATCTACACACACTATTCAAGGTGTGCACGTACCATGGATTTATATAGAGGCAATATGATATTTTCTGTCTTATTATCTATCCCTTTCTTAATGATTCCCAACATTGTTTGCTTTTGTGACTGTTGCTGCACATGGAGTGGATGTTTTCAGAGATCTATCCACAATGACTCCAAGATCTCTTCCTTGAGTGTTAACAGCTAATTCAGATGCCATCATTTTGTATGTATAGTTGAGATTGCTTTCCAATGTGCATTACTTTGCATTTATCAGCATTGACTTTAATTTGCCATTTTGTTGCCCAGTCACCCAGTTTTGTGAGATCCCTTTGTAGATCTTCGCAGTCTGCCTGGGACTTAACTATCTTGAATAATTTTGTATCATCTGCAAATTTTGCCACCTCACTGTTTACCCATTTTTCCAGATGAATATGTTGAATAGGACTGGTCCCAGTACTGACCCCTCAAGGATACCACTATTTATCTCTCTCCATTCGGAAAACTGATAATTTATTCCTACCCTTTGTTTCCCATCTTTTAACCAGTTACTGATCCATGAGAGGATCTTCCCTCTTACCCCATGATGGCTTACTTTTCAAAAGTCAATTTAAATTAAATACATTTTTTTTTTATTTTTTTTTTTTTTTAGAAATCTAGATCTGTTATGTGTTTTGGTGTAACTTGCATTTTCCTTATGTTAAATTTGGATTATCCTAACAAAACATTTACTTTATTCACTTTCTTCACATCAGTCAAGATTTTATAGACCTTTAGCATATCCCCCTTAGTCGTCTCTTTTCTAAGCTGAAAATTCCCAGTCATTTTAATTTCTTCTCCTGTTTCATACCCCTAATCATTTTAGTTGCCCATCTCTGTACTTTTTGCATTTCCAGTATGTCTTTTTTGGGATAGGGTAACCAGATCTGCACACAGTATTCAAGGTGTACATGTGCCATGGATTTATATAGAGGCAATATGATATTTTCTGTCTTATTATCTATCCCTTTCTTAAAAAAGCAAAGGTTTCAGAGGAGCAGCCGTGTTAGTCTGTATTGCAAAAAGAACATAAGCTTTTGTGGGCTACATCCGTTGAAGTGGACTGTAGCCCACGAAAGCTTATGCTCAAATAAATTTGTTAGTCTCTAAGGTGCCACAAGTGCTCCTGTTCTTTTTAAAGAAGCAAACAGAATGCTGGGAATCACTGACTGCCGCTGCACACTGAGTGGATGTTTTCAGAGAACTATCCACAATGACTGCAAGATCTTTCTTGAGTGTTAACAGCTAATTCAGACTCCTTCATTTTGTATGTATAGTTGAGATTGTTTTCCAATGTACATTACTTTGCATTTATCAACATTAAATTTCATCTGCCATTTTTGTTGCCCAGTCACCCAGTTTTATGAGACCCCTTTGTAATTCTTCGCAGTCTGCCTGGGACTTACCTATCTTGAATAGTTTTGTATCATCTGCAAATTTTGCCACCTCACTGTTTACCCATTTTTCCAGATCATTTATGAATATGTTGAACAGCACTGGTCCCAGTACCGACCCCTCAAGGATACCACTATTTATCTCTCTCCATTCTGAAAACTGATAATTTATTCCTACCCTTTGTTTCCCATCTTTTAACCAGTTACTGATCCATGAGAGGACTTTCCTCTTACCCTATGATGGCTTACTTTTCAAAAGTCAATTTAAATTAAATACTTTTTTTTAAAATGTATATTTTTTTTAGAAATCTAGACCTGTTATGTGTTTTGGTGTAACTTGCATTATTCTTATGTTAAATTTGCATAATCCTAACAAAACATTTACTTTATTCATATCTCTTTTACATATCTCATTGGTCCTGACACCCCCCCTGTAAATTCAAACACCCCCCCTAATTTCAATTCCTGGGGAAACCACTGCAGCTGAGGATTCTGTCATCTGACTTCTTCTGGGACGCCTTGCTGGCATTTTACACTACGCCACAGAAGCGGTTCTGCCAGATGTGCCTGTCAACAGCAATTAGAGAACACCCCACAAGGCTTCAGTCAGAAATGCCGGCTTAATGTGAGATTGGCCCAGGGCCTTTCTTCACATGGCATTATTAAATGTTACCTGCTATTCAGATCTTTCTCTCATGATCACAGGCTCCCGACCCATAGGTGCACTGTACCTGTTGCACAGAGCCTGATTTTACAGTGCTCATCCCTGTTGCCTTGCAGCTTCGAAGTGCCATCCTAATTAATCTATTGTGCTTCCCTTGCCATTTCTTGTTAAGAAAACAATCAAAGCATGTCTCACGGTGTGTCAGAACAATAGGGAAGCAAGCATTATTTTAATTTCCCCCTTCCTCCATGAATCAGTTGTCACCTGTCACCTAGTCCCCCTATTCCAGCCCAGATATTCTCACCTGTTCACTTTCTTCCACGTAGCTACTGATCACGGAACCCCTTCAAACTCAGATCCTTTTGAGTCGAGATTGTGATTAAGCTTTTCACCAGGAGGCAAATACAAAAGGGTTTGAGTCTTCTCTCATGTCATAGTTTCCTGGGGCTTTATTCACTGTTATGTGAAGGCCATTTTACACTGCTCTAGCTGTGCAGAGGGGCCTTGAAAGAAGAGTAAATGATATGTATTCTCACTTGAAGGTGCCTTTACGCTGCAAGAGTGGTGTAAATTGTCGTTAGTGTAAACGATAATCAGGCCCCTAGATTTTAAGGTCAGAAGAGACTATTTTGACCTTCTGCAAAACAAAGGCCATAGAACCTCACTCAACAATTCCAAAATAGAGCATGTCATTTAGAGAGACATCCAATCTTGGTTTAAAGATGAAGAATCCACCATGACCTTTACAAAGCTGTTCCAGTGCTGGATTGCCACCTACTCCGGTGTAACTCATCTGACTTCAGTGAGAATGAAGGATTCTGGGTAGATTTTAGTATAATCTCAATCCACCTCTTACGGATACATTTCCACCATCCAGAATCAGAATAGCCAACCAAGGCAACCATTGTCACCAGGAACTGTTTGGCCCAGTCTACACTAACGCTGTAAGTCGATCTAAGTTATGCTAATTAATTTACATAAGACCACAGTGGTTGGGGGCGAGCTAAGTCAGTCTAAGTTATGAAACTTCAGCTACGAAAATAGCATAGCTGAAGTCAATGTACTTAGAGCTACTTACCACAGTGTCTTCACTATAGTAGGTCGACTGCTGATGCTCCCCTGTAGACTCTGCATACGCTTCTCACTCTGGTGGAATACTGGAGTCGACAAGAGAGCACTCGGTGGTCGATTTATCGCATCTTCACTAGATGCGATAAATTGACCCCCGCTGGATCAATCGTTCCAGAGGTAAGTGTAGACATGCCGTAAGTAACATAAGTTAACGTACCTTAGATTGACTTACAGCAGTGTCCACATTACGCTAGGTCAATGGGAGACCCGCTCCCGGCGACATAGATTCCGCCTTTCGTTGAGGTGGATTACAGAGGTTGACGGGACAGCACTCGCTCATCAACTTAGCGTGTCTTCACCAGACCCACTAAATAGGCACCGCTGCATCGATCGCAGCGGCACCAATTTAGCAGTTTAGTGTAGACAAGGCCTTTGCCACTGGTCTCATTTTGTATTAAGCCCCTTAATTCTTTCAGCCTAAGGTATGTAATCTCACTGATGAGGAGCTGTGCTCGGATTTAATGCTTTGTTAACCAGGCACAGTAAAGTCATCACAGCTGAATAAATGCAACATTAGGAAAACTTTATGTTCCTCCCTTTCCCCCCATGCATAATGAAGAGAGGGCAAAGAGAATGAAGAATATCACTTCCATTATACTTCTAGTCAGCGCCTTCATTTGAGCAACTGTCAGCCATGGAATCTTATCTAAGGTTCCCCCAGATAACATCTCCTGTTACAGGGACTATTTTTGCCTGCAGTGCATTTAATTTGACAATGAAAATACAGAGCTCCATTATCTTTAAACAACAGCAGCCCAGCTAATAGAGGGGAAATGAATAAGTCTGAACAACTAAATCAGCAAAGCAGAAAGGAGGCGTCCATCTTTCTTACCGACAAAGTGGCATGTAGGCACTTTTCTGCTGCTTTGCATTCAGCTGCGTCATCTGCTTAAATATTGAATTTTGCAGTGTAGCCTCCTCTAGCAGTTTCTTTGTTGGGCCTGAATCTTTAAGGTTCCCAGAGCTGCTGAGCACCCTCGAAAGGAGTTGAGGGTGCTCTGTACTGGGCCCTTTGGAGGGGCACATAAATCTGTGCCAAATCTGGATTTGCCGTTACAGTATGCAGCTCCCCAAGTGTAGAATCTGGGAGGTGCTTAACAGTTCACAGTCGGCATTGTGAACAAGGAGAGAATGTGGTCACTAAAGGCAGTGAAAGGACCCAGGTGAGGGTAATAGCAGAGAGACAGGTCGCTGAAGGAGATTTGGTTGAGCCGAGAGGTCTAGTTTGCTCTCACTGAAGTGCTCATCCCTGTAGTAGCATGTATGGTTTCTTAAGGACAAATGGGAACCCCAAGAAGTTGTCGCGACTTTCAGGAATGACAGAGGGCCAAGAACTTAGGGGTATCTGGAGCAATTCGTGAAATAAAGAACTCTGGAGGTAGGGCAAGCTCTGAAAGGCACGGCATATGCTCAGATATGGGGCTCTACAAAGTAATGAGCTCTCTGGGGCTGCCCGTGTAAAGTAAAAGTCTTCTAGACTGACTAACAGACTGATCACACGGAACTACTGGTCATTCCGTTGAGGCCTTTTCTCAAAACATTACGAGGGTGAATGAAATAATCCAATGGTTCTCTCCAGCATATCTGATGCTCTGATTTATTTCAACTCCATTTCGACGGTTCAATCCTGCCCCCACTGAAGGTGACAGAAGCTGTGCCATTGACTTTACTAGAAGCGAGACTGGGCCCTTCCCAATGGGTATATAGCACTTTTCACACTTGAGCTATTCCTTGGGTTAGATGCTGTGAGTGCAGTGACTCTGTAGGCAATGGGGAAAACTGCTAGGTACCATTTCATCACAAAATAATTTACAAACAAAACCAGAGGCCATCATGTAACTGTATTCAACTGGCTGGCGAGCTGATACAGATACAAAAACATGGTAAGTTTCCTTGCGTTCTTGCTCGACATCCCATGTAACATTTTGCAACAGGGCAAACAGAACTCTGTAAAGGTATCCTTGCCAAGCCTCTGGAGTGTGTGATTAATGGTCTACCTTACAACTTATGGGATGGCAACAGTCTTCTTAAGTCTTGTCGCTCTCTAGAAAAATAACCTAACAAAGGAGTTTATTGCTGACCTGTACTTCGTGCATCTTGCCTTTTACTAAAATCTTTTACATCACAAACATCAGACCCCCTGGGGAATTCAGGTAAACATTAAAGTGTTGATTTTTTTCCGTTTCTGAGGCCCACTTGGTCTGGGAAAGGGTGTGGTCAGCGACCCAGTTATCGCTCCCCAGTTCTGTGCTGGCTTGGGCCCCTGTGGGTGTTAAAGCAGCTTACTTAGCATCTACGAAACCACCACTTTATCTTCCTTCCAGTCGTTCCTGAAAACTCTCCTGTGCTCCAGTGCATACAGAAAATTGCCACCTCCTTACAGCTTGGCAGGTGGCTAGATGTAACTGCTGCTATCAGTTGGCTAGGATCTGTACACATAAGGAGGGGTGAACTGATGGGCCAGTGGGGAAGGTCTAATTGTGCTCCAAACAATTGCCCAGTTCCCGGCCTTTTGATCAACGTTTTGCCTTATAATCTCTGAAGTAAATATCCAGAACCAACCACCACCACCTGGGATAGTTTCACTGCCCTCAGGTTCCTGACATAGCCATTGGGTTTCGCAGTCCTCTTTACAGTGATTCACAGCCATCCCCAGCAGACATTCCCGCCCCCACCCCCCGCTGGCTCCTGTTCCCAGCAGATGTCTCGCTCATGGGCCTTTTGCCTGACATGAAAAAAGATCCAGCAACTTCCCTGGCCCTGGGCCTAAAGAAGCCCCTAACTAGGACATATAACTAGGAGCAAGTATGTGACCTGCAGCTACAGCTCCTACTTTTATAGGCCCAAGGGCCATAACTGATGCAGTGGGACAGGGAATCATAGGACCTCAGGGTTGGGAGGGACCTCAGGAGGTCATCTAGTCCAACCCCCTGCTCAAAGCAGGACCAATTCCCAACTAAATCATCCCAGCCAGGCCTGACCTTAAAAACCTCTAAGGAAGGAGATTCCACCACCTCCTCAGGTAACCCATTCCAGTGCTTCACTACCCTCCTAGTGAAAAAGTTTTTCCTCGTATCCAACCTAAACGTCCCCCACTGCAACTTGAGACTGTTACTCCTTGTTCTATCATCTGCTACCACTGACGGTATGTCTACATTACCAGATTAGTTCGATTTAAGTTAATTCGAATTTTTGAAATCGACCCTACAAAGTCGAATTTGTGTGTCCACACTAAGGACACTAATTCGACTTTGTGAGTCCACACTAACGGGGCAAGCGTCGACATTGGAAGCGGTGCACTGTGGGAAGCTATCCCACAGTTCCCGCAGTCCCCGCTGCCCATTTGAATTCTGGGCTTTCCCCACAATGCATGCTGGGGGGAAAAATGTGTCGAGGGTGGTCTTGGGTAACTGTCATCATTCAACGTGCTTTCGGACGTCTCAAGGGGAGGAGCTTACTGACTCGCTCGGATCTCAGCGAAACCAATATCCCCATTGTTATTGCTGCTTGCTGTGTGCTCCACAATCTCTGTGAGAGCAAGGGGGCGACCTTTATGGCAGGATGGGAGGTTGAGGCAAATCACCTGGCTGCTGATTACGCTCAGCCAGACACCCGTGCGATTAGAAGAGCCCAGCGGGAAGCGCTGTGCATCCGGGAGGCTTTGAAAGCTAGGTTCCTCAGCGAGCAGCGTGACCTGTGACTGTTCAGTTTCTTTACAGAGAAGCTGAACCTGCCTCTGTTTCAGTTATTGTTGACTGTCCTCTGCAGTTACATACCCCGTTCACCACATTTCCCCCTTTCCAATACACGTTTAAAAATAAAGTAAATGGAACATTGTTAATGAACAACGTTTTCCTTATTAATGACTTCGCGTTAAAGGCTTGAAACAGGGACGCAGACTGTGCTGGGTAGGGTGTGCAGTGATGGAAAGACCGTGTCATAGGTCTCACCCCCACTTGGAGCTGTTGGGCTCCAATGTGGGGACCTGACTTGGTTTCCCTCTAAACTAAAATCCTAGTTTAGATCTAGTAAGCTGCCACCACTCAATCAGATATGTGGATTGAGACACAGTCCTTCCCCAAAATCCTAGGGGATTCCAAGAGCCCCAAATCCATGGAGTTCTTACACCCAGGAGAAATAAACCATTCCCCCTGCTTCCTCCCCCCTCCCTTTTCCTAGGAGAGATACCGGGATCTAACTACAGAGGGATACCTCCCCCTTCTCTTTCCCTGAGAATCCACCCAAGGAAAGACCAAACAAGTCCTTAATAGAAAAGAAAAGAATTTATTAAAGAATAAAAAGAAAGTAACTTGTCTCTGTAATCCAAGATAGAACAATACAGGGTCTAAACTTATCAATCTCTGGAGAGAATTTCCCCTCCCCCCTTTCTCAGTAAAAGCAATATCAGCAAACAGGAATAAAGAATTTCCTTTAGCAAACACACAGTTGCAAATGTAGAAATCAACTCATAAGACTAATTCACCTTTCTAATTAATACTCACTATTAAATAGTAGAAACTACTCCAGGAGAACTTGGAGACATGACTGTCCTCTCTTAGATCCAAAAAGAGAACTCTCACAAAGAACACAGACAAAGGCTTCCCTCCACAGAGATTTGAAAAAATCTTATCTCTGATTGGTCCTCTGGTCAGGTGGTCATCAGGTACTGCATGTTAACCCTTTACAGGTAAAAGAGACCTTAACCCTGATCTGTTTATTTATGACAGACCGCTTCTACACTCGAGGAATGACAGGCTCCTGCTCCTAGAGCGGTCTGCAGTGCCGGACTGGTTGTTTCAATGGAGTCTGCCATCCCTCCTTTTTGGGACTCTGTGTGCGGGGGCTATGTGACCTTGTGGCGGGGGAGGACGGTTACAGATTCCCCTGCTGCGTGGCTCTGTGGTCCAGGACAAGGACTGCTGCATATGATCTGTAACCGCCCTCCCCCGCCACAAAGTCATGTAACCCCCCCCCCCAGAACATGAAAAGCACCTCCCAGACCGACAAGGGTGCCTAACTGACTGCACTGTGTGTGAGACCTGCTGTTGATCCTGCCCCCGTGTCTGTGCCCTGGTAATGGTGACTGTCCTATGCAATTACCAACCCCCTTCCCCCCACTTCACACAAAGTCTTCTTTAAAAAAACATGACGGAAACAGTAATTAACAGCAAACTCTTTTTAATTATCAACTACACAGTTAGGGGATGAAACTGGGATTGGGGCTTGGGTGAGCCAGGAAGGGAAGGACTTCTCAACATTTAGGGAATGAGAGCTTTCAGGTATTTGTGCACTCTGCAGGGGTGCAGTGACAGTTTTCACGGCCCCTGACGCACCTCCTTCTTGTTATTTTGGGTGAGGGGGGGACAGGACTTTGTGGCGGGGGAGGGCGGTTGCAGATACAGTGCAGGGGGGCTCTCTGCTCCTGCCTGTGGTCCTGCAGAACATCCACAAGGCGCCAGAGCGTGTCCGTTTGCTCCCTCATTAGTCCAAGCAGCGTTTGAGTCGCCTGCTTGTCTTCCTCACGCCACCTGTCTTCCCGTTCGCTGTGTGAGCGCTGGTACTGAGAGAGGTTCTCCCTCCCGGGGCATTTCCTGTGTGGCTGGTCAGAGCATCCAAGCTCGGACTGCTGTCCAGAGCGTCAACAGAGTGGTGCACTGTGGGATAGCTCCCAGAGCTACTAAGGTCGATTTCCGTCCACACATAGCCTAATTCGACATAGCAATGTCGAATTTAGCGCTACTCCCCTCGTCGGGGAGGAGTACAGAATTCGAGCTAAAGAGCCCTCTATGTCGAATTAAATGGCTTCCTGGTGTGGACGGGTGCACGGTTAATTCGAATTAACGCTGCTAAATTCGAATTAAAGTCCTAGTGTAGACCAGGCCTGAGAACAGTCTAAATCCATCCTCTTTGGAACCCCCATTCAGGTAGTTGAAGGCTGCTATCAAATCCTGCCTCACTCTTCTCTTCTGCAGACTAAATAACCCCAGTTCTCTCAGCCTCTCCTCATAAGTCATGTGCTCCAGCCCCCTAACATGCTTAACCTCTGCTAAAACCTGTACATTGTTGTTTCCCCTCCTCTTCCTGCCCGTCCTGTCTCCACTGCTCATTTGTTCCACCTGTCGAATTTTGTCTTTCAGAGGGTAGGTCTACACTACAGGGTTAAGATGACCTAAGTTACGCAACTCCAGCTACGTGAGTAACATAGCTGGAGTCGACGTGGCTTAGGTCAACTTATTGTGGTGTCTATGCTGCGCTGGGTCGACAGGAGAAACTCTCTTCACTAGACCTGCTAAATCGACCCCCGGTGGATTGATCACTGATCCATGGTAAGTATAGACAAGCCCAAAGTGTCTGCACAGTGCCAACCACAATGGTTCTTGACTAAAACTCACCAAATAAGTGATTTTTTGAGATCGGTGACAGTTGCAAAAAATCAAGAAAAAAATCAGTTCAGGTCAAAGTGAATCTGAAGATTTGGGAATTTTGGGTGAATTTAAAAAAGACCATTGTGGGTCTCTTTCAGAGCAGGGATTTGAGCTGGGATGTCTGATACCCCCCAGGCAAGTGTTCTAGCCACTGGGCAGACGGTTACAGGGTCTAAAGCTAGGGAATGGAAGGGCACCACTACCATCTCCTCCTCCACTTCCAGTCATTTTGTGACTGGCCGAAACTATTTGTAGCAAATTCTCCAATAGTTCCGGGTCAACCAAAATTACATTTTTAATCAAATAAACTATCCGTTCAAAAAAATGTGCCCAGCTCTACACCCCAGAAAATTTTGATTTTTTTTTTTGCAGAAACAACATTTTCCATCAGAAAATTATTCAGATAGAAAATTCCCAACCAGCTCTAATTGTGACCTCTTTGGGGCCTTTTGGCACTGCTGCCCTTTAAATTATTACATATAGGACACTGCACAAGCACCTGCCTAGTCACTGTTCCTGGTAGAACCTACACTGTTGAGAGATTGGAGGGTTTTTGTGTGTGTGTATTATCTGTTTTTTCTCAAGGCACCCTTAACAACTCTGACCCCATCTACAATGAAGATGAGGATACAGGAAAGAAATCCTATTGCATTTGCACCTCCTGACACTCTATTGAAATGAGCTTTGTATTTTCAACTTCTGTTTAAATGCTTTAACTAAAATACAGGATGAGTGATTCCCTTAAGTATCTATCTGTAATGTGTGGAAACGATTGTGTAGTTATGGGAGACTTCAACTGGGAGATATATACTGAACATCTCCTGCAGCCAGTAGTAAAACATCATTCGAGTCTCTAAAAATCATAGCTGATAATTTTCTAATACAAAAGTCATTGACCGGAACATGGGGTAATTCTATTTTGGATCTCATTAAGACAGATAAAGATGAATTAATCAGAGGACTGAAAGTTGGTGATTGCCTAGGAATCACTGAACATGACCTGATTACATTCAATAGGGGCAGAGATGACAGTCCCAAACACTCATACATATACTTGGTGCTCAGAAGGGCTAATTTCCCAAAGCTGAGGAAAATTAAGAGAGAAATTGACTGGGAAGAGAAATGTTGAGAGAAAAATGCCAATAAAAATTGAAAGGTCTTTAAGAAGAGTATGTTAAATGGCCGAAAAAATAGGTCCACAGTCAAGAATGAGGGCAACTTTGACTGAAAGTCCATCCAAGTTCAGTGGCAAAGAGAAGGCAGCAATCAGGAATAAAAAACATGCATACCCCATCTCACCTTCATAAATCTCTTCCGTATCATTATTCCCATTTTACAGATGGGAAAAGGGAGGCACAGAGAAGGGATATGACATTCCCCAGGTCAGCAAGCAGGCCAGTGGCAGAGCCAAGAAATGGATCTTGGGTCTCCTGAGGCCTAGGATAGTTTTCTGTCTTCTAGGCCATACAGCCTCCCTTGTTTACTTGGAATAAAAGAAATATAGCAATGGTACAGGCCCATTATTAGATGGAGATGGTAAAACTAGAGCTACTCTGCACTACAATAATACAAATAATATTTGTTATGATTAAATTGTTAATAAGGATGCAAAAAAGCCAGAAGTGTTCAATAAATATTTCTGTTCTGTATTTGGAAAGAAGCTCTTATTATGAGAGAGGCAAGGTAGGCGAGGCAATATCTTCAGCTTCTGTTAGGACAAGCTTAGGAGCTCCACAGACCTTTTCTTCAGGTCTGGAGAAGATGATCAGAGTGTCCCTTTACCTTCTCCAGACCTGAAAAAGAGCTCCGTGAAGCTCGAAAACTTGTCCTTTCCACCAACAGAAGTTGGTGGACTAAATAAAAGATATTTCCTCACCCACCTTCTCTCTCTCTCTCTCCATCTCTCTCTCTGATCCTGGGAATAACACAGCTACAAAAATACATTCTCTTATTATATGAGGATAATGAAGTACTTTCCAGTCCCTTTGCTCCTACATTCTTGTCCTCCCCATCAGACCCGCGCAGTTGGGGTCCACTCTTTCATTTGGGCTTCTCCATCTATTATTATTTGTAAGAGACGGTCCCTGCCCTGAAATGCTTATAATCTACACATAAGCATCTATCTAGATCCCTTCCTGTCGATTCAAAGCCACTTTCTTTCTAGGAATCTTACAAACCTATCTCAGCTCTGTGGATTACGACTGACTCTTTTCTCTCCACAGCATTTTGCGGGACATTCTGCATGATGTGCACTATGTTAAAAATGTCTCACACTGCATTGTCTTTGGCCTGGTCTACACTAGGACTTTAAATCGAATTTAGCAGCGTTAATTCGAACTAACCGCTCAACCGTCCACACCAGGAAGCCATTTAATTCGAACTAGAGGGCTCTTTAGTTCGAATACGGTACTCCACCCTGACAGGTGGAGTAACGCTAAATTCGACATGGCTAGCTCGAATTAGGCTAGGTGTGGATGCAAATCGAACTTAGTAGCTCCGGGAGCTATCCCACACTGCACCACTCTGTTGACGCTCTGGACAGCAGTCGGAGCTTGGATTCTCTGACCAGCCACACAGGAAATGCCCCGGGAAAATTTGAATTCCTTTTCCTGTCTGGGCACTTTGAATCTGACGTCCTGGCTGGACATCGGGGCGAGCTCCGCAGCACCTGCAACAATGCAGAGCTCTCCAGCAGAGGAGTCCGGCCAATCCAAGAATAGAAAGAGGTCCCCAGCATGGACAGACCGGGAAGTCCTGGATCTGATCGGTGTGTGGGGCGAGGAGTCTGTGCTGTCGGAGCTGCGCTCCAACAAGCGGAATGCAAAGACCTTCGAGAAGGTCTCCAAAGCAATGATAGAGAAAGGATACAGCCGGGATGCAATGCAGTGCCGCGTGAAAATCAAGGACCTGAGACAAGGCTACCAAAAAGTCAGAGCGGCAAACGGACGCTCCGGAGCCCAGCCCCAGACATGCCGCTTCTACGAGGCACTGCATGCCATTCTAGGTGGGTCTGCCACCACTGCCCCACCAGTGACCGTGGACTCAGTGGATGGCATAGTGAACCTGGACAGTTCCTCCTCGATGTTCGCCAATGTGGAAGATGAGGAAGGGTCTGTGGAGGACGGCGCAGGAGACAGCCAACACAATACCGCTTTCCCTGACAGCCAGGATCTCTTCATCACCCTCACAGAGATCCCCTACCAACCCTCCCCGGCCGTTAACCCGGACTCTGAATCAGGGGAAGGATCAGGCGGTAAGTGCTATAAACATGTAAACATTTATTTTTTATAAAACAGGTATAAAAAAATAGAAATACTATATATAAAATTTTCAATGAAAAACTATATGAAAAGTAGGTCCACACATATAGGGATTGAACAATAATCCTCCAGGGACAATTCAAGAAAGGTCTCATTTAGGTCCTCGAAAAGCCTCCGCAGGAGGTTCCTGGGGAGAGGTGCCTTGTTGGGTGCTCCGTGGAAGCACACTCTTCCGCGCCAGGACATCCTTATGTACATGGGAATCATCGCCTCCACAAGCATGGCCGCATATGGTCCTGGTCTCTGCAGGGCTTCCCTTAGCATCCGCTCTTTGTGACTCCGAGGGACCCGCATCAGGGTGATCTCGTTCATGAAATGCTGCATCTAATTAGGGCAATTAGTGTATTGTTACTGTTGTGAATGGTTGACTTTTACTTTGCATAACAATGACCCTCGCTTAACAGCCACGTGTTGTAGGCCACATAGGAAAAGCATACATTGATCTTTCCCGTGCACTGGCGGGAGTGGCTGGAAAAGGGTCAGAGTATATGATTTCCAGATTGCCTTTAGCGGGAGGGCACAGCTATCCATTAACTGATAAGCAGAATGTACTGTAAGGCTTACCAGGACTGTCTGCTAGACGGATTCAGCTGTCTCTCCCCACTTGTCCGCTCTCCTGTGCAATGCCGCAGCCAATGAGAGCGTATTCCGAAATCTCGAACTTGTCCTGAGATTTCATGAGACTTGTTGCCCTGTATGGTCTTGTTCAGAGAAACTGACTAGACTGTTCGCAAACATGTATCTGTTCAAGGAAATCACTTACTTTTCCCATCACACAGCTTCGGCTCTTTCCCGGACTGCCCCGGCATCCCCCTCTCAGAGGCTGGCGCAGATTAGGCGGCGAAAGAAAAAGACTGGGGACGAGATGTTCGCGGAACTGATGGCCTGCTCCAGAGCCGAGGCGGCAGAGCAGAGACAGTGGAGGGAGACCCTATGTCAACAGCATCGCACACACATCGAACGGGAGGATAGGTGGCGGCAGGAAGACCAGCAGGCGACTCAAACGCTGCTTGGGCTAATGAGGGAGCAAACGGACACGCTCCGGCGCCTTGTTGATGTTCTGCAGGACCGCAGGCAGGAGGACAGAGCCCCCCTGCAGTGTATCTGCAACCACCCTCCCCCGCCAAGAAGTCCTGCCCCCCCTCACCCAAAAGTACAAGACGGAGGGGCGGTAGGGGCCGTGAGAACTGTCACTGCACCACTGCATAGCGCTAATGTACCACACACCTCTCACGCTATACATTTGTAGAAGTGCTTCCCTTACAGGGTCACCCAGTCCCAAATCCAAGTTTCATCCCCCCACTGTGTATTAGATTATTAAAAGCTGTTTGCTGTTATTCACTGTTTCGGTCACGTCTTTCGTGTCAGAGGATTTTTTTGTGTATGGGGGGGGAGGGGATTTATAATTGCACGGTATAGCCTACATTACCAGGGTACAGACTTGGGGGCATGATCAACTGCAGGGCACACACACACTGCAGTCAGTAGGCACCAGGGTCACTCTGTGTGGTGTATGCTGCCCCGGGTCATTCTGTGATGTGTATGCTTGTCCAGGGTCCTAGCGCCTGCCACCCCCTTAATGTTAAGGCACGCTGCCCTTACCATGCACTTCCACCGTAGCAACGAGCCTCTCCGCTGCCCTGAGCCCCAACAAGAGCCCTCATCCACGGACAGATACTCACCCTTCCCCCACACCCCTCACCCCTTCCTACGCCCAAACCCGCAGCCCACTGCCGTCATCCAAACCCCTATCCAAAGAAGGCACCACTCGCCCCTTCCTGCAAACCCACCCCTTCCTGCAATCCCTCCCCTTCATGCACAACCACTTGCAACCGTCCCCCACCCCAGAGACCTATGTAGGAGCAGGAGGATGTCATTCCTCTATGGAACAAGCGGTCTGTACATCAGTGCACACCGTGCCCAGCACAGTATGCGTCCATGTTTCAACACCTGAACAGAAATGCAAAGTAAAACAAAGATTTATTAATAATGAGCGTAACAATTAATTTGCTTTAAAACGTGCTTTGGAAGTGGGGGAAACTTGGAGAACGGGGTATGTAACCGCAGATCGAAATCGACACATACAGACACAGGCCCAGGGTCAGTTTCTCTTGAAAGCAAGTGGAGAGTCATAGGTTACCCTGCTCTCCGAGGAAACTTGCTTTCAAAGCCTCCCGGATACACAGCGCTTCCCGCTGGGATATTCTCTCGGCACGGGTGTCTGGCTGAGCGTAAACTGCAGCCAGGCGATTTGCCTCAACCTCCCATCCGGACAAAAAGGTCTCACCCTTGCTCTCACAGAGATTGTGTAGCACACAGCAAGCAGCAATAACTACGGGGATATTCTTTTCGCTGATGTCCAAGTGAGTCAGTAAGCTCCGCCATCTCCCCTTGAGACGTCCGAAAGCACACTCCACCACCATTCTGCACTTGCTCAGCCGGTAGTTGAAGAGTTCCTTCTCTCTGTCCAAGGCGCCTGTATAGGGCTTCATGAGCCAGGGCATTAGCGGGTAGGCTGGGTCCCCGAGAATCACTGTAGGCATCTGCACATCCCCAACCGTTATTTTGTGGTCCGGGAAGAAAGTACCTGCCTGGAGGCGTTTAAACAGACCAGAGTTCCTGAACACACGCGCGTCATGAACCTTGCCCGCCCACCCAACGAAGATGTTGGTAAAACGTCCCCTACGGTCTACCAGTGCTTGCAGCACCATTGAAAAGTACCCCTTTAATGTACTGGCTGGCCTGGTGGGCCGGTGCCAGGATAGGGATGTGAGTCCCATCTATAGCCCCACCGCAGTTTGGGAATCCCATCGCGGCGAAGCCATCTATGATGTCCTGGACGTTTCCGAGAGTCACTACCTTTGAGAGAAGTTGCTCAACGATTGCGTGGGCTACTTCAATCACAGCAACCCCAACGGTAGATTTGCCCACGCCAAAGTGGTTCGCTACTGACCGGTAGCTGTCTGGCGTTGCAAGTTTCCAGAGGGCTATGGCCACTCGCTTCTGCACACTCAGGGCTGCTCGCATCCGGGTGTCCTGGCGCTTCAGGGCAGGGGACAGCAAGTCACAGAGTTCAAGGAAAGTGCCCTTACGCATCCTGAAGTTTCGCAGCCACTGTGATTCATCCCAGACCTGCAGCACTATGCGGTCCCATCAGTCCGTGCTTGTTTCCCGGGCCCAGAATCGCCGTTCCACACCATGAACATGACCCATTGCCACCATGATCTCCACGGCGCGGCGTACCCTGCTTTGTGAGAGGTCTGCGCAACTCTGTGAATTCCTGTCCTCACCGCGCTGCCGGAGCCTCCTCGCCCGATTTCTCAGCAGCTGACTGTGGAAGAGGTGGACGATAAGGTGCGAGGAGTTGACAACGGCCATAAGTGCAGCGATGATCGCAGCGGGCTCCATGCTCGCAGTGCTGTGGCGTACGCGCTGTAACGGACAAGAGAAGGGCGTGAACAGATTTCCCGCCGGAGCTTTCAGGGAGGGAGGGCATGATTGACGGTTCAATGACAACAGTTACCCAAAAGCACCCTCGACACATTTTTCCCCCAGGAGGCATTGGGGGCTCTACCCAGCATTCCAATGGGCAGCGGGGACTGCGGGAACTGTGGGATAGCTTCCCACAGTGCACCGCTTCCAAAATCGACGCCAGCCCCGTTACTGTGGACTCAGAAATTCGAATTAGTGTATTTACTATGGATACACAAATTCGACTTCATAAGGTCGAATCCACAAATTCGACTTAAGTAGATTCGAAATAGTCTTGTAGTGTAGACAAGGCCTTTGACATTCAAACAGAGGCACACTCACAGACTCATGACAAATGGGCTGTTATCATTTCATCGTTTCAGGTCCACACACTCTGTGTGATACTGATTGAATTGATGGCACATCAGCTGGCCGTGTGCAGTGGAGCAGACTATGTTTTGGGGTGGAGCTGTTGCCACTGTTGCTGATGATTGTATGAGAGGCTGAGTGTGTCTGGGGAGGTGCTGAGAGAACTCAGCTCCCTGTGATTACAGGCACGGGGAGCAGTAGCAGCCTTCATGGCCCTGGATTCTTCCTTGCTGACCTATGTCATTAGCAGAGGCAACTGGTGTGAGCTGATCATTTGTGCATGGCAGGCACTAGCTAGGGGGCAGGCTAGCTCAGTGCTTTGAGCATTAGCCTACCTAAGGTTATGAGTTTAATCCTTGAGGGGGCCACTTAGGGAGGTGGGGCAAAATCAGTACTTAGTCATAGAATATCAGAGTTGGAAGGGACCTCAGGAGGTCACCTAATCCAACCCACTGCTCAAAGCAGGACCAATCCCCAGACAGATTTTTGTCCCAGATTGAACTCTCAACCCTGAGTTTAGCAGGCCAATGCTCAAACCACTGAGATATCCCTCCCCCCTGCTAGTAAAGGCAGCAGGCTGGACTCAAGGACCTTTCAAACTCCCTTCTAGCTCTATGAGAGAGGTATATCTCCATATATTATAACTCTTAGCTACTCAAGTGCCCATGGGGTCTGATAATTTCTTCCTCTATGCTGGTGTAATTCCAGTGTAACACCAATGAAATCAATTTACATTGGTGTAAAACTCGGATCAGAATCTGGCCTTCCACCTCTACATGGTATGACCATCCCTCCCACCCCACAGTTCATCTCACTCAGATATTAACGCTTTAGCCTAAAGAGTAAAAATTATCTCAAAGTTAACTAAATTAACTATTTCACTGCTGGTCATATTTCATCAGACCATATCGTGGATCCTATTCCAAATAATCTGTGGAGCTTCTGTAAAATACCTTCATTTCTTGATTCCCAGCTGACCCATTTTGTAGTGGGCAGTGTTAAATTAAAATCGTAAAGGCACAGAGAGTCTGAAAAGGTGCCTTCTTCCAGCTGCTGGAAAACATTTGAGCGGGGGAAATAAACTGTAACAGATTTTATAAAGTTTATGACTGAAACCTTTGAGAGGAAAAAGATCTAGGTTCAATTCCCTGCTCTATCACTGACTTTGTGTGTGACTTTGAGCAAATTGCTTCATCTCTCTGGTTCCCATTTTCTGCTTTGTAAAATGATCCTTCCTGTCAGGGCCGGCTTCAAGTTTTTTGCCGCCCCAAGCAAAAAAATTTTCCCGCGCCGCCCCTGGCCCTGCCCCAACTCTGCCCCTTCCCCGCCCCAACTCTGCCCCTTCCCCAAATCCCCGGCCCCCACATTTCCCCAGCCCTCTGCCCCCCCCAAGGGTTACTTCCTGCGGCACGTCCCTCGCCCCCCACCGCTGCAGCTCACCTCCACTCAGGGCCGGCTCCTGGCTTTTTATGCCCCAAGCAAAAAAAAAAAAATAGGTGCCAGAGTGTCGCCCCTGGGAAAGTGCCACCCCAAGCACATGCTTGGAGCGCTGGTGCCTAGAGCCGGCCCTGCTTCCTGTCTTGCATGCTTTGTCTGTCTTGTCTATTTCACTCGGAGCAGGTACTGCTGCTTACGATGGGTATGTCTACACTAGAAACACTAGCGCAGCACGTCTCCTGCACTGCCGCTGTAGTGTAGACGCTTTCTACAACAATGGAATGGTTTCTGGTAAATCCATCTCTCTGACAAGCGGTAGCTAGGTCGACGGAAGAATTTGACTAGTGGGGTTTATGCCGGAGCTTAGGTTGGCTTAACTATGCCATTCAATGTGTGTAATTTATCACAGCCCTCAGCAACATTGTTAAGCCAACCGAACTTTGCAGCGTAAACCAGGGCTAAATGTTGCTACAGCTCCTAGCACAATGGGGCTTCAGTTTTGGCTGAGGCCTTTAAGTTCTGCTATAGTGTTACTAATGAAGCCCGCAGTTATTAATAAGCCCTATAAAGCAGCTGTGGAACTGGATCTGCATTGAGGCAAAAAATGCTCTGAGGCCATGCATACAAATGCAGCATGAATATTGTAATAACAAAAGAGCTGGTACAATGAACTCACATGAAACTCCACAGTATCACAGGGGGAACACAGGCCAGTGTTCCGAGCCAGTTCTCTCTTAAGGCCATTAAAGACAAATTGTGCTAAATGTTATTAGTTTAGAATTTCAATTAGTGCCTAAAATGTGCCATCCACTTAGCCTGAGCCATCTTGTCAAACCAAGGCTGCCCTTTGTTTGACTGTTTGCTTGAATACTGCAAAGACAGAAGCAATTGATTAACATAATCCTATTTAATAAGAAGACTAATCATTCTTGCTAGAAAGAGTGGATTGGATTTGTCAGAGTGATTATATTCAAAGCATGACTGGCAGAGGGTTTTAGCAGATGCAGTCTCATGGGCTGATGGGCCAAACTCAGCCCAGAGACGCACCGGGGTAAATGCAGAGTCAGTCCATTGAGTCAGTGACGTGTAAGAATAGCATGACGTGGCTTCAGAATCAGGCCCTGGACCAGGATTAATTGGTTAGGGCTTGATTGCAGCATTGCCAACCTCAAGTATTCAAAATTCATTGTCCTGTCTTAAAAATAATGCGATTTTAAAAAATAATATTCAGTGTTGGGGTTCTTTTAATTTGTCTTCTGGCGGTGGAACCTTCATGAGTCATGCCTTCCAGCTTTTCTCTGCAACTGGGAGGGCTTGGAGCTCTTTTTTTAAAAATGAAAGCTAAGAATCACATGACTCCAGGAGCTGGTGCTTTAAGGAAAAACTACAAATACTACTTCAAAATTACAAGCATTGGCAACTCTGATATTGCGGATGACCTGCCTGCCCAGGACAGCATGTGGGAGACCAGATGTAAATGGGGAAATCATACCCTCTTCTTCCCCAGAGAAGGGCAAGGAATGGGCAGAGCCTTGTGTTCATCACACCCCAGTTCATCAGTCAGTGCAGCTAAACTAGTGCAGGACAGCAGCAAATTACTGTCCCGGCTCCACCAAGGGGCTAGTGACTCACTAGCCAGCCCACTGCAGGGGTGCTACGGTTGATGTGTACCCAGGGCTGGCTCCAGGCACCAGCATCCCAAGCAGGTGCTTAGGGCAGCAATCTGTAAGGGGCGGCAATCCCTGAGTTTTTGCCCCCATGCAGCGAGCGAATTGCCGCAGCTGACGGCAGGGGCAGTCTGTGTGCCGTTAGGGCGGCTTGAGCGTTTCCACGGAGGCAGCAATTCGGCGGCAGCTTCTATATTCAGCTGTCTGCGGAAACGCGCGAGCCGCCCTAACGGCACATGGACTGCCCCCGCCGTCCACGGCGGCAATTCGGCGCGCTGCTTGGGGCGGCGAAAACAATAAAGCCGGCCCTGTGTGTACCACCCCTTGCTCAGGGCTGTGCCTGAAAGCACTATGTAGCCTTTCATGTTTGAAAAGCAAATGCTGGGCGAAACAACACTGCACAGTGCAAATGTTATTGAACTGCCTTTTATTTGCCTGGCTCCGCATCCCAAATAGCCAGGAAAAGTGATTTCTTTTGTGTGTCTAACCCTAAGTACACACTGGCTTGCTTTACCTGGTGCTATGAGGTAAAAGGACCTCTGTGGTTATTAATTAGCTGTAACACAGCATAATCTGGAGGCATCCACCGAGATCGAGGCTCCATTGTGCTAGGTGCTGCACAAAGAACAAGAAACAGTCCTTGTCCTAAACAGCTTACAAGGCAGACAGAGGTGACCGCTGCCTACTCCCGATATCGGCTCATTGTTTCCTTGCACTCCCTATCTGCGAGTCTGTATCTAGCTGTTGCCTCTTGTTTGTGCTTCAATTTGTAAGCTTTTGGGGCAGGGGCTGGTTTCCTTGTTCTGTGTTTTTATAGCACAGTAGGGTCGGACATGCCAAACCCACACAAAAAAAAAGGCAGAAATTGGGCTTGTTTTTGGCTTCATTGGCTTGTGAGTTGGTTATTGGCTAGTTTGGGACTTGTTGCTTGTTTGGCTTGTAGCTTGTTGCTTCTTTTTCTTGATCAGCTCCTGGCAAGCAGGGGCAAGGGTGGGAGAGAGTCAGGGGTTCACAGTGGGCCCACCACAGTCCCAAACTGCATGCCGGGGGATCTAGTTCCATAGAGTGTTGGGATTCTTAGGGATTGGCTTGTTCTGGCCTTGTTTTGAAATGGGATGAGCTTGATTTCTGGCTTATTGTGAAAGTCGGGGTGTTTATTTACCGCGAGAAAGTTGGCAACTCTGAATAGGGTCCCAATCCGTGACCAGGGCTCCTCGGCACTGCAGTAATACAAATTAATAATAATGATGAACGGGAGGGGAAAGCGTGGGACAGAGATTTGCCCACAGTCAGATAGCAGGCCAGCAGAAGAGCTGGGGATACAGTCCAGGTTTCCTGAGTCACAATCCAGCACCCCTAGCTCGAGGGCTCACTGGCTAATACTATGGATCAGTGAGCCAGCACCCGCACTCTTCTCCACTGCTGTAAATCCATACGTTGTAGCTGTACAAGCTCCGTCTGATTAAGCATCCCTGTATTAATGTCATTGGCCAGGCGGGTTTTGTACCTATGTGGTAAGCTGTATCTCTGCCTTCTGCCACCGCTGCGGGCCGCAGAAAGGAATAGATCAAGCAAGTGGTTTTTTTTCGGCTTTGCAGACTTGCTGCATCACAGCCGCTCCGTAACTAGCTCTGGTGTAACACATGGTAGTCATTGACCCTACATTGTGTTGTACAAAAGAACACCCTTGTGCAGCATGGGGATCAGGACGGTGAACACCCCTTTCTGCCCTGCTCCCAGCTGCAAGGATATTTCACTATGCGCCATATGTAAATATTGACATTTGCTAGCCAGGAGCCTTCAGGAGTTCACTCACCATTGAAAAGGCTCCTTGACTAGAGTTTCCTTCTTCAGTCCTCTGAACTTGTTCTGTCTCTTTTCTTCTATCTGAACAGAACGTCCCATTCACAAAGCTGCTGGAAATGTTAACACAGGGCCCAAATAGTCTGGGAAATTTTCAAGGTTCTTTCTCTGCCTGTCACC
Organism: Mauremys mutica; assembly: GCF_020497125.1. Taxonomy (NCBI): domain Eukaryota; kingdom Metazoa; phylum Chordata; order Testudines; family Geoemydidae; genus Mauremys; species Mauremys mutica. Next base: position 12,110,421 of record NC_059072.1, read on the forward strand.
CGATGCGCAAGAAACAAAAGGCAGAACATTATCTCGCCAAGGCAGCGAGCTGTTGTACTTGCTTCTCAGAGCTGTTCTTATTTTCTTTGACTCACTGGCTGTTTTATTCTGGTGGGGACAGATTCTGATACTGGGGGCCTAAATACAAAAGGTAGATCTTCAAAACCACCAATTCAGCTGCCCCCTGACCCTGCAGGTGACTAAATCCCCTAGATGCCTACGTTTCCAATGATAAAGTCTCCATGGTGCCTACATTTCTGCCAGTGGGCATGCCCACACCCACTTAAGCCCTTATGCCTGGCACGTGACTCCACGGCATGATTCACATATAAGGCATTCCTCCACCCATCTCACCTTGTCTATGTAGACTGCAGACTCTCTCTTTCTCTGGGTTTGTACAACACGTAACATAATGAGGCTTTGATCTTGGCAGCTTCAGTTGCACCTTCCTTCATTAACTTCATGGTCTATGGCTTTACGCACCAGGAGTAAGGCTATCGGCATCTGGCCCATTAATAATGACCTGTTATGAAATAGTAATAAATCAAGCACGGAGCTTACTGAATAATAATACTTCATTTTTATATAGCACTTTTCATCCCTAGATCTCAAAGTACTTTACAAAGGAAGTCAGTTTCACTATTTCCATTTTACAGTTGGGGAAACTGAGGAACAGGGAGGGAATGTGACTTGTCCAAGGTAGGCCAGTGGAAGAGCTGGAAATAGAATCAAGGTTTCCTGTGTCCCAGTCCAGTGCTCTATCCACTATACTCTTATTGCATATCTGTTTCAGACACTTACGATTAAGACATATTGCAGGAGGTTTTTTTGCCCACTTAAATACCTTTTCTTATAGGGGAGCAGATCTCTGTTTGATTTCTATTTGATTTCTAAAGGTGTAAATGGCAATTCTTTGCACCAAGGAATTGACAGTCTAGGTAAGAGATAACAGAGCAATGGATGGGACTAAACAGGGGCATGGGATTGGTATAATACTGTGGTACAGCATATAACCATTGGCAGGGATCCCTATTCAAGGAATAGGTCTGAGCAGCAAAAAGCAGCTGGGGTCTGATTCACCACTACATTGCTCCGGTATTAAGGTGGCCTATTGCCATTGTGATCAATGGCATAGCACTGGAATATAGCAGTGGTGATTCAAGTGATCAGGTCCAGGGTGCATCCCCCAAGCTCTGGGGCCCTCCGAAACACCCTAAACAGATACCGTATCCTCCCCCAGATTCTTACCCCTACAATCCCTTCCCACCAACAGACATCACAGACCCCCCCGCCCCCATCCCTTAGTTTCTCATGGATGCCTTTCAGTAGGAGTATTTTCCCAATGAGCTCTGTAGGATCTGCACTCCAGTTTGTCTCACCGTTTTGTATCTGCGCTGTTAGCTTTCAAGAAGATGACAAAACCAATCGGGGACAAAACGGGTCGTGAAGAGCTGATCTCTGTTACAGTGTGCGAGCCGTTTCTCAGTAACAGTATTTAAGAGGAACAAAAATGAAGGTACATCTTTAAAAAAATCCAGGTTTCTCATGGCATAATACATTTTGTAAGTCACTCAGAGGTATTCATCCAAGTGTCTTGCTCAGAAGCCCTTGGCTCCTCTTGACACATTTGTTTCTTTCGCCTATTGAAAAGTATTTAAAGCTCAAAGAAAGAGAGAGAGAGACAGACAGAGAGAGACAGACAGACAGACAGACAGAGAGAGAGAGAGAGAATAGACTGGAAAATGTAATTGGCTGGAGCTAGAATATGGATTTATCCCCTCACTGGAATAGCATAACTCAAATGAACTCATGTGGAATGATCCTTGCCCCTTAAGGTTACAACTCTTGGCTTGGATCATACCAAATACCAGCCTCAATTTGTTCCCCCCCCCACCCCACTTTGTCATCCCCATTGCAGAGACAGCTGTTACGTATTCTATCTGGTAGCTACAGTATTTATCTGATGCTACCCGCTTGGCAGATAAATCCACCAGAATTAGGGCCTCTACGGAGGGTCTGTTTTAAAACAGAATTAATCAAACATAAATGTTTCACCACCGAGCAGTGGCATGTAGCGCATATGTTGACGGCACAGAAAAGAAAGTTGGCAATAGGAGAGACCCAGAGCGCCACCGGCAGAGAAAGGATCTGAGAAGAGGATGAAAAAACCTCGTGGTTCCACCCCCTTGCTTGCTCCAGTTAAGGAATCTGCATGGCCCCAGTTCCATAGCCCCTCACACCAGGACTATGGAGTAGGAAAGTACCATTATACCCACTTCACAGATGGACGTCTAAGATCGCATAGGAAGTATGAAGCAGAGCAGGAGTCTCCCAAGTCCTTGGCTAGAGCCCTAAAATCTGGACCATCCTTCTTCTGATTAGCTTCATTGCACCACGACCCCCTTCTGACAACAAACATTACTACACGGCCCCAGAGGGGGGACCGCAGCCCCCCTGATACCATGCAGTACAAGTACTTGTCCTTCCAAACCACGCATCTTTTCTTCCAGCACAGTCCCAGTTTGCACGTCATACAGAAGAATTCCCTTCTGGCTTCCTGCAGAAAAGAAAACATGGCACATGTGTTGCAGGTCACAACCATGGTTCCATCGCTGGCGGTCACGGTGTGGAACATAGAGCTGTACCTAGAAGGAAAGCTACTTATGCTGCCCATCTGAACACCCTCCAGAACTCCCCTGTTTGGTGCTCCTGCTCCCCTGCTCAGGAGTTTGCTTGGCAACTGGCTTCTCTGCTTAAGCCCTGCTGCTAAGTGCCAACCCCTCACTAATAGGAAGGGGTTAACTGCTCAGAGACTGCCACAGATGCCAGGGTCCCAGCTACACAGTCCTCACAGAGCCGCCAAGAGACCTTTCTCACCCAGCCTGTTGAGCAGCCCAAAAGCCCTGCCATACGACCCTCACATAGAACAAACAGCAGCAGGTCAAACATCCAACTCATCTTGTCCCTTTACCTCCAAGCACAGGACTCCCAGCTACTCCCTCCAAATCTCTCATTCGCTGCTCCTGTTCACCTGCTCAAGAGCTTGCTTGGCAACTGATTTAGATAAAGCAAAGCCTCACTGCTTAGCTCCACTCCCTCTCTAACTGGAAGGGATTAACCATTCCAGACATTTCAAACACCAGGGCGGATAATAACTGGGATAGCAAAGTTAACTTGCGTCCTTGTATTTATCTTCTCTCATTATGAAGAACAGAGACATTCAGTGAATTTAAAAGTACATTTGAAAAACAAACAAACAAAAGGAAACACATTTTCACACAATGCATAGTTAACATGTGGAACTCATTGCCACAAGACTTTACCGAGGCTTTGTTAAGTAGGATTCCAAATGGGATCAGACATTTATATGGATAATAATGACAACAGCTACATGAGGTAGATTTTATTTATTTATTTATGTAGAATGGATGTAAACTTTCATGCTTCAGGGTATAAGCCAACTATTAAATGAGGAGGATTGGCCAGTAACTACATACCACAGAAACACTAATCCAGGAACCAATCCCTGTAACAAACCCCGTGGCCTACTCTGTCCCCATATCTACTCTAGCGACACCATCATCGGACCCATCCACACCAGCCACACCATCAGGGGCTCATTCACTTACACATCTACTAATGTGATATACGCCATCATGTGCCAGCAATGCCCCTCTGTCATGTACATTGACCAAATGGGACAGTCTCTACGTAAAAGGATAAATGGACACAAATCAGACATCAGGAATGGTAACATACAAAAGCCAGTAGGAGAACACTTCAATCTCCCTGGACATTCAGTAACAGGTTGGGGTGCAGGCTCGCACCAGGCTGCACTTTCCTCAGGCAGCTCCTGGGCGGCAGCACAGCAAGGCTAAGGCGGGCTCCCTGCCTGCCCCACGCCGCTCCCAGAAGGGGCCAACATGCCCTTGCGCCCCCTGGGGGAGCATGTGGCTCTGCATGCTGCCCCTCTCTGCAGGCACTGCCCTCACAGCTCTTATTGGCCACAGTTCCCCATTCCTGGCCAATGGGAGCTGTGGGGGCGGTGCCTGCAAGCAGGAGCACTAAGCAGCATGCAGAGACCCTGGCCCACTCTCCCCTGGGGCCACAGGGGTGTGCTGGCCACTTCAGGGAGCAGTGTGGGACTGGGGCAGGCCGGGAGCCTGCCTTAGTGGCAGCCCTGATGAACTGCAGGACTTTTAGCAGCTGGAGATCACAATCGACTGGGAGAGTCTCTGCGATCGACCGGTTGGTGATCACTGATCTAGTGACTCACCATGCATCAGGAGGTGTTTTGTAACCCTTCTGCCGGGCCGAAACGATAGCAGCAAGGGCCGGGTTCAATACATAGGGGTCCCTTCCCCACAACATAATGCAAAACCAGCTCGAGCCCCCACCCAGTGACCTGGGAAAATCTTACACTCACTCCTGGGCGCCTCGAAGAGGCAATACTTCCCCTCTCGCAAGCACAGAGTCTTGGTGTAGCAGAAAAGGTTTAATTACATGACAAACAACAAGCATTAAACTGGGAAAATACCTCAGCTAGAGTTCATAGGTCAAACCGTGAGCAAAGACCCACTCCAGCAAATTGGGCCGTGTTCTTCTCTCGGGGCCCTTGAGTCCAGCAACCCCCAAATCACCCACAGTCCCAAAAGTCCCACAATCCAAAAGTCTCTGTCCCGGGTCAGTGCAGCCCCAGAGCTCAAGAGTCTCTCTGCAGAGGTCCCCCTCCCCAGCCTGGGTAGAAAGGGGCACCTTACGTGGTTTCGGGGCCAACTGCCCTGCCTCTTCGTGGGGTTCTGCTTCCACTAGTCATCTCCGCAAACAGCTCAGCTCCGCTTGCTCTGTGGGCTGCTCCACTCTGCCAGCTGCTCTGGTCCACCAGCTGTCCTGTGAGCCACTCCAGCCATCCTCACGAGCTGCTTGGCTCCACTCACCCAGTGGCTGCACAAACTGCTCCACTCTGCTCTGCCAGCTGCTCTGCTCCACAGTATTGCTTCAGGCTCCCCCACTCATAAGCACAGTACTTAGTGCTCTCCACTCAGCAAGTCCAGCTCTTCAGTGATTCCAGCTCTTAGTAGGGGAGCCCCAGTACCAGTGAATTCAGCTCAGTAACCTGCATTTAGATTCTTAAGGGAATCAAAAATTAACGTTGACATTCCACACTGGAGAGAGGCACAGGTAGAACCGGTGCTTCTGGCTCACACAAAGAGCCTGCACCACCAAGTACAGACCTCTGTCCCCAGCCTCTCTCTTCTCAATGGGTTTTGGAACCCATGTGCCCCATCTAGCAAGCGCTATCCAGCTGACAATGAAACCCGCCATCACAAGACAATTTTGTAGTTCCCCATTTACCCAATCAGGGTGACAACATTTCATTCCTCCTGCCCCAATAACAACGAAATTGGGGCTCCCACAGCTGCGAAAATAACCATCCCATGCTGCTTTGCGGTATGCTAAGTGGGGTGGGAGTGCCCATGCAAATAACCGAAATACCAATGCAACACTTTCCGCACTCCCCATAATTTACCACCAGATGTCAGGGTGGGGCTCATCCTGACTCTGCTTACAGTTTATTAAAGCAAATAATGACAAAATGAGACACAGCTTGCATTCCATCTTTGTTTCCTTTGTTAACCAGTGACTGCACAGTGCAAATAAACATCTAGTGGCAATATTTACAGCAGGTAAATATAACATTACACACGGAACCTTAGTCTCACTTAAATTGAGTGTCTGATGCACTTGCCAACCTCATTCAGAGGTCTGCAAAGCAAGATGTGCTGGGTAATCTACACAGCATATTGTTACCAGAGGAGGGTGTGCAGCAGCATGATGTGATTGAGTGCTTGCCTTTCGGCAAACGTGAGAGGTTGTGTCGGCTGAGAACAGGTTCAAAATACTTGTACCTGGGGAATGTCGGACCTCTCAAGTTCACCTTTCAAGATACTGGAGGACTGGTCCCAGCAGCTTGTTGATATATGCAGAGAGGGGGTGCTCCCTTAGCAGGGTGCCCAAAAATGTGGGGCCCTGTGTGTGCACACACTTGCCAAACGCCTGAGGCTGGTCTTGTTCCTTGCCCAGTTTGCAACAGTTGGTTGACCTGGACTGTAGTTGTTCTGGGAAGTCAATGATGCTTCCTTCCCCGGGGCTTGTAGGCAGGAGGGGAATAGAAAGAAGGGGAGCCGTTTTGGGGTCCTGCATCAAAGGTTTGTTCTCTTCCAACCCCTGCAAATCAAACCAAAAGGTTCTATTTGCAAGCCTCTTTGTAACCTAAATCCTGCCTGGCTTGCCCAGCACTGCATTGAAGTTCATTACAGCAACAGTGCGAAAAAGACCAACAGCGGAAGAGTAAAAGCAATTGGGCAGAGAAACCGGAATCCCAAAGAAAGTGGCTGAATTACCATTATCAGGGAGACATTCAGCAACAGTAAAGTGTGTGATGAAGGTTGTGGTCCTTGTAGTTAAGGCAGTGGCATGGGACTCAGGAGACCTGCATTTTTCTAGTGTTGCCACAATTCCTAGTGTTGCCACAAATTTTCCATGCAACTGTAGGCATCAGTTACTTTCTCTGTACACATGTTCCTTATACGTCAGATCATAACACTTCCTTTGTTTGAACGAATGATGCCTCTAGTTCTTTTTCATGGCTTCACTGTCAAGGATCAATACCATGAAGAAGGGTCTGAGTCTGATCTTTCGCACACTGATCTTATGCCGGCACAATTTACAGTGGCGTTACTCCTGATTTGCACCAGTATAAGTCAGATCAGAATCATTCCAAAGAGGCTAACAAGATTTGAAAGAATGTTTCTTTTTATCGATTTGCAAAGCCTCTTTTCACATGCACTGTGGTCAAAGTACGTGCTAAAATAGGCCAGGACAATGCAGGGGCCTTCAGCCAATTAACTAATTAGTGCACCGTCTCCCAAATTCCATCTGAGCCCCGGCTCGCCCCCAAACTCGTTCTGCTACAGCAAGCATGCTTCCTCCCCTGAGACAAGCAGGCAGGATGGAAATACCCCTGGTAGTTATAGCACAGTGTGTATCTGGATGAACAGGCATCTATTTGTATTGACACAATTATGAAAACATTTGGTGCTGTCTCTCGTGAAATCTTACTGGAAAAATTCATTCAAATTATCTAGACAAAAGGCATTGTCGGGTGGACTGAAAACTGCCTACAAGGCGGTAAACAAAAGGCAGTGCTAACAGGCGAACAATTGCGTTGAGGTGTCCTGTGGGGTATGGGAGATCTAATCTTCTCTACATTAATGATCGAGACAAGAAAGTGTACAGATAATGCTGAATTGAGAGGAGTCGTGAAGAGGGCAGAGATGTAACACAAAAGAAACTAGGGAAATTAAATACCTAGGCAGGAAATAATGAGATGAGATTCGACGGGAGAAAAAGACTCTGAAACAGGGGAGGGGGAAACCTGAGGCCTAAGCTACACTAGTGGGGGTGGGGGGGTTTCGAACTAAGATATGCTATTCGCATAGCTGAAGTCGAAGTATCTGAGGCCTGGTCTACACTGGGGGCGGGGTTCGAACTAAGGTACGCAAGTTCAGCTACGCGAATACCTGCGCGGGATCGAAGTCCGCGGCTCCCCCGTCAACTCCGCCACCGCCGTTCGCGGTGGTGGAGTTCCGGAGTCGACAGGAGCGCGTTCGGAGTTCAATATATCACATCTAGATGAGACGCGATATATCGAACTCCAAGAAGTCGATCGCTACCCGTCGATCCGGGCGGGTAGTATGGACATACCCTTAGTTTGACTTACCTAGCCGTCCTCACGGTGGCAAGTCGACTGGCACGGCTCCCCCGTCGATGCCACTCACTCCTCCTGCCGAGATGGAGTATGGGCATCAATTAGCGGATCGATTTATTGCGTCCAGACAAGATGTGATAAATCGATCCCCGATACAGCGAACATAATCCGGTGGGTAGTATAGACGTACCCTGAGAGGAGGAAACACTTTCAGTGTTGCTGAAAGTGACCTATGGCCAAGAATAAGCAGAGAAGCCGGCAACCGTATCAATGGGCACCAAATTGTGTAACACAACTACATACTAGTAACAATGGGTTCCCATGCTACATACTGACTACAACTAACATTAGATAGACAAAGAAAACAGAAGGGATATTAGCTCTGGGACATCCGCCAAGCTGTGACTGATTGTCGACAGGAAGAAACTTCCCCTGTGTGTTGGTTACCTCATAGCTGTCTACTTCAGGATCTCTTGCCCTTTCCTCTGAGGTAGGTGATATTGATTAGGGGTGGGAGATAGGATATTGGATTAGGTGAACCATTGGTCTGATCCAGTCTAATGACTCTTGTGATCCTATGACTCCAACGCCACACTGAATCTGGCAGATGGCGTTGAGTTTGAGCACTGTGTGATGAGAAACTGACTTCCCCAAACCTCATTAAGTGCAGAAGCGATGGTGGAAGGGTGTGGGGAGGAGGAAAAATCTGAACTCTTTGTGGATAAGGTGGGCGGGTAGATTTGGGGAAGGTAGTGCTGGGAGGATGCCATCCCTACTGGGGCAGAGTTAAGGTTGTGGTCTGTTCTCTGTGCGCTATGGGGGTTGTTCTACTGGTGAAGAGGGTGTCTCTGGGTGGGGGCAGGTAGAGGGTATGGACTCATGCTAGACTTACTTTTTTTAATTTGCTTGGGGTTTAGGGTTTTTTTGTAGTACTAGGTAGGAAACACATTTCCCATCATGTGAGAATTCTTGAGATCTCAAAAAATGTTCTGTTCCCAAATTGAGATAAAAAGTGAAAACCTTGAATTTTTCATGAACTGATAATGCCAAAACCCATGAATTTTTCATGAACTGATAACGCCAAATCACAACACTTTGTTTTGATCATTTCAAAATGTTTCATTTCAATGTTGACCTTTTTTGTTTTTTAATCTTTTTTAGTATAAATTAACTCAAATGTTGAGGCAAAAAGTCATTCTGAATTAAAAAAAATGTAGAAATGGGACATATGACAACTTTGAAACTTTTTTCAACATTTTTTCAAATCAGGAGATTTTCCCATGATCAGTTTTTGTTTAGATGAATAGGCGTTTGCTGACAAAAAAAACATTTCATTGGAAAATTCCTGACCAGCTCTAGTTTTGTGTTGTATTCTATGCAGAACAACATTAACTGACACACAATAATATGGTTTTTGTATTAATTAACAACATGGTGGCAGTTCAGAAACAAGGAGCAAAAATGATCCGACAGCTGAATGGATTGGAGTATAAAGAAAGGCTAAAAACTCTAAATATATGTAATCCTTCTGCCAGTCAGAGTTGGCAGAAACAAGGGCCGGGTTCAGTATCTAGGGGTTTTGTTTCAACAATACAACAGAAAACTGGCTTGAGCCCCCACCCAGTGACCTGGGACAATTACACACCAGCCCCTGGGCACCTTTAGGGGGCAATACTTGCCCTCTAGCAAGCACGGAGTCTGAGGGCATGTCTACACTTACCAGGGATTGACACTGTGGTGACCGATGCACCGGGGGTGAATTTAGTGGGTCTACTGAAGACCCACTAAATCAACTGCAGAGCGCTCTCCCGTCGACTCCAATACTCCACCAGAACAAGAAGTATAAGGTAAGTCGACGGGAGAGCGTCTCCGTTGGGGATTGGTCCTGCTTTGAGCAGGGGGTTGGACTAGATGACCTCCTGAGGTCCCTTCCAACCTGATATTCTATGATTCTATGACCCAGCGCAGCGCAGACACTGCAGTAAGTCGACCTAAGCTACTTAACTTGGGTCGACTTACCCCCGTAATGTAGACAAGGTCTGAGTGTAGTAAAACCTTTTAATAAAAGGAGGGAAGTAACTCGGCATTAATTTGGGAAAACACCACAACTAGGGTTCATAAACATAAACCATGAGCAAAAGACTCACCCTCAAGTAAGTTGGCCAGTGTCCTTTTCCCCTCAGGTTCTTAAGTCCAGCAACCAAAAGTTCCTTTAAGGTGATCGACCCTTCTCTGCACCCCACTCACAGTTTCTGTTCTTGTTCAGTGCAGACACAGAGTTCAGAGGTGCATCTGCAGAGTTCACCTCCCATCTGGGTGGACGGGTAAGAAGTCACCTTACTCACTACGCTGCCTGGGCACTCACTTGCCACACCTCCCTGCCAGCCACCCTGCTGGCTGATTGCCACGCCTCTCCACCAGCCATCTTGCTGACTGATTGTTGCACCTCTCCACTTGTTGCCCTGCCAACTGATTGCAGAGATGTTTTCAGGTCCCCCCACTTAACACAGCCCTCAGTGATTTCAGCTGTTAGTGGGGGAGCCTCACTGCCAGTGTACACTAGGCAGTCTCTTGCATCAGAAACACTATCCCAAAGCAGCTCTAATGTTTAGACCTTGGTATCAGTGATTTCATCTCTGCAGCTTGTAACAAGAATCTCTATTGAGCCTAAATTGGCCCTTTTATTACACAATGGAGAGAGGAAGGCCCATATGATAGACAAGACAAGACAAGACAACCCCTCCTGGATTTTGGAACCCATGTCCACTGCCTAGCGAGTGCCATTTAGTTGAGGGTGAGTCCCTCCATTGGGCTATGCCAAGCACAGTTCTGCTGCCCTTGATTCACACAACAAGGATAACAACCCTTTATTACTCCTACCCCAATAGCAAGGCGACTGGGATCCAACACCAGCCACAAGTGATCATTTGGGCAAGCAATCCCATCATGCTGAGCACCTAGGTAGAGTGGGTTTGCTTATGCAAACGAGATCAGCTTCTGAAGTCCTCTTCCACAGCTCATCACTAGATGTCAGGGGAGAGCTCATTCAGACTCCGCTTACATGTATATAACTTGGCTCAGCTGCGGCAAAGTGAGTGTGGAGGTGGGCAGGGGCTGAAGATGTATTCGGCTGGATACTGCAGAGTGTGGGGATTTTCAAACTAAACTGGACTAGGAAATGTAGTATAGGAAACAATCCTGCACCGGCAAGGAGATGCATTGGGTGGTCAATGGATCAGGTCATTTTCATCTCTCGCTTCTATGTGACTGTGTCACCTCTATTTACACCTGCATTAATCATCACAGCAATACATATTCTCTGATAACAGATGGTCCTGATTAACTGTAGTGTACAATTTAACGTATTTTACTCCAGGCCAACAGTCACATTTGTTTCATACTTGAGTTCCTGTTCAAGCCAGTAATTTTTAATATGCAGATTTTTAACAAATGAATGCACTGCTCATTATGGATGCAAAGTATGTCATATGAAATATACTACAGTCCATGTGTGTGTATGTACATGCATACTCTTTTTAGCTATAAACACAGCTATAGAATGAATATATCTATAAAGGGAGGCAGAGTTGTCCAACAGATAAAGCACAGGCCTGGGATCCTTGGGTTCTATTCCCGACTCTGCCACTGATCTGTTCTGTGACCTTGCAACAGTCATCTCACCTCTCTGTGCTTTTTCCATCTTGTCTATATAGACTGAAAGCTCTGTCCCCCATTATGCGTGTGTACAGAACATAGCACAATGGGACCCCAATTGGTTGTGGGATCTAGGCACTGCTTTAGTATAATTAATTAATAAGAATACCATACATTCTTTCTATCTGTATCTACACACATTCATATTTCATCCAAAAATATGTTAAGAGAAAGTTAAAGTTGCACAAACTCAGCACTCCAAAGTCAGGAAATACTAAAGTTAAGTGTAACTCACACCCAGTGTGTTGCACTGTTCCCCATCGTGGCAGCTGGGATACATAGAAAGGTTAATGAGGCTGCTTGCAGGGTAGGTCCTTTAGGTCGGGCAGCAGTAACCTGCTCTTTAACATCGCAATGTTGCAGGTTCAGTCCACACCTTGGCGTGTTACCATATATATGTTTGCATGTGCAAGATTTAAAGCAGTCCAAACTATGTAAAAATCTTAAGTTTGTTGTGAAATCTCCACACATCTCTCGTAGGTTACTGTGATTAACTAATTAATTCTTATCACATCCTTGTGAGGCAGGTGTATTAGCTCCATTGTACAGGTGGGACACTGGGGATACATTTCAAATAGCATTGTCAGGATCAGAACACTGATTTCTAAGATCACAGCTGGGACTTTCAATGAGGGAGGATTTGGAGATCAAAGTCTCACTTACAGTCAATGGGATTTGAGTGACTAAGGCTATGTCTATATTAGCACATTTGCCGGCATAACTTATGTCACTCAGGGGTGTGAAAAAACACCCCTCTGAGCGACATAAATTACACCGACAGAAGCATCAGTGTGGACAGTGCTGTCAGCGGGAGATGCTCTCCTGCCGACATAGCTATCGCTGCTCATTAGAGGTGGTTTAATTATGTTGACGGGAGAGCTCTCTCCTGTCGGCAGGGAGCAGCTACACGAGGATCTTACAGCAGCACCGCTGCATCGGTACAGCTATGCCACCATCAGGTCTCTACTGTAGATATGGCCTAACACCTTAAAACCTCCCTGAAAATGCAAACCTCTATAGCTATTAGTTAAACTTCAAGGAAGTTTTTCCCTCAGAGAAAATAGAGTAACTGGGCATTTAAATATGGCTCCTGTCTTTGTTGAGTGACAACTGTTCTACTGAATTCCCATGAGGCTTCAGTGTGAGAGCTCTCTGCATTTGCTCATGGAGAAAAACATAGATCACCACATTGATTCTACATTAATACATCATTTACTCGTCAGATGGAGTAGCACGTGTCCATTAGTTTTACCGGGTGTTTGGAAAAGTGGCAGCTAAAACTCAAAGCGTAATGATGTCCTGCTGATACATGGCAAGATCACACTTGTAAAAGAGCCCTTTTGTATCCCCACAGGCAACACTCCTGCCTTCACTTCCTTCTCTTGCGCTGCTGCTGCCAGCTCCCTCTGGTTCAGTGCTCTGGGTACAGCTCTTAATTTGGATGCTTCAGTGATGATAACCCCACTGGGAAATGGCCACAGCGGGAAAGGTTGGGCGTGTCGGTGGTTTTCGACCACAGGAGCAGAGGCATGCGTTTGCAATGAACGGCTTTGCAGTTGGGTTCCTGTTGTCACTGTACGACACTGAAGGCAATCAGCCCCTTTACAAATCAGGCCACTTTCTTTTCATGAAAGCTTAGATTCAGGAACCCAATTATTTACCAGATTCCAAAAGAAGGGCAATTATCCAGCAATGCACGTAGCCTCAGAGTTGAATTATACACGGGGCTCTGGCTATCATATATGGAGCAATAGTCGGTAAAAGTGAAGTGATGGGTTACAATTATAATAATTGAATTTAGGAAAAGCTAAACATAGCAGAGTGAAACAGCTGCTCTACCCTCTTACATCTAGCAAGGGATTTCCATGGCGCCATCGTGATTGTGGCCGCGCATCTCATAATTCTTGATGCTTTTGTCTACATGATGCGCCTGGGAGGTTGGAAAGTAGCAGGCCCATTGTTACAGAGGGGGCAACTGAGGCACGGGAAAATTGAATGACTCACCCAAGGTCACTGTAGAAGTCTGTGGCAGGGCCAGAAATGGAACCCAGAGCTCTGGCATTCCAGTCGAGTGCTTAGCCCACAAGTACGCCCGATTCAGACCCCCACTGCTGCAAAGAGCTACTCACCGGCCTTAACCGTATGTATTGTGTAGTCCCATTGAAGAGATTGTTTTCTCCAGATCGGCCTGATCCAAAGCCCATTCAAGTGGAAAGACCCCCACCGACTGCAGTGGGTTCTGGATCAGTCTCTATGTTTAGAGTCCTGCAGGGATACAAATGTCTACCTGTGGATGTGGATATCCACGGATATAAATCGGTATCTGCGGAACCGCAGGGTTCTCCCAGGAACCACAGCGGCGAAAGGAGCAGAATTGGCAGCTTCTCCAGCATGGCAGTACGGTCCCCAGCCCGGACACCATCCCTCCCACACAGCTGTCTGTGTCTCCTGTCCGGGGCCGCGTGTGCTGCTTGAAAACAAGATTCTGTGAGCCTGCCGGTGAGCCTGGTGCCCGACCCGCAGGGTGGGGCCAGAGGCAGTGCAGCCATGTCGGATGACCTGCTGGCACACGGGGCTGGCTCCTGGGAGCGGTGGCCCCACATTCTGCTCCTTTCGCTGCTGCGATTCCTGGGAGAACCCTGTGGCTCTGCGGGTACCAATTTATATCCGTGGATATCTGCGTCCGCAGGTGTAAATTTGTATCCGCGCAGGGCTCTGCCTGTGTTTGTGTAGCACTTACCACTACTGTAATCCAAATTATAAATCCTCTTCTGAATTGTGCCACCCTACATAGACAAGCGATAATAACAATACCCATGTCTTATGCAGCCCTTTTCATCAGGAGATCCCAAAGCGCTTTACAAAGGTCAGTATCATTATCCTCATTATACAGATGGGGAAACTGAGGTGCGAGGAGGGAGAAAGTGACTTGCCCCAGGTCATGCAGCAGGCCAGAGAGACCTAGGTATAGATGCCAGCAGTGGCCATGGGTAATGCTTCTCCAGTTGACTCAGAGAAACTCCATCCCATTCTGGCTGATGAAGTCCTGGCCTCAGTTATTCATGTCACCTTTTGGCTGGACTACAGTGATGTGATATACCTGGGCATGAGGCCTTCAGCACTTAGGAAACTCCAGCTAGTACAAAATGCAGCAGCGCATCTCCTCAGCAATACGGGCTACTATAAGCCCATCACACCTGTGCGCCACTCTCTACACTTGAATCAAGTTCAAGGTCTCGGTTCTTATCTTCCAAGCACTCCCTGGCCTGGGCCCAGAATACCTAAAAGACCATTTAATGCTCCGGGAGGTTGACAGCTTCACTCCTCTGACACAATGGGACTCTCAATAAGAATAAAGCTCGTCTGTGCAAGAGACAGAAGCTTATCCGCGCACGGTCCGAGCCTGTGGAATGAACTCCTCCAGGAGCCAAGAGCCATCACAAATCTCACCACTTTCTGCTCCAGGCGCGAGGTGCATTTCTGTGACCTGCCTTCTCTACTATTAACACAGAGCAACAGGTACATTTAACAAAAAAAAAAATCCTACCAAAACAGGACACTGTACTGCACATGCATCTCCCTCTAGGGAGAGGACGAGAGAACAGACAGGTGACAGATGTGTAATCGCACTGCTTAATGAACTGTTGGAAGGTGCTCAACTACAATGGTGATGAATGCCATATAAAAACCTGACTACAATAGAAGCGAATCCAGATCTCCTGAGTCCCAGTCCAGTGCTTGATCCACTAAGTCACACAGTCTGAGGTCAGAACGCATTATAGCTCACGAGCAAGGCCCTGTGAAAATCACAGCTTTTTGTTTTAAACAAAAATTCATGACTGTGTCACAGGTGAAATATCAAATTTCCCAGATGATGCATGGCTGCTGATTCCCCCAACCTGCTATAATTTTTCCAACAGTGAGGTGCCAGAAGTGGGCACATGCATGTACTGGTGTCATGCTCAATGCAGCTCATCGCCTGCAGCACGCATCCTGTTGGAGCAGCAGTTTGGAGGGCATGGTTTGGTGGCTATAATATAATATATGGAGATATCCCTTTCTCACAGAGCTGGAAGGGACCTTGAAAGGTCATTCAGGCCAGTCCCCTACCTTCACTAGCAGGACCAAGTACTAGTCCCTGACAAAAAAATTTTTTGTGTGGCCCCAGGACCCTAAATGGGCCCCTTAAGGATTGGGCTCACAACCCTGGATTTAGCAGGCCAATGCTCAAACCACTGAGCTATCCCTCCCCCTGTACTAGGGTCACGCAAAGCATAGTGGCCAGTGCCACCACTGCTTGAAACTTATGCTGTGCCACGCTGAAGAGACCACCACCCCGGCTGCTCATGTTCCAAGTGGTGGCAGTGTTGGCTACTGTGCCTAGCATAAAACTGGCCATCGACCGAGTACCCGCACAACTGCAGCTCCAACAGGATACCTGTGATGTGCTATGAGCTGTGCCAAGCACGACTATGCAAGCCAATGCCCACCTGCTGTGGGACAAATCTCAATATTGGGCTAATTTCATGATTTTTACACAGTCTGTGAACTCACACTTTTCCACAGGGCCCTACTGTTGCAAAAATAGCAAACATCATCCTAGGATGTATTAGCAGGAGTGTTGTAAGCAAGACGCAAGAAGTAATTCTTATGCGCTACACAATGCTGATAAGGCCTCAAGTGTAATATTGCTTCCAGTTCCGGGCACCACACTTCGGGAAAGATGTGAACAAATTGGAGAAAGTCCAGAGGAGAGCAACAAAAATGATTAAAGGTCTAGAAAACATGACCTATGAGGGGAGATTGAAAAAATGGGTTTGTTTAGTCTGGAGAAGAGAAGACTGAGTGGGGACATGATAACAGTTTTCAAGTATGTAAAAGCTTGTTATAAAAAGGAGGAGGATAAATTGTTCTCCTTAACCACTGAGCACAGGACAAGAAGTAATGGGCTTAAATTGCAGCAAGGGAGATTTAGGTTAGACATTAAGAAAAACTTCCTAACTGTCAGGGTAGTTAAGCACTGGAACAAATTGCCGAGGGAGGTTATGGAATCTCCATCACTGGAGGTTTTTAAGAACAGGTTAGTCAAACATCTGTCAGGGATGGTCTAGATAATACTTAGTCTTACTTCAGTGCAGGGGGCTTGACTAGATGTCCTACTCAGGTTTCTTCCAGTCCTACATTTCTATAATTCTATGATTCTGTTCATGAGGAGATCCAGATTCAGTCACAAAGGTTTTAACTTACCTGCAAAAAGCCCATGGAATTCAGGCTGAGTAGCAGGAATGACCTAAAGAAAGCAACAGAATGGTGTCACTGACATTTTTAAATCTTATCACTGATTTCCTGACTTCTGAGGGTTTAGATCAAATCCTGATGCTACTTCCAAACATGTATTTCCGGTGGCTGAACTTCCTGTCAGTGCTGAAATTAAAAACAAGGACTTTTTTTTTAAAGACTTATAAATTCCATTAATGTTTCATCAAGACGGTTGACTCCAGCAACAGCCGAAGCAATACCCATTGGAACTGATAACTTTGCTACATGGTTCTCACGTTGGTAACCATCAGACTGTTGTGCTGAGCGGTCATGGCAGCAGATTTCTTTTGACCTGCTTTTCATTGTTGTTCTAGTTGCATTTTGACAGTCGTTGCTGCACTAATTACAGGCACAAGTGATCTGACCCTGAGCTCTGATAACTTACATTTGTACAGTACCATTATTTCTGAAGGATCCTGCAGGATTTGAAAGACAATGGCTCAGATCCAATGACCATTGCAGCCAGTGGAAAGACTCCCTCAGCAGTCTTTGGACCAGGCTTTGCAAACATGCTGCAGGGAGCCAAGTTCATTCCTTGCTGAATTCAGTGGTATTACACCAGGGATGAATTTGGTCCAAAAATAGCTAGCTTGCCCAGAGCTGAAACAGATGCACTTCTGGAGTGGAGGATGGCAGTCATTCCTCATGCAGCATCCTACACAACAGTTTTAAAGAGGGAAATTGAAATTACATAAGGAAAATACAGTAGGTGGAATGTAATAGGGAAGTGGAAAACAGCTGGCAAGGAATGTTAGCGACAATGGGAAGTGGTTCTTCAAACATGTCAGACAAAAAAAGGAAATCAAGGATAGTGTGAGTCCATGGCTTAATGGACAAGGTGAGCTGGTAACAGATGATAGGGAGGCAGAGCTGCTCAATGCTTACTTTGCTTCAGTTTTCTCACAAAAAATAACACGTGACCAGACGAGTAGTGAAGTTACCATAGACAATAAAGAGGAAAGGATGCAGATCAAGATAAGTATAGAACACGTCAGAGATCTTCTGACCAATCTGACTGAATTCAAATCAGCAGGGTCTGATGCTATTCTCCCGAGGGTACTGAAGGAATTAGTTAAGGGGATCTCGACGCCACTGGCAATAATATTTGCAAACTCATGGATAACAGGAGAGGTCCCGGACGACTGGAGAAGGGCTAATGTAGGGCCCATTTTTTAAAAGGGGGAAAAGGAGGAGCCAAAGAACTATAGACTAGTCAGCCTGACTTTGGTATCTGGGAAGCTACTGGAGTAATGCATAAAACACTCAATTTGTGAATATCTGTAGGATGAAGGGGTAATCACTAGCAGCCAGAATGGATTAACCAGGAACAAATCATGACAACATGCTTGATTTCCTTCTTTGGCAGGGTAACTTCTTTGGTGGATGGGTGAATGTGGTGGACATAATATCCCTGGATTTCAGCAAGGTTTTGACCCAGTTCCACATGACAAAGTGTACTCAGATTTTCAGAAAGCCTTCGACAAGGTCCCTCACCAAGGCTCTGAAGCAAAGTAGGCAGTCATGGGATAAGAGGAAAGGTCCTCTCATGGATCAGTAACTGGTTAAAAGACAGGAAACAAATGGTAGGAATAAATGGCCCATTTTCAGAATGGAGAGAGATAAATAGTGGTGTCCCACAGGGATCTGTACTGGGACCAGTCCTATTCAACATATTCATACATGATCTGGGAAAAGGGGTAAAGAGTAAGGTGTCAATATTTGCAGATGATACAAAATTACTCAAGATAGTTAAGACCAAAGCAGACCGCAAAGAGCTATAAAAGGATCTCACTAAATTGGATGACTGGGCAACAAAATGGCAGATGAAATTCAATGTCGATAAACGTAAAGTAATGCACATTGGAAAACATCATCCCAACTATACATATAAAATGATGGGGTCTAAATTAGCTGTTATCGATCAAGAAAGAGATCTTGGCATCATTGTGGATAATTCTCTGTAAAAACATCCACTCAATGTGCAACGGCAATCAAAAAAACTCGCAGAATGTTGGTAATCATGAAGAAAGGGATAGATATTGCCTCAGTATAAATCCATGGTGCACCCACATCTTGAATACTGCATGCAGATGTGGTCGCGCCGTCTCAAAAAAGATTTGATCTCGGAATTCTTTTGTAGAAGTTCTCTGGCCTGTGTTCTGCAGGAGGTCAGCCTAGATGATCACAATGGTCCCTTCTGGCCTTGGAATATATGAATTCCCTACACTGCCATGGACTTCCTGTGTAATCTTTGACAAGTCACTTAGTCTCTCTGTGCTTCAGTTTCCCACCAGTACATTGTGAGGATAAATACATTAATGATTGTGAGGCACTATGGTGATGGGTACAAAAAGTACCTTAGATAGATTGTTCTTATCATGGGCTATAGCTGTAACTGGTGCAAATTGGCACAGCTGCATTGTCTTCCATTTAGTTTGGGCCCATTATATTTATTTGGCTGAGTGATCGACTGATTTTCATTTTTAATGTTTGTTTTCCTTTCACGGGGAAATTGGGTGTTTGGAGAAAGATTGATGCATCTAATATTTACAATCTGCAGACACTTCCGGGCAGTTTGTTATCTAATAACACACTGATTTGTTAGTAGATGTTCCTTTTCTGTGTCCAACAAATGTAATTATATATATATATATATATATATAATTAGTATTAACCAGCCTTGAGAAATAAATGTACCTATTTAGAATTTTAATAAACCAGAGCCTTAGTTATGAGACCATCCAGTAGAAATGATCAATCTATCATATTTGTGTCATTCGCGCATATTCCTGAGAAATGGTTCCTAGCAGAGTCTGGCTCTTTTGAGTAAGAGAATTGATCATCCTCTTTTATGATTATCTATGATCAGTTCCATCTCACTCTGTGTCTTACTGCTGTCTTACTTATCATTTGATCTGATTTGTTTTGTCTTCTTTGAACCCTTTCCTCAAATCTAGCCTTAACTGCAAGGGGGACTACATGAAAAAAAAATCCCTTTTTTGTATCAACTGAAATCTTGAGGAATTAAAAAACGACACCTTCCTCTTTATTGCATTGCTGCTCCGCTACGGGCAGATGGGCCTGATTCCGATCTATCAAAGTACTTATATATCTTTGTAATAGGGTGTGCTGTACTTTAAGATCAGCACCCCCCAGCTCCAGCACTACCTTGTTCCTAGTTGTGGAAGCACCAAGGGATGCTGGGACTTGTAGTCCAGAGGGTCAACTGGGAAACAGAGTCTGTAGCTGCTAGGCATATTGGAAAGGGGACGGGATATACGTAAAAGTTCTCTTTCTACGGGAGAGTGAGTGAGTGTTGGGGAAGGATTAAGAAACTACTCATATTGATGCCCGTTGTTCTAGCTGATTGAACATACAGCTAGGAGCCAGGAACTTGGGAGTTTTAAACAGGGTTCCGTCTTTGATTTATTCAGCGATCTTGGGGTTCTTCCTTGATTTCTCTGTGCCTTACTTTCCCCATCTATGAAATAAGGATAAGATTATCTCTTGGGTATGGGCTGTTATGATGGCACATGTGTCAATGTTTGTCCAGCCCTGTGAAAATGTGAACCACTGCAAGTGCGCTAAGTACTGCTGGTATCTTGGGAGAGCAAAGGATGGGTTCCACTTCTCTGAACCCCCCTGAAACATTCAAAGGCTACTTGAAACTCCCAGCCAAGACGCCGTCTCACCTCAATGTGTCATCAGTGCCTTTGTTCCTGGTGTGCTTTCTTAATCACAGCGCTGCAGAGAGTGTCGGCATATTTCATGACAGGTGATCATGTTACAATAAAGGATTAAGATAAAAACAAAAGTCTAGTTTGAAGCGACATCCCCTTTGCCAAGGCATTTCAACTTTGTGTTCATTATCACCTCTTTAATTGGGTAATTATAATAGAGCTGACAATCACTACATGTCATGCAAAGGTGTGTTTGATCTCCCCTCTTTTTAAAAATAAGCAGCAACATAATTAAACTTCTCATCTGTCACACCCATCCCCTGTAACCCAGGGAGCATGGATTGGTGAGGGATATTTGTATACCCAGGGAACTGTGGTGTATTGAAAGCTCTGTTAAAATTGTGATCTAACACTTTACATTTTTAGACATTTTCCTACCCCTCGCTTGAGGGCGAGGGGGCTCCGTAGGGAAGCACGTGATCAGAGTCAGTCTATACAGACACAGCCTAGAAGAGTATGATGGGGTGACCTGTGCCTCTTTGTTTCTGGGAGCAGCCTGCTTTGTCGCTCTCTGTTTTAGATTCTTGTGTGTTAGAGTTCTAGATTCTAAGAATTAAAGTAGTGACATGTCACAACCTTCCAGCAAGAGTATTTTATGTTTTTATCTAACTTCTCTGTGTGCATGCTGTGACCATAACAGGAACGGCCCAGTGCTATGTGCTAGTTGGCTACCAGAGCACCTCAAACACAGATCTTATAAGCTAAAAAGGCACAGGCCAGTAGGATGGGAGATCACAGAGGAGTGGTCATTCTCCCAGCAAGACAAGCCCCTAAACCAACATGTTTAACACATCTGTCACTCAGGAAGTGGTTGTACTGCCTGCAGCATATCACTGCCTCCTAGGCAGAACCCTTCAAAGAGGAGAGAACTCATTCAACTAGTGTCCCTAGGCTTCAGGGTGGAGCGAGGAAGATTAACAGCCAGGGGAAGGCATTGCAGAGATCATCTCTGCGTGCATGCTGCAGTATCCTGAGATGCATGCTATTAAAGGGCATGTAGGAAAACTATTAGGAGAGGAAATGAAATCATGTCTTCATGTGAAAGGAATGGAGGGTTTTTTTAATCACATGCAAAGAAAAATACCATCTGCCCTTTTGAAACATAATGAAAATAAGCAAAGGAAGAGTGAATCCCCACAGCTAGGGACGGGAGCGGAATTAGATGATTGAAATGGCAGAATAGGCACTACAACAAAGAAGCACCGTTTTCTGTTGCACAGAACTGGACTAAATGTCATCCTGTATCCTGTCCATACATTTTTAATTGTGCACCATCGCTACTAGAGCCTCCCTGTAATCACAGTTATAGAGATCCTCTGCTGAGCCCTCATTCTGCTCCCCTGGATAAATTCTTATTGGTGTATGATCAGGCCCTGGGCTCTCCAGGACAAGACTGTCCCTTGACCAATGCAGGGAAAGAGGAGTGTGTGAGATGCCCCTTCTCTCCCCTGCACAGCTTACTCCCATCACAGGGCACAGAACATCCCCCACGGTGCTGCTACTCACCCTCCTGTGTATGTGAGGGGGATGGGTAAAGCCTCAACTCCCATCCTCCCTGTAATCACCAGCCAGCAGAGCAGAACTGGCACAGAAGTAATTTGCTCCAGGTGAAGAGGGGGGAACCATGGGCTGGATCAGGGCTTGTCTACATGGGATATTAGGGCACACCAAGCCAGGGTGTGAATCCACAGCATACTAGCTTGCCGTGTAGTAACATCCCCTGGGGACACTGCTCCAGGACATTAAAATCATCACAGTAGGTCCAAGGGTACTGCAGAGCTTTCAATGCGCTGTAGCTGTGTCCGCACGAGACGTTCCGACACGGCAAGCCAGTGCTCTGTAGATTCACACCCTGGCTTGCCGCGCAGCAACGTCCCATGTAGACACACACTCACAGAGCCTCACGTCAGTTTCTAGTGTGCTCCCAGGCCAATGCAGTTCCGGGCTGCCCCGTAATCAGGGCAGACTGTCTTGTTAGAGTCTAGCCCTAAAACTATAACTCCCTCTGTCCAGAACTGGCTACGCTTCTGCAACACCAATAAAAGTTAATCGAGGCTTTGGAATACGTTACCGTGATCCACATCCTCTCTCCTTATGGCTTTTTTATGTGTGATAATGTATCAGTGGAGACATTGGAGCGATTTGGCAGTACAGCTGAATCTGCCTGAGCATTTAATCATATACAACCCATGACTTTATACACAGTAATAAACTCCTTTAATGTAATATATTTTGCCAGAGTGGCGGGGGGGGGGAATGGAATTGAAGTTTTTT
The DNA here is from genome assembly GCF_020497125.1 of Mauremys mutica. Classification (NCBI taxonomy): domain Eukaryota; kingdom Metazoa; phylum Chordata; order Testudines; family Geoemydidae; genus Mauremys; species Mauremys mutica. The sequence goes on from NC_059072.1 coordinate 12,133,239, forward strand.
CAGGTTATTAATTGAGCACAGTGACTGGCTTAAAAGGCAGAGTGTATTGAGAACAATGAGCCTGCGATAGGTTCATGGTAGCCAGTAAATCAGGTTGATCCCCCAGGGCCTCTCTAGCCACATCACCGCATACTAACACATGGTACTCAAGGGGGAATTGCTTATATTGTTATGTAATATCAGATCAGGTGTCAAATGCTGCCTGTGCCTTTTTGTGACACCCTAGGTCTATGGGGAGTGCAGAAGGGGGAGCAGAGAGGGAATGAATTTTAATGCAACCTCCTCTTTGCTCAAGTTGTTTGAGCAAAGAGCAGCTCAAGGCCCAGTGCTGGAAACTCTTACTCACACGAGTAGTGATTCAGAGGGACTGTGTGTGGAAATCAGGGGATCACTCATATGATAGCCACCCTCTTACCTGACACACCAGGGATTGAACCGGGCATCTCCAGAGCTAAAGGCATATGTTGCTAACACATCAAGCTGCTCTAGGCACACCCATGAGGGACTCATCCTCTGTGGAGCAGCACGCAGGGGGACCTGTAACACACACGCACCAGTGGGTTACACAAACACAGAAAGACTCTCACATCGGATCAGACCAGTGGTCCATCTAAACCAGTGTGCTGTCTCTGACAGTGGCCAGTCCCAGGTGCTTCAGAGGAAGGAGCAAGAAACTCTGCATGAGGCAGTGATGGGATAACCTGTCCCCAGGAAACGTTCCTCCTGGCCTCCCAATAGTTAGAAGTTGGCTTGTACTTGGTGCATGAAGGTTTATGTCCATCAGAGCTCTGGGTTTACTTTTTAGGTATTTCCTGTCAGAACTCTGGATGTTGCCCATATAAACCTCCATCCCTTTTTTAAAAAATCCTCCCATACTCTTGGTGTCATTGATAGCTTGTGGCAGTGAGTTCCACAGGCCAACTGTGTGCTGGGTGGGAAAGTATTTCCTTATATCAGTTTCACCAGTAAGGGTTTGCAGAGTTAGGCCGTAGCTACAGATCCTGCTGTAAGAACTGGCCTCTGATTGCTCCATAGCCTAACATCTATTACAGCCCTTCTGTGGGAGAGTCACTTATTTCTTTAGCTGCCATGAGAATGGTGACTCAAAGTAGCAAGAGGGATTTTCTGTGTTCAGGGGGTTTAATGCCAAGTTGTACTTTAAAGGTAGAGGGATAGCTGGCTAGTATGGGATAGCAAGTTGGTGAAATCAAGCCAGAAGTTTTGTCTAGACATTCCCTCGGTGCAGATTACAGGGGTGCGAGTTGCCACACGCACTGAAGTGTTGCACCATGTAGATCCTGCTCGTAGAAACTAAAAGGTTCCTAATTCAAACAGGATTATGTTGACACAAACTAGGTACCTTTTAGTTCACGCTAGCAGGGTCTCCATGGGATAGCTACAGCACAACATTTTAGGACACGCTGCAATTCGCCCCCCATAGTCCTCACTGCGGGGCCATGTAGACGAGCCCAGAATAGACAGGAGAGGATCTAGAACATACTGAAATACATGGGGTGGGGAGGGGAATCCTGGCAATGGCCAAGCTTGCTTTGAGTTCAACAGAGCCAGAATTCCACCCAGGCCCTGTAGCTTCCTTTCTCTCCAAGGTCTGATGAAGTGGATGTTATCTTACATTAAAGGTAATAATTGGAGATATACCAATCTCCTAGAACTGGAAGGGACTTTGAAAGGTCATTGAGTCCAGCCCACTACCAGGACCAATTTTTGCCCCAGATCCCTAAGTGGCCTTCTCAAGGATTGAACTCACAACCCTGGGTTTAGCAGGCCAATGCTCAAACCACTGAGCTATCCCTCCCCCTCAGCACTGTAGTCTCCGATGGCCAGGTTGTGATACCCTTTACCCATACTGAGTCCCATGAACAGGCCCAGGCACGGTTTACAGCATGAGCAGTCCCCAGTGAGGTGCTACCTAACAGGAGTAAATGTATCACAGTCTGGCCCTAAATGATTCCTGTCATAAACATTCGCAGAGACGTGTGAGCAGAAGAATAACGCTTGGCTTTTTAATAGCACCCTTAACTTCGGGATCACAATCTCCTTTACAGACATTAGCCTCTCACCAACTCTGTGACTTAGGGAAGGGTTTTATTCCTACCTTATCAACTGGGGGCCTGTGTCAGAGTGAACAAAAAGTGGGGAGATGGACTATTTTGCATGGTCCAAAGAGACATAATAGGATGGAATTAGGAAAAGGAACTTCCTGACAGTGAGATGTCAGACTGTGGAATAATCTCCCAGGGGAAATGGTGAAAGCGCCATAGCTTGAGACTTTTAGGACTGGGCTGGATAATCTGAGAAATAACAAAAAGAACAGGAGTACTTGTGGCACCTTAGAGACTAACACATTTATTTCAGTATGAGCTTTCGTGAGCTACAGCTCACTTCTTCGGATGCATAGAATGGAACACACAGCCAGGAGATATTTATATATCAACGTGCCAGCAATGCCTCTCTGCCATGTACATTGGCCAAACCGGACAGTCTCTATGCAAAAGAATAAATGGACACAAATCTGACATCAGGAATCATAACATTCAAAAACCAGTGGGAGAACACTTCAACCTCTCTAACCACTCAGTGACAGACTTGAAGGTGGCAATTTTGCAACAAAAAAACTTCAAAAACAGACTCCAAAGAGAGACTGCTGAACTCGAATTAATATGCTAAATTAGATACAATTAAGTTAGGCTTCAACAGAGACTGGGAATGGTTGGGTCATTACACTAATTGAATCTATTTCCCTATGTTAAGTTCTCCTCACACCTTCTATGGGTCATCTCAATTATCACTTCAAACGTTTTTTTTCTCCTGCTGATGATAGCTCATCTCAATTGATTAGACTCTTCCAGTTGGTATGCATACTTCCACCTTTTCATGTTCTCTGTACGTATAAATATCTCCTATCTGTGTGTTCCATTCTATGCATCCGAAGAAGTGAGCTGTAGCTCACGAATGCTCATGCTGAAATAAATTTGTTAGTCTCTAAGGTACCACAAGTACTCCTGTTCTTTTTGCGGATACAGACTAACACGGCTGCTACTCTGAAACCTGAGAAATAACAGTGAGCCCTGCATAGGCCCTCCAGATGAATAGATGAAATGATTGCGAGCTGTTAAGCTTTTTATTACAGAAAACTACACACACAGTTTGAGTCCCGGCTTTGTCTGTCTTGTTTACCAGGGACCACCCCTGCCTGGAGAACTATACAGAACACACAGACATCTAGTGACTGAATGATATAACTGAAAATAAAATATATTATTATAGGCTCTTTCCCAAACTGCTCTAAACAAAGTCTACATGCCGCATAGAGTCAAATATACCCTTTTCCTGTAGGGCTTTATTGAGAAGCAGATTAAGAAAACTGCAAAATGTTCAGCTCAGGCCTTTTCCCTAGGGATGGCTGCTTCTAGGGTTCCTCACTCATGACTGCTCAGCCCACTCAGTAGATCTCTCCCTATAGTGTCACTCCCACCTCCCTTATATCTGGGTGGGGTCATGAGTCATTTTCCCCACTGAGGCAGCAGAGCCCAGTTAACCCTTTCCTAGCAGGATCAAAACCTGCTAATGGGACAGGTGCTTTAGGGAAACGACGCCAGTCTGATAAAATGGTGCAATAGGTCTTTTGCCTCATCATTTACTGTACTTTGATTCTAGACTATAAAAACGCTGTTGACTGTAGGCTTCTTGTAGCCCTACATCACAGAAATGATAAATATACAGAGGTCTGGTATTTGTGAGGAATGAATGACCAGATAGATAAAGGGCAATAAGGGTATGAACTGAAATGTTTCACCCACGGATAATGTCTCTATTAGAAACAAAATGACACCATTTGCAGCATTGTCATTAATTTAGGACAACGGTGAGTGATTGAACTGTGCAATATGGTAAGTTAATGACTTGTAAGTGAAAAGAAATTGCTTAGGGTACTATGAATTGACCCAAAGCTTGAATTGGCTAGTTCTGACACATATTATAATGTAAAATAGGGAAGATGAGCTGTCAAGACTAAAATGACTCAAGTTACATTTACTCTTCTTTTGTGTATGTAACAAACACTAGTGACTGGAGAATGCATCACAAGGAATAATAAAGACGTGTAAAATACTGAAAATAAAATACTACAATGAAGTGGCTAATATGTATGGGTACCATTGCCATCTACTAGATAGAAGCAGAACTATTACACTCTGTGTCATAGGCTCTGTTAATAGCTAAAGGGGATTTTTCCTTTAACTCAACCTGTAGGTGTCTATGGTTTTGGAGCCAGAGGACGCGAGTTCTAGCCCTGAGTGGCCTTGGTAACAACCAGGAAGATCGAGATGTAAAGGGCTTTTATTTTAGGTTATCCAATAGCACAGGGTGAACTTCCTAATTAAACTGTTAAAACCAGAGCTGAGTGAAATCTGGAATTTCCATCCCATGGGAAATTCTGACATTTCAACATTTGCTTTTGTCCCAAATCAGGGCAAAAAGTTGAAATTGTCTGTAGAACTGAAAGTCTGAAAAAAATGGATTCAGAAATGCCAGTACGATGGACCTTTGCCAGGTTCAGTCGACAGTCCCAACACTGAAATGGTTCGGTTTGGTTTGGTGAAATCATCCGAAAGGCTTTTCTCATTGAAAATGTTGATTTTGCAGACAATGTATTTTCCATCAGAAAATCATTCCCAGCCAGCTCCAGTTAAAACCAATGAGCACCTCCTAAGAATTGCTGGTCACTCTGAATGCACATTGACTTGCAGACCAGTACCCTACATGTCGTGAGAAAACTCCCACCCAACATCCCTCCTATAAAAGTATCATGAGACACTTCTCAGCTGAGTGCAGCCTGTGCAATAACAATAACAACTTACATTTACAGGGTGTCTTTCACCCTGAAGAACTCCCAGGCACTTCATAGGCCGTCCATGCAGAGATCACTCAACAGTTATTGGGGTGGAATGCAACAGGCAACCTGCATCAATGACAAAGCTCACCGGGTTTGTTTGGGGATAGATTCTCCAAAAGAAAGACCTGAGGGGATTTTTATTTGCAAATACAACTACAGTAGAGGTTATAAATCAGAGGCAGTGTGGTGCTGTGGAGAGAGCACCAGTGTAGGCATCAGGAGACCTCCGTTGAACTCCTATCTGCGTTGTGTGGCTTCATGCAAAGTCACTTAACTTTTATCTTTTTGTCTTTTAGATTATAAAAACTTTAAGGCAGGGACTGTCTCTTACTATGTGTTTGTACTGCACCGAGTACAATGGGCCAGCAACCTCAATAGGTGCTGTGTGAAAACATTACAGTAGGGCTAAAAATAAGCCAAGTATGGGGGGGAAATAATGGAAGAGAGAGAGTGAAAGATTTAGGGAGTGACGTTTATTACAAAGAGGGCCCAGAACTAGGTAGACACGACGATTAGCTAATAGGATTTAAATGATCTGGGTTCTAATTCCACCACTGCCCCCTAGATAGCCACAGGCAAATCAAATAGCCTCTTTGTGCCTCAGTTTCCCCCTATAAATATGGAGATAAACTTCTTGGACAAATTCATGACCCCATATGTTAATTATGCCATAGCAGGAACAGAACTAAGTGTCTCTAGTATGGGCCCCTACCACTTCAGCTGCAGGAGAATCACTATGAGCAACATGAGGCACATGACCTACAGATGAGCAGTTCTGGTTCTGTCCAGAAGATGGCAGTGGACCATATACCCACCCACCCAGCTAATGATAACATTTGCCTACCTCAGAGGTCAGCAACCTTCGGCACACGGCCCATCAGGGTAATCCGCTGGTGGGCTGCGCGATATTTTGTTTACGTTGACCATCTGCAGGCACGGACCCCCACAGCTCCCAGTGGCCATGGTTCGCCATTCCTGGCCAATGAGAGCTGCAGGAAATGGTGCAGGCCTGGAGCCTATCACTATAGGACATGTTTTCCAGTTTTTTAATCATTCTCATGGTTCTTCTCTGAACCATCTGCAATTTATCAGTTATAGATTTTAAAAAAGTTATTAAGAGTCAAGTAGTCAGTTAAGCAGACAGGCAGGGCTTCTACTCCAGAAGGGGAAGGCAATATGGGAGAAAGTTTATATCAAGGCGAGGGATTGGCATAGGGTAAATTAGCCCTTTGGGGAGTTCAAATCCCAGCGCCGACATGTGTCTGGGTTATGCACCTGAACATAAGATGAAGGAAGGGATAGCTCAGTGGTTTGAGTGTTAGCCTGCTAAACCCAGGGATGTGAGTTCAATCCTTGAGGGGGCCACTTAGGGATCTGGGGCAAAAATTGGTCCTGCTAGTGAAGGCAGGGGCTGGACTCAATGACCTTGCAAGGTCCCTTCCAGTTCTAGGAGATTGGTATATCTCCTATTATTTTTATTACCTTTTAAAGCTAGGCATGCTGGGAAATATAAGAGGCAGGCTTTTCTGGGGAGAGAATCATAGAATCTCAGGGTTGGAAGGGATCTCAGGAGGTCATCTAGTCCAACCCCCTGCTCAAAGCAGGAGCAAACCCAACTAAAAGAGCCAGGAGCAGGAATACTGTGTGTGGGCCCTGGGAGTAGCAGTTCCTAGCTGAGGAAGGAGCCTGGGGAGGGCTGTCTGGAAGTACTCAGGGAAGGGCCATCAGGGCAGCCTAGAGATATGCTAGAAGGACCCTGGGGAAGGGTTTGGGTGCTGGAGAGCCAGAGGAGCAGGCCTGGCTAACAACAAGCACTGGAGGAAATGGCCCTGGCAAGCAGTGGGGCAGGGCAGTTGAACTGCAAAGAACAAATGTTTAGGTTCACTGACAGTTCTGAGAAATAAAAAAATCATTTTGGGAACACCCGAAAGGAATTTGTTTGTATCTTTTTAGTGAACTGAAACGTCAAAAAAAAAAAGGTTTCATTTTGGGGGGAATGAAAATTTTTGATTTTGAGGGGGTATTTTTTTTTTAAATAAAACTGCAAGAAATTTCGAAAAGAAGAGTCATTTGGAATCCAAATTGACAAACAAAATGTTTGGCCTTTTTGAAAAATGGCTTTGCTTTGTTTCCTGCTATGACCCGTTCAGCCCACGCGACACCAATTCGTGAAACATTTCGCCATCACCCGAAATGCATTTAAAAAAAACACAAGTTTGGGCTGAAAATATTCTTCCAGCTTTACATGGCAGTGCAGGGCAGAAGCTTCTCACGGGCTAGGGTCCCAGGGCAGGTCACTGTAGTAGAAGGCAGCCAGGGGGACCTCTGCTGTGCCATCTGGAGCAGGGGGTTGGAAACTCCTGCCCTACGGAGGAAAGCCTCAGGAGGGCTGATGAAAGACTACATCTATTTGTGTAGACACTTTTGCTTTGCTCTGAAAGGCGAGGACTCCTTTGGCCAGAGGGCCAGATAATCCCCAGACTCCGGATCACCCTACCTTCCTGGGAAAGACTCTCTCCAATGGGGAAACTGAGGCACAGGGGTGCATCCAGCCACTGAACAGGTAAGACAAAGCCTCACAGGGACTATATACAAAGACTCAACATGGGCAATTCAGAGAAACTAAGGACTGCATTGTCTCCAGGAGTGCCAGCATGGATGATTCAGTGCAGAGGGCAAAGCGTGGGGGAAATATAACAGGTCTTATCTTTCGCTGCCTGGTCATTTATGCTTCTGTGGAGAGGACTGTACTTTTTTAAGACCATTTTCCACAAGTATGCATGACTATATAACAAGCCAAACAGTGGGAAATCAAACTCAAAGGGTTCTGTAGGAACAGCAAGGCTATAGCAACTGAAACGAAGAAAGGTACAGGACCGATTCATGTAGTTCAGGGGAATAACCACCATGAACAAAACAGTAACGTGTAGAATTAGTAAAAAGGGACAGAGTATCATGTGTCTGTGTGTCTGTAGGTACACATACAGTGAGATTCAACTATTAAATCATAAAGGTAATTTTCTGGCTGCCTTGCATCCTGTGTTTGGAGGTGATCCAATCTTAGCAAGAAAGAGGTTTGGCGAGAAACAGACATAGATGACAATTTCTGAAATGATAAATACAAATATGTGCCCTTTACTGCCCATGGAAGTGGCTTTTAGTTCACTCTGATGGGGCCTTTGATCATCTGCCACTAAATGCGGGGGCGGAGAGGGGAGAACGGGATGCTAGAAAATTGTGCTGCAATTACGAAGCTATTACAATGCCATCGCCCACGACTGAACAATGTGGCCAGTTTTATCGCTAGTTCCATGCACTTGTTTTGCAGGCGTAACCAGAAGACTGCTGAGACACCCAAGTCAGCTAGTGCTGAGAATCAATTCGCTACTAAAGAAGAGGCTGATTCGGGGAGATGTGGAGCCCATTTCAAAGTACGGGGTGTCCTCAAATACTATGGACTTCGAAAGCCGTTGAGAGGGTTTAACTTGGTGCAGTATTGGGTCCTGCACTCCCTCTCTCTAGTCAATGGAGCTCATCCAGCATGGAGAATAGTGTACATTAGTCCTTGCCACAGCTTTTTTGCAGGTTACAATCAGGCCTGGGCTTCCCTAAAACTCCCAGAGGCATTGCACACTGGACCTGATTCTCTCCTGCCTTGCACCCTGGACCTATACTTGTGCACAGTAAAGGAATGTCTACACTGCATTTTAACTTGGGTCTTTGGTCCCTGGGCTTTATGGATTCGATGTTTTCAAGCCCAGGCTTGCATGTCCACACTGCAATGGAAAGCTGGGTTTACAACAGCTGGATCTGGGTCTCGCAGCCATGCTAACATGAACCATACTGCACTGCACACACCACCTGACTTGGGTCTGTGGCTTGACTTGCGTCCACACTGCAAAATGACAGGGCTGGGACTGGAGTTCCAGCAGGACTTGGGCTCTCACCCACCCCACTTAGAAAGGTCCTAGGATCCAGGTCCTGAGGTCTTGCGGACCCAAGTCAGACTTATTCATGGGTGGACAGAAGTGGGGCTTGGGCTTAAACCTGAGTCACAGCCCAGGCTTAGTGTGCAGTGTAGACATACCTGAAGTGTGAACTGCTATGCATTCCTAGGGTGACCAGATAGAAAGTGTGAAAAATCGGGACAGGGGGTGGTGGGTAATCGGCACCTACATAAGAAAAAGCCACAAATATCGGGACCGTCCCTATAAAATAAGGACATCTGGTCACCCTATGCATTTGGAACTGGTAGAATTCTTACACCCACAGGTATATTGCTATACAAAGTACAAAGCAGTGAAGAATCAGTCCCAATGCTTATTATTAATACATATAATTTAAAAATAATAAAAATAATAAAGAATATAATAATAATTAATAATAAAAAGCCTCTCCTCACCCTGTGGCCCCTACAATGCTAACCATAGCTTAAAGCCACATTTTTGCCTACCACAACTAGGTTTAATATCCAAAGACAGGGTTTTTTTAAAATATAAGAGTCTAATGATAACACTATCTCTGCAGTTGTGCTAAATTAAGCTTAGAACATTATAGGCAAGTATTTTCAATGTAAAAACCCTTGCTAAAGACACACACTACTTCCATGTCTGTGCACTTCTGTGAGTCAGCATTGATATGAATATGAGCTGGAAAAAAATCTCCACATTTTAATCTGTTGACAACTGTTTCTCTTAATGTCAAATTTTGACCCCACCCCCAATAAAACACGACATGATTGCAGAATGTTGTCACCATTTTTGATTAGCTCTATTAACAAATAATTAATGAAACACTTAAAAATTCTAGCAATGCCCTTCTTTGAGCTTCTTAGTGCATCATGTCTGTTGCATTCACTTCACTGGGCTTTGAAGCAAGGCAGTGTCTCTTGCTTACGTTGCAGACTCTGTGTCTTGCACAGCACTGACTACATTGTCTGCACTAACTAGGGAACAAATGAAGATGGCTGCCTACCATGGGGATGGATCGACTAGAAATGATAGAGAGAGACAGAGAACAACATGTTCACTGCTAATGTGACAGCTGGATCCTCACTGAGAGAGCGGATGGGAATTCCATTGGAATGAACGGATCAGAACACAACCCTCCGAAGGTTTTCCAAAAATGGAATTGTCGAAATGTCCATTTACAGACCCATACCAGAGTGTACATGCGGGTAGCCTGCTGGGTAGAGCACTGTCCTGGTATGTGAGGGACCCAGCTCTGAGGCTTGCTCTGCCTAATTTGGAGCAGAGTTTCCCATCCCAAATCACTCTGGGTTTGTCTAAATTACAGCAGCACCGCTAAGCTGTGCCACTGTAGCGTAGCCACTTCCTACATTAGCAGAAGGGCTTTTTTTCCATCAGCGTAGGTAATTCACCTCTCCAAGGAGCAGTAGCTAGGTTGATGGAAGAATTCTTCCATTGCTATTGCTAGACCTACAGTGGGGGTTAGGCTGAGCTAACTACATTGAACAGGGCACAACATTTTTCACAGCCCTGAGCAATGTAGTGAGGTTGACTTAATTTTTAGGTGTAGACAAGGCCTCTGAATCAGGTGGAGCAGGGAAGCTGTGAGTCTGTCTGAAGAAAACTTGACTGAAACCGAATGTCTCCATGAAACATTTCAGTTTAGATGAAACAGCGCACTGGGGTGAAATTTGATTTAGCTGAAAAACACTTCGCCAAGCTCTATTCATTTATTTAACGCTAAACCATCTCCTAAATGCCAGCTATATTGTCTTGCAGCAAAAAGACAAGGGGTGAAAAAAATATCTGCATGGAGCTGTAATGCACAATAACTGACAGCCTCTCCCTGCTACAGGCCAACACAAAACATGTCAGCAGGCTGGAGGCAGTATCAGACGAGCAGACAGATGCTTGTGTTAGCAGCTCTGATTGTAGGAACTGCCAGTCCCAAGTGTTTTTTGTGAACTAGGTGAACTTCATCCAGCACAAAACAACCCTAAAATTACAGTATTGGAAGGTGTTGTCTAGCAATAGCTCAGAAAAGTCTCAACGATCAGTGGAGCTATGTTGATTTACACCAGCTGATGATCTGGCCTGAAAAGTTCAAATGCACTAGTTGTCTCTTGTGCAGTTTATATTGGATGGATCGATCAAGAAGCACTTTTCTGAGCCCTTTGTATTAGGTGTATCAGACACCTCTCTTCACCCAGCTGTCATAAATGCCAGCACTTATTTTGTTTGAACTTGGAATAAAAGAAGTTGAATACCAACATTCAATATAGCCAAATAACCCCTTTTCTCCCTTTAATTCTCTCTGTGTAGTGCCTTTTACGGAAGCACTTCAAAAAGTAAGAACTTAGCAACAATAACAAGAATTAAGCTAGTACGAAACCCAACTAGTGGTGGGAGCTATATGAACCAAAGTTGCCAGTTCTAATTGTACGAAGTTAGTAGTGACTTAAAGTTATCATTTATGCCCAGTTTGGCCTTCGAATCACTAAAATTACAGATGGAAAAGACCTATTAGTTCATCCAGTCTTCCTCTCTCCCAATGCAGGATTGATTGCCTGTAGCAGGGACCAGCAACCTTTGGCACACAGGTAAGTGCCCTGCTGGGCCAGGCCGGTTTGTTTACCTGCCGCGTCTGCAGGTTCGGCCGATCGTGGCTCCCACTGGCTGCGGTTCACTTTCCCAGGCCAATGCGGGCGGCAGGAAGCAGAGTCCAGCACATCTCTCGGCCCGCGCCGCTTCCCGCTGCCCCCATTGGCCTGGAACGGCGAACCGCAGCCTGTGGGAGCCACGATCGGCCAAACCTGCAGACGTGGCAGGTAAACAAACCAGCCCGGCCCACCAGGGTGCTTACCCTGGCTGGCCGCGTGCCAAAGGTTGCCAATCCCTGCCCTGTAGCATATTTTCTAATGTCTTGCTTAATTTGTAATATTCCAGTAGTAGATTATCATCCAACTGATCTACCTATTATACTAGTAGATACTGATATCTTTCTAGATGCTGTCTATTTATATTGCCTCGTCATCATAGAGCCTAGTAGATCTTGGTGTCAGGAAGTTTTCCCTGATATTTTCCTCCATTCTTAGTGTTTACATCTTTCAGACATTTGTAGACTGTTCTAATTACTGCTGCTATCTTCAGTTTTTAGGTGCTCTATGTAAGTGTCTCAGGATGGGCATCAGAAAATTGAGGCATCCAAAATCATTGGCCATTTTTCAAAGCTTGGGCCTTAACCTGTTGAGCTTCATCTGTTACATTAAGACTATTTATCTAAGGCTTTAATAAAGGTGCCTGTAGACGGGTCGACTCACCCCTGCGGCGCCTCCTACTGGTTGCTCTGGGGAATTAGCTCTGTTCCAGCCTGGGAGCGCCCTCTGCAGGCCGGTGATCCACCTGTCCGTCACTACTGGCTCCCGTGTCCCTCCCACGACCCCGGTGCCTTTTCACATGAGGTGCTGCCCCAGCAGTAACCCCTTTTCTCTCTGGGTTTCCCCTGCCTCGGGAACCCCCCACCCTACTATCCCCACTTCGCCTCAATAGTGGCTACTGCCCAGTCTCTATCTAGCCCCTGTTCGCTGGGGCAGACTGCAGTATCCAGTACTCATCATTGGCAAAGGGGGTTTGGACCTGCTGCCTTTGCTTACCCCTAGGTTGCCCCTGGCAACCCCCAGTACCTTTAGCCCTCTGCTAGGCCGCAGCCTGGGGTTTTCTAGGCTGGAGCTTCCCCAGCTCCTCAGCCTTTCCCCAGCCCTGCTTCACCCTAGGTACCTTGTCTCAGTTCCTGGCAGCCAGGCCCATCTCTCTCTATAGCCAGAGAGAGACTATCTCCTGGCTTCTAGCTTCCCTGGCCTTCTTATAAGGCCCTTGACTCAGTTTGGGGCGTGGCCCCAGCTGCAGCCAGTTCCTCAATCAGCCCAGCCTTGAGAGCAGCCGCTCTCAAGCCCTGCCAGGCCACTTTTAAAACCCTTCAGGGAAGGAGCAGGGTCCACCCTGCTACAGTGCCTATCCATTTGGGGTGAAATTCTGGTTCCATAGAAGTCATTGACAAAACTCCCATTCATGTCAATGGTACCCAGATTTTACCCTTTGTATCTAAGAACTGAGGGACTGATTCCAGTAAAACCAATAGGAACTTTTCCATTTAGTTCAGTGGGCTTTGGCTCAAGCTCCGATACTGGACACATTGGTATTAGAAGTTCTTTGGGGCAGGTCTTTGTGCCCATATGGAGTCTGGCACGCTCTTGTCGCTCTACAAATAATAGAGAATAATTAGAGCTGGTCAAAAAATTAAATTATTGTGAAAAATGTCAAAGTTGTCCTTGTCACACGCTCCTTCCAGTTAGTGCTTTGGCAAGATCAATGCCATCAATGTGGCAACCGAGCGCCAACTGACGGCCCGACACTCCAAAAAGCAACTCAAGCGATGACCTCAAGTGAAGACACAGAGTGAGTGACAAACTTGGACGTCAACCTTTAATGTTGCTTTTCGAGTTGCACTGTGAAAGAAGTTTCAAAAGGTTTGAAATCGAGCCATGAATGTCTTTGTTTTTGCATTTTCATAATGAAAAGATTATCTAAGATTATTGAAAAAAAACTATGTTTTTAATTGGAAAAGGGAGGATTTTTTCCCACAAAACATGAACAATTTCAGCAATTCTTTGATGGAAAATGTTTGTTTTTGGGGCAGGTGGGAAAAGTGCAATTTTCTTTTATTAAGATGGACTTGACCTGCTCTAAGGAATAATTGTTTGAAACACTCACACAAATACACCTTTGGCCAGAGAATGTCCAGCATGTACTCTAGATCATCAATGGAGAAGATGCTCTTTAGTCAATGCAGATCTCACTGAACCCAGATACAAAAGCTTAAAAAGGGTTCCCCTAACATGAGATGTCTCTGCAGGCAAATAACTCTTTGTTTTAAAGGGTAATTGTGACCTAAAGACACTTTAGTGACAAGTGACAGAGGGCATGGGGGGTTCACCAGATTTTACATGGATCCCCTGGGTCTGATATATATATCTATAAGTTCACTAAAGAGTAGCAAGTCAGTCTCTACAAAGAGCTAGTAGCCCACTGGTCATTATAATTATTGCAAAATGTCTGAGCAGATAATAGTTAGAAATTATGTATCTATACTGAAAAATTATGTTCTTAAGGATTAGGGATTAAAGCAGGCCACCAGGGGGTGACATACCTCAAGAATGTTCCTTTCAGGCAGGTGGCAACAGACCTTTATCACCTGGTCTGTTCATATGTGTATTGTTTGCCTCACAATGCATGCCTATTTGTACATCGAGCTTGTTGTTAATTAAGAGATTGCAAAATCGAGAAGAGAGGTTAGCCAAAGGAAGAAACAATCAGCAGGGGGTGTCCTGTTATGAAACAAAATGAGGAATTGTTCTGATATATCTAGGGGTACCCTGGCTCCTTCACTGAGGAAGCAAGCTGACAGTGTGGTTTGTCTTATGAAAAGAGGGTCAGACCCAGCCTAGCTGTAATGCACTGGTGAGCAGAGCTTTATTAGACATGAGAGTATCTTGTAACTTAAATCCAGGCTCTACAATGTGTTTTACTATTTTATTTTCTAGGGAGCCATTTGTTTCCAGTAGTTCTACTTGCTATTACTTGAATTTCGGTGCTCGTTAAAGAAACCTATTCTGGATTTCACTGTAAACATATCTCATCACTGCGTGTTAAGTGGCGCAGCGGTCTGAGGTGGAAATGGTAAGCTGGGTGTATTGTGTCTTTGAAAGCAGCGGCTCTGTGAATACTGCGAGTGTCCCGTGGAACAGAGGCTGGACACTGCAGCGGGATGCTCAGAGGGCTCAAGGGTGGAGTGTGCCTTTCACTAGCCTGTAAAGAGACAGCAGGGCCAGCGTAAGCCCAGAGAGGAGGGCTTGTGTTGTCTATGGCTGGTGGAGTTGAGGACCTGACCCTGGGCAGGCACAAACATGGCTTCCACACGGTACAGGCAGGTGTTAGCAAGGTGTCTCACAGCCCTGGTTAGCCGGGGAAGCATCACAGTAATAGCCTGTATTGGCTATCATAACCATGAGCAGACTCGAGGTAAAATACCTTCATCCCAAAGCCTTTATTTTATCCCGACATTTCCAATGGCTCATTTCCTCTCTGAAACAGGAAGTCAGTTGCCTTGGGCTGCCATTTAGGATGTTGCAGTCCCATCGTCAACGCCTTTGTTCTGTTCGTTATTAAAGGCCTTTACCATACAGGTACTGTGCCGTTGCTTTTAATTTTCTGTAAAGAAATTCATCGCCCTGCTCCATTTGTTGTTTGTTTTGTTTCCCACGGGCGTTCGGAAGGAAACGGAGGAAAAATAATCTCTTGACGAATCATGGTTTCCCTCTGTCATTCTGAAAAGACCAACCCAAATGAACCGTTTCATCACACCCGTGATTAGTCCAGGGGGCAGAGGAGAGAGGAACAAGCAGAACAGTCACTGGTCATTTGAATACTGCTCTCCAGGAGGTGGTGGTGTCTGTTGGTTAGTGCAGGGGATGGGGAGTCAGGATTCAAGGGTATGTTCCTGGCTCCTGTTGCCGAAGTGAGAGTCGCGTTAATGCCAACAGCTGGAACAAGTTCCCGCCCTGAACTGGATCCAGGCCTCGCCGTCGGTTGGAACAGAGGCTGCAGACGGACGTCGAGAACGTGGCAAGCTGGGAGTGGTTTACTGAGAGAGCCGGCTAAGAGCACTTCTGCACAGGGGCCGGGGAAGGACAGACGTGTCCTCCTATAACAACGCTACAAGAGTGGCACAGCTCATTGTAGCACTAAGAACTATGGGATGTGCCCCCAGATGTCGTACTGCATCACCTGGGTGAGTGGACGTGGCAATTCTGTCATGGGATGGGTGGCTTTGCAGGGCGGACTCTCACATCAGGGCTAGGCTAGCCCAGGTATCCAGACCCACATGAACTCTGCAGTGAAGACCTAACCTTTGTGTGGCCCCGGGGGTGGGTAATAAAACAACTCTCTGCGAGAGGGGGTGGCGTGAGTCTTAATCAATGTTGTGAAGTGCTGCGAGATACTCAGATGAAAGGGGCGGGAGAAATGTGAACCATTAGCCGAAGCACAGACACACCTTCAGCAGCAAACATTCTGGTGCCATTATTATCTTCTATAATGAAATGTTGTAACTAAAGCTGATGATAATAAGGTGCACGTAACCCTAGGCAAGAATTATGTGACTAAATTATCCCGGTTACTGAACAATCTTGTTCGCCAGTGAAATTATTTTTAGAAAGATGCACAACGTTTAAAAAAATAAAGCTGATGAAATTATACGTTTAAAAGCTAATTTATCCTGCAGAAAATACTCCATGAAGGTGAAACATCAGGAAAAGCTCTTAACACGTACATAGCGCTTCGCACCTTCCCAGTGCTCTGAATTGTTCAGTGATCATTCAGTGCTAAAGGAGCTTGCAAGAGCTCCGATTTGTTCTGCGTCCAGTTCCAGCTGGGTGTGCTACACAGCAGGGCCGGCTTTAGGAAGTGCAGGGCCCAATTCGAACAGTTTCGACAGGGCCCCAGGATGACTTAAAACAAAAAAAAACCACGTAAAAAAACACGTGGGGCTTGTACTCACCGGGCGGTGCTCCTAGTCTTCGGTGCCACTTCGGCAGTGGGTCCTTCACTCACTCCGGGTCTTCGGCGGCACTGAAGGACCCGCAGCTGAAGTGCTGCCGAAGACCCGGAGCGAGTGAAGGACCCACCGCCAAAGTGCCGCTGAAGACCCAGAGCGCCACCGGGTGAGTAAAAATTAAAACGGTGCCTCTAGCCAGGGAAAGGATTCTCACTGGGTGCGGGGCCCTCTTAGGCGTGGGGCCCGATTTGGGGGAATTGGTGGAATAGGCATAAAGCCGGCCCTTCTTCACAGTGCCGCATCCAGACTCTCTGTCTGGAAAGCTCAGCCCTTAAAGGCACAGGTCCCAAGACCACATGTTCTGTGAATCTAACACTTTGTCGTCACCGTCAAATAAAGGTGTTTTTGCTGCACGATGAGTAATGTGTGTTAGTTATCCTACTGTAAAATCCTAGTAGAGACAAACTAGCTAAAACCGGGTGAGGTCAAACACAGGTGTAAATATAGTGTTGACATCACCTAGCTCCTCCACTAGGATTGGACAGTTGGATAGCTCACGCATCTTAGTTATCCGGCTGTAAAAACAGGGCAGGATTTTTGCCGAGTAGACGTAGCTTAACTCCTACAGACCCCCTGTGATGAAGTTAAGAGCTATGTCTGTTCTACAGCCGCTTTTATACATCTTCCTTCTGTCCCCAGCTAGTCCTTCTAGGGGGAAACTGTCCTCCCCGCCCCTCCACAATGTTGGAAAGGCTGGGGTATAGCTTCACACTGTTACTTTCTCACCTTTCTTAGAGGTTTGAATCGCAAAATAGTTACTGTTGCCACTTAAAGCCTCATCACTGGTATCTGAGTTTGCACCTGTAGCAATGAATGAGGCAGTTCCTCAGAGATCTTGTTTCAGGCTCTCTGCAAACTCAGGCGGATATTGCTGTATCATTTATACTTGGGTTATATTATGGAGGTTCTCTTTGCAACCATAACATCTTGAAACTAACTTTTTAAAAATGAAAGCTGAGACGCTGGAGAACAACCGAAGGGTCTGTCTGCACCCCACCTCCAGGCTCCTTCCTCATGCCACGCCATGGGAGGTGCACCCCATGCTTTGGGAAACATTGGGTTAAATGACTCACCCAAGGCCAGAGGGAGTCAGTGTCAGAATCTGGATGAGGCATGCCGGTGTATCCTGCCCTCAATCCTATATTCAGATGATTACACCACACCTCTTATTTCAGCCAGCTCCCCTCCTTCTCGCACAGTCTGCCTTTGTGACATTAGACAAATAATTGTTTGGGGTTTTTAATAAAAATGTGCTTTAATGGAAAGCAGTAAAATGGCTGGGGGGAGGTGGGGGAGACATTATCACAGGCCAGAGGAAGGCTGCTCCAGTGGCCAGGGAAACAGCCTAAGATTTGGGAGCCCTAGGATCAAGTCCCTTCCTTGTGTGAGCTTGGGCAAGTTACTTAGTCTTTCTGTGCCTCTATTTCCCCATCTGTAAAATGGGGATAATCGCTCTTCCTTATCTACTAGGGGTGTTGTGAGGATCAATATGTTGTGGACTGTGAGGTGTTTTTAGCTACTACAGTGATGGGGACCCTATAAGTACCTAAGATGGATTGATGGTAGCCAGGGCTAGAGTTTATAATCAGAAAATAAAATCACAACGGTCCTGATGCAAAGCCCCTTGCAGTCAATGGGAAAAACACTCAGTTTTCAATGGGCTTTGGATCCAGTGCAAAGTACACAGAAAAACTGCCCTAGCTTGGGGTTCAACTCAGTTTTAGGACCAAGGGCGGACCCTGACCTGCCCAAAGCTCCTCTCTCTCCTCCCACCCCCTCCTCGTCACCTACCCTTGTTATCCCTTCCCCTGGGCACCTGCACAAGGAAAGGGGTGAGCTGGGCCTGGCATTAACCCTTTGTTCACCAGGGATGATGTAGTGCCCCCCAACTTGTCAGAACAAAACACCCAGCAGAAAAAACTTGTCTTGTGTCCTGACGGTATCCTTCCAGGCCCTTCACCCACTCTTCTGCTCTCAGCGGTGCACGTAACAGGAAAGCCTTGGCAATGGCTGGCGCTCATAACGGCAGCCGTATCTTTTTGTCATAAGAGAAGTCACTTGCGGAAGCAATACCGGAAGCCCCAGGATACTAGAGAGCAGAAGCTGACGCAAAAGCGTTTGGAAAGTGTTTACTTTACCGGCAGTTTATTATGCTCATGACAACTCTGCTTCCCATGGGATACGGAGACCTCTGTACAGCCCACGCGGCAGGCAGGGGCGCTGCACAGAAACGGCAGTGTGACATAGGGCTCACATTATAAGGGCTAACTCCAGAGGTGGGTTGCTTTTCACATGCTGCTACCTCCAATTGTGGGCACTGTGCTCCGAACAGCCATTCAGGGCGAAATATTCATTGTAAGACAATGTAACAATGTCATCTTCTAACGGGAAGAACACTACGCGTGCTAGGGAAATGATAATACATGGGAGGGAGGTGTACGTGTTAAAACACTAAATGCTACAGAAATCAATCACCACTAATTGCTTCATATTTCTTCTCCAGGGCCGTGTTCCACTTCTTAAGCAGCAAAGAATTCACAGTGCAGCTGATTTTTGCTTCTGCTATTCCAGATGAGTTAACCACACGTATCCAGCAGAAGCTATGCTAAAAGTCCCTAGTGTTTCCACCTCCCCACATGCACTTTTTTGTTCATCAGGATCTTTTCCATAAATTTACAATCTGATGGAGGAGGTTGGGAGGGGACATCCCGTAGCACAATGGAGAACAGGACAATGTCACGGTTTTTATAGCCGATGGTGCATTTCAGCAGATGTTGCTAGCTACTCTGGCATGTCACATCATAGAATCATAGAATATCAGGGTTGGAAGGGACCTCAGGAGGTCATCTAGTCCAACCCCCTGCTCAAAGCAGGACCAATTCCCAACTAAATCATCCCAGCCAGGCCTTTGTCAAGCCTGACCTTAAAAACCTCTAAGGAAGGCGATTCCACCACCTCACAGGAGTGGACACCATTTTTCTTCATTGGTTTGGTGCATATTACTTTCTTCCCCCACAGAGAATGTTACTCCTTTTGGTGTCACTGTTTCTGATTAACGTGAATGGGAATGGAATGGGAAAATATTGCTACAAGTTCCTGAAGTTGTTCCAAATTAAAAACACATTGTGCTAATATACATGCCTTAAGATCCTTCAAGCACGGTGTCACCGTTATTTTAGAATGCCACCACCTCTGCCAGATAGGTAAGGGTTACTATAACTGTAGAAGGAGATTTTCAAAACCACCTTCAGAATTTAAGCCTGATCTCCATGAGAAAGTTGCCATGGTGTCAATGTAGTTAATTTGGTGTCAAAGATTGTGTGGCTCCATATATCGGTTCAAACCAGGCTTATTTCAGTTTATCTTAAATCAGTTAGGAATTGGTTTATAACAATCTGGAACAAATCGCTCTTAAACTGAAATGAACATGTCCACACAGGAGTTTGCACCAGTTTAAAACCAGATTTAAGTCAAATCAGTGCAACTTTCTCATGTAGGCAAGACCCAAGAAGCACGTTGACTTTCCCTGGGTCTTGTGCTGTTTATTAGACACTTCTGAAAATGGATCCGGTAGCCCCAAACTGTCACTTAAACTGCGAACTTAAATATGTAGCCTAATTTTCAGATCGCTGATCACCCACCACTTTCACCAGAGTCCCTGGGAATTGCTGGTTGAAAATGCAGCAAACATTTCACTGATGTTTTCTATCAATGTGTTTTCTCGGAAATTTAATTTGTATCTTAAACTGAATGTTGGGAATCCTCCACAAGGTCTACTACTGCTCAGTACTTCTGAAAAATCAGTTTACGTATTTTGGTGCTAAAATATGGATTTATGAGTCTAATTTTAGACACCCATTTAAAAAAAGAATCTATATACACACACATGGGGAATCAGGGGCAGCTCTAGGAATTTCGCCGCCCCAAGCACGGCGTCACGCCGCGGGGGGCACTCTGGCGGTCGCCGGTCCCATGGCTCCAGTGGACCTCCCGCAGGCATGCGTGCAGATGCTCCACCGGAGCCGGGGGACCAGTAGACCCTCCGCAGGCATGCCTGCGGGAGGTCCACCAGAGCCGCCTGCCGCCCTCCCGGCGACAGGCAGAGTGCCCCCCACGGCATGCTGCCCCAAGCACGCGCTTGGCGCACTGGGGTCTGGAGCCGGCCCTGTGGGGAATGAAATATTATGTGGCATAGGTATCAAAGGAAAACTACTGGCTGGGTTTTCAGTTATCCTATCTCTCAGGTTCTTCATAACCTTGAACATTGCATTATGTTTCCAAGTATGGAGTGATTCAGTGTAACACAGAGCCAGCATGAATTATGGCTCTAAACAAGTCTTTTCTGTATCCAATTCTTTGTTGGTTGGTTGCATCCAACATTAGGGATCTTTGAATGAAAGTTGACCGAGAAAGAAACTTATTACTCATGCTGCTGGCTAAATCACTTAAACTTCCTGATTCAGAAGCTCTGTGCTGTTTCATTGCCTTTTCCTAGCTTAGTACGTGATGCCAAATCAAGAATGAACCAGGTTGAACTTGCCACTTCTCGGTTTGTCAAAGGTGAGACTTAGTCTAAGTGAAACAAAACCAGAAATCTTCTTTTGTCTTTGGAGCTGCTTCAGGATGGGTTGATACACTGGACTAATGCTTCAAAACTGCCTCACTTCGAGCAGAGGTTGCAGCCTACAGAATTCTTCAGGATGCAAGAAGAATGGGTATGTGGAATCTCAGGGTGACATCCATAAAGGTACTTACATACCTAAACCCAAGATATAGGCACTTAAATCTTGGGTTTAGGCACCTAAATCCCAGTTTTGGCTCCACTACAATCCACAAAACTCCTGCTGAACCCTGTAGATGCCTAAACTCATTTGGCACCTAGTTTTTCAGAATAAAACTTCCCAAGCTACTTATGTTCCTGCCTCTAGGCATGTGCACTGCTGCCTCTCTCAGGGCATCTGGATGTCTATCTTCTGCCTAAGCCCCAGAGCAATTCACAGACCAGGTGAAGACAGGTGTTCAACCGCCTAACTCGTGCGGGGCCCGATCCGGTAGGAGTGCTCAGAGGCCACCTACCAGATTGGCTTCTATTCAAAATCCCACCAGGGATGGTGCTTATCTGATAACTTTTAGCCCAGTGGTTAGAGCACTCACCTGGGATCTGGGAAACCTAGTTCCACCCCCCTCTGCCAGAGGAGGAGAAAGAATTTGATTCAAGAGACAGTGAGTATGGATAGTGGACACAAAAGGCTACCTATAAAATAAAATCATAACATGTTTTCTAGATACTATACTTAACAGGATAACCTCCTGTCTAAAGAAGTTTATCTCACCCCAAAGGTCTCTTGCAGCTTTCAACCAAGGCTGGTGGTGATCCCATTTTCATGAGTTTAAATGCACTGCCCGTTTACTTCCTAGGTACAGAATGAATGGATGGCCTCTGTGGCTTCTCCTTATAACCCCAAAGTTCATTGTCCATACTCAGTATCCCCCCACCCTCCATTGCTTGTTTTTCCTGTGTCCACTTCCCTGTTGACCTCACATCTCTCTGTTGACTTCATCTATAGATGACCATCCATTGTGTTCGCTTATAGTGCTTAATTTACAAGGGGACAAAGAGATGGGGAATAAACATCTTTGGTCTGACAGAAACCCTGTTTCTCAACTCTGCCTTGATGCACACATTTTCAGTATACATCCATAATGCCATACATGCTAGCTTTATGTACATTTCACAATGCTATTAGTGATCAGTGTGCCCCTGGCTTTCATTTAACACCTCACATGACATTCTTTGGTGAACCCAAACGTACGTACCAGTATAAGGATAGTTAAGAACTGGAACAGGTTACCAAGGGAGGATGTGGACTCCCTGTCACGGGAGGTTTTTAAGAAGAGGTTAGACAAACACCTGTCAAGGATGGTCTAAGTTGACTTGGTCCTGTCTCAGAATGGGAAGGATGGACTAGATGTCCCCTCAGGGGTCCTTGCAGTCCTACATTCCTACGATTCTACGGTAACACAGGCCATAGTACATCCCTATATTGATTCCTGCTTCAGGTCCAATAGCTGTGATTGAAATAGGCAGGTCTTTTAGAAAAACATTGAATCTTGATTTTAAAATGTCCAGTGATGGAGACTCCATAATAACCCCTGAAAAGTTGTTCCAATGGTTAATTACCCTCACTGTTAAAAATGTACACCTTATTTCTAGTCTGAATTTATCTAGCTCCAGATGTTGGATCTTGCTTTACCTCTGTCTGTCTGGACTGATGAGAACCTCACCTATCAAATCTCTTTCTCCCATGTTGGTACTTATGAACTGAATTGTGATCAAGGGCCCCCCTAACCATCTCTTTGATAAACCAAACTGATTGAGTTTCTTGAGTTTATCCCTATAAGGCATGTTTTTCCAATCCTTTAATCACGTCTGTGGCTCTGCTCTGAATCCTTTCCAATTTATCAGCATCCTTCTTGAAATGTGGACATCAGAATTGGACACAATGTTCCAGTAGCCGTCGCATCAGTGCCAAACACAGATTTAATAGAACTACTGCTCCCACTCAAATATCCCTTTTTATAAATCCAAGGATTGCATTTGTCCTTTGAGCCACATTGCACTGGGAGATCAAGTTCAGCAAGTCTTTTCAGGGTCATTATTTCCCAGCTTAAAGTCTCCCAATCTGTAATTATGGCCTACCTTATTTGTTCATAAATCCATGAACTTACATATGGCCATATTGTTTACTTGTGCCCAACTTCTTCTTAGGCATGGTCTACACTAGGGGTGGGGGGTCGAACTAAGGTACGCAAGTTCAGCTACGCGAATAGCGTAGCTGAACTCGAACTACCTTAGTTCGAACAACTTACCCGTTCAGACGCCGGGGGATCGAAGTCCGCGGCTCCCCTGTCGACTCCGCCACCGCCGTTTGCGGTGGTGGAGTTCCGGAGTCGACGGGAGCGCGTTCGGAGTTCGATATATCACATCTAGATGAGACGTGATATATCAAACTCCGAGAAGTCGAACGCTACCCGCCAACCCGGGCGGGTAGTGTAGACGTAGTATTAGCAACGTGCCTGAAGAGACACAAGATCGGGATTCATCACTGAATTTGGTCCGCTGGTTGGATCCTTTGCTTCTCTGGCCCGGGCCGCGTACTGATGGGGAGTGCGACATGAACACTGATCCATGCCTCCCTGTGCCCAGCCTACCAAGCAAACCAGATTGCTCTGTATCAATGACCTGTTCTCTTCAGTATTTACCATTCCTCCAATATTTGTCATCTTCAAACTTTAACAGTAATTATGTTATGTTTTCTTCCAGGTCATTGATAATGTCAATCAGTAGAGGGCCAAGAACCAATGCTGTGAGACCCCACTAGAAACAAACCGACTCTGTTATGATATCCCGTTTTCAGTTACATTTGAGACCTGCCAGATAGCTGGTTTTGAATCCATTTCATGTGTCAGAGGTTGATTTTGTATCATTCTAATTTCTTAATCAAAGTGTCATGTGGTACCAAATCAAATGCTTTATGGGAGTCTAAATATATTGCATCAACACTATTGCCATTATCAAGCAAGCTTGTCATTTTTTTTTAAAAGTGGTATTAAGTGAGTTTGACTAGTTTGACTAGCAGAGGGCAGCAATGCAAATACACACTAGCCAGTTCATTACAAAATGCCTATTGAAGAGCTACAATGTATTGTTTTCCCCTCCACCACATCAGCAAACCCATATTGCCAACTAGAAGAAGGCTATCAAATAAATAAATAGAACAAAGCCTTTGCGATGTTATATCCTGGAAAAAAAGTGGAAGAATACCTGGGTACTGTCAAGGCCTAGATATTAGAGTGATTTGTGCTACAGAAATACCTTAGATAAATAGATAATGAGGAACATTAAAATTAAGATCTGTTTGGACATGTTTCAAGGGCTGATAAGGCTGAAGCTGTGAACTAGCTAAGGGTCAAATGTTTCAGGGAAAACACTGAAACTGGCCAGTAATTAACTTGCCAGCTAGTTTCTGTTTTAAATGAAGTCACACACACAAAGTGAGAGTTGCACTATTAAGAATTTTATATTTTTATGGCTGGGAGTTAATTTTTATGGTGATGCTCATGAATACACCATTGGTCTAGTCAAAATGAAAGATGAATACAAGTTTGCAAATCAGCTTGGGGGCAGTAAAAATTGGTGTGGGTTTCTGAACAATAAGTGATTGTTTTGGAAACTCAGACAGAGTCACAGCTATGTTTCTCCAGCCTTAGTAAGCTCCATAGTTGTCATATTAAGCCAATGATGTATGAGTGTTTGCTTTTCGTTATGAATTCTAGGTACAGCAGCGGGAGCACTGGTACGAAAGGAAGTCAGAATGAATCCGCTGGACTTTTCCCCCTCCCCGGCTCACTGGGGAAAATATTTCAGCCTTTTATCTTCGCAGTCTGAATCTGAACTCCTTATTTAGGCAAAACTACTCCTGAAGTCAATTCTTTGGGACCTAGGGGCTACGGCCTCATACCACCAGAGCAGATGGATAATTGGGGATCAGGGATAGCTCAGTGGTTTGCACATGGGCCTGCTAAACCCAGGGTTATGAGCTCAATCCTTGAGGGGGCCACATAGGGATCTAGGGCAAAATCAGTACTTGGTCCTGCTAATGAAGGCAGGGGGCTGGACTCAATGACCTTCCAAGGTCCCTTTCAGCTCTAGGAGATATAGGTATATCTCCATTTATTGTTACTGATGATCTATCGAAGCTATGCTTGTTCTTTAAGTTCTCCAGCAGCAATGCAAAATCACTATTACTTTGCACTTCTACAGGGACTTTCATCTGAGGATCTCAAAGAGCTTTACCTGCTTGAATTAACTAACAAAACCACACGACTTCCCTGCAAGGTGCACTCGAAAAGAACTCTCTTTCCTGTTTCCTAAGGATGAGATCCCTGTAACAGAGCAGGAGCTGTGGAAAGGCCTCAAATGGTTCAGCTGCTGTAGTTACACTGAGTAGAGGCAGGGAGCATAGGACACAGTAGAGAAGGATTTGGGGTGAATGTGGGGGCATAGACAGTAGCTCCATGATTATGTAACATTTGTAAAGCCTGTGTCATGTTCCCCTCCAGTGGCTAGTCCACAGAGAGAATAACAGCCTACTAAAGCTGCTAGCTAACAGTTACTTCTCTAGTTCCAGCAGTAGTGATCTGTGTGTTGGTGTTCAAGATCCGAGGTTCACACCCTGTTGGTGACCTGTGATGGTGGGTGTTATAGTGAAACGCACCCAGTAACCACACACTCCCATGTCCGGGTTGCAGAGTTTGCATCTCCTGTTCCAATGGGCTGGGATGGTGGCTGCCACGGGGCTGTCCTGTGCCTGGACCATGGGTTGGAGAGTGAATTCCATAACCCAGCCCCTGTGTTATCCGCTGGACAAAGCCCCTTTGTTCTGGCCTTGGGGATTGTTTGGGGAAAAACAGTATGTGATTAAGGACGGTACCCTAATGCATACACGCAAGGGAGCTGAATTCAGGTTGCACAGGCAGCCATAAATCTGGCATTTCCTAACTCTCTAGTGCTCGACTTCCAACCCAAATAACGTTTTAACATAGCGTTGGTATGTAGTTATACAAAGAGTAACTGCCGGGGGCGCTGGAATGGGGGTCGGGGAAGAGTCAGGGGGTCATGGCCCCTCCCACTTTTTAGCAGCTGTAAGGGTGAGCGGGAGCGGGGGAAGAGGAGTGGAGAGGAGCGAGCAGGGGGCAGGGTCTGGGGTGGGGGCGGGAAGAGGCAATGCAGGAACAGTGCCTCAGCGAGAATGGGTGGCATGAGGGCAGGACTCAGAGAGGTAGGGTGACCAGATGTCCCGATTTTATACGGACAGTCCCAATTTTGGGGTCTTTTTCTTATATAGGCTCATGTTACCCCCCCACCCCGTCCTGATTTTTCACATTTGCTGTCTGGTCACCCTACAGAGAGAAGGGGTGTGGGGGCCCTTGGAGGTTGTGTGGCATTGGGGGGGGGGCAGAGCCATGGTTCAGGTGCCTGTGGCCCCCCCTACTTTTTAGGCACTTTCGATGCTCCTTGTTACTGCTTGGAGTTGAACCTCACTTTACGGCCCCCTTGATGGGATCCTGGCAGATTAGGGGCTTGGACTAGGGGCTGCATGCTTTAATGGGTAACATGCAACGTAACAACAGCAGGCGTGCGGTGACATTCATGTGGGATGAGCGCTGGGGATGAGCCTCGCTTTGAGGGCTGATGTATCTTCCATGTCTCAAATGTTTCCAAAACTAGAGGTATTTTAGAGGCCTTAAGAGAAGGGGAATTTATCACAGGATAACAGAGTCCTGCTGCTAGATAAATGCCAAGGGAGGGCACGGCCAGGTTGTCAGGGAGATATTAATGGAGGTTTAGCTGTCTGAAGGCATCCTGAGTGAAGCACTGTAGTGCATCGTGCCTTGACTGTCTTTGTATAGTCAAGTACAGATGGAGAAAAATGGACTCGGTTTTGTGTTTCATTCATTTTGCTTTTGCTTAGCTTATACTTTTCAGGTACCATCATCGACTTCTTAAACTGCTGCTGTGAGAGGAAGCAGAGAGAGACAAGGTAACGTTTTGCATTTACACTTCACTTTTCATCTGTAGATCTCAAAGCACTTTACAACATTGATATTAATTATTATTAATTTATTTATTTAATTTGATTGTATTAGCATAGCACTTAGGAACCCCAGTCCTGGACCAGGACCCTGCTGTGTCAGGTGCTGTACTAACACAGAACAAAAGACTGTCCCTGCCCCAAAGAACTTACAGTTAGTCTCCCATCCATTTTTACAAGTGTGACAATTGTTTGAAGCACGATTAAGGGACTTGCTCAATGTCACACAATGAATCAGGAGCAGAGCTGGGGATGGAATACAGGTCTCCTGTTTGCAGCCGCATCAGCAATTTAGCAGACTACAGCTGATTCTGTAGATAAGAATCAGCTCATCATGTTAAATAAACTATAATATATGCCTTAAAGTGACTGTGCCTTTAAAAGTTGGCCCACGTTTGCTGTGGAGTTTTAAAACCTGTTTCTACGAGATGATGAGTTTCCTCAACTCCTGTCAGTGTCAATGGGAGTGATCATCCTGGAAGAGGAGGTTCTCATCAGTCACAGTCTTGCCAACCCGAATTGCTTTAAAATCATATTTCAAGCCTTGAAAAGATCACAAGAGAGACTTAGAAATCAATAGGTTTAAAAAAAAAAAACTTGGGTTCTTCTTACTTTTTTGCTGGTGGCTGGTGCCTTCAGAGTTCATTTTTTCAAGCTTTTCTCCATAGCCACAATGATTAGAAACTTTTCTTTAAAAAAAAAAAAAAGAAAGCTGAGCGTCTCAGAAGATAACATGATTCCTGCAACTGAGGATTTAAGAAAACACGCCAAATAGCACAACACTCCTCATAAAATCATGAACACTGGCACCAATGCCTCAGCACCTCACAGGGTTGGTTCCTGGAAATGCTGCAGTGTCCACAGGAGACGAATGAGCTTTCACCCTAGAGTGAAATTCACCCCGCTGCAGAGGGCCAACACTCAGCTGTATGCAACACTTCAGGGCAATACATGAGCCTCCTATGGGGCACAGCCCTTGAGCTGGTTATGCACAGCGTGAATTTCAACCCCTAGAGTGTCACCCAACGGGAGGTGAAAGGGTGTGGAAGCAGACTGGCCAAGCACTCTGCTCCCATTAATTGTACACTTGCTTTTAATCACGGTTTTACCACAATGCTTTGGGGATCCTGCCCATTGTGTTGGGTGTTGCACAAACACCGAACAGAGAGCCAATCCCTTTCCCCAAAGAGCTTACCCTCTAAGTATGCATGTTTGCCAGAAGAAAGCCACGCAGCCTTTGTCAAATTCCTTATATGAAACTCCCCTAATTTGGCAACCTTTCCATCCACAAGTCCAATAATTTATGTATCGTTTATCCCACAAGATGGGGAAGATGTGTGTGTGGGGTGGGGGGCTGAAATCCATGCTTGTTTGTTTATTTTAAAGTTCTACCACGTTTATAATGCAATTTGCCTTGGAAAAAGATACTGTTTTTAAAAAATGTTTATGATTCTTGAGGGTAGGTAGATACATCCAAGTTAGGTGCGTTAGAAAGGATGCAGGATAGGATAAATGGATAGATGATTTTAGTTGTTGGCTTTTGACCATTTGACTAATCTCTGTCCTGCCACAGCTTTCTCTCCCCTTCAGACAATTCCTTCCTGTTTCAGTCCCCACTTCGACAAAGCTCTTAAACACAGACTTTAAATAGTGAGTGCGACTTAAGTATGTGCCTTAACTTAAGTGTTTTGTTGAGTAGAGATGGTCTGCTGAATCAGGGCTCAAATGGGTGAATTTGTGAAGTTTATTATTTGCAGTAATTATTTGTTTCTAGTCTATCCCAGTGCTTTTATCGAAAAAGCTAGATGCTTATTCAGATGATGTACTGCTAATGATCCATGTGTGCAAGGATTTGTTTACCTGATGCTCTCTGTCACAAGGTGCAGGGCTCAACTTTTAAGTGGGGCCGGGCTCAACTTTGCTGGTGCCAGGCTTAGCCCATCTCCCCAGGTAAAGGGAATGAGCCCAGGGGCCATGTGACATGAGCACGTAACTAGAAAGCAGCCCTTCTGGGGAATACAAGGGCAGGGTGAGCTCAGCCTGAGAGAGTAATCACAGATTATGGGTGTCAAGCCTTTGTCCGGCGTCTGGATTGGAATTTAACAAGTTCAATTCAAGCTCAAGCGCTAGTGTTTGAAATAAAAACAACTGCAATGAGTCCGTAACTTGGTTTAGGGTCTCTCGGTTACAGCAGAGCAGATAAAGGATTCATTCTGCTTTCTCATACTTAAAAACATATTAAATATGCTCATTCTATAGTACTTTTGTCACATTTTTGCTCTTCGGTTTGAAACAAAAGCAGAAATGAAACATTCCTGGCACAGAGGAACCAGCCAGCAGCGGATTGAAAAGAGCTGGATTCTTGCAAGTCAGTACTGAAATATTTTGGTCATGCTGGATTGTTAAAAGTCACTTGGTCTGTGAAATGTCAGCTGCTCAGAAACGGCTATATCCACACTCATAGGTGATCAAAAAAGAAACTACCAAGATCGAGGGAAGGAGAATTATTCCATTTTGATAACATCTAAAAGTTTTCTTCTGTTATGTTTATATTTGGGCAACATTCAGATAACTCTTTAAAATCATTTCTACCATATGAGCTACCAAGCTAATTTAATATTCATATTGTGTTTCCTTGGCTGTGAATGTGACTTCCTGAGGTCCATTAGGCTATTGCTTTTACTTGGAAGATGCTCAGATACAATAGTTATGGACTGCCATATAAAACCCTAAGATAGAAGGGTGCGGATATACACTTGTGCAGGTAGTGCGAGTACATACATTTTATACAGACCATCAGGATGTGCACAATTCTAAATGAAATAACTGCATGACCTTTTTTTCACTATTCCTCACACCTGTTTGTGAATCCCCCTGCCCCCGACCCTGCATTGTTTCAAATCTAAAATTTGTTTGTGAACTGTATTGGGTGGGCACGTTGCCCTGTAAAGCTCACAGGATACTGTGAAAAACAACAGTTTCAAGCATTAATGAGGGCAAAGAAACAATATAAAGGGTCCTGGAGAGGTTAGATATTTGGGCAGCAAGAACAAAACTGTGATATGATGTGGTTTCTTGGTGTCCACATTTATCTGTCCTGCCTGGTTCCAAGAGTGATGTGCAGTGGAATCAGATCCTCAGCTGCTGTAAAATGGTGGCACTCCAATGGATTTCACCAGCTGAGCATCTGATCTCCTGATGCAGTGTAGCCCGGGGCTCCCATGATGCACTGTGGTGGTTCAACAAGAGGGAAGACTGTGGTGCATCATGGGAGATGTAGCCTGGCTTCTAGTGGAGAATGGGAGCATGAGGCACCCAAACTATATACCTCCTGAGACACACTGCAGCAGCATTTCTGAATTAACACTTCTGGTTCTCAGCCACCCAAAATGTTCAACTTAGAGGGGGGCATTGAGGAGAGGGAAAGAAAAAAAATCTGCTAATTTGAAATTTTCTATGGGAGAAGGAATCCCCATTTCCTGACCAGCTCTAATACAGAGGCATTTCCTGGAAAATCCTGGATATGGTTTGCGCTCGATGCTGAAGACCCAAAGACGGCTGAGTTGAGCACTACTTTTCTTTTTTGTGTCTCCCAGTCAATATATATTTTCAATTGCTGCTGAGATGATGCCTCGGTCTGGTCAGCCATTGTGGCCCCTTCACAGAAATAGATACACTTCGTAGTGGCAGAAAGGCTTTCTCTGACATGAAAAGGCCACATTATTGCTTATTGAAAATCTGCACAAACACTTGAGTTGTATGTTTATATCCCAGCCAACTTTAACCTTTTCCCCTACACGGAGATGTAGATTAAGCGATGACTCCTGCCCAAAGCTTGTTGCATCACATCTGGCTTTGTAACGTTAGTTATAATATCACCACGGCTTTGAAACCAAAGGCCCATAGAGGTCATTATACCAATCACGCTACACTAAATGTCACAGGGTTTGCTATTTATCTTCATGCCACGCAATTTGCGTCTGACCCACTATAAATGTGCCTCCACACCTCGGTTAAACGTCCTGCAGCAAGATCATAAAGCATGTGTGATAATTTCTTTCTACAACAATTCTTTTTATTAAATAACACACATTTGCATAGCTCCTTTCACCCTACAGCATCCCAAAGCACTTCACCAAAGGGTGTTGTAAATCAGATTTGTTATTTACTTATTCCCATAATACAAGAACTAGGGGTCACCAAATGAAATTAATAGGCAGCAGGTTTAAAACAATTAAAAGGAAGTTCTTCTTCACGCCGTGTAGTCAACTTGTGGAACTCCTTACCTGAGGAGGTTGTGAAGGCTAGGACTATAACAATGTTTAAAAGGGAACTGGATAAATTCATGGTGCCTAAATCCATAAATGGCTATTAGCCAGGATGGGTAAAAATGGTATCCCTAGCCTCTGTTCGTCAAAGGATGGAGATGGATGGCAGGAGAGAGATCACTTGATCATTGCCTGTTAGGTTCACTCCCTCTGGGGCACCTGGCATTGGCCATTGTTGGTAGACAGATACTGGGCTAGATGGACCTTTGGTCTGACCCGGTACGGCCGTTCTTATGTTCTTATGCTAAGTGTTGGAAAGTAACTAAGAAACTTTACAAAGTCTGCAGCCACTATTTTCTACAAGTCCTTACTCACAAAGAGGTGTGCCTCACATACGTGCAGTAGCACCATTAGCTCCTGCCTTCTGGAAAGAGTGCTTCTAGTTCAGACTACACCGAGCGGTGGTGGCAACAGTGGTGGGATGGTGGGGGAGGGGAAGGTTTAGAGGTTTTGATTTACAAACTCTTGCCCATATTGCTTTTGATTTAATAGTTTAGTAATTAATCAGAGAGAACAGAGAGTGAGTTTATAAGAAGCCGATAGAAAAAAAATCAATGGCTGAGAGTACATTGCTGCTTGGGGGGAAATAAAGGCTGCAGCCGACTGTGCTAAGAAAAATAATCTCATGGACACATTGCGGGGAGAATGAATTCAGGTTCATTTATAAAAGGACGTCATCCTTTCACCTTTACCCAGCATGGCGCAGCTGGAAACATGGCAGGCATCGCAGGGTGACAATACATTGACTAGCTGGGGGCTGATTCTCCATTGCCCCTTGACCCCTTTGCACACACTAGGCTCGCCTGAAGAGGTTGCAAAGCAGTTGGTAGCCCCCCCCGCCCCGCCCAACCAGTGCTGGGCCCTATACGTGTAGAATCAGTTCTCCTGGCTCTAGGCCCTGGCCCTACAAGAACCTGGGTGCAGGGGATCTCTTGGAGGAGTGAGCTGGGAGAGGAAGGCGATGTGGCCGAGTCATTCCTAGACTATGGCTATTCCCCAGCCACCTCACTGCCCAGAGGCGCTGGGGTGCAAGCGATTGCAGTCCTCAACCAGTGAGACTCTTCCCACTCCCGCCAATGGCTTTTGCTCAGTCCCTAAAGCTAGTGTAGGGAAAAGCAGGGGGAGAGGGGAATCGGCCCAACGTTTGCGTCGGGAACAAGTCTAAGGTCCCCGACCCACTAAACCTTAGGCTAAGTCTTCGGTTCAGGTACGTAAGTCCCACTGCGAGCTGCGAAACTCCCACCAAACCCTGCAGGCTCCAAAACTCACTCAGTGCCATGGGCGGCACGGTGCACAGGCTGGGGAAGGCTGGGCCACCCCAAAGAGCCCCACGAGGCCCCGCCCACACTCCTCCCTGAAGCCACCTCCTGCTTGGCTCCAGCCCAGACAGGCTGCTCCTCTTCAGTACTGCGGGGGCTGGGGCGGCCGGGACTTGGAGTAACTGGGGCCGCCCAGTGCTGGGGGAGGGCTGGAGGCACTGGGGGCCTGCCCGCCCTGCACTCGGGGGAGGGGGCAGCAGGGCACACGTTGCCCGCCTGGCATTCCCGGGCTAGGGCAGGGGGGCTGGTGCCCGCTGGGGGGGGGCGTCCAGGCTCTGGCAGGGGAAGGGTGCTAGGCCGGCCGGGGGCCAGCCACCCCCAGCAGGCGGTTCACCCACTGCCCATGGTCAGTGCCTAAGTTTCCAGGGTAAAAGCTCCCTGCCAGATTGGGTCCCCTTCAAAATCTGGCTGGAGGACGAGCTGCTGCCCAGCTTATAACTTTCAGCCCAGTGGTTGGAGCATTGAGCTAGGATAGGGGAGACCCAGCTTCAATTTCCCCCCTTGCTTAGCAGGAGAAATAATTTCAATTCCTGCCTCTCAGGGGAGCGCTCTAACCCCTGAGCTATGGGATAGTGTGATGGCAGATGACTCCCGCGATCTCCCCTGCAGAAGCTGTTCCACTGTGGATAAGTAATGAACGAATAAGTTTATGGAGGAGATGGTATAATAGGATAACGGGCTTAGTCAATAGGTCAATTAAGTGCCAAACTGGTACTTAATTGGGTCAAATTGGGTCAATAATATGATATTCTTAACCTCTTTCAGAGGGTATGGCTGGAGAGTCTTGCCCGCATGCTCGGGGTTCAGCTGACCGCCATATTTGGGGTCGGGAAGGAATTTTCCTCCAGGGCAGATTGGCAGTGTCCCTGGAGGTTTTTCGCCTTCCTCCGAAGCATGGGGCAGGGGTCGCTTGCTAAAAGAGTGGGTAGATCGGCTAATGTGGCCTGCATCTTGCAGGAGGTCAGACTAGATGATCATAATGGTCCCTTCTGATCTTGAATTCTATGATTCTATGAATAACTGGAGGAAGGAGACTGGGTCTCCCATGGCCCAGCTGGATGCCCTGACCACTAGGCTACAAAGTCATTCTCTCTCTTGTGCTTTCTTTTCCCTGACCCAGTGACTGTCCCGCTGTGGATAAATACTTAAATAGTCATTGGGTCAGAGAGTGAGTGAGAACCGCTCTAGGCTGGTGGTTTGAGCACCCTGCTCAAATCCTCTAGCAGCGAGAGGGGAATTGAACCTGGGTCTCCCACTTCCCAGCTGACTGCACTAACCACTGGGCTAAAAGTTGAAAGGGGGGTGGGGAGAGCTGCTGCTGCAGCATCACCATCCCTTCCGTCTGTCATATGTGGGTGCCTAACTCATTCCCACAAGAAACTACTTAGGAGCCAGAGCCACCTGCCTCCTGGCAGCAGGTGTCCGTTCGGGGAATCGCTGAACAGAGACAGGCACCTCTCTGCAACCTGGACTTAGCTCCTATGTCCAGGAGAAGGGCAGGGCTTAGAAAACCTCCCTATCATCCGTGCATCCCATTGGCTGGCTTAGGCGGCTTCCCCACCTACCGTGCTGGCTTTTGTGGATCACATTCCATTGCACTGCTCGTTCCCCAGTCTTTGATCCTAGGCACCTAATTCAGGCGTGTGAGTCATAATGGGTTCTTGTGATTTTCTAGGCTCCTAAAAGTAGACGCTTAGTGTTTCAACACCTAAGTCCCTTCATGGATCCAGGCCTAATACCTTTTGTTTGTGCAGAAGGCATCACAACCCATCCTACTGTCTCCTGTGACTCATCCCAATTCAAGGGCCAGGCTATTATTAAACGTAATGAAAAGAAAAGCTAAAATACCAAGAAATACAAAGGAAATGGTCCGAGATGTACTCCGGCTTCCTCTCCAGTCTAAAAAAAAAAAATCTGACTCATCTCCACTGCTTCACCAGCCTCTTTGTGGGGTAAACAACTGAGCAGAAGCAGCAGCTTGACTTTTTTAAAGTTATTTTTGGTTGTTTGTTTTGGGTAAAACAGTGGCTAACTCAGGAGAAGCAGCTTACAGAATCTTTTCCCATCTGAACAAGGCACTGTGGACCCAAATGCATCAAACTGTTAATTGATTTTTAAAGGAGAATTATGATGCTTTTAACAAGCCACTTAGCTTACTAAGCATTGTTAGGGAAGTAGCATGCATTCCACTGAAATGTGCTGTTTCCCGATGAGAGTCCCTAATTGCTTATAAACCACACTGTTTATTGAGTATTAGCAGTGGCAGAGTTGTTTATTATGGGAGCATATTGCTTAATGCTTGTAAAAAGCCATATAACAAATATTCTCTGCCTTGTCTCTCCCCTCCGATGCTGTTCACTCCATCACTAAGTTTATCAGTTGGGAGAGAGCAGTATTTGCAATGTTATGCAGAGATACAGCTAAGCAGCAGGTAACCCCAAAGAAGGGGCTCTGTTGACTCCACTCCATATTTTTATCTATGCATTGGCTGTAATTAATAGGTCAGTGACCCAATGAAGCATTGGATTAAGTCAAACTATAAACACATTGATCTAGTTAAAAGTACTCTTGTACACGGGTTCCATATGATTACTACACACTATGTTCTGGCAAGGCAAGCATGAATCATTAATACACCCAGCTGAGCCTGCTGCTCTCTGCAATGAAACACCATAAGTCAGGCCTGAGTAATGCACTCTTATGTTTATAAGACACGAAGCCCTCAGTTAGCATTATCTACAGGGCTATTAGTTTGGAGCAGGGACGCATTCCCTTTTCTTTCTTGTGACGTCCATCATTCCTGTTCGGGCAATAGACAATATTTACTGTTGTGCAGAAAACACCAAGATAAATGGACAGATATGCTGATACCTGTTTATATCATGGACTCTGGACTCGCATCTTCTCAATATGACAGATGTTGTCTCTCTGCTGTTGCACCCATGGGGGTGTTCCGATAACCCCCCTGCTCCGACCACTCTTCCATTATCTAGCCACAATGCAATCATAGACTATTAGGGTTGGAAGAGACTTTAGGAGGTAATCTAGTGCAATCCCATGCTCAAAGCAGGACCAACACCAACTAAATCAGCCTCAGCAGGAGAGCTGATGGAGGCAGCCCCACCTCAGACTATCCCATAGTTCAGTGGTTAGCGTTGGGATAAAACATGAGTTGGGAACATGGCACATCAACCTGACCACGCTTGCCACTTTCAGTCGTAACATAAGAACATCTATGAGTCTATAACATACACAGCATTCTCCCGTTCAAATCCTTTCTTCCTCCCTGGCAGAGAGGGCAAGGAATTGAACCTGGGTCTCCCACATCCCAAGGAAGTGCTCTAACCACTGGGCTAAAAGTTAAGGGCAGTGGCACCTCCTACTCCAGCCATTTTATGTGGAGCTAGACAAGTGCCTAACTCATTCCTCCAAGAAGCACATTAGGCACCTAAGCCATCTGACTCCTGTTCTTGAATCCCTGCAGCCCAGACTTAAGCATCTATCAATGAGAGGGGTGGGGCTTATCAGACACCCGTTATCAGCATTTCCCGTTGGCTAGCTTAGGCAGTGCCCCACCTGGCACGCTGGCTTTTATGGATCTCACTTTTAGTTGCCTCTCTCTCCCCACATTCATTGTAGTGGGAGCCTGGGCATCTAACCCAGCTTTGTGGATCACAGTTCCAGTCTCGTGGGGGGAGAAGGGGGGTTAGGCACCGTGTGACGCTCAGCATCAGAACACCTACGTCCCTTCGTGGAGCCCTCCCTCATGCCTGCCCAAACTCTCATGGGAGGTCTGGAGTAGAGTCAGGAATGAATCCAGCTCTGCTGAGGATCAGTCTAGTTCCTTAACCACAAGGACATTCTTCGGCTCTTAAAACTTGGCAGTTCATCGAGGCGGAAGCTGCACAGCTCATACCAGAATAGCCTTGGGCCCCTTTATAGTACGTCAGGCAGAGACCACCACCCGGTTCTTCAGAGGAAGG
Organism: Mauremys mutica; assembly: GCF_020497125.1. NCBI lineage: Eukaryota > Metazoa > Chordata > Testudines > Geoemydidae > Mauremys > Mauremys mutica. Next base: position 12,170,079 of record NC_059072.1, read on the forward strand.
TGCAATCCATCTGCAATTATCTTCACAACACCCATCATCTCAGAGCACTCTGTGTCTGGAAAAATCTTCTGTTAAACAGGGATCCAACCTTACTTGCCCTCAGCAGAAATGCAGCCACCTCTGGGTGAAATGTGCCAACCATTTATCAGCGTAAAGCCATTTTTACAACAGATAAGCAGGGGTGGGGACCACGAGGAGGAGGCGGAGCAGGGGCTGGAGCAAATGCATACTTTGCGTATGGGTGCCCCAAATTTCCTGGTGCCCTATGCAGCTGCATTTGGGTAGGGATGGCCCTGCCTTGGCTGATGTAGTTTTGATGGATACTGCTGGGGATTTCAAATGGCTTTACATGGAAAAATCCAAATCCTCAGAAAAATTGAACATGAACATCTCTGGAGTTAGTATATTTCAATTAGTTTTATTAAATAAGTTTATTAGAAAAGCACCAGCAAAGGGAACACTGAAAATCCACAGCGTATTTCTGTCTGTGTCAAAATTCTAGACGCCAATGCACAGTATGAACCATGGCCATACTGGGTCAAGACCAGTGGTCCATCTCGTCTAGTATCCGGTCTTCCAACAGTGGACAGTGCCAGATGTTTCAGAGGGAATGAACAGAACAGCGCAATTAGTGAGTGATCCATTCCTGTCATCCAGTTCTAGCATCTTGGAGTCAGAGGCTTAGGGACAACCAGAGCATGGGGTTGTGTCCCTGACCTTCTTGCCTAATAGCCATTGATGGACCTATTGTCCATGAACGTATCTAGTTCTTCTTTGAACTCACTTCTACTTTTGGCCTGTACAACATCCCCTGGCAATGAGTTCCACAGGTTGATTGTGCATTGTGTGATGAAGTACTTCCTTTTGTTTTAAACCAGCTGCCTCATAATTTCATTGGCTGATTCCAGTTCTTGTGTTATGTGAAGTGGTAAATAGCACTTAGCTGTTCACTTTCTCCACACCAGTCATGATTTTATAGACCTCTATCATATCCCCCCATTCGTCAACTCTTTTCCAAGCTGACCAGTCCCAGCCTTTTTAATCTCTCTTCATATGGAAGCTGGTCCATATCCCTAATCATTTTTGTTGCTCTTCTCTGTACAAAGAACAGGAGTACTTGTGGCACCTTAGAGACTAACAAATTTATTTGAGCGTAAGCTTTCGTGGGCTACAGCCCACTTCATCGGATGCATAGAATGGAACATATAGTGAGGAGATATATATACACACACCCACACATAAATAATAAATACAGAGAACATGAAAAGGTGCCCAACCAACTCTAAGAGGCTAATTCATTAAGATGAGCTATTATCAGTAGGAGAATTTTTTTTTTTTTAGTGATAATCAAGAGGGCCCATTTCAGACAGTTTGATGAGGAGGTATGAGGATACTTAACATGGGGGAATAGATTCAATCTTTGTAGTGGCTCAGCCATTCCCAGTCTCTATTTAAGCTAAATTGATGACATCTAGTTTGCATATTAATTCAACTTAATTCAATTAATTCAAAGGGGGGGATGTCACAATATTGTCACCCTTACTTCTGCACTGCCGTCAGATCTGGAGGCTGGAGAGCGGCAGCTGTTAGCCAGGCACCCAGCTCTGAAGGCTGCACCCCACCAACAGCAGCACAGAAGCAAGGGTGGCAATACCATACCATGCCATCCTTACCTCTGTGCTGCTGCTGGCGGCAGCTCTGCCTTCAGAGCTGGGTTCCCGGCCAGCAGCTGACACTCTCCAGCTGCCCAGCTCTGAAGGCAGCACCACTGCCAGCAGCAGCGCAGAAGGAAGGGTATCAGCACCGCAACCCCCTCCTACAATAATTTTGCAACCCCACCCCCACCCCACTCCTTTTTGGGTCAGGACCCCTACAATTACAAAATCTGAAATGTCAGTGTTAATAGCTGAAACCATGACATTTACAATTTTTAAAATCTTATGACTGCAAAATTGACCAAAATGGATCATGAATTTGGTAGGGACATTCAATCTGTGATCCACTATAATGCCCAGATCCTTTTCAGCCGTGCTACTGCCTAGCCATTTATTCTCCATTTTGTAGTGGTACCTTTGATTTTTTCCTTCATATGTGAGGTACTTTGCAAGATTAACATGAATGATTTCATACTTCAGGACAGAGAACCCCACTGCTTGATCCTGTAGCCATGGAAGTCAGTGGCAAAGGGTATGTCTACGTTGCAGTCAGAGGTGTGACTGCAGCATGACACCAAGCTGAGAGGGGTTGCAAGCACTTTAGAGGACAAGGTTAGAATTCAAAAGGACCATGGAGAATTGGTCTGAAATCAACAAGTTGAAATACAATAAAGGACAAATGCAATTATATTGTTTTAACCCATTCTTTGCCCAAAAGGGGTAGCAGACTTCTTACCACAAGTCAGAACACTTTGCAAACATTTATTAAACCTCACAACAGGCCTGTGAGGTGGGTATTATTATCCCCATTTAACAGACAGGGACACTGAGGGACACGCTACTATGGGCCAGCAGATGGCACGCTTTTTATTAAGTAACCATCTGTACCCCTAGACCAGAGGTGGGCAAACTACAGCCCGCAGGCCACATCCGGCCCAGCCCTTGAACTCCTGCCCAGGGAGGCTAGCTGCCTCCCCTGCAGCCTCAGCTCGCCCCGCCGCTGGCACAATGCTCTGGGCAGCGGGGTGGAGAGCTCCTGGGGCAGTGCCGCTGCACAGCCTGGCCCGACCCGGTGCTCTGGGTGGCGCGGCTGTAGTGCCTTGAGCCACCAGTGCTCCAGGCAGCGCCGAAGTGGGCAGGGAACAGGGGGGTTGGATAGAGGGCAGGGGAGTTAGGGGTGGTGGTCAGGGGGAGGGGCAGTCAGAGGGCAGGGAACAGAGGGGTTGCATGGGGGCAGGGGTTTGGGGGGCAGTCAGGAAGGAGGGGAGGTTGGATGGGGCAGCAGAGGGCAGTTGGGGTGGAGGTTCTGGGGGTGGTCAGGGGACAGGGATCAGAGGGGGTGTCAGGGGGCGAGAAACAGGGAGTGGAGTGGATGGGGTGGGGGCCATGCCATGCCCCTCTCCCCTAACCGGGCCTCCATACAATTTCCAAAACCCGATGTGGCCCTCAGGCCAAAAAGTTTGCCCACCCCTGCACTAGCCGCCTCCTACAAAGCCCTGGCATAACACTGAGCTCTTTGGAAAATTTTGCCAAATTGTCACAGTGGGAGTTTATGGGTGCTTAAAAATCTGGCTCCCTAAGGAACAGCCATCATCTTGGTCACTGCTGGCACCTGAACTGGGGAACTTCACAACCACAATCAAGAGCACGAGCATCTACAGCTCCCGCTAAAAGGCCGAGACCCCAGAACCGCCAATGTATTTATTTAGGTGCCTAAGTCATATTGACAGATGGGAGTTCGGCACCTAAATACCTTTGAAGATCTGGGCCTAACTGCCCTAGCTGGCATCTGTACCAGGCTCCTATCCCCTATAGCAGCTGTTTGGAAACTGTACATCGGGACCCCAAAGTGGGTCAAGCCACCATTTTAATGGGGTCACCAGGGCTGGCATTAGACCTGCTGGGGCCAAAGGCAAAACCCCATCGCCTGGGGCCAAATCCCGAGCCCCACTGCCCAGGGCTGAAGCTGAAGCCTAAAGGCTTCAGCCCTTTGCGGTAGGGCTCAGGTTACAGCCCCCCCCCCTGACCCCTTCACACACACACACACACACCCCACCCTACCTGGGTAGGAAGCCCTTGGGCTTTGGCTTTGGTTCCCCCACCCAGGGTGGTGGGGCCTGGCAGGGGTCAGGTTTCAGTTCTCCCTCCTGGAATCATGAAGTAATTTGTTGTCAGAAGCGGGTCGTGAGGCAATGACGTTTGAGAAACCCTGCTCTATAGATCAGACAACAGTGGAGGTGGACCAGGGAGTTACGCATACAAACCTATAGCGAAGGAGAGTGAGTGTCTTCCACTCAGCAAAACAGGAACGTTTCAGGTAGGAAATAAATCCTGAAATTAATTTTCCACCCAGGAAATTTCTGAAGTAATTAATCTAGAGGGAAGAGAGACAGAGAGGCCTCCTTTCTCGGCCCCCATACAAACCTGCCATCGATCTCAACTCCTCTTGTCGGCCTGATGTTAGCATGATGAGAAGAGATTTTGACAGCAAGAGCGCTGCCCTGATGTCTCACATTTTAAATCAAGTCAAATCAAACATGGATCAGAAGAGTGTCGTGCAAATAATAACAAGATATTATGGCCCCTTGGAGGTGTTTTAGCAAAAGAAACAAGCAGCCAACATGAGACTTTTCCCTCATCGCTACAAGTAATTGCATCAGATATTACAGAAGAAGGGGTTGCTCTGGCATTCAGGCAATGAATTAAAAATCCCTAATGGCACAGGCAAAGCTGGTAGATTGCTGGTGGTTTTGTCACTTAAAGGCCTTTTGAGGTTGGACTGAGGGTTGTACCATACAGAGGAGAAAAGGCAGCAAAATAGTAGCAACCGCAACAGACATAGAGGCTGTGGCACTGTAGTCTGGCAGTTATTGTGAGAAAATAAGATGCTTCATGTCTGGGGAGGTAGTGTTGCCTAGTGGTTAGAATGCTGCACTAGGACTTCGGAGACCTGGCTTCTGTTCCTGCCTCTGCTGGGTGACCTTGGACAAATCACGTTTTTGTGCTTCAGTTTCCATATGGGTAAAATGGGGCCACTGTCCTCCTTTGCAAAGAGTTTTGAGGTCTACTGACAAAACATGTGATACAAGAGCTAGTTATGATTATTCCTACCTTGCCTTGGCGTCACTGTTCCTGAGCTGCAGGATTGATCCCTAACCCTGGCAATGTTGTTAACATGCTGGAGCATGCAACAGGCTGAGTCTAGTTACATGGAGCAGGAAGTTAGGGCTCCTCCCAGCCATCCCCGGAAAGGTACATGACACTGTACTGTATGCAGCAGGCCACACAACTGTTTCTTCGAGTTCAAATAGCATTTGCTGGTCAATACCGAGATCAGGCCATGCATGTCTATATCTCCTATCTGCCCCCCAGTCTTCTCACCTGTTTTTCATGCCACTATTCTACAGTTAGAACAGCCTCCCTTCCTCAGGGACATCTCACCCTTCCTTAAAACCTGCTTGTTCTAGCTGCCCCAGATGGCGTGCATTGAGTGCCCATAGACAGAGCAAAGCATGGTCCTTCCAGTCCAAAAGGGTTTGATTTATAGAATCAGGAAGACAGCAACAAGAAGGTACCAGGCAAGATCTCCAGGAGAGAGAGCGAGTGTGTGTGGAGATCCTGCACTACCATGCTGCAGCAGTTCACAGGACAAGATGGCAGCTGTCTCTGCAGAGTTCTTAGAGCCTTACCAAGTGCAATACACAGAAAAGTCACCACTGTCCCAAACTATAGCCACTGTGTTTGTTCCCTCCACTTCTAGTGTTTGATCTGTTTAGTGTATCAATGTCTTGGTCTTTAAGGTCCTCGGGGTAAGGAACCTTGAGCCAGATTTTTTTAAAGGTATTTAGGCACCTAATTCCCATGGAAGTTAGGTGCTAAATATCTTTTAAACTCTGGTCCCTAGTCTCTTTAGCATGCCTGAAAAGCACCTCGCATGCTTATGGCAGTATATTAATGATGCATTTTAATAAATAACAGTTAAGATGCCATGTTGAAGGGCTTGCAGCCCAGAAAATGAATTGCCCATCTCACTTTACAGCTCTGTCATTGGCACCTTGAAGAAGTAGCTCATTAACGAGGACAGGAGGAGTGGGGGGAATCCAATTTCCCGCTTGCAGTGTTTTGCCAGAACCGTTGATAGCAATTTCTGCCATTAGTCTCCTTCAGAAACGCTAAGAGTCATTACTGAAATGGCATGGCCGGAGGGCAGCCTGCGTCTGAGAACAATGAGGAGTCTGAAAACTGTTGAATAACTATTATTAAAGCATGACAAGACTGTCTGCATTCGAGAGTCAGGGAATAATTAAAGCATGTGCTGGGGCAGGCACCATGGAGCTGAAATGCGAGCAGCTCGCGCAGTCACCACGAAGTAGCACGTTCCTATTTCAGTTTGAGTGGTGCAAACTTGAAAACCCCTGGGGCCCGAAACTCTGGAGTTCTTCACTGCAGTTTTGCCATGGCCTCCCTGCCCAAGTCACTTAGGGACAGATCATCAAAAGGCATTTAGGTTCCTAACTCCACTTGATTTAGGTGCCTAATCCTTTTGACGATTTTGGATGCCCTTCTTTAGACACCTGTGCCAATATTTTCAAGTGATTTGGGGTACATCCATTTTTGGGTGACTGCAGCTGGAGCTGAGCACTCTAAAAAACAAACAAAAAAACCCAGGCTTTTGGACCCAGAATCTTAAAGATACTTATGGACTTAACTCCCATTGAAATCAGGCACCTAACTACCTTTGAGGATCTGAGCCAGCTGCCTAACGTTAGTCACTCAGAAGTGGAGACACCCATCACATTGAGACTAGAAGGTTTAAGACGTACCCTTTTTGTGCCTCAGTTTCCCCCTTTGTATCAATGAGATAATTTTGCCCCTTGTTGGTATGCTGCAGTTTACTGACGTTAAGTGCTATCAAAGTGCTAAGTATTACTGTTGTTCAACTATGTCTTCCATTCAAATTTAAAAGGCCCAGAGACACCCTGTGCCTCTTGACCATTGGGGGGACAGAGTGAGGGCAGCCAGCTTCAGCAGTGTTACAGGGCACGCTCAGTCCGTGTGAGCACGCTCAGTCCAAGCCAAGCAGCAAAGCCCCGGGTCATAGGGACCCCACCTCACACACTCGCCTCTGCAAACAGTTACTTCCCAAGTGCATTTCCAAAGCAGGCAGGCTAGCCAGCATTGTATAGATAGCGTGCTTCAGAAAACTGAAAGGATTCTTCTGAGGCAAACCAGTCAGCCTCTTTGCAAGTGGATGAAGCTGAGGGCGGGAAGCTCTCCCTTAAGCATTTACCTGAATTGGTCACATAAATTAGCATGCAACCGACAGGAGCAGGCATATTCCTCCCCCATATTGCTCATTTACTCATAGGAAAGCTGTTTGGTAAACAACATTGTTATTAGGAACCCAGGGCTATTGTAAAGGACAAATGAATAGGACGTGTCCTGAGGTGTGGTACCACAGCCAGCTATTCAAAGGCGCTTTTGCTAGTTACTAGCATAGTGTATTTGTTCTAGCACCAGAACTGTATTTTGGTCCTTCTTAACTCTGCCACATACTAGATAGGAGGAAATTAAGCTCCCTCCAAAAAGGGCTGTTTAAATAGATAAGCCCAGGCCATACAAGAGGAAGGATGGCTTGGGTAGAAAGGTGGAATATCAATGAGTGGGGGTTTATTTCAGGATCTTGCAGCTAGAATTATTTGGACAACAGGGGTAAAAAAAATTAATCTGAATTTTTCAGTGACAGAATCTTACATTTCGCCCTGAAACTTGTTTCTGGTGAAAAATTTCTGCCCAGCTCTAGCAAGGACCTCATGTTAGAGTTCTGCTGACCTCCATAACTCACCGGGGGGGGGGGGAGGGGCTTTGAAAATTGGATAAGCATTTACTTAAGAAGGGGCAGCTCCTCAACTGTTGAAAATGAGTATGAGACTTCACTGGAGCCATGCTGAAGTGCTGTCCTGAATCATGGGGTTACGGTGGACGAAAAGCTGGATATGAGTCAGCAGTGTGCCCTTGTTGCCAAGAAGGCTAATGGCATTTTGGGTTGTATAAGTAGGGGCATTGCCAGCAGATCGAGGGATGTGATCATTCCCCTCTCTTCAGCACTGGTGAGGCCTCATCTGGAGTACTGTGTCCAGTTTTGGGCCCAATGCTACAAGAAGGATGTGGATAAATTGGAGAGAGTCCAGCGGAGGGCAACAAAAATGATTAGGGGGCTGGAGCACATGACTTATGAGGAGAGGCTGAGGGAACTGAGATTGTTTAGCCTGCAGAAGAGAAGAATGAGGGGGGATTTGATAGCTGCTTTCAACTACCTGAAAGGGGGTTCCAAAGAGGATGGCTCTAGACTGTTCTCAGTGGTAGCAGATGACAGAACAAGGAGTAATGGTCTCAAGTTGCAGAGGGGGAGGTTTAGGTTGGACATTAGGAAAAACTTTTTCACTAGTAGGGTGGGGAAGCACTGGAATGGGTTACCTAGGGAGGTGGTGGAATCTCCATCCTTAGAGGTTTTTAAGGTCAGGCTTGACAAAGCCCTGGCTGGGATGATTTAGTTGGGTTTGGTCCTGCTTTGAGCAGGGGGTTGGACTAGATACCTCCTGAGGTCCCTTCCAACCCTGAGATTCTATGATTCTATGGTCCAAGCAAGTTTTGGCTCTGTTTTCCTTCACTCTTTTCTGTAATAATCCAAATCGGGGCTGATTCACAAGCTGAGGATCTGGCCCCATGTGTTTCTGGGTTTCTCGTCACTGCAGAAGTAACTTCAGCATTGTCCCCATCTCGAGTCCTAGTTGCACATGAAGAGCCAGAACTGGAAGATGTTAGTGCTTTTGACTCTGGCTTGGCAGGGTGTATAGGTGACAGCATGAGTTAACACAACTCAGCAGCAGCTAACACAACTGCTCTGTGTGGCCTGAGTGTTATTTTGTTGTATGGCTGCTCACTCAAGAGGAGATCACAGCAGAGTTAACTCAAGTTCAGACCATCATAGTCAATAAATACCCTGAAAAGAGATGTCTTATTTCCCATGAACCCTGCAGAACAGTTGGTAGGCTGAGGTTACTCTACACTATGCTGGCATAGCTACCTAGGATAGAAGCAACATACCCCAACATCATCCACATGATGCCACACCATCACCGGTTCATTGACCTGCACATCCACCAATGTAATATACGCCATCATATGCCTGCAATGCCCCTCTGCTATGTACATCGGCCAAACTGGACAGTCTCTACGGAAAAGGATAAATAGACACAAATCAGATATTAGGAATGGCAATATACAAAAACCTGTAGGAGAACACTTCAATCTCCCTGGCCACACAATAGCAGATCTTAAGGTGGCCATCCTGCAGCAAAAAAACTTCAGGACCAGACTTCAAAGAGAAACTGCTGAGCTTCAGTTCATCTGCAAATTTGACACCATCAACTCAGGATTAAACAAAGACTGTGAATGGCTTGCCAACTACAGAACCAGTTTCTCCTCCCTTGGTTTTCACACCTCAGCTGCTAGAACAGGGCCTCATCCTCCCTGATTGAACTAACCTCGTTATCTCCAGCCTGCTTCTTGCTTGCATATATATACCTGCCCCTGGAAATTTACACTACTTGCATCCGACGAAGTGGGTATTCACCCACGAAAGCTCATGCTCCAAAACTTCTGTTAGTCTATAAGGTGCTACAGGACTCTTTGCTGCGTTTACAGATCCAGACTAACACGGCTACCCCTCTGATACTTGATACCCCGACAGGAGTTCTTCGGCTGGTGTAGGAACACCACCTCCCTGAACAAGGTTAGCTGTGCCAGCAGAAACAATCTGTTGACGTAACTGTGTCTACCCAGGAGCTTTGTCAGCCTCGCTGTCAGTCAGGGGTATGGTTTTTTTCATCCCCTGACTGACACAGCTATGCTGGTACAAGTTTTAAGCATAGACGAAGCCTCAGGGTTTGACCACACATGGAGTACTCCAAGAATAGCTGTTCCAGAATAACTCCATATGTGGCCTCTTGTAGAACAAGCACCTTGTTCCGGTTTAACATAAGCGGTTTCCAGGCACGCATTCCAAATAAGAGCATCCACACATGGCGTTCTTCAGGAATAACTGCTGTTCAGGACTAACACTGTGTGTGGATGAACCCTTAGACCAGGTAGACACTAAAAAAAGTTAAGTCAGCCCAGCTAATTTGCAGGTTAAGAGTGTGAAAAAGCCACACCCACAAATGACTTAGTTAAGCCAACCTAACCTCCTATGTAAATGGCACTACAATGTCAGTGATTCTCAAACTTTTGTACTGATGACCCTTCACATAGCAAGCTTCTGCGTGCGAGCCCCCCCCCCATATTAAAAAGTGTTTTTAACTTATATTTGACACCATTACAAATGCTGGATGCAAAGCTGGGTCTGGGACGGAGTCCAACAGCTCGTGACCCCCCACATGTAATAACCTCGTGACCCTCTGAGGGGTTCTGACCCCCAGTTTGAGAATCCCCGCACTACAAAGGAAAGCTTTTTGCCTATCTACCTAGCTACTCCCTGTCAGGGAGATGGATTAACTTTGACAGGAGAACCCCTCCCATTGCTGTAGGGAGTGTCCACGCTGGAATGCTAGAGGTGCAGCCTTGCAGCATTCTTGCTAGTGGCTTAAGTGTAGACATAGCTTTAGTCTTGTTCTGGATTAGGGATGGGTAGTTCATTTATGTGAGATTGCTTCTCCTAGGCTGAAACTCATGGGAATGCAGGTTGGTTTTGGGTGGAAACCAGGGTTCCAATTCAGCAATGCATTTAGCACAATGCATTTAGCACATCCCTATTCAAGACAGCACTTAAATGTGTGCTTAAGTCCATCTGGATCTTGAGCACGTGCTTGCAGTTAAACACATACTTAAGTGCTGTCCCGATCATGGCCCAAGCAAGTTTGGGCTGTTTTCCTTCACTTTTCTGTAATCATCTAAATCTATAACTCAAAGTGAAATTTATGAATTCAGACCCCCTCCCCCAAAAAAGCCACCAAGGTTCTCACAAGCATATGCAAACAGACACCACGAGTAACAGGCAGGCCTGATTGTAGCAGATTGTTGTGAAGTTAACACTGAAGCATCCAATTACTTTCAGGGTTTGACACTACCATTCATCTGACAGTGGCTTGCGCACTGCAGCAGGCTTGCAACCAAACTGACATTTTTGGTAAAGAAAATGCTTCACAGATTGTACAACAAGCATCAAGACTTGTGCACTGTGGTTCCTGGACCATTAACAGTATCATTAGTGCAGGCTTAGGGTCCATTCCCGCTCCCACTGATGTAAGTAGGAGCTAGATTGGACCCTTATTAGGAGAGGGAGAGAGAGAGAGTCAGCAGTTAGGTCCTAAACCAAGTCTCTCACCTACCCCACATTCACAGCATTGCACAACTAGGCACATGCACAACGTGGGAGAGCTAGAGGATTAATCTGTGGCTTCTGCTCGACGCAGGACAGGATTTGCTGGACCAATGATCAGAGCCAGTTTTGCAAACCCGGTGGGAGCGCCATGCAGATTTACACTGGCTATGGATTAAGTTGACCTAGGAATAAGCAGCTGCAGCTGCTGTTAAACTGGTGCAGCTCCCATCCACTTTATGCCAGCACTGAATTTAACCCTGTGCATTCAGGTAAGAATTCAGAAAGGCCAGAAGATTTTGAGAGCAGCCTTTAAGTTTGGGATTTGACAGAGCAACTTGATGCAGAAATTGAACTTCATGGAGGAATTTTTGTATTTTCTTGTAAGCTTAATTTTGTGCATTCATTATGCAGCAAGAAATAAGCAACTATGATAAAATATCTTGCTAACTGTGGCTACCAAGGGATTACACAGATTCTGTTGTATTATGCAGTTGGTCTTCTGCATATTTCATTGACTCAGGAGGGAAATATTACAATTTTTAATTTCCATATTGCCAGATTATCATAGACTCTCCAATGATTTGCTTGTTTAGAATCTGTCAATTTCTGCACAATGCAATAAGAATTTGACTACCCAAACTCTCTTAGGGATGTTTTCCGGTATCAATGATTGGTGAGGCTATTGTGCCATGAATAGAAGCCAATCATTACCATTCATTTGCCCCACCCTCATCCCCCTCTGCACATAAACAATGTGCTAATAGATTTCAGCTTGTTAAAAATGAAACTTAATAGTTAATCTCTGGAAGTCTTTAGTAAATATCACACCACCAGAATGTCACTTAAATACAGAAGTGTGGTATCTATTATACATCTATTGCATGCATAATGACTTTGTGCTTTGAGCTATATGACTGAGAAAAACTATCACAGGTAAGTATTATTACCCCCCTCTTTATAGTTGGGGAAACTGAGGCATGGAAAGATGAAGTGACTGACCCAAAGTCAGTCAGTAACACAGCCTGAAACAGAGCCCAGATCTTCTGGCTCTGGGTCCTATCCATTGAAGCATGCTGCCTCCCAGGTTTGGATGGATTAATTAGGCTTGTTAAGGCATAAAACTGGGGCTCAGGAGACTATGGTTAGAGCCACAGAGGTACTTAGATGCCCAAGTCCAACATTTAGACATGACCAAGAACCTCAAAACCACCACTCAGTTGCCATCGGTCCCAGTCGGTGCGGGAATTTCCACTGTTAAAGTCCTTTAGGCACCCTAGTTTTTGCCAGTGGGCAGGTGCACAGCTCCCTCAGTCTAGGAGCTCAGGCACCAAACTCATCCCTAGGTCTTCCCCTGCCTATCTTGTTTCTGCATCCCGATCCAGTAAGCATTCTCGGAGCACACCTAAGAGCTGGAGGAGAGGGTGTCCCCATTGAGTGCCTGTGAGGAAGTGGGAATGTTCTTGATGTGTTATGTGAATGCTGAGTTGGGAGTATTAACCTGGGAAGGTTACAGGGGAGTTTGGGACGGCCTGCTTTAGGGAAGGGAGAATACCCGAGCATGTAACCTCGGGTGGGGGGTTGGAGGCCAGGTAACATCTCTGCCCTGGAAAAAGGACAAAGGCTGGGGGAGGAATGGGGGGAGGCTGAGTGAGAGGCTGGTTAGAGCTGGCTGGGAAATGGAGAGGGGGGGCCCCCGACGGGGCTTGGGCTTCCCAACGGGGCTGTGGCCTCTCTGGGGGCCCCAGATGGACCTAAGGAGGTCCTGTTGTCTGTACCAGCAAGACCTGTTTTGGACTGCGTTCCTGTTGTCTGTTTTACTGGCTGGCTGAGAGTCATGGTGACTCGCAGGAAGCCGGGGGTGCCGGGCCTAGTCTCCCCCCACACTCCGTGACACTGCCTTAACACTGAGCTACAGAGTCACTCACTCTTTGGACCAGTGCATATTTAGTTATTCATACACAGTGGAACAGCTCTAACGGGAGGGTTTGACAAGCTTGCCCCAGGCTACCCGAGAGCCTAGTAGTGAGGGGGCTCTCCTGAAAGAGGGGAGAGTTTAAATCCCTTCTCCACATCAGGCAGAGGGAGGAATTGAACTCCCAGGTGAGTGCTCAAATTACTGAGCTAAAAGGTTTACAAGGAGGCACCAGAACCACTTCCTCTGGGTTTTTTTGAGGAAAAAATGGCTTGGCTTCAGGAGCAGGTTCAATGGCTAAGTCCCTTTGGATCTAGCCTAGGAGTCCAAGGCTGTTTCCATTGAAGTCAATAGCAAACTCCTATTTAGTCCAATGGTAGCAGGAGCAGGCTCCTGGTTGGTCACTACAGGCAATGCAACAGACTTCCCCTGTGACCTTAGGCATGTTGCTAAGTCTCCATGTGCTTCAGTTATGAAATGGGGTTACTACTTCAGAAGGGGTGTTGAAAGGGTTTAAATTAACTGACATTTGTTAAGTGCTTGGAAGCTCTACCTGAGGTAAAGCACTTCAGTGCGTGCTTAAGTGCCTTGCTGAATGGGGATATGCTTCGGCATGTGCTTAGCGTAATCTTGCAAGGCGATGAGGGCCCTCAATTTCCAGTGGAGGATCAAGCCATTCAGATCATCCCCATGGAAGGTGCCATAGAAGTCACTATGATTGCACCACCTGAAGAAAGAGACAGTCCCGGTATTAAGTAGCTTTGTCTGTTTAGACTGTAACCAAGTTTTGCTATCCTATTTTACTGATGGGTAATAGAGGCACAGAGAAATTAGGGGTCTTCATTGTCTAGGAAGATGGTAGCAGAGTTAGGAATTAAACCCAAGTCTCCCGAGCACCGGTCTAGTGCCTTAAGCACAAAGCCAGCCTTCCTCAAGAGAAATTACAAATATTATGAAAACCAGAAAAGTGCTCCACATTATTCTCATTATTTCAACAGCAGCAGCAGGTAACAGCAAATCCACACAGCATTTTTGGAGCCACCCAGAATTCCCAAGAAGTATCTTTTAGCTCCGTTGCAATTCTATACTCATATGACATGCTAGAAAACAGCACAGCCAGGCTTGGGAGCAACAATTTGTTGTTTATGAATAAACGTCCCCCGCATCAGGAAGAAAACAAGGAGTGGAACAGTGACTGTATTTCCCTTCAGAAACTCCCGAACCTTTGTAGGGTCCTAGGAAAAGGTTTGCTGAGGGGGCAGCATGAAGAGACATTAGCCATTATTTCTATCCCCTGCTGCAAAAGGGAGGCAGGCAATTTAAGTGCCTTGTCCTGTTGCTTTTTGCACTGACTTGAGTACTCCATTAGTTCAGGAAAATGTCATTTAGCAAAATGTGTGCTTTTGCCTGCAGTAAACACTTGGACCCAGAGCCACAAAAGGTATTTCAGTGCTTAATCGCCACTGAAATCAGTGGAAGTTAGGAACTTTAAAATCTGGCCCTAAGATCGCAGGGCCCAGAGCCACAAAGACATTAGGCTCCTAAAGACATAGATAGATGCCTGAGGGATTTTCAGAGTTGCTGAAGCAGGTTAGGCTCCTGTAGGAGCACCTCCTCTAGGGTGCCCCCCTCGTGCCTGGCCACACCATTACAGGGACTTCATCTGAGACTTTCCATGGTGGCCACTTCCTTAGCTCCTCTGGGTAATTACAACCAGCATCTTCTGCCAACTCCATCCCTGGGTTCACTATAGCTTGGACCTCCAGCCACATTATATAACAGTTCATTCCCTTTCCAGGATCCTCAAGTCCCAGCAGATGTTCACAAAAGGTCCTTTGCCCATCCTGGGCTTTTCAGTTTTCTTCCCTCATCAAGCTCTTCCACCACTGGGCGGTTCAAGTACCACATAAACTGGTCTTCCACCCATCCTAGGCTTCTCCGCTACCCCCTTCCCTTTGTAGGCTGCAGATCACAGGAGCCTCATCCCAGTTTCCTCAGGCTCATCCCAGCAAAATGACCTTGTTCTACTCTCCCTAGATCCTCCTCCCTCTACTGAGGTCCCAGCTCTATTTAAGTACTTCTCTCCCTGCTCCACCTCCACAGCTAGTGTCGGTCCCTCATTAAGCCTCATTACACCCAGCTGGAGTCACTTATTAGCCCTTATGTTACCAGCTCATTAGTGAGGTTGAGGGATAGTTGCAAAGTCATGAGCAAGGCTAAGCCCAGCTTGCCACAAAGGGCCGACCAGCTTGTGACAGTGCCTAATTCCAGTCGATTTCCAAGGAGCCTTAGGGGTTCAAGGCCCAGATCCTCCAAGGCATTTATGCACCTAACTACCATAAAAATCAATAGGAGTTAGGCTCTTAAGTAACTTTGAGGATCTGTACTTAAGTGCTTTCATCCCACGAGGCACCTAAATACCTTTAAAAATCTGGCCCTTAGGAAACAAACCTGAAAAATAAACCCACACCTATGGGATTAAAAAGCAGCATGAAGCAAACAGGAAGAACCACAAACTGGCATTGTGGAATTACTGAGCAGGGTCCATTTCTGGGGTCTGATTTCTTACTCTAGTTCCATAACGATCAGAACTTCAGTGATTTGCCAAACAAACATTAGATAGTTTCACTAACGTAACAGGGCTAACTCAGTGATGAATCAAGGTCCTGGAATTCTGAGATGTACAGATGGGCATGGACGGTAGTCACAGGTTGTGTTATTTACTTGTACGGGGGCAATGTTAGCAGGGGTCAGTGGGTGCAATTTCCCCCACAAAAGTCAGGTGCCAGGTTGCAGCACCACTCAGGTTTGGCCCAGCTGCCCTTCCATCATGGAGGAGTAACTGGGCCAAATTTGAGTGAGTGCATTGCAGCCTGGCTCACGGGGACACAGTGCCACTCAGGTTTGGCACTGTTGTCCCTCCATCCTTAAGGAGGGATGGCTGGGCCAAACCTGAGTGGCACTGCAACCCTCTGTGCCAGGCCAACACCTGGAGCAGGGATCCAGACTCAGCCCTGTGGGACAGGAGCTACTGCTGCAGGGTGAGTGTTGGGTGGACTCTCTCTCCAGCCCTCTCCCGGGCTTCCTGTCCTCAGTGGGCTGGGGTTAGTGTTGCAGCTCTGGGGTGCTGCGGCGGATGGTAAGTGCCCCCTCAGCACCCATTGAATCAGGAGGGTATAAATTCCCCCTGTATTTGGACTGCAGTAGCATCTAGGAGCTCTAGTCAATGACCAGGACCCCATGTGCTAGGCGCGGTACAAACAGAACAAAAAAAGCTTACAATCCGAGTACCACATTGATGGGCCTTAGGGCTGCCAGGCGTCTGGTTTCAACCAGAACACTCCGTCAAAAAGGGATCCTGCTAGCTCTGGTCAGCACTGCTGACCGGGCCATTAAAAGTCCGGTCGGCAGCACAGCAGGGCTAACGCAGGCTCCCTGCTTGCCCTGGCATCCCACGGGTCCCAGAAGCGGCCGGTAGGTCCAGCTCCTAGGTGCAGGGGCAACCAGGGAAGCTTCCTGTGCTACCCCCACCCCCAGCACTGGCTCCGCAGCTCCCATTGGCTGGGAACTGCAGCCAATAGGAGCTGGGGGGGCAGCACCCGCAGGCGCAGGCTGCGTGCACCACACAGAGCCGCCTGGGCACGCCTCTGCCTAGGGGCCAGACATGGAGCAGTGCAAAGCCAGGAAGCCTCCCTTAGCCTCACCGTGCCACCAACCGGGAGCTGCCCAAGGTAAGCGCCGCCCGGCTGGAGCCCACACACCAAGCCCCCTGCCCCAGGTCAGAACCCCCTCCTTCACCCCAACCCCCACCCCGGGTCCTCTCCCACACTCCAAACCCCTCAGCCCCAGTCTGGAGTTCCCTACTGCACCCCAAAGCCCCCATCCCGAGCCCTACCCCAGAGCTGGAACCCCCAGCTGGAGCCCTGACCCCCTCCTGCACCCCCAGCCCAGAGCCCCCTCCCACACCCTTAACCCCTCATTTCTTACCCCACCCCCGAGCCTGAACCCCCAGCTGGAGCCCTCACCTCCTTCTACACCCCAACCCCCTACCCCAGCCCAGTGAAAGTGAGTGAGCGACAGAGGGAGGGAGGTTGGAGTGAGTGGGGGGTGGGATGGGGCGGGGCGGGGCAGGGCAGGACAAGGGTGTCTGGTTTTTCAACCCTAATGAGCCTAGCATGGTAACCTTATGCTAAAGCTTTGTCTGGTTAACTTGTAAATATCCACCTCACTTTAAGCATCCGAGGCTTCCCATTGAAGTCAATTTGAAGTAAAATCATGCAAACAGAAGAGCGCTGTTATTCTGATCATAGCAACAATAGGTAATAGACCAGCAAAGCTCACAGCATATCTGAAGCCATTGGAAACAGCCAAAGAAGCATCCCTCAGCCCAGCTGCAGTTATTTCAAAATTACAATTGACTCCCTTGAAGTCAGTGAGACTTCTCAAGTGCTAGTGCTTTGAGTTAAGCAAGTGTTTTCCTGCATATGGGCTTTGCTGG
The DNA here is from genome assembly GCF_020497125.1 of Mauremys mutica. NCBI lineage: Eukaryota > Metazoa > Chordata > Testudines > Geoemydidae > Mauremys > Mauremys mutica. The sequence continues at coordinate 12,187,526 of NC_059072.1, forward strand.
TCAAAGAGGGGTGAAAAAAAATTGGTGGGCCTTGAAATGTTTGATGAAAATTTTCAATTTTGATGCAAACAAATTCATCAAGATTTCATCAGTTTGAAAAATTTAAAGCAGCTGTAATAAAAAATAGCTACACTAGGTAAGATAAATCAGGTCTGATGTCACATTAAGACAACCACACATGCCGGGGCAGATTCTAATCTCCAGTCCAGCAGTGTAGATCTAGAATGGAATTACTCTGGATTTACCCTGGTTTCATTTATTTTAGAAACGACACCATTTATGCCCATTTTGGGATTAGCGGGGCTCGGTTTTCGACCACATAAGAACATACTGCGTGTTTCATTAATATCAGTCTGTGGATGTAAAATGCTACACAATTAATCTTTTAGAACCAGGCAACTAATACTACAAAGACTATAATTTACACATCTTCTGCCACCTTTATAATCCATAACATTAATTAAAGATCAAGGATGCAGAAATGTGGAAAGAAAACTGCATACACATATGCAAATGAGCACAGAATCAAGCAAACAAATGCTGATCAATCTTCTCATTATCTGGCTGTATTGAAATCTTCACCACTCAAATACGTCCCCCTGGAAATGCGTAATGTTTGGACCCTTTGCTCCAAGAATCTGATCCAGTGCCCAAAGCCAATGGAAAGACTCATTGACTTCAAAGGGGTTTGGATCAGGCCCTAAATTTGGCCATCTGCTTCTAGTGGGGTTAGAAAACTTGCTTTTGTCAGGATGTGAATGGCTTTAACTCGCCTCATTTGCCCTTGTTGATTATTGTCATCAGCCAGGTATTTTTCATCTCAAGAAAGTGGGTTGGTTTCCTTTAAGCAGAGAGATGAGTGGACGTAGGATTAATACATTATCTGACACCTTTACTTCCGGTTATCTAAACTAGGAGTTGTGGTGAAAATAGCAAGTAGATAAGCAAGAGATAGAAAAATAGCAAAGGGATAAGTGGGTTACAGGAGCTGTTCCCCTTGTTTGTCTCTATAGGGGTCCAATCTTGCAAACTCATACGCCTCACGTGTACAAGTATTTGTAGGATGAGGCTCTTTGGAATAGGGATCATGTCCCCTTCCTCGTTTGTAAAGTGCCAGCTACACCTAGAATTCTGCACAAATAATATCTTCTAGCGAGAAGAGCAGAAGGAAAAGTGGAATAAGGAGTCCAGACCCCATACGCATGAATAGCTCCCCTGAGTGCAATGGGTCTTGGTCATTAAAGGTACAAGGTAACTGAGTGAAATGTAATGGCTTGTGAGAATACAGGAGGTCAAACTAGAACATCTAGTGGTCCCTTCTGGCTTTACGTGCCATGAACCTACCTACATCACTATAAATCTGTACTGGACAGGAGCAAAACGAAAAGTTGCTCAAGTGGCTTCACTAAGGACTTGGCTACACACAGCTTTACGATGGCTTTAACCGTAGAGGTGTAGAAACCGCTATAGTTAAAACAATGCATCCACACTAGAGGGTTTGTATGTCATGCCAGTATAATAGAGACAAGGCGTGTGAGGTAATATCTTTTATTGGACCAATTTCTGTTGGTGAGAGGCAAGCTTTTGAGATATACAGAGCCCTCCTTCAGGTGTGGGAAAGGTACTCAGTGCCGCAGTGCAATGACATCACACATCTCTTGAAAACACCCCTTGTCCAAGTGCATGTGCCTGCACTCTCTGTGGTGGTCCTTGGTGGCTCAGCCCTCAGCCAAGTTACACAGTCTGTATGTGAAATAAAACCCCTTCCAGGGAAATAGTTCAACGGGGGGGCCTAACCCAGTACCCCTCAGTTTGCCTTTCCCTCAGCCCCTTCTAGGCTCTTCTCAAATTGCCGCTGCTCTTCAAGCAGTCCTAGGTGGTGTGGGGCCACATCACTCAGGACTCCCTCCCTGGAGACTCTTCCCTTTCTGGCCCCAACTCTTTAGCTGGGCCACTAAAAGAGTTAAACTCCCCTTCTGGGGTGTATCAAAGTCCAGGCCACTTTCCTAGTGGGGGGGAAACCAGGCCCACCCTCTACTCCAGGTCCCAGCCCAGGGACACTGAAGGTAGCAGCCATCCACTGATTCCCTTTATCTAAGCTGCATCACTGCTACAATTTCCTGGGCCACTTCACTGTGGCCATAGCACATTCTTCACCCTCCCCTGAGGGCAATGGGTCTTGGTCATTAAAGGTACAAGGTGACTGAGTGAAATGTAATGGCTTGTGAGAATACAGGAGGTCCAACTAGAACATCTAGTGGTCCCTTCTGGCCTTACATGCCATGAACCTACCTACATCGTGATAAATCTGTACTGGACAGGAGCAAAACAAAATGTTGCTCAAGTGGCTTCACTAAGGACTTGGCTACACACTCCCTGGCCACGATACGAGCTCTGCTGGAGGTGGTTGTTGGGGAAGTTCCGGTTTGGATCTGAATCCAGATACAGGTTGGGTGAAATGCACAAAAATGCCCAGGTGACTTAGGAGCCTCCATCCCATTTTCAAATATGACTTTGACACTTAAGGGCAGATTTTCAAGAGTATTTAGACACCTAAAGATGCAGATAGAGGCTAGTGGGGTTTTCAAAAGCCTAACGCCCAGGTGCCTAACCTGGGTGCTTTTGAAAATCCCACTATTGTTATTAATAATTTGTATTACTGTAGCACTTAGGAGCCCTGGTCATGAACCAGGACCCCATTGTGCTAGGTGCTGTACTAATACAGTGGAACTGTCATTGGCCCAGAGAGAGACACTCTGTAATCTAGTGCTCAGGGTACCCACCTGGGAGCTAGGAGCCCTTTGGGCCAGTCTTCTTGCTCTGATCCACTGTGGCTAAATAATGTCAGCGTGAAGAGCTTCAGCGGGAGAGTGAGAGAGCCCCACATCAGACTGTTCCACAGCTCAGTGAGAGGTGGGCAATCCCTGTTCAAACGGGCTTAGCACATACCCTTCTCCCCAGCATCTCCCACTGGCTAGCTTAAGCGGCTCCCTGCCATGTGTGCGGACTTTTGTGGATTTCACGCTAATGCGCCTCTCTCCCCCCAGGCATTGTATAGGAGCCTGGGCATCAGCTCAGCTTTGTGGACAGCAGTGTCCTTCTTGTGATTTTTCTAAGCACCTAAAAGTTTGGTGTTCTGTCACCATGTCTGATTAAGAACATAAGACCAGCCATACTGGGTCAGACCAAAGGTCCATCCAGCCCAGTCTCCTGTCTTCCGACAGTGGCCAATGCTGGTGCCCCAGAGAGAATGAACAGAACAGGTAATCATCAAGTGATCCATCCCCTGTTGCCCATTCCCAGCTTCTGGGAAACAGGCTAAGGACACCATCCCTGCCCATCCTGGGTAGCCATTGATGGGCCCATCCTCCATGAATTTCTCTAGTTCTTTTCTTAATCTTGTTATGGTCTTGGCCTTCACGACACCCTCTGACAAGGAGTTCCACAGGTTGACTGTGAGTTGTGTGAAAAAATACTTCCTTTTGTTTTAAACCTGCTGCCTATTAATTTCTTTTGGTGACCCCTAGTTCTTGTGTTATGAGTAAATAACACTTCCTTATTTACTTTCTTCACACCAGTCATGATTTTTTAGACCTCTATCAGATCTCTTTTCCAAGCTGAAAAGTTCCAATCTTTTTAATCTCTCCTCATATGGCAGCCGTCCCATACCCCTAATAATTTTTGTTGCCCTTTTCCGAACCTTTTCCAATTCCAGTATATCTTTTTTGAGATGGGGTGACCACATCTGCAAGCAGTATTCAAGATGTGGGTGCACCATGGATTTATATAGAGACAATATGATATTTTCTGTCTTATTATCTATCCCTTTCCTAATAATTCCCAACATGCTGACTGACACTGCACATTGAGTGGATGTTTTCAGAGAACTATCCACAATGACGCCAAGATCTCTTTCTTGAGTGGTAACAGCTCATTTAGATCCCATCATTTTATATGTTTAGTTCCTTTTGTGCATTCAGGCCTAGGCACCTATCTGTCTCTTTGGGCTCCTAAATCCTTTGGAAAATCTAGCCCTTCAGTGCCTCAATCCCACTTTCAGGCACCTAAGTCACTTTGGAAAATGTTCCCCTAGTGGGAAGAGGAGTGATGTATGTTTCATGTGAGCTTTGTACCATGTACTGCAGTAATCTCAGCCACCAGCTCTGAGTTTGTCACCTCTTATGCCCCTTCCAGCCCTGCTCTGCCAGTGTTGGTGGTCTCTGCGTCCTCTCTAGTTCCTTCTCCCACTCCCTGCCCTTGTTCTATGCTGGCCTCATGTATTCAATGCTCTCCCAGAGACTTTTTGCCAAGCCACTACCCATCCCTCTTTCAGCCCTCTAAAAGCTCATTCTTTCCACATTGCTCATGAGAAGTGAGGAATTTTAGATATACCCCCTCCTAACACAAAACAAAATTATGGAACCACTAAGACGCATACACGTAAAGCTGAGTAAGGGCACAACCCTGTGGTCACAACCAACATCCCTTCTGACCCTATCTCCGATTGTTGCACGTATTCATTGCATCCTGTACAAAACCGGGCCATGATCCTGCAAACAGCTGTGAGAGGATTGACCCTCCAGCCTTGCCAGAGCCCTGTTGAAGTCAGTGAGGCTCTGCATGGGTGTAGAGGTCCCATTACAGGATCAGGGCCTTAGACTGCCCAGTCTTTAGGCTGGGGGACCTTGTCTCTTTGAAGAGCACAGCAGCCTCTGGGGAATGGCATAAATAACGGGCCGTGTAACTGGAATGGTGCTAAGCCGATTTACAGCAGCAGAGGGTCTGATCCAATATCTTCCAGTATTATGTCCCCCAGAAAGAACTAACTATATGAAGGTATCATCCCTCATGCAAAGACCAAAGAACCACCAGCCAAACAAGACATAATTTGTTATTACTTTATTAACAACGCGGCTGTTACAATTCTTCAAGTAAAAAGGGGATTTCTTTCATTTCGAATAAAAATTAAAATATAACTCTGAATATAGATTTTCATTTATTTACATGAAAACATATATACAGAATACAATCTTACAGCAAACTAACAACATGCCCTTTGCCCTGTTGAATTTTAAAAAGTAAAAACACCAGCAAGTTTTGGGAGGGGGGTTGTTACACACCAAAGGGGCTATATACATAAGATCTGAATCAAATCTGCGATACAAACTGGAATGCAAAACGGTCAAAGGACTTCCCACGGACACCACTATGAAGGGGTTATGCTGCTGGTCACCATTCTATTTTCTATCATTATTTGCTTTAAAGAGACGATCGGGTGTAATTGATCATCTTTTTCTGATCTTGTTTTCATTCTGAATTTACTAACCTAAGGGTTGGTTCTATCCAAACCGTACAGAAATGTCTTGCCTCCGTTGAACTGTTTTACCAATGACACAGTCCAATGCCCAGGAGGACGACTAACCCTGCCTGTAGTCTCAATGGTGGCAGTTCTTAAATAGCCACACAAGCATTTTTCCGGCAATCAGGTCTCTACAAAGGAGAGAACTTGGTTTATATCCGTTAATATTTACCACTGAGAGCCAAGGGCCTGATCCAGCAAAACACTGAAGCACGTGCAGGGGAGCCATCGCTTTGGTTTCCATGGAACTGCTCATATGTTTAAAGTTTAAGCACGTGCTTGAGGGCTTGATCCAATGTCTATTTAAATCACTCTGAGTCTTTCTATTGACTTCAATGGAAATTAGACCAGGTCCTAAAGGTAGGATACACAAAGGTATTTAGGCACCTAACTCCCTTTGAAATCACCTAAAGGTTTTGCTGTCATGGGCCCAAACTCAGCTGTTCTCATCCAGGACCAGATCCTCCCGATCCCAAAGTTGGAGACTTGAAAATGCCATAAGCTTTCTCCCTGAGGGTTTCTTGGGAAGCATCCCCTCCGATGGAATGAGTTTGATGGGGAGAGGTGGCCTCCTGAACCCACAAATCCAGGGGGGCCACAGGAAATGGAACCCCAGAGGAAAGAACAATCTCACTCACTGCTCCCTCCTGCCCCATGAGTGCCCAAAGCTGTGCTGCTATTGGCCAACCCCCTCAGCAGTCATGGAGAAAACTAAACTCCTACCTGCGAACATCTGAAAGATATAGACAGAGGACCTAGCGTTGACTGTATTTCTATTTACTGGCATGGTTTTTCTTTTTTGGCACTTGAGTTTTTAGCCACAAGGAACAATCTGAGCCACGTCTATTTCAGAACACATTGCACGAGAAAAGAAAAAACATTCGAAATGGCCTGACATTTCTGAACTCCAAGAAACTGTAATGGGAATTGGCTCGATTCTCAGAGATGCTGAGCATCTGCAGCGCCCACTGAAGTCAATGAAAAGGCTCCAGAAACCATCGGGCCTCCTTTTTTAAGTGGGTAAAGACTGATTTAGTGGTCTGGCCTTGGCCATCTGGGTTTGAAAGAGCTGGTGACTGGGTTTGCTAAGGAATGCACTGACTTTCCAATCGAGACGGGTTTCAGATTAAATTTAGGTGGTGACAGGACAGATTTGCGGGGATTTAGGCACCTCACTCTAGTTCACTTTCAGTGGGAGTTAGGCGCCAAGCCTGAGGAGCTTTTGTAAACCTCACTAGGCACCTCTCTGATCTTTAGGAACCTGTGGCCCTGTGTAAATGGATGTGCAGGTAGTAGTGTAGACAGTATATCACTCACCTTCTCAATAAGGGCCCCGTCCCGCAAGGCGCATCATTGGAAGTGCTGAGTGCCATCAATTTCCATTGGGTGTTGAGCGTACTCAGGGTATGTCTACACTTCCCGGGGATCGATGCTGCGGTGATCAATCCACCGGGGGTCAATTTAGTGGGTCTAGTGAAGACCCGCTAAATCGACCACAGATCGCTCTCCTGTCAACTCCAGGACTCCACCGGAATGAGAAGTGTAAGGTAAGTTGACGGAAGAGTTTCTCCGGTCAAACCGGCAGGGTGTAGACAACGTAATAAGTCAACCTAAGAGACATTGACTCCAGCTTCGTTATTCACTTAGCTGGAGTTGTGTAAGTTAGGTTGACTTAACCCCATAGTGTAGACCTGCCTTCAGTGTCCCCAGGATTGGGCTCTAGGGCTGCAGCCTCATCTCCCAGGGCAGAGCTGGGAAGGGGTGGAACGTCAGAACCTGGAGGCCAAGTGTCAGAGGAAGTCTTTCTTTAAAACCAAATATCAGTGCCCAGAGGTTGTTATGCCTCTGTCAGATGGCTTGCGGGGGCGACAGAGGCCAGGGGCAATGGCTTCTTGGCACAGAACTTGGGAGCAGCCTAGCGGTGTTAGGTGAGAGGAGGGAGCTCTCTACCTGCAGGGAGCATTGGGGGAATTGTCTAACAGTTCTTGTAGAGAGGGGGGAGGAATCGTGTTCTGCAGCTGGAGTGGGAGTAAAGGGGCAGGGATATTGGCAGGGAGAGGAGAGGATCAGGAGCTGAGACTTTCCTCCTCCACCCCTTTTGGGTTCTAAGGATGAATATATTTCTCCTTCAGGTTCTAAGGGGTGATCCAAGACATCAGTGAGGAGAGGGGCTTATTAGCATGGGACCAAGGATATTACTTTTGCATCACATTTTAAATGCTTTAATAAGACGACAGAGAGTACAGCTTTGCGGCCTATAGGCCAGGACCTGGATCCAGGCCAGGGTCTATGCCAAGGGGACACTGGAATATGGTGCAAAGCTGCTACCATCTTCCCTGCTCTAGGGGCATCAGAATGGGCCAAGCACGGACTCCAAAGTGGACTGGGCTGGCTTGGATGCACCGATTCAGCACATTCTCCCTCTGCCAGCGAGGCTTTTGCAGAGTCTTGACTGTCATTTAGAGTTGACCATCCTTGGTGGTAAAACCCAAGGGACATCAGCAGCAGGACCACCGCATGCTTCCTTCTTGGAGCATAGCTGCTCTCAGGCCCAGCGGGCTGGGCTAGCAGAGTGAGGCTTAACGTGCGTCCTTCTCAGTGAAGGCAATGGAACCAGAGTACTGCTTCTTGGCCTTAAGGAATGACCTACCATGGACAATAATGTTCCCAGCCTTTGACCAGGGTAACCATGTTCAGGCCCTTTAGCTCTTCCATCTACAGAGATAAAATATGCCATTGCAAACCCAAGTCCCCTGTCTAAGAGCCAAATTCAGAACTGGGATAACAAGATGCAGCTTCAGCAAGAGAGTCTGCACCCTATTACACCCATTCTGAATTTGACCCAATAGATATTAGGTGAAAATATGTCTGTTTATTAGTATTCGACCTAGCAACTTTATCCACATTTCACCCTAGAGCAATCTTTGTTCCATAGATGACCTTAGCAACACACTATTCTAAAACCTTGTTCATTTTCTGGAACTTGAATTGCGTGCCGGAAAGCATCATCCGTCAATTCTGATGTCTGCTCAGATCTTTACGTGACAATCCGAGCACCTCGTACAATTAAACCGTGTTCAGAATGGGTTTTCTTTTACCTACCAAAAATTGGTTAGGAGATTCAGCTCCACTTCTCTGCAAAGGCAATTATAACAACAGACTACGTACATCTGTTTGATACCTTCCCACTGGCTATTCTAGGTGTCAGTCTAACAACACACTTGCCACACAGGCCAATTCAAGGTAATTTCGGAATAACTAAGGACTGGAGGCCACAGCTATCAGCTGTCTCCAAAAGGAAGCGAGAACAGAAATGAAGACGGTTAAGAAAAACAAGCTGAAGGTGGGGAGTAGAAATATACAGCTTATATGGGCGAAAATTAAACTCTGCTTTTTTGATAGATGTGATTTAAATCTCACTGATTATTGCCATAAAGAAGCAACCAACAGTAAAAGCTCCCCTTGTAACTTTCATGAGTCTAGGTCAGTAGTCAAAGGACCGCCTCCCACATGTGCTGACTTTTGTTTTTGCCTGTGGGTGCTCCTCTCTGCCCCCTCCCCACCATGCAGGCCTCGGGGGGGGGGGGGGAGAGGCCAAGCAGGGTGGGGGCTTTGAGGGGGTAGAGGCGGAACAGTGGGCAGGGGCTTGGCGGGAAGATGCTGAGTGGGGGTGGGGCCTTGGGCCTGAGCATGGATGGAGCAGGGGGCGGGGCCAAGGTCCAGGTACCGGGGCTCACAAAAGATTAATCCAGTCCTATGGGTGGTGAGCTCCCCCTATTTTCTTTTGGTGGGTGCTTGAGCCCTGGAGCACCCACGGAGTCGGTGCCTATGCTGCCACCCAACGTCTGGACATAGCTAAGGATTTCAAGACTGGACATTATCCTGTGTGCAAAGTATGCAGCCGTCCACACCCCGATTCATTCTTACAGGAGTATTTCACTGCCCCAGAAACAGCTACAGTTAGATGACGTTCACTCTAGCAGCACTGTGAATGATCCTAAGTTCTTGCAGTAGTAACAAGGAGCTTGGATGCATTAAACTCCTCTCTGGGCCAGGTTCTCTGGTGAGCTTCAAAATGAGGCAAAGGGCCTGAAAATTCACTAGTATCAGGCAGCCCTTAGCTAGGGCAGCTCAGGCATGTTCAGCTCCTGTGCCACATACCCCCCTGCCTGGCCCAAGTGTGTGCATGCGCACTCTGGTCTTCCTTTGATAGGATACAGTCTCTTGAGACTACAGCTGGCTGACAGATTAGAGCAGCCCTGAGGGTGCTCTAACCTATGCCAGGGTGGGGAATAGTCTCAGCTAGACAGGAAGCTGTAATAGGCTCCCTGGTGCCCCTTTTGGTTGTCCCCTATGCAAACTAGGCACAGAATATAATCTGGACCCTTTCTTTATATGAGTGTAATCATAGGAAATTTTAAAAGAGATGGCGGATATTTTAAAAAAATGAGGACGTTATAAAGGGATCATAAACAATTATCAAAATGATTAGAGTGACATGGGCCTCTGCTCTATGTCCAGTAGAATTTCCATTATAAAATCCATCTCTAATGACTTGTAGGTAAGGGATAATTCATTTAGTGATCAAACAAAAAGCCTCAGCACAGGAGCAGCCACTTTCTCCTTGTCCTCTCAATAAAGATCATTTAAACTTTAACACTAGGATCTGCAGGACAAAGCAGCTGAGCCTGATTCTGCCAGTCCCCCATGTCTGAAACGTCTATCAAAATCAATAGGTATCTGGCAGGATCCAGCCCCATTTGCAGCAATTTCTTTGTATCCAAATTCCAGAAGAATAAAATTAATCAAGAGCAGAAATAATGGCACCAAAAGGCAAACTAGAAAGACTCCTTGAGAATCTATAGGGCCATCTATATAGAATCTATACTGAGTCAATAGTTCTTGCATAAAACATGCTCCTAAGCAGATTTTGATACAGTACGTAATGGATGTTTCAGAGTCATTACACTGCACCAAAAATCCATAGAATTTAAGGAGTCCTCAAGAAGGAATTTGTATGGTTGAACCCAATGGCAGTTAATGGTCAGTGGGCTTCTCTGAGCATACCCAGTCTTCAGGATAATCAGATTCACGTCAGCTGCAATGAGACAGTGTAAACCAGAGCTTTAAAGTAAACTCCAAAAAGAACTGAAACCAAAAATCGATGTTGAAGTGATAACGTTCGAGATCTGGGTCAAGAGGGCAAAAACTCTGGCATTCAGAATGAAGACAAAAATTACGTTTCTGTCTCCACCGGAGTGTGATTTGACATCACAATATCCTAACAGCGCTGTGCAAAATGTTCATAACAAACCCAAGTTTCGGGCAGAGCTCCCTGAGCCTTGAGGACAATGGCTTGTTTGTGGCTTCAGAGGAAACCATGTAAAAGTCTGTGGCTTCCCCGGAACCCAGGATAAATGTGATGGTTTGGGCAGAGTTTTGACTTTTTGGGGAGAGTCATTTGGACCTTAAACTCAAAGAAAAAAACCCCTCAATCTTGGTCCTGATTCTGATCCTGCTTTCAGCCGTTTTACAAATGGACTTAATCCTGATTCACAACAGGCCCAACGGGGGGCAGGAGCACATGAGAAATGGTAAAAAGGTCCTACGAACCCCGATGACCCAAACCCTAGGTGTTTCACACAACTCTTTATCCTCGCTGGGCCAGGTTCTCTGGTAGACTCCAGCTACTTTGCACCGCTCCAATGACACAAAGGAGTCCCACATCCAGTTGAACTGGCCAGAGTGGCACAGAACAGCTGGTGCACACTGGTGAATCTGGACCTTGATAGACATAGGCACAAAAGGATGGGTTGGGCCAGATCCTCAGCTGGTGTAAATGAATATCCCTCCTCGCTGAGGTTTTGGGCCAAAATTCTGATCTCACTTACCCCAGCATAAATCCAGGCGACACAGCTGACTTCAAGAGATTTACACAGGTGAAGATGAAATCAGAATTTGCTCCAAAACCTCATCCTTAAATCTGAATGTCCTTGTTTCCTGGGGATTCAAAGTCAGACCTTGAATATTAAGTGACTATAACTTAATGGGCTTTAGTATAAAATACTTCATGCATGCTCCATGGCAAGAATGAAGGAAGTACTGTACAGATCCAACCACAGAGACAATCAGCTTACTGTACATAGCTATATTGGGCTTGGGAAGAGTTCCTGGGTCCTATGCTTTAATGCACGCCTTTTAGATCATTATATTTGTGACTGATACAACAGAGAGCATGGTTTGGATTTCCCATTTAAAAATCACTTGATAATATGTTCTTCATTGCATCACTGTTATCTCTCTTGCCTTGTAAGACTGAAAAGAAAAAAAAGCACATCGATCATTAAGATCAAAGTTGCAGGAAGCCATGGGTCACTTGAACAACGATCACTCACATTTCAATATGAAAGAAGTGTTTTGGAATCACCGACGGGATCGTTTATGTCCAGCAATTGACCTTAAGACATCACAATCAGCTATAAATGCTTGAACATTTTCCCTATGGAATGTGTTTGCCATTTGCAGGAAGGCTTGCTATATCATGGCCTCGCTCCCCCACAATATCACACTCCTGGAGAGTTTCACAAAAAGAGACGGCAGCAATACTTCAATGTGCTTTACAAATACGGAAATATTCATTCCACTTGGATTTTTTTTTTTTTTTACAGGAGGTGTCTTGGAGCTTCCAATTCCACGTGTTTTGAGGAAAAACCCAAGTGAACTGTAACGTTAAAAATTAAAAACAGAGAGAGAGGAGAAGGAAATGCAAGGAGCACTAGAGTCAGTTGGCGTATTGTGCATAGAAAGCAACTTTTACTCGCTCGATCTGGTGACACAACTTGATGGCTGGGCCAAGTTTCAGCTCCATGCATTCTTGCACTGTTGGGAGCGTCAGTAGCAGAAGTGCTTGGCCATCAATGTCCTAGGGAAAGAAGAGACAACGAGAAGTTGCTGTTTGCAGACTACTACGCAGAACTTGAAAAGGTGGAACAGTCGATTTTGCTTTAGGGCTGGTCAAAGCGGGACTGACATCCTGGGAGAGGAAGGCGTCTGGCCACGCGGCAGCAGCATATTCGTATGCATGATTTATCCTACATCTAGAGGTTCCAACTGAGATCAGAGCCCCACAGAGCTACGTGCTGTAGAGACAGTTCCTGCCCCATACAGCTTACACTCTAAACAGACGTGGATGAGAAAGAGGAAGTACTATCCCCATGGTACAGGTGGGGAAGCAGGCCCCAGGGAGAGGCCTTAGGTCAGACAGGACATGTGAGGCAGAGCAGGGAGCTGACTGCAGCATTTTGGAATCCTGTTCCTTAACCACAATGCCATACTTCCTCTCTATGCTGCGCTGGACCCTGACCTGGAAGGAAAATCTCTAGGGAGTAGAGGGCAGTTCAAAGCATGCCCCGTACAGTCTTTGGCTTCCCTGCTACTAACAAAAGTGCTAATTCGGATCTGGCCACTGGGAACCAATTTAGGCCCCTGGTGCACTGATACCACTGTTTATGATTGCTGATCACTACGGTCTCACTCCCCCATCAGTCTGTCTTATCCACCTGTTGTCTTTAGTCTTATAATTAGATTGTAAACTCCTTGGGGCAGGGACTGTATTTTTGTTCTGTGATTGTACAGCTCCTAGCATATCCGCTTCTGGTTCATGAGTAGGGCTCCCAGGCCTGTGATATACTGTATAATAATAATTAATAATAAAATAACTCATTTCACATAGGCCACTGAACAGCCGTCAGAGGGCAATCGTTTTCAGACACAACCAATGGGGTTTGGCTTTGAATGGCAAGTGAAAGATTCCTATAGTTCTTCTCTGGTTCCCTTAGCTGCCCAGTGCCCCAGATGAAATAGATTTTATAACCATTATTTCCTGGTTTCCTCCTTGGTTCTGCTGATTAATTAAGAGTTCAAGTCTTTAAGAAAAACAAAAACCTACCACATTTAAAGCCAACAAGCAGAATCTGAACATATGATCACAGGGGAAAAATAGAGGAATCAAACTGCAGTCAAAGAAATTCACAATGTAAACACAGTAAAGGTCAGAAAGAGCACAAACTGTGTCCTCAACTAGATTATTTACCATCCTCTGGACTCCTAAACACAGATGATGCATGTACATGATAAGCACTCTTCTGATCACAAACACCTACTCTAGTTATTTTTAATGTTTCAACTCAATGAAGAGGCACATTGCTAGGGGCCCCCAGGTGCTGTCTTGCAGATAACTAGAGCCAAAGCATTGCTCACGTGCAGTTAGTTGAAGATCAATCCCATAGCACTTTAGGCAAGAGGAAGGGTATTAGCTCTGGTGTCTTGGCAACATTCCAGTCTGGTTAATATCTTATTTCATAGATTGGTAGGGCAGAAGGGACCATTGTGATCATCTAATCTGACCTGCAGAGAACCTCCCTAAAATAATTCCTAGAGCATATTTTGAGATATCATTTACTAGAGATTCTCCCCTTTAGAGTGAATTCGATAGCGGTGGCAGGGCCGCCCAGAGGGGGGGGCAAAGGGGGCAATTTGCCCCGGGACCCAGGCTCCGCAGGGGCCCCCAAGAGAAGAGCGGAGGCTCCCACCTCCGCCACTCTCCTGGAGCCTCGGCGCATCAAGCGCCGAGACTCCGGCCGAGCCCCTGAGCCCCGCCCCGCTCAGAGCTGCGTGGTGAGGGGGCGGGGCTGGGAGCTCCAACGGGGCCTGAGCCCCGCCCCGCTCAGAGCGGCGTGGGGAGGGGGCGGGGCAGCTGCCTCCGCTCGGCGTGGAGCTCACAGCCCCGCCCCCTCCCCACGCGGCTCTGAGCGGGACGGAGCTCAGGCCCTGCCGGCGACGCGCTCGGGTAAGAGGCCGAGGCCGGGGCCGGGGCGAAGCGGAGGCTGGGGCCGGGGCCAGGCGGGAGAAGCGGCGGCCGGGGCCAGGCGGGGGGGGGGGAGAAGCGGCGGCCGGGGCCGGGGGGGTAGAAGCGGCGGCCGGGGCCAGGGGAGAAGCGGGGGCCGGGCGGGAACCGGGCGGGGGGGGAGAAGCGGGACCCGCCGCCGTCGAAGCGCAGCCCGGTCTTCGGCGGCGGGGGGCCCCTTCTGTTCCGGGACCCGCCGCCGAAGTGCCCCGAAGGCCCGCGGCGGGGACCCCCCCCCCGCCACCGAATTACCGCCGAAGACCAGGCGGCGGGTCCCGCTTCGGCGGTAATTCGGCGGCGGGGGGCTCCCGCCGCGGGTCTTCGGGGCACTTTGGCAGCGGGTCCCGGAACGGAAGGGCCCCCCGCCGCCGAAGACCCCAGGCCCCCGGAATCCTCTGGGCGGCCCTGAGCGGTGGATGTTATTCATTAGTGGAGTGACTACTTCTATCTATCTATCTATCTATCTATCTATCTATCTAAGGCCCATTGAAAGACACTATTAGCTTGATGACAGCAGTACTCAGCTCCTGCAGATTTAATTGCCTTTAATTGGAAGTGTTAAGAACGTCTTAAAATCAGGACACGTTTTTAGGAGCCTGCCTATGGATTTTGGTGCCTAATTTCAGTCAGACAATTTCGACCTAGCCCGAAGCCATCCACTGATTCAGAATCTGGGTCTTCTGCGTCCTGGTCCAGTGCTTAATCTAATTACAGTAGCTAGGGTGACATTCACACTTGTGTCATCAGACATCCTACGTACCATTTAAGTGCCACCTAAGCCCGATTTTAGGGGTGCAAGTGATGCATGGGCCCCATACTGATCCTGACAAGGGTGAATTTCACCTTTAATGAACAAGAAAGATCTGTTCTTCACCTTTTTCATAAAGGCTCAGTTGCACTTTCCTGCGCTGTGAATAAACACCATTAACACAGTGTCTGCACCCAGTGAGAGGTAAGATGCGGCAGCATACCTGTTCCTGAAATATTTTGGCTAGGGGAGCGCAGTCTGTCAATTTAATAAACCTCACAACGTCAGTCACTGTCCACTCCAATGGATTGCTGTCGAGGATGAGTTTCTCTTCCTCTTCTTGCTTTATTTCCTGCAAGAGCCAAAACACTTGTAAAGAAAAGGTTACAGTGCCCAGAATGACTCATCTGTAGAGCATGTGGCACTCTCTGCAGATGGTTAATACTTGACACAGAAGGTTACGTCAATGGAAAAAATATTGCCATTAATTGGGAGCTAAGTAGTCCACCAATATACTCACTTCCTTGACTTGAGTGCACTTCTCTCCTTCAGGGGATGAGAGACACTGTGTTTTGCGGCTCCTTCTAGCTCTCTCGATGGGAGCGGGTCTGTCTGACTCCGTGCTGCTCCGTAATGTCACTGATCTTCTTGGTCGGGCTGAAGGTACCTCAGCAGAAGAGGTGTCAGTCTGGTCATCACGTAGCTCTGAGCTGGTTTCTTCGCTCCCTGTCTCATCTTCCATAGCATCTGGCTCCTCCTCTTCGCTTTCCTAGAGCAAGATCGTCACGGAAACATTATGATATAGGGATTAACATGAGGTCACATCCTACTCTCATTTACACTAGTGTCAAACCAGAGTCACACCACTGACTTCAGCTGAATTATACCCCTATATATGCCACAGTGTCATACCATTTAGGCCCCCAAGTTTAGGTTCGGTTACAAAACCTAGTATTAAAATGAATTTGTATTCCTATTTTTTTAAAATGTCAATGAAAACAGTTTTCCGTTTCAGTGTGAATGTTCCTCTGCTGTGCTTGTAACTCTAACATTGCAATCTTGTGCTAAGGCATGAGAACTGGGAAGTGAAACTGACTAGAAAAAGAATGAAACTGACTAGGTTTTTTTTTCATTTTCCAAGCTGAGAGAAGGTAAAAAGCAAATTAGATGTTAAAGCATTCTTCTTTTGAAGTCCTCAAAGTGATGGAAAAATGTATCACATCCTTTGATAATCTACTCCAATGATTAATTACCCTGTTAAAAAGAAGCACTAAAGCTGGTCAAAAAATGTTTTGTTTCAAGTTTTTTACTGGAAAATACCATTTTCACTGAAATGGAAACATTTAGAAAAATGTGTCAATTTTGATGAAATTTTGTTTAGGCAATAAAAACTGAAACAAAGCATTTTGATGATGTTGAAATGTCCCACTTTCATATTTTCAGAATGGAATATTTAGATTTTTCATTTCAAAATGACTTTTCCAAATGATATTCATTGTTTTTATGTAAAAAAAAAAGTTTTAAAAGTTTTAAAAAGTGAAAAATTGGAAATGTTTTTATTTTATCAAAAGGAAACATTTTGATCGATCCGACACAGAGTTTTTTCAGAATTTCATTTAGTGGGAAATTGAAATGTTCTGATTACCATTGCATTTTGGAATGGAAAAAAATTAAAATGTGCAGAATTTCCTGCAAAACAGAAAATCCAGCTCCTCATCAGCTCTGAAGCATAGTATCTCCAAATTTGAAATTCTACAATGTCCCTCATAAACAAAAAATGCTGGACACCGAACATATATATGTAAATGCACACAGCAGATGAAATGTCGCTCAGAATTTCAGTTTCAGTAAGTGTCAGTGCATCGTTTTGCTCACATTTGGATTTTCTTAATGAGAAATCAGAATTTGACCAAGGAGGATTATACTTTAATCCTGCCATCATTTTCTAACATTCAAGCCCATTAACTTGGAAGGGCTTGAGTGGGTATTAAGGCTCCCCAGTTTGTCTTGTCTTACAATGTATGGTTTTGTCTGTTACCAGAAATCATATTGCATATGTGAACTGAGTTAATAATGACTATTAACTGCACCACTCAGGGGCACACAAATCTTACCCCTCCAAGGGTAAATGTACACAGCAAAAACTGTGCATGAGCTAGCCTACCTGAGCAAGACTGAATCCAACAATATCGGCGAAGACGGAAACGCATGGGTCTCAGTGCACGTTGTACAACCCTGGCACGGACCCTGAGTACATACTTCGCTCACTAGCGCACTCTGAAGCTCCCGCTTTGCTGTCTTCATTACTATGGTTACCCATGCTAGCTGGAGTTAAGCTAGCTCAGGCAGGTTAGCCTATGTGCAGCTTTTGCTGTGTAGACAAACTCTAAACATCACCAAGCCTCGCCACTTTGTTCCACTTCATAGAATCATAGTCTTTAAAGTTGGTATGCATACTTCCACCTTTTCATGTTCTCTATATGTATAAATATCTCCTGTCTGTGTGTTCCATTCTATGCATCCGAAGAAGTGAGCTGTAGCCCACGAAAGCTCATGCTGAAATAAATTTGTTAGTCTCTAAGGTGCCACAAGTACTCCTGTTCTTTTTGCGGATACAGACTAACACGGCTGCTACTCTGAAACCTACTGACTTCAGTGTGTCTTGGATCCACACCTGATTTTGATGTGTGTATGATTTGGGCCCAAGTCCCACAAACACTTGCTCCTTATCTACACTCAAAGGGTTTTCAGCTATAACTATATTGGTATAGCTATGCTGGCAAACCCTCCTAGTGGAGAGACAGCTCAGGTGGCAAAAGAGTGCTTTTGTAGATATGCAGTAGAATCTCAGAGTTACGAACCCCAGAGTTACAAATTGACCGGTCAACCACACACCTCATTTGGAACGGGAAGTGGGCAATCAGGCAGCAGAGAGAGAAAAATAAAAGGCAAATACAGTACAGTACTACTAAAAATAATAAAGGGAAAGTATAAACAAAGATTTGACAAGGTAAGGAAACTCTTTCTGTGCTTGTTTTGTTTAAATTAAGATGGTTAAAAGCAGCATTTTTCTTCTGCATAGTAAAGTCTCAAAGTGGTTTTAAGTCAATGTTCAGTTGTAAACTTTTGAAAGAACGACCAGAACGATTTGGTCAGAGTTACGAACATTTCAGAGCTATGAAAAAAACCTCCCTTCCTGAGGTGTTCATAACTCACAGGCTCTACTGTGGAAGAGGCGAGGAGAGGAGGGATAGCTCAGTGGTTTGAGAATTAGCCTCCTAAACCCAGGGTTGTGAGCTCAATCCTTGAGGGGGCTACTTAGGGATCTCAGGCAAAAAATCAGTACTTGGTCCTGCTAGTGAAGGACTCAATGACCTTTCAGGGTCCCTTCCAGCTCTATGAGATAGGTACAGCTCCATATACTGTAGTCTATAACAGTTACCTGAATGAAATAAGTAAAAGGCCTTTTTTGCCAGTATAACTTTGTCTACACTAGGGGTTTTGCCAGCAAAGCTCTACTAGTTAGAAGCAGGATTTTTTTCACACTCCTAACCTCCAAAGCTATGTCAGCAAAGCTTTTCAGTTTAGACCAGGCCTTAACAGGTGCTTAACTTTACCCATGAATAATGCCATTGGATTCACATGTGCAAAGTTAAGTATGTGGATAAGGGCTTCTCCACACGTGTTACTGCATTGGTTTAACTTCAGGTGTTATTTCAAACAAACTTAGTTAAACTGGTTGCAAAGGTTGGGTGGACACTTATTTCTGTTCAAGAGTACTTTATCTGGGTTTAGGTTAAGCTGATCAGACACAGGTTTAAGCTAAACCAAAATAAGTCACTTTTAAACAGAAACAAGAGCGTTCACATGGGACCGGTTTAACGGCACCAGTTCACGCCGTTCATGGGTGCGCAGACAAGGCCTACATCTTTGTAGGATTGAGGCCACAGAATGTATAGTCGTTGGGACACTCTTGTCGTTCACTTGTTCTATAAAGCACCTAGAACAATTTTAAGTGCTGTGAACTTAACATATTAAGCAATAAGTAATGAATAGAGTACTGGAACCCATGCTGACTCAAGTGTGACTGATAAATGTCCTTTCCGCATCTAGCATTTATACTGCAGTACTGTCTCGGAGCGCTAGTCATGGCCCAAGACACCACTGTGCTAGGAGCTGTACAAACACAAAGACAGCCCTTGCTCCAAAAAGCTTACAGTCCAAGTAGAAGACAAGAGACAATGGATGGATACAGACAGACAGATCACACAGCACAAGGAAACAAGCTGCTTAACTACTGCCAAACTTTTGTAGGCATCACAGCAAAACAGAGCTTCAAGGAGAGATGAAGGAGGAACAGTCAGTATGGATTCACCAAGGGCAAGTCATGGCTCATTAACCTAACTGCCTTCTATGAGGAGATAACTGGGTCTGTGGATGAGGGGAAAGCAGTGGATGTGTTATTCCTTGACTTTAGCATAGCTTTTGATACGGTCTCACACAGTATTCTTGCCGGCAAGTTAAAGAAGTATGGGCTGGATGAATGGACTATAAGGTGGATAGAAAGCTGGCTAGATCGTCGGACTCAACGGGTAGTGATCAATGGCTCCATGTTTAGGTGGCAGCCGGTTTCAAGCGGAGTGCCCCAAGGGTCGGTCCTGGGGCCGGTTTTGTTCAATATCTTCATTAATGATCTGGAGGATGGCGTTGACTGCACCCTCAGCAAGTTTGCAGATGACACTAAGCTGGGAGGAGTGGTAGATACGCTGGAGGGTAGGGATAGGATACAGAGAGACCTAGACAAATTAGAGGACTGGACCAAAAGAAACCTGATGAGGTTCAATAAGGACAAGTGCAGAGTCCTGCACTTAGGACAGAAGAATCCCATTCACTGTTACAGACTAGGGACCAAATGGCTAGGCAGCAGTTCTGCAGAAAAGGACCTAGGGGTTACAGTGGACGAGAAGCTGGATATGAGTCAACAGTGTGCTCTTGTTGCCAATAAGGCTAATGGCATTTTAGGCTGTATAAGTAGGGGTATTGCCAGCAGATCAAGGGACGTGATCATTCCCCTCTATTTGACATTTGTGAGGCCTCATCTGGAGTACTGTGTCCAGTTTTGGGTCCCACACTACAAGAAAGATGTGGAAAAATTGGAAAGAGTCCAGCGGAGGGCAACAAAAATGATTAGGGGGCTGGAGCACATGATCTACAAGGAGAGGCTGAGGGAACTGGGATTGTTTAGTCTGCAGAAGAGAAGAATGAGGGGGGATTTGATAGCTGCTTTCAACTACCTGAAAGAGGGTTCCAAAGAGGATGGATCTAGACTGTTCTCAGCGGTACCTGATGACAGAACAAGGAGCAATGGTCTCAAGTTGCAGTGGGGGAGGTCTAGGTTGGATATTAGGAAAATCTTTTTCACTAGGAGGGTGGTGAAGAACTGGAATGGGTTACCTTGGGAGGTGATGGAATCTCCATCCTTAGAGGTTTTTAAGGTGAGGCTTGACAAAGCCCTGGGGCTGGGATGATTTAGCTGGGAATCGGTCCTGCTTTGAGCAGGGGGTTGGACTAGATGACCTCCTGAGGTCCCTTCCAACCCTAATATTCTATGATTCTATGAATGGCTTTTAGGATATTTATGAGGAGCTCCTCCCAAAGGGGAAGGGCAGCCCTAGGGTGCTTATTGAAAATTTATATTTCCAAAAAGCAATGTCATGTGCTGAGCACCGTTCTATAGCAAGGTGAATGAGCACAGTCCAATGTGTACCTCTGCAGATCCCGCAGCGTTAAAATCGACAGCTGACGACCTCCTTTTCTTCTGCACAAAAATGGATTTCCGCCTCTTTCTGCGTCTTGCTGGTTTGATGTGTCCACTTTTCATGTTGTTATTTTCCCCAATTGGAGGCTTAATGATTTTTTTCCTCTTCCCATAATAATAGGCTGGAGCAAAACATACAATAAAAACACAATCACAAAGAAAATTAAGCTTTTGCTTGCCTATGCTATCAATCCAATGAAATACACCACTACTTCATAACAGCTTTCATAGGGAACTTTAAAGAAATCTTGATTGTCAGACAATGTCCCAAGGAAGAATGAAATACCTGATGCTATCTTGGCCTATTGTCACAAAATGGAAAAACCATTATAATTTAGACATCTATTCAGACATATTTATCCACCATATGTTAAATCCTGAAGTCCTTACTTAATACTTACTTAGGCAAAACTTTTGCTGTACAGGCTGAGAATTTTGCCTGAGTAAGAACTGAATAAGAATTCTGATCTGTGGCACCACTTTAAATCTGGAGAGTATCTGCCCAGATCTATGGCGTTGCCTGGATTTACATCTGGGTAGCTGAGGCTCCAGTTGGGTCAGATCTTGAAGTTCATAGCATGAAAATTACCAGCTTTCAAAGGTGCGGAGAGTCTGCAGCTGCCATCTGCTTCAATGGGAGCTTCCAGCATTCAGCTCTTCTGAATATCATGGCCAAAGTATTTGTTGAGTCAATGCACCAAATACCTGACTTCTGTTGGCTTCAGTGGGCTATGGCTCAGGTCCTAAATGAATAAATATTTCTCTATATAACAATGATTGGTCCCAGACTGCATATGAGTTGTATATAGAGACAGGGCCCGATTCTCCTCTCACTGTGCGGTCAGTCAGGAGTGACTCATTTGAAATCAATAAAATTATCCGAGTGTAAAATTCGTGTGAGAGGAGGATGTAACCCAATTCTACCTCCAGGACCTAATTCAGCCGTCCATTGCTGTTCAGCAAAGTCGTCTTCAGGGAGGCGTAAGCATGTGCATAACTTTAAGCAAGAGCCTTCCTGTACAAGGATGCACTTGAGTGCTCAGCTGGAGCCTCAGCTACCTAGACGTAAATCCAGGGCAGTGCCATAGATTTTGGCAGACACTGCAGATTTATAGTGGTGCCACAGATCCGAATTTGACTTATTAGCAATGAATAATGTGGTCCAAAGAAGTTACTCCTTTAAAAGTTAAGCAAAATACAGCCTGTGCAAGATCACCACCAACTGGATGTTGGTGCATATTAGTGAAAGTAAACACCTGATGCTGCAGAGGTTAAAAGAACAAAGAATGGCAAAATCATCTTCTAAGGATGCGTACCGCAGGATTTTTCTGACAGCGTGGCGTGTACATGCACACACAGCACAGGTATAAATAGCAGTGCAGATGATGAGGCTGTAAAGACACACCCGAGGGGTGTGGGTATGTACCTGGACCTGCACCATGTGTGCGAGATCACGCCAGCAGGGGTGGGGTGGCACGCTCTTCAAAATGCACCCTCCCCGCCCCGGGTGGTGCTGGTGGGGACAGGGTCACGCAAGTGGGGGCAGGCCCACGCCTTTCCCAGAACGACCGGTATTCCGAGAAAGGCGTGAGTGGCCACCCGACTGCTGCAGCGGAAGCCCTTCCCCGGCCTGGGAAAAGATACCGGCAGCAGGGAAAAGCTAGCAGCTGCCTGCTGCTGGAGCCCTTCGCTTCCACAGGGAAAGGCTCTGGCAGTGGGGAAAGGTTTCCAGCTCCCCACTGCTGGAGCCCTTCTGCTCCACAGGGAAAGGCAGCTTCTCCAGCAGAGCCTTTCACTGACCCAGGTAGCTACACGCTGCAGGGTGGACGCAGCCTGCTTTTCACTGCAGCCTGTAGCTGTCCATATACGCCACTCTGCCGAAAGCGGTGTGTTGTTTACACGGAGCCTTAATGTAATAGGTGGCCTAAATTGGAAAATATTAGATCAGGGATCGGCAGCCTTTGGCACACGGCCCGCCAGGGTAAGCCCTCTGGCTGGGCCGATTTGTTTACCTTTCGCGTCTGCAGGTTTGGCCGATCGCAGCTCCCTCTGGCCGTGGTTCGCCGCTCCAGGCCAATGGGGGCTGCGGGAAGCGGTGGCCAGCACATCCCTCCGACTGCGGCCAGTGGGAGCTGCGATCAGCCGAACCTGCGGACGGAGCATGTGCCAAAGGTTGCCGATCCCTGTGTTAGATACTCCAACTGGCATCCTTCTGTAGACAGAGAAACCGTAAAGAGTCCATGGGAAAAAGTGAACACAATGGCAGGCCAAGCAAAGATCCTTGGGGCCTGAAGTTGGAGGGAGACTCTAAAATGGAGACCCTGGAGGACTGGGTTTGTGACCTTCCTGTTCACACATCCCACTGTGGGTCTGTCTGGCTTGGTGCACTGTGACCTGGTGAGCGCTCAGTTCCCTGTGCTAGAGAGAGCAGGCCTAGGGTGCTGAGCACCAGTCAGTGAGCTCAGCCCACAGGACAGGCTGCATTTTGTTGCATTAGTGTTACTATTTGCAATATCTTATACTATAGGAAAAGAAAGAAAGAAAGGTATCAAATTACGTTTATTTTTATAACTATATCATGAACATCCGCCCACCGCTCTGATTCTTCTAGCGAGAGAGCAACAGTTTAGCTGATACTCACTGTATTTCGTTTTGGTATGAATGGAGCAGTTCTCAGGGCAGACTTCGGCGACCAGCACAGGGCTAAACAAATTTGGGCAGCACTCCAGTTTTGCACAGACTCTTCTGCAGAAATCTGCCACTTGGTCAGACGTTCGCACAATCTTGACTGTTGCCCTGTACGTTTTCCCTCTGTATCTAGGAAAGGATATTGCAAGATCACACATAACTAATGAAGTGAGAACAGCGGATGCTATAAACCCAGTCCTGCCCTCTATTACGTAGATGCTCCTCTCACTGACTTCCGGGGGAGTGGGACCAATGTACTGAAGTGCAGAATTAAGACATACCGGTTGTACCGATTGTATTTCAGATACGTTAAAATGAGGATAGGCAGCATGCAGTAAAGGTGGTGGAGGAGGTTACAGTACTCAAGGTCAGAGAGACCACAGGGTGGACAAGGTTTTGAGCTGTGGGTTTAGAGAGAAAAGGGCATCGGAAGACTGGCTATTTGGGGGAAGGCGAGAGACAAGAGAGTCAAAGATGACAGCAAGGTCACAACTGCGGGAGCTGTCAGTGGGAATGCTGCATTGCATTTTATTCTATGGTTCTGCACACGCCCAGTCTGCAGACCCTTGGGCCCAGGATTACGATCTCTGCCTGGCATGCTGACCGGCCGTAAAGAGCCGTGAGCAGTGCGGGCTTATGGTGGTGCAGTTGCAAGCACGGGGTGGCTTGCTGACGATATGTCAATTCATGGGCCTAGCTGAGACCTGCTTCACAAGCCTCCTCCAAGTGGGTAGGTGCTCTCTGGGGTCACCTGTCTTTTAGGGGGGCCAGCACTGAACAAGATTCTAGAGTAGTAGCCACAGGGTGCAGAGATTGCTCCTGCTGGACCTCTGTCTGAAACCATCCATTTCTGCTTTAACCTGGAATCTCTATCTTCCAAGAGGTTTTCACCCCGAGTCACTGTTTGCCTGGGTGGATGTCCCCCGTTTAGTGACACCACAACATTTGTCTTTTTACTACGATGGGTCTGACTTTGTTTATTTTCTGGTGTTCTTCACTGTGCTGTAATTTAAATGGCTGGTTCAGCATCTTAGGGGTCTATCCCAAAACCCACTGAAGTCAATTGGAATCTTTCCAATGACTTCACGAGCCTTAGGATCACACCCCCAAAGATCTAGATCCTTGAGGATATTTAGGCACCTAATTCCCATTGGAACCATGGGAGTTGGGCACCTAAATACCTTTGAGAACCTGGGCCTAGGTACTTTGCGGTGAGCAGAGAAGAGAAAATGTTAGAAGAAAAATTCAGCTCTCAGATCTGTGTAGTGGACTTTGCCTCCAGTATTCTGCTCTTCTTCTCTAGGATATGACCCAAAGCCCATTGAAGTCCACGAGAGCCTTTCCATTCATTTTGTTGGGCTTTGGATGAGGCCTAAGTGCCTGGAATTCCTAAGGGAATATTCAGAACTCAGATTCATAAGGCCGAGGTTAGCCCTAAACCATGTGCTATGAAATCTTTTGTTATGGTGTTTTATACAGAGCATTTATGAGCGATAAACGCTGAAGGAAGGTAGAGTTTCATACCTTGTGTAATATACCGCAGTGGTGAACTTTGAAAAACCACTTATCCGCATAATTTATTGAATAGCCACGTAAAAGCTAGTGTAAACAGCGAGATACCGGTTTTTAAAGCACGTCTTACGCATTGTGCATAATGGCAGCAGGAGAGACACCTGAGCGAACGCATGGTAGAGCAGTGGTTTGGTACTATAAATATGTGCAGAGGAGAGAAAAGTAGAAAGAGCTCACTGGGCTGGAACTGATGAAGAGCAAAGATACTGTGGCCAAGATGGACGGGAGAAGGGATGCAGGCAGCATGTGTGACAGTAGCACTGAGGCCAGGAGCCCTTGAACAGGAGGGCAGATGCTACCAGGCAGACTTGGACCAGGGCGAAGAAAGGAGAGTGGGATGTGGAACAAAGGAGAGATGTGGAACAGATGTGAGGAGAGGCATCCTTAAATGACCCGTCACTCTAAGACTGAAAGTTACGCCATAACTCAGAGGGTAACTGTTAAAGCATAACTTCCTTCTTTAGTCCAACCACCACGATCCTGTTCTGGAAATGTGGAGGTGCTTTAAGAGAGCTATCGGAGCCTCAGGACCATTGCAAGTTATCAGTGCCTGGGATGCTCAGAGGCCTTTATTCAATGGCGATTTAGGAGGAAAACTAAATACGATCTGAACTTTGTTTTTACAAAACAATAAGTGATCAAGGGTCAGCAAGGTGCAAACGATACTGCCATTACTACACTGACTGCAAATGGCGCTAGGGTATAATTAGCAATGACACAATGCTTTACAGTCACTGTACTTTAGGTACCTAAGTCCCTCTGAATTTAATGGGAGTCAGTGCCTAAACACCTTTCAAAATCTGGTCCTATCTCATGAGTACTCCCATGTGTTTTCAAATGATCTGATCGTTTATGAGTCTCGAGAGACTCCAATAGGCGTGCTGTACAAAATGGAAAAAATGCTCCCTTTCCCCTCCCAAGAGGTAAGAGAACATTACTGTCTCATTGCACAGATGGCATGACTGCCGGGAGAGCAGAGGAAGTCATGGTTAAAATGGGTTCTACAAAACCTAATGCAAACAGAAATGATTCTATGGAAAATTACACCAACAGAAACCAGTCCTTCCAAGGGGACAAATTCTTCCACCTTTAATTCATAGATGCATAGACTTTAAGGCCATAAGGGACGATCAGATCATCTAGTCTGATCTTCTGTGTAACTTGGGCCAGAGAATTTCATCCAGTAACATCTGCACTGATCCGCAATAACTTGTGTTTAGCTAAAGCATCTTTTCCAGAAAGGCATGATTTGAAGACATCAAGTGATGGAGAATCCACCACTTCCCTTGGCACTTTTTTCCAATGGTTAATAACCCTCTTAAAAAGTTGTACCTTATTTTTAATTGGAATATACACCGCTACCTTGATATAACGCTACCTGCTATAACATGAATTCGGATATAACGCAGTAAAGCAGCGCTCCGGGGGGAGGGGCTGTGCGCTCCGGCAGATCAAAGCAAGTTCAATATAACGTGGTTTCACCTATAACGCGGTAAGATTTTTTGGCTCTCAAGGACAGCGTTATATTGAGGTAGAGGTGTATCTGGATTTAACTTCCAGACATTGGTTCTTGTTGTACCTTTTCCCACTGGGTTAAATAGCCCTTTAGCATCTGGTATTTTCTCCTTGTGAAGGTACTTCTATTCCTCAAATGAAGTTACCTCTTGATCAGTAGCATAGTCAAGGGTAAACATCAGATAAACTGAGTTAATCCACTTCTCACTGGGCGAATAGGGAGTTTAGGTTACTTCACCCACTTCTTTTTCTATTGCTACACCACTGCTCCACATCTTTTTCCCAAAAAAGACAGTTACTCACCTTTGTAACTGTTGTTCTTCGAGATGTGTTGCTCATATCCATTCCAGTTAGGTGTGCGCGCGCTGCGTGCACGTTCGTCGGAAGATTTTTACCCTAGCAACACTCGGTGGGTCAGCTGGGCGCCCCCTGGAGTGGCGCCGCTATGGCACCGGATATATACCCCTGCTGACCCATCCGCCCCTCAGTTCCTTCTTGCCGGCTACTCTGACAGTGGGGAAGGAGGGCGGGTTTGGAATGGATATGAGCAACACATCTCGAAGAACAACAGTTACAAAGGTGAGTAACCGTCTTTTCTTCTTCGAGTGCTTGCTCATATCGATTCCAATTAGGTGATTCCCAAGCCTTACCTAGGGGGTGGGGTCGGAGTGAGATGTTGCAGAATGCAAAACTGCTGAGCCAAAGGCTGCATCATCTCTGGATTGTTGGACCAGTGCATAATGTGAGGCAAAGGTGTGGACCGAGGACCAGGTAGCTGCGCGACATATCTCCTGGAAGGGTACGTGAGCCAGGAAGGCAGCAGAAGAAGCCTGAGCCCTGGTGGAATGTGCAGTGAGGTGGCTCGATGGAACATGGGCCAAGTCACAGCAGGTGCGGATGCACGATGTCACCCAAGATGAAATCCTCTGGGAGGAGACAGGTAGGCCCTTCGTTCGGTCTGCCACTGCGACGAAGAGTTGGGGCGTTTTACGAAAGGGCTTTGTCCGCTCAATATAAAATGCGAGCGCCCTACGGACGTCTAGGGAGTGCAATTGTTGCTCCCTTCGCGATTTGTGTGGCTTCGGAAACAAGACCAGAAGGAAGACATCCTGGTTGATATGAAAGGCCGACACTACCTTAGGGAGGAAGGCCGGATGTGGTCGCAACTGCACCTTGTCCTTGTGAAACACAGTATACGGTGGGTCCACCATGAGAGCCCGAAGCTCGGAGACTCGTCTGGCCGATGTAATGGCTACGAGGAAAACTGTCATCCAGGACAGGTATAGCAGCGAGCAGGTTGCCAGTGGCTCGAATGGGGCAGTCATAAGTCTGGTTAGAACCAGGTTGAGGTCCCAGGTTGGGGCGGGGTGGCGAACTTGGGGGTATAAGCACTCCAAGCTCTTGAGGAACCTAGAACCCATAGGGTGCGAGAATACGGAGCGGCCACTCTCCCCTGGGTGGAAGGTAGAAATGGCTGCCAAGTGTACCCTCAGTGATGACACTGCCAGGCCCTGCTGTTTGAGAGACCAGAGGTAGTCCAAGATGGAATGGATCGGGACCTCGGTGGGAGTAACATTGTGCGTTTCGCACCAGCAGGAGAAACCCTTCCACTTGGCCAGATATGTTAACCGAGTGGAAGGTTTCCTACTACCCAGGAGTACCTGTTGTACCGAGGCAGAGCAGCGTAACTCGGATCGGTTTAGCCATGCAGCAGCCATGCTGTGAGGTGCAGGGATTGCAGGTCTGGGTGGTGAAGTCTGCCGTGATCCTGCATTATGAGGTCTGGGCAAAGAGGCAGGGGAATCGGGTTGGCTATCGACAGGTCTAGCAACATGGTGTACCAGTGCTGCCTGGGTCACGCTGGAGCGATCATGATCAGGTGCGCTCTGTCCCTGCGGAGTTTTAGCAGGATGCTGTGAACCAGCGGGAATGGTGGAAAAGCGTACAGCAGATGGCTCGTCCACGGCATCAGAAAAGCATCCAAGATCGAGCCCGGGGAGAGGCCTTGGAATGAGCAGAAGGTCTGGCACTTCCTGTTCTCGCGAGAAGCAAAGAGGTCTATGCGGGGAAAGCCCCACTTCCGGAAAACGGAATGGATGACGTCTGGACGAATCGACCACTCGTGAGACAGGAAGGATCTGCTGTGGCGATCCGCCAGAGTGTTCCGGACCCCTGGGAGAAAGGACGCTACCAGATCTATCGACTGGGCTATGCAGAAGTCCCAGAGCTGGATAGCTTCCTGGCAAAGAGGGGAGTACTGTGCGCCTCCCTGCTTGTTTATGTAATACATGGCCGTTGTGTTGTCTGTGAACACTGAGACACAACGGCCTTGTAGGTGCTGCTGAAACGCCTGGCACACAAGGCGGACTGCTCTCAGCTCTCGGACATTGATGTGCAAGGCCAGCTCTTGAGCTGACCAAAGGCCTTGAGTGCGAAACTGACCAAGGTGAGCACCCCAGCCAAGAGATGAGGCGTCCGTCGTCAGGGACACCGAGGGGTGAGGTGGATGGAACGGCATCCCTGCACACACCAGAGAGGGCATCGACCACCAGTCGAGGGAGCCTAGGATGCTCGGGGGGATCGTGACGATCATGTCTATGCTGTCTCTGCTCGGGTGGTTCACCGAGGTGAGCCACGATTGGAGTGGACGGAGGCGAAGCCTGGCATGTTTGGTTATGAACGTGCAGGCAGCCATGTGACCTAGGAGACCTAGGCAAGTGCGAGCCGAAGTTGTCGGGAAGTTCCGTAGAACTTGTATAATTGTTACCATCACCTGAAACCGAGGCTGAGGTAAGCAGGCTCTGGCGAGATTGGAGTCCAGGATGGCCCCAATGAATTCTATTCTCTGTGTGGGAACCACAGTGGATTTCTCTATATTGATCATCAGGCCTAGACGCAGGAATAGGTCCTTGACGATGCCCACATGACGGGTAACTTGGGCCTCGGAGGTCCCTCGAATGAGCCAATTGTCTAGATACGGAAAAACGTGTATCCGACAGCGACGGAGGGAGGCGGCGACTACAGCCATGCATTTT
Organism: Mauremys mutica; assembly: GCF_020497125.1. Taxonomy (NCBI): domain Eukaryota; kingdom Metazoa; phylum Chordata; order Testudines; family Geoemydidae; genus Mauremys; species Mauremys mutica. The sequence goes on from NC_059072.1 coordinate 12,217,166, forward strand.
GTGAATACTCTTGGGGCTGTAGAGAGGCCAAACGGAAGGACCGTAAACTGGAAATGTTGACGGTTGGCCACTAACTGGAGGTACCTTCTGTGTGGAGGATAAATGGCGACGTGAAAATACGTGTCCTTCATATCGAGGGCGGCATACCAGTCTCCGGGATCCAAGGATGGGATGATGGTCCCCAGGGATACCATGTGGAACTTCAGCTTTATCATGAACTTGTTGAGTTCCCACAGGTCTAGGATAGGTCTGAGACCTCCCTTCGCCTTGGGGATTAGGAAATAGCGGGAGTAGAACCCCTTGCCCCTTTCGTCCTTCGGTACCTCCTCTATAGCTCCGATGGCGAGGAGCATCCGCACCTCTTGCAAGAGGAATTGCTCGTGAGAGGGGTCCCTGAAGAGGGACGAGGATGGAGGGTGGGAGGTGGGGGGCGAAATAAACTGGAGGCGGTACCCAAGTTCCACCATGCGTAGGACCCAACGATCTGAGGTTAGATGGGACCACGCAGGGAGGAAAAAGGAGAGACGGTTGTAAAAGGGAGGGAACGGATCCTGGGTAATAACTGGTACGCCGTCCTCGGGTGTGCCTTCAAAAGTTTGGCTTTGGCCCCGCTGGTGGCTTGGCGGGGCCCTGATTTTGGCCCCCTTGGAGTCCCGACTGTCGCCTACGACCGCCTCGGCCACGCCTTCTGCCAAAGTCCTGTCTTTGTCTAGGCGCAGGGTAAGGGCGGTGAGGCTGGGAACGGAAAGGCTGGCGCTGAGTCACCGGCGTGTGCATGCCGAGAAAGCGCATAGTGACCCTGCTGTCCTTTAGGCTTTGCAGCCTAGGGTCAGTTTTTTCAGAGAACAGGCCTTTGCCATCGAAGGGCAAGTCCTGTATAGTATGCTGCAGCTCCGGGGGAAGGCCCGACACCTGGAGCCATGAAATGCGCCTCATGGCAACATCCGAAGCCAGAGTCCTGGCAGCGGAGTCAGCTGCATCCAACGATGCCTGGAGGGAAGTTCTCGTCACTTTCTTCCCTTCTTCCAGGAGGGCAGCAAACTCCTGACGGGAGTCCTGAGGAAGCAACTCCGTAAATTTGCCCACCACCACCCAGGTGTTGTAATTGTAGCGGCTAAGCAGGGCTTGCTGGTTTGCTACATGGAGTTGAGGGGCCCCTGCCGAGTACACCTTACGGCCCAGTAAGTCCATTCGCCTAGCCTCCTTCGATTTAGGGGCTGGTGCCTGCTGGCCATGGCGTTCCCTCTCATTGACGGACTGGACGACAAGGGAGCAATGGGGAGGATGTACATATAGGTACTCGTACCCCCTGGAGGGTACTATGTACTTGCGTTCGACTGCCCTGGCCGTGAGCGGGATAGAGGCTGGAGACTGCCAGATGGTATCCGCATTGGCTTGGATCGTCCGAATGAACGGTAGGGCCACTCTAGTGGGGGCGTCAGCCGACAGAATGTCTACGACCGGATCCTCTATCTCCGAGACTTCCTTCACTTGGAGGTTCATATTGAGTGCCACCCGTCTCAGGAGGTCCTGATGGGCCCTCAAGTCGATTGGAGGAGGGCCCGAGGAGGACGTTCCTGCCACTGCCTCATCTGGGAAGGAAGAAGAAGAAAGGCCGGGGACAAGCGGGTCCTGCGTGGGCTCGTGCTCCTGGACGACCTCCTGTTCCAGTGGGATCTGGGAGTCCGGAGGCTGAACCGGGGCTTCCTCCGTACCGGTCGGAGGGGGATGGCTAACTGTCACCTCTGGCACCCGGTGCTCTGACGAAACAGAGCGGGATGGGATCACAGGTACGCCTTGGGCCTGGTGGTACGCCCAAGGTGTCCAGAATGACCACGGATGGGGGCCCAGGGTCCTGGGCCTGGGACTCCTGGAAGACTCTGGTGTGCACATCCGAATCACAGTCCTGCGCGTATGAACTGCCCGCACGGGACGACACTGATGCATGTCTGGATGGCCATGGAGGAGCTGAAAAGCCCTGGGCAGAGTCTCCCTCTCTAGCTGACGTCACTCGATGCGGCACCGGGGATCAGTACCGGGAGGCATACTGGTACCGGGAGCGAGATCGGGACCTGCGACCGGAGCGGTGCCGGGAGGTCGACTGAGATCTCGAGGCTCGACGACGGGAGTGGCTACGAGAGTCACGGTGCATGGAGCGGTGCCGGGAGCTGGATTGGTGCCGAGTGTATCGGGCCGGCGAACGGGACACTGACCGGTGCCGCGAGTACGACTGGTACCGAAATGGAGAACGGTGCCGGGACTGCGAGCGGCGTCAGGACCTGGATCGGCGATGGGACCGAGAACGTCTGCGGGACTGCGATCGTGAACGGTGCTGCTCTGCGGTGCCGACGGAGGGTGGTCTGATCAAGGCAGGCTTGCCGATCGACTGTATAACCCGCACCGGCGGTGCCGGGGGTTGAGGCAGCGCAGACTCCGTCATTGCAATCAACTCCCTCGCCGTGGAAAATGTCTCCGGCATGGAGGGAATAGTGAGCTCAACCATGGCTCGCACCGGGGAGCTTTCAGGCACCGGATTCGACGGCTCTTGCGTGGCCGGAATCGACGGTGCCGATGCTGTCGGTGCCACAGCAGGTATCGGTGCCGGGCGGTCCGACTTAGTAGAGTGCTCAGGCTGTGGAGCAGGCGGCGCGGACGCAGCAGGAGTCTTGTGTCTCTTCACCCTCGGAGAGAGGGATCAGTGCCGAGGGAGCACGTCTTGAAGACTGTCCAGCGCTCGGTGCCGAGGGCGGAGGAATAAGAGCTGCCTCCATCAGGAGCTGCTTGAGACGAAAGTCCCACTCCTTTTTTGTTCTCGGCTTAAAGGTATGAGCAAGCACTCGAAGAAGAATAAACAGTTTGAGCTCAAAGTCCTACATGCACCATTTAACATGAGTAAGAACGGCAGAATCTCATCCTTAATGTGTACGCCCTGTGGTGCTGTGATCCCAAAGAGGACAGCATTGCACTACAGGGCCTGCAAAAGCAAAAGGTGGAACTAACAAGAAGGAGGAAAAAAGCAGACCAGTCATTTCATTGTCCAGGCGAGATACAAAGAATGAAGAACCGGCATGGATGGGGAAACACAAATGTGAGTTTTATAATGAAATCTGTCTCGATGACTCAAGTTGTTATTAGTGGCTACAGGTATGGAATATAATTTTAAACATGATTCTGGTCTTGGCAGTATCTCTGTAAGCTGTAAAACAAGATTTACTAATATTTTCCATACGTATCACTCTTCAAACCTTTTAACACTAAAGTCATTAATGTAATCTGAACTACCCTCTGACAGCCTCAGGAAAAGACCTACGCTGGCTACAATTCAAAAACCATTTTTCCATTAGTGTCATTAAAAATATTACTGTTATTGATATTATATTTTCCATCATGATAAGAATCTCATTTCGCCAGCTACTTTTAAGTAATAAGCATCTTGCACTAACAACCTGGGAGCACTGTACGACTTTAAAGTTCAGCAGTATCAACTGTAGCGCTAAGCTCAGTTGAACAATCTTGCTTTTCTAATTACATGTTTTACATCTAAAGCCAAAGGAAAAAGAATCTTCAGAGATCCCTATAGTAATGACCCATAGAGGAGAATTTACTAGGAAAAACCAGCGGAGGCATCCTCCAAGACACGAAAAGCCTAGTGCTAAATAGATGTTTCAAACAGCAGGAGCTCTCAACAGTACTCAAAGCACTTAACCGTTTCAGAATTCAGCCAATAGTCCCACTGGTCATTGGGGCTATTTTGAATAGTCAACTGACTAGCAAACTTGAATTTCCTTCAACAGTTCTTAGACTCTGCCCCTTTCCGCAGCAAGGAACTCACTGCTTACATCACTGAAAAAAACAGTCAACTGAATATGAGGGAGCGTCTTGCAGACACAAAGTACCCCCCACAACAAAGACCCCAGGCCAACCCCCACCATCCCTAAGAGAAACCGCAGCTCTCACAAATACAATACTAGAGGTTCTGAAGAACATCTGAGTGACTAAATACAAGCTGGACCCTGCCCATCATGGCTGGTGACATCCAACGCAGACTGGGACTGCTACCAATATAAACTCTCAATGTTTCTCTCTGAGATCCTGACTCTTTGAAGCATGTTGGTTTTTCTCTAGCAAATTCTCCAAAACTAAATAATCCTGGATGCCAATGATCTCACAAATTACTGCCTCCCTTTATAGGCAAAATTAATGAAAATGTGGCCATGACCTTACTCTAGCAGTATCTAATCTTCCACCAACATCTTAGACTCCTCATAATCAGGATTCAGTCTGGGAGCACTCCTGACAAAGCCTCATCATAATCATGGAGAGAGGTTACACTTCTGTGCCAGTCCCATTTGATCTATTTGCAGCCTCAGATGACCAAACAATGCTACTGACCCACACATGGGACATCACAGAGGTGGATGGTGTAGCTTGAAATTGGCTCTAATAATCTGCAAGTTATCTAACAACCTAGGCCATTTCCAAATATGCACTTTACACACCCTGGATCATTTTAAAAATGGCCAAATGAAATGTTATCAAAAACCTCCCTGAAAAATATTCACCGTTGGGCTAAGAAGGAGCATGAGACATTTTAGCCAAAAGTAGCTGTAACTACGTGGGTGAAATGAGACAATCGCCATGCTCCTGAATGAATTCACCCAGAAAAACGGTAAAAGACAACGACATCCTATCGCCTGTATGTGAACATTTTTCACAAATAACTCTATTTCTGACCTCTTGGTCCTCAAAGGAAACCTCCATAACACTTTCAAAAGACGAGCCTAGGGGCTTAAATTCATAACTTTGCTAGACACTAAAAATCATGGACTGAACAGAGACACTAGATTTATGGCTCATTACAACAATCTATAACCGACTAACCCTCCTTTGTCCTACAATTACAGAGATATTTACTGCCCACTTCAGCTTGAATGGCATCTTACCATGTGTTTTAACTCCTTATGCTAAACAATCTGTTCCATTTTGTATTTAGCTGCGACGCTCGGAGTACATTTCCCAGGGCTGAAAAAGAACTCTGTTTAAGCTCAAAACCTTGTCTCCTTCACCAACAGAAGTTGACCCAATAAAAGCTATTAGTTCACTTACTTTCTAATATCCTGGAACCAACATGGCTACAACACCACTGCATACATCTTTAACCATAACATTATTATTGCTGACCTACTCCCAGGAAATATTAAAGGCCTGACTTAGAACCTGTATGTACTTTGGTGAGCACTTATTTGAGTTGGTAACTCCATGAGCACCAATGGGACTTCTCCTATAAGTAAATGTTCACCAGGGGTAGCGGTCCACAATTGGGCCCTAAATTAGTATATTATGACAAAATTATAGATTATTTAAACAAAAGCAAATTATTTTAAGAATTGCTCTTCTAAAAACACATTTTGATTGAATGTTAGAATCAAATCTTTTATCGATTCAGATACGCATGGAACCTAGCGACAGATATGATCTACTCGATCTGTCTAGTGCAGTGGTTCTCAAACTTTTGTACTGGTGACCCCTTTCACATAGCAAACCTCTGAGTATGACCCCTCCTTATGAAGTAAAAACACTTTTTTCTATATTTAACACCATTATAAATGCTGCAAAGTGGGGTTTAGGGTGGAGGCTGACAGCTCGTGACGCTCCCATGTAATAGCCTCATGATGCCTTGAGGGGTCCCGACCCCAGTTTGAGAACCCCTGGGCTAGTGTAGCCCCCTGCCAAGGCAGGGTTGTTGCTCACTCTACATTTATTAGTGTTTTGTTCACTCTGGCTTTAAATCTATCACGCTATGGGGCTTCTACTACATTCCTCAAGGGACAATTCCACAGCTGAAATGTTTATTATTACTATGTTTTACCATCATATCTAGATGCCCAGTGGAGATCAGGACCTGCCCACAGTGCACAAAGTGAAACACAGTCCCTGACCTGAAGAGCTGGCAATGTAAATAGATGGGACAGAGAAATGAAGGATTGTTACTGCTATTTTACAGATGGGGAACTGACATACAGCGAGACTAAGTAACTTGACCAAGGTCACCCAAGAAAGTCTGTAGCACAGGCAGGATTTGACCTCAGCCCATTGCCATTTCTGCCAAGTGGCATAACCCCAAGATCATCCTTCCTCTCTGCTCAGGCTACTCAAAAGTTCTTCCTGACATTCACCCAGCTACTACAATGCTCCAAGGCCACCAGGCTGACCTAGGCTCAGGCTCAAGGATGTTTGTAAGAGGAACTTGAAAACTTGCAACAGTGACACAAGCTAGGAAGATGGGGCTAGCAACAGGCTGCATTGAAGGGCTGCGCTGCACCTGGGAATCAAAGAGGCTGAAGAGAGGTGATTGACAGAGAGGAAAACAAAGTGCAGCAGGCCTCAAATGCCAATTGTGCCCCGGCTTCATCTCTGGGCCCTGATGCTTACGCCTGCATTATCTGTGGCAAGGATAGTCGCTTGAGAATTGGACTTTTGAACCACTTGCGATGCAGCAGGTTCTAAATCATACCCAGGAACTAAATCGCTGTGGGGCATACAGCATTGTCTTCTAATTGTCTTTGTGCTGTGCACGAGGTAAGAACCTGTCCAGCGTGGAAAACACTTCCCCTTTCTCAGTTTCACCCCATGACTCCTTGTTAGAGCTCTTTGTACCAAAGGCACCAAAGGGAGTACTTGTGGAGCGTGCATGGCTGACTGTTAACAGAGCCTTCTCTTTGAAACTCAGCACAACCTAGTTGTGCGGTATAAATGAGCGATGGATTCAGATTAGAGACAGATTAACAGAATCCTACAGCTGCAATTGGCTGCTAGAGCTGGGCAGGGCACATCTTTTCTCTGGGGTGGATTCGCCACAGTTCATATTCTTGAATTTCTAGTTTAAACAAGCCCCAGACAGGCACATATCTGTGCATTTTTCATCCATAGATCTCAAAGCACGGTATGAAAGCGGATAAGCATGATTAGCCCTATTTTACAGGTGTAGAAACTAGGACACTGGGAAGGCTCAAAGGCCCAATCTTTCAAATCTAGGTGCCTAAAGTCAAGCACGTAAATCCAGATTTAGGCACTGAAATAAGTGTCCTGCTGATCAGGGTGACTGAGCACCATCAGCTCCCATTGACCCCGGTAGGGATTCTGAGCATGGAGGGCTCAGGGAATCGGGCATGACATTTCTAGCTCGTTACACCACTGTCACGGAATACTAATGGGGCGGGAGGATGACTGATCTCGCTGTGTGCATGCATCCCGTTGGACCCTCTAAATTCTCCATCTTCTTTGCAAGCCTCTTGTAATTCATGGTCGCTGCTGACAGCAGAGTAAACTGAATACAGGTTGCCCGGCTGCTGAGCTAATTTATTCCTGGCGGGCAGTGTTTCAGCTTTCAGGCTGGTGGGGAGGCACATCCCTCCCTTCGTCTCCCTATCCCCCAAGACAAATAGCAACACCATCAAGATCGAAGGAGTTGTCACTTAACATCAGAGGGAAGGTGGTGACGGGACGCGTCACGCTACAGCATGAACATTCCAGCTGGCTGCAGAGCTGTCATCATTAGCAGTCTGCTAGAAGATGCCACTGCGGTCCAGTGTTCTTGAAACTTGCCTTAAACACACATATTCTCACTCTGAGCAGCTCTTTAGGATTCAGAAGTGGCATGGGCTGTCATATCTGATGCGACGTGCCGTGCGTCGCCTTCAGAATTCTGTGGCCTTTGATTTCATGAGTCTGGTTTTGATTCTGTTCAGCCAGATTCAATAGAAACATCGGCAGAAGCCCAAGCAAACTCAAAATGGATAAACCAAAATCAAATCAGTCTTGGGGCTTGTCTACACTCCCCTGAGCGACACAAGTTATGTCGACTTAAATATCAAGTATCGGGGGTAGCCGTGTTAGTCTGTATCCACAAAAACAACAAGGAGTCTGGTGGCACCTTAAAGACTTCATGAATCTGAAGAAGTGAGGTTTTTTACCCACCAAAGCTTATGTCCAAATAAATAAATCTGTTAGTCTTTAAGATGCCACCGGACTTCTTGTTGTTTCTGTCGACTTAAAGTGTTCTCCACGCCGCGCTATGTCTGCAGGAAAGCATCTCCCACCGACATAGCTTCCAGCTCTCATTGACATGGAGTAATTATGCCGACAGGAGAGTGCTCTTCAGCAGACGCGCTGCAGCAGCCGATGTTGTGCAGTAGTGTAGACTAGCCCTTAGTTTGCAGGTTCTTGGGGATTTAATCTGACTGTTTTAATGGGATCTGGACCTTAGCATTCCGTACACTTTGTGTATGGCTGGGTATATAAGACACCACTGCTCTCTTGTGGAAGGAATGTCAATCCGGCTCAAATGTTTGATTATGTCACCCTCTGCGGGCTGAATTTCAAAGGGCCTATAAATCCTACTACTCCTGTTTTAAGGATCTGATTGTGCACAAACTTCTACGTGGGAGTAATTTTGCTCCAGCGAGTCATCCCACTGGATTCCAGATGGGACCATTCAGCAGCAAAGTCTCTCACAGGCTTAACTGTTTACAGGACCGGACCCTAAAACTGGACAAGGATACCCTGATTTTCAGATGTGCTGAGCACTCGCAGCGCCCACGGACGTCAGGAGGAACTACAGGAGCGACGCACTAATGAAAATCAAACCGCTTATATCTTTCTTTTTACCGGATTTTGAAAAAAAAAAAATTCTGAAATTTTGCATCTGCCAAACTACAGTTGATGCAAAATTTCAGGGAGATGGGAATGTGGAAAATATACAAAAAATATGAATGTCCATGTTTCCAATGTGACGCAAGCTTCGTTTGAAACAGGTTTCATTTTTGCTCCATAAAAGAGTCCTATTCCCTTAGTAAAATTGTGTGAGAAAGCCACTTCTTTCTTGAATTCACAATACAATACAAAAAGCTAAGACTTATGAGTAGTTTTGCCTTTCTGACCACGATTCTTCCTCGGGCCAAATGATAAAAGTTCAGCGACTTTAGAGTAAAAGTGTCCTAAATTCTGCACCTCACAATCTGAGTAGAAAATAGCTAACCGTGGAATCTGTACAGCCAAAGAGTCAATACAATAGCAAACCATAGCACTGTATTTCAGAAACCAACTATTTCAATACATATAATGATAGTGTTCAATTATAATGGGGGAGAAACAGATGAGTACAAAGAACTGTCTACGTTTATATCAAACAGGCATAAATGCATAGATTTTAAGGCCAAGAGAGTCCATTACATCATCTAGTCCAGGGGCGGGCAAGCTTTTTGGCCTGAGGGCCACATCAGGTTTCTGAAATTGTATGGAGGGCCAGTTAGGGGAGGCTGTGCCGCCCCAAACAGCCAGGCGTGGCCTGGCCCCTGCCACCATCCGACCCCCCCCCTGCTTCTCACCCCGACAGCCCCCCTGGGACTCCTGCCCCATCCAACCCTCCCTGTTCCCTGTCCCCTGACAGCCTCCCCGGGACTCGTGCCTCCATCCACCCCTCCCTGTCCCCTGACAATCCCCAGACTCCCTGCCCCTGACTGCCCCCCCATCCAATCCCTCCTCTCATTCCTGACTGCCCCCCTAGGACCCCTGCCCCATCCAACCACCCCTTCTCACTGTCCGCCCCCTCTACCAGGACAGGCAGCCGCGCCGCCCGGCTGGAGCCAGCCACGCCATCGCACAGCACAGAGCACCGGGTCAGGCTGCGGCTCTGCAGCTGTGCTGCCCAGAGCATCGTGTCGGCAGCGCAGTGAGCTGAGCCTGTGGGGGAGGGGAGACGGGAGGGGCCGGGGGCTGGCCTCCTGGGCCAAGAGCTCAGGGGCCAGGCAGGAGGGTCCTGTGGGCCGTAGTTTGCCCACCTCTGATCTAGTCTGACCTCTTGTATAACACAGGCCTTAGAATTTCACCCAGTTATAACTGAGCCCAGTAATATGTTTGGCTAAACATCATCTTCCAGAAAGGCATCTAGTCCTGATTTGAAAACTTCAAGACATGGAGAATCCACTACTTCCCTCTGTAGTGTGCTCCAATGGCTTATCACACTTACTGTTAAAAATGTGTGCCTACTTTCTAATCAGAATTTGTCTGGCTTAGCTTCCAACCATTGCTTCTTGTTATGGCTTTGCTAAAGGGCCCTTAAATTAGAGATTAAAAATAACAAATTTATTTTATTTTATGAGATCACAAATTGGATCAGTACCATTTAATAATAGATAAAGTTTACATCAAAACAGCATTTCATAAAACTCAGCACTTTCTGAATCAACACTTGGATCTGGTTTTCTCATTGCAAGTTATTTCTCAAAAGAGCTGGTTGAAAAGGATCAAAATTGGAAATGTTGATTAAATTTTTTATCAAACTCTGTATTTCAGAAACTCTGTATTTCAGAAAACACTGTATTTCAGAAACCAACTATTTCAATACATATAATGATAGTGTTCAATTATTAACTCTGCCTTGCTCCCAAAAATCCCCCAAACCAACCTGAAACGAAATATTCAAGAAAATGTTGTTTCAATGTTTAAACTGCTATAGAACTGGTACAAAAATTTAAAAAAAAAAAAATCAAAGAAAAATTTTTGGGGAAAAAAAACCCTAAATGAAAATTTTCATGGAAAATGTCCCTTGTTTTTTCCAACCAGCTCCGTTTATTCAAAATGGAAAATAAATGAATGAGTAGGTAACACATGGAAATACTGACTTTGCCTTGAGTGTTTCCTCCTGAAAATTCCACTGCGGGTCTTCTACTAGCTGCAGTTCTCGGAGGACGCTGCCTGGTTTGTAAGCTGCGTTGATTACCATGCTAAGAACCTAATGAAAGACAAAAGTAAACACTGACAGCTTTAATAGAGTGACCACATAGTCACTATCCTCATATCTGCACTGAAGTAGCATCTGGAGGCACTAACTGACTCGGGGCCCCTTTGTGCTAGGCACTGTATATATTCACAATGACAGGGGTCCCCGCCCCCAGAGAGATTACAATCTAAGCAGGGCTTTAAGTAGAATGCAGGCGCTGTCAATGTGCATGTTAACATTCTATGGTATTTACACAATTCTGGAGGGGGTGAGGAGGTGAGCTGGTTTTAACACCCTATACTTAACTTGATCCTTCACAGATTTGCAACTGACTGTAAGCATATCAACTCCCCACCCCCACCGCAGTCGCCTCCAGACGTTATTACCGGTACAAGAGAGAAGCTGATTATATCATAATAGCATACAGTAGAGATGAGCCCCTGCATCCTTTCCAGTCATGGGTAGGGCCCTACCAAATTCACGGCCGTGAAAAACATGTCACGGACCATGAAATCTGGTCTTTTGTGTAATTTTGCCCTATACTACACAGATTTATGGGGGAGACTAGTGTTTCTCAAACAGGGGGTCCTGACCCAAAAGGAGGTTGCGGGGGGGGGGGTCGCAAGGTTATTTTAGGGGGATCACAGTATTGTCACCCTTACTTCTGCACCCTTCCCATTTTGGATCAGGACCCCTACAGTTACACCACCATGAAATTTCAGGTTTAAATATCTGTAATAAAGAAATTTATGATTTTTAAAATCTCATGACTGTGAAATTGACCAAAATAGACCGTGAATTTGGTAGGGCCCTAGTCTTGGGAGTCTGCCATCATTTTTGGAAACCAAGTTGGATAATTTTCAGTCATGAATTTCACTTAATGCTACAGATTGCAGTGTAAAGCAGGCATAATTTGAATAGCCTAGCGGGTTTGCTTATTAGTGGAAGCAAGATATTAATTCATTATTAGACCTTTGTAGATTTCACAAGACTGCTCATTAAAAGAAATGAACTTAGAAATACTCAAAATAGTGTCTAATAATAATACCCCCAGGTTCTTATACCATGCTTTTCACCTACAGATCTCAAAGCACTTCACAAAGGAAGATGGGATCATTATCCCCATTTTACAGATGGACAAACCGAGGCACAAATTTGCCCACTGTCACTTAGCAGGTTAGTGCCAGAGCAAAGAATAGAACTCCAGTCTCTCGAGTCTTAGTCTAGCATCCTACCCAGTGGCTCACACTGCCTTCCAACAACAACAGCAAAAAAAAGGACAAATCCGAATGTTCTCAGCCAATCAACGCTCATAACTGTTCCCCTCCCATCACCCACTGCAGAACTGACAGGGGCACTGGCCTGTGTGACTCACAGTCAGAGGAGTCGAATGGCCTTTTAAGGGCTCCCACCCTCGCTGTTCTGCGTAGCTGCATCTACTACACTAGCCGCTTTTGGGAAAGCTCCCTCATTTCACTTCCAGCAGGTACGGAAAACACAGCAATGTGAACACCGGTGCCCGGGCCACACTGACACTCCCATCATTGCGACCACCAGCACAACTGCACTGGTGGTCCTGAAACAACACATGGTTTTCCCCAAAGACCTAATGTAGGCAAGGCCAATGGCAGAGAAAAGCCCCCTGGGATGGCTGCGAGCAGTCCCCAGTATGGTTCAAGGGTTCTCCCTCCAGATATGCTACCCTTGGCATCTAGGCTCCAGCTCAGCAAAGCACTTAAGACTTGGATGTTTTACTGAACTGGGGCCCTACCCAACCTGTGTCTAAGATGCCCCATATCCCCTTCACATTAATATGTCTTTTAAATCCGGCACCAGCTGGGAATAAACAATTGCCTGTTAGAGAGAGCTTGATCAATCGGAGTGTGACCTCCCTTACTTCCTAATGCTGAGGGCTACTGAATTGCAAAACAGGATCCCCAGGGTAGTGGTGGCAGCCAAACTGTCTGACATATTAAAAACTAGACTGGACAAAGCACTAGGAAACGTAACACAGGGAAGTGAACAATCCTGCATTGACAGGGAGATGGCCTCTTCCACCTCTAATTCTTATGACAGCCCATAGGGACTGAGGCAAATGGCCGGTACCAATTGTTTCTCTTGTATTTCTATCTGCAGGTCACCCACAAATGCCCGCATGCTTGCTGTGCTGCAGCATTGCCTTCTCCTTTGCATGCACTTTGCTCTTATTTGCTTCATGAGGTGCTGCCCGCTCCTCATGTTTCATCGACTGTCTGATTGTGCCCCTGGGAGCTCTCTTGACATTGCTGATTTCCATTTGGACCTGGAGCCTGCTTCTCTTGGCATAGCTAGACACCAATCCACCAATTTCACAAATTAAAGAATCTGATTTAGATCAAGAACAGTTCAGTCATACAGGTCCCATTCCTGCAACCTTTCCCCTCCATGCGTTCACAAGGACCATGGAGCAGGCGAATAACACATCGCAGTTGTAAGGGGAGGGAGAGCTCATTATTTAAATGGTTAGTTAATCCATAGATAATAAAGCTTAGCACTCAAACATTAACTGAACAGCACACAACCCCTATTTATTTTCTCCATTTTGCAAATGGAGGCAGAGCCATTATGGGCCAGATCTTCAACAGGGTTCTAAGCTCATGTAAATCTGGCCACTCATTTTGATGTTTAAATGGAAACAGAGCTGTTTTGGAAATGTGTCCCTAAGTGACTTGCCCAGACCACGCAGCCCGTCAAGGGCAGAGCTGGAAATGGAAATGAAGTATTTGATCACCAGAAACAACACATCCTAGGAGCGAAAAGACATTCACTCTGTAGTAGGGTAACCCGGTTAAATAGAGAGCTCCGATGATTACATTGCGGCATAATGTTTCTCTAAACAAAAGCGCACTGTTGTGATGATTATTGTTTCATCTCTGATATGCACATGGCAATGATCTGTAAACTTGTTCAAAGCGTCCTACCTAAATAAAAAGATAAGAAAGAAAGACAGAAATCAGGCATTTGTGGCATGACTGACTCACTTAGACATCACTGCCTTGATCACCTATTAAAGAGCTATCTGTTCTAAGTGCAGTTGGAGGGATTATGGGCACAATTTCTCCCTCCAAACAGAACAGAGTTCCACTGCTCAGTCTGTCTGGGTTTTACCTTAGACAACCAATTTATTTCAGTCCTGTACAGATGCTAACAATACCAGCGTTCTTCTCTGAATTGGCTTGTCTCCAACGTGACTCTTAGTAATCTAAGCTCACATTGGAAAATAAAGTTTTGATGGGATAACCATTTCCCTTGGGGGGGAGGGGAAGCTTTAGCTTTGTCTCTGTGTTTATTTCCTAAGTGTCCCTTGGCTTGTCACTAACCTTCCAGCAGGAGTCCATTACCATGTTAACAGTGTTCTCTCCAGTGACATTATCTCTTAATCTCACACACAGTTCAACACTACTTTACTTCTTGGGGGAAAGGGACCTGGGTTTTAAAAAGTTCCCTAAAAGGTATTTAGGCATCTAACTCCCATTATTTCAATAGGACAGGGGTAGGCAACCTATGGCACGCGTGCCGAAGGTGGCACGCGAGCTGATTTTCAGTGGCACTCACACTGCCTGGGTCCTGGCCACCAGTCCAGGGGGCTCTGCATTTTAATTTAATTTTAAATTAAACTTCTTAAACATTTAAAAACCTTATTTACTTTATATACAACAATAGTTTAGTTATATATTATAGACTTATAGATAGAGACCTTGTAAAAACGTTAAAATGTATGACTGGCACGCGAAACCTTAAATTAGAGTGAATAAATGAAGACTCGGCACAGCACTGCTGAAAGGTTGCAGACCCTTTCCATAGGATCTGGGCCCAAATCCTGATCTCATTCAATTAAACTTCCACTGGTTTCATCATAGCTAGATAGGATCCAAGTAACTAATTTTGGGCAACTTTCTTGAATCAACATGTATTTCTCTGTCACTCTGCTTTCCAAAAGCAAGTCAGGACGGATTCCATTTTTGGCCCATGATGTCATAAATACCTAGTCTATGACAACATAAAGCAACTGTGTAAACTGGAATAGCTCAGTTGACGTCAGAGCCACAGTGATTTACACCAGCTGAGGATGTAGCCCGCACTTGCTCCTATTGAAGTCAATGGTAAAAATTGGCTTCACTTGGAGAACGATCAGATCCATAAAGCTTATACAAGGTACAGAGAATACAAACACCATATCCAATAGCTCGTGATAGCTCATGATAACTCCATCAGCCTTGCTCAGTCATGTTTAAAATTCAGTCTAAGCTGCTTAATTCTCTGAGCACCAAGACTGAGACATCTGATTTAATTATGCACCTTTCTCCAAGCTCCTCAATTTTAAATTAAAAAATGAGTGCAATAGTTTAACATTTTTTTCCTCTTGTTTTTCAAATACTGGCTTATTCCCCTTTTGCATGTTATGAGAGGAGAGTCACCTTATGCCAAAGTCCGGAACCAACTAAACAACATTATTTTTGTTTTTTAGACAGTGAGGGTAATTAATCTCTGAAACAGATTATCAATGAACGTGGTCAATTATCCATCACTTGGAGTCTGTAAAAGGAAATTGTCTGTCTCTTGGAAAGAGATGCCATAGTGCAAGCACAAGCTATTGGACTAGGTGTAAGGATCAGTGGGTGGAATTTTATGGTCTGTGTTATGCAGAAAGTCAGACTAGATGATCATAATGATCCTTTCAGGCCTTAAAATCTACTAAATCTATGAATTGTTAAGCAGAGTTGCTGTGAAAACGGCTGTCATGTCCCACCCCAGAGGTGGCTGCATTCCCGCGATGGCTGAAGTCTTTGCTATCTGTCCCAGTCCTGAACCTTTTTTTTTTTTTGCGGACAACACTCCCATCAAGGAGTTCAGGATTGAGTCTAAAGAATAGACTTTAAGCCATCACTGCAATGGACCTACCTCTGGGGTGGAACGTGGCATGTAAAGTCCCTGATTCTGCAATCTGATCTACATGGGTGGACACCTAAGGCCTGGTCTACACTGGGGGGGGAGTCGAACTAAGGTACGCAAGTTCAGCTACGCGAATAGCATAGCTGAACTCGAACTACCTTAGTTCGAACTACTCACCCGTCCAGACGCCGCGGGATCGAAGTCCGCGGCTCCCCCGTCGACTCCGCCACCACCGTTTGCGGTGGTGGAGTTCCGGAGTCGACGGGAGCGCGTTCGGAGTTCGATATATCGCGAGACGCGATATATCGAACTCCGAGAAGTCGAACGCTACCCGCCGACCCGGGCGGGTAGTATAGACGTACCCTGAGGCTTTGTATAGATACAAGGGGGTCCACCCGCAAGAATGTGCCAAAATTTCAAAAGCACTGCTGGATTATTTATCGATCTCTGAGTAATGCCTAGGAACTCGGACCAAGGATAAGGGTCCCATTTTGCTAACCCCAGGGGTAGACAACAGGCAGACCCTGGGCCAAATCCGGCCCACCAAATGCTTTTGACTGGACCCCAAAATCTTTTTATTTACTTATTACTATCATTATTGTTGGGTTTTTTTTCCCCATCTTCTCTAGAGTCTGGACCTTGACTATACCTTGACTAAGAAATTTGAACCTTGACAAAAAATAATTGACTACCCTTGGCGCTGCACAAACGAGAAACAGTTAGTAGTCCCTGCTCCGAGGAGCTTACAAATGTCAGAGAGTACAAGGTGTGACACCTGGGTAAAACAGTCAAATGGGCTGAAGGATGGGTGGGAGGTAACAAAACAGAGCTTAGCGGAAGTCACTGCTTGCCACTTGCCTAACCAATGGTGCTGTATAAATGTAATATGTTACCACCATCTCTCTTTGAACTCCCAGTTACGGGCTGATCCCCCTGGTGTTCCAGTCCATTCTGCTCTGGTGAGTTTCAGTGTGCTGGCGGCCATGTTACATCTACTGAAACTCCAAAATGTCCTGTATACACGCCAGCGTTGGCCGAACCCCGCAGGACAAACCCCGCTTTCTAATACTGCCCTAATTTAGGCAAGGCAAATGGCAGAGAAAAGCCACTTGGGATGGCTGCGAGCAGTCCCCAGTATGGGACAATGATGCTCCCTCCAGATAGGGAGGAGGTTTGGCCACGAGATGCTCAGTGCCACCTCCTGCTCCAGTGCACTGGGCACGTACCTAGAGTGGAATACATGGCTGCATCTACTCGAAGAACATCTTATTAGTAAGGCTGTGAGTCTGTCACGGAGGTCACAGATTCCATGACTTTCCATGACCTCCGTGACTTTTGCAGCGGCCAGCAGCAGTAGTTTGTGTGTGTGAGGGGGGCTCAGTGCTAGGGGCAGGGGCTTGGGGGGTGGGAGGGGGCACTTATCTCATGGTGGGGGGCGCCTCGGCTCCCACTGGCAAGGCCCTGCAGCTCCTAAGCCCTGCCCTCAGTTCCTGGCCAATGGGAGCTGCGCAGCTGGTGCTTGTGGCAGGAGCAATGTTCAGAGCCTCCTGGCGCCTCTGCCGCCTAGGAGTTGCAGGGACACGCAGAGCCGGGTAGGGAGCCTGCCAGCCCTGCCAACCCTTCCCCCTCAGCACCAGCAGGGGTCCCAGGCTGCGCGCTGCTGCCCATCCCCAGCACCAGAGTGGGTCCCGGGCCATCTCCCTCAGCACCTGCGGTGCCCCCAGACCACCCCCCGCAGAGCACCTGAGCCCCCCACCCAAGTTTTAGTAAGGGACATATAGTAAAAGTCACGGACAGGTCATGGGCTGTGAATTTTTGTTTACTGCCCGTGACCTGTCCAAGACTTTTACTAAAAATACCCATGACCAAAACGTAGCCTCACTTATTAGGAACAAACTCCAGATGCAACAGCAGGGCAAGAAATGGCATCAAAACTAGGAGTTTTAGAAGTAGGAAGTTGCAAAGTCTAGATGGGATTGTTGGCTCTATTTTGCGTTTATTTGGTTTAGGAATGTCAGTAAGCAGCAGGGCTGGTATGGAATCTATAAAAAGACATTGGGTATTTGAAGCATGAACAAACAAAAACGGTTTTACAGGTGTGAAAAGGTTAGTTCTACAAGAAAATGCACCATTTATAACGTGCACAATATTGATATATTATTTAACTAAATACAAATAAAACCAATGTTAATTAATATAAATAAAAGGGAAAGATAAAGAGACTATTTGTTCTGCCTATGGGAGCTGTGTGTTAACCACTATCAGCAGCACCCTAAGAAATATTAAATAAGGTAAAATTCCCCATCATTAAGGATAAACAACTCCTTAACTGATACTGTCCACGGTGCACTTCTGAATTTGGTAAGGAAAGGAATCATGTCAAGTCCTGTAAGAAAGGGCCTTTTTACACTGTTAGAAACTTGGGGTCATGGACACCACGTCCAAATCAAGGCTCATGTTATTTTAAAAGGTCATGCACAGTATTGGCTTCCCTTATGTATCCCTGCAGTGCGTTTGCCCAGATGAGACCCTGACACTGCACTATTCAACACACTGGCAGTGGTCTGTTCAGTAAGGTTATCTCTAAGACACCCCCTGACAGGAACGCCTGGACTTGCTGCAGTTACTGGTATATCCTAACAGCACACAGTCATTAAGGGCTCCACACTCTCGGGGTACGCAGAGACATCAACTCATCTAGATAGTTGCCTGCAACAGGCTACATAAAAGCACTAGCGAAGTCAGTACAAACTAAAATTTCATACAATGACTTGTTTATACTGCTCTATATACTAGACCCTGAAATGTAAGTACAATATTTATATTCCAATTGTTTTGTTTTATAATTATGTGCTAAAAATGAGAACATCAGCAAGTGTTCAGTAACAGTGTGCTGGGACACTTCCGTATTTTTATGTCTGATTTTGAAAGCAAGTTCTGGTCGTTTTTAAGTGAGGTTTAACTCGGGGTGCGCAAGACAAATCAAGACTCCTGAAAGGGGTACAGTAGTCTGGAAAGGTTGAGAGCCACTGTGCTAAGGGATAGCGATACAAGTGCAGGTGTGATGTTTTTGACATTGAGTCAAGTATCAGAGGGGTAGCCGTGTTAGTCTGGATCTGTAAAAGCAGCAAAGAGTCCTGTGGCACCTTATAGACTAACAGATGTATTAGAGCATGAGCTTTCGTGGGTGAATACCCACTTTGTCGGATGCATCTGACGAAGTGGGTATTCACCCACGAAAGCTCGTGCTCCAATACGTCTGTTGGTCTATAAGGTGCTACAGGACTCTTTGCTGTTTTTGACATTGTCACACCAGTGTGTAGTCATCCAGGTCTAGACCAATTGAGTGAGACTCGGGAGCTAGTTGCTACAGTCTCGAGTCAGTGAAGTGGAGAGGATGACCTATATGCCACTATTCCAAATTTTGTTGTATCCTACAAAAACCCACTGTGATTGGACAAACTGTTATAACCCCCAATCCAGTGTTTAATGATGTGTCTACAACTGACAGTGAGCCTGACCATCAGGATGAAATTGAGGCGATGGTACCCATTTTTGATGTATGCATTACCCCACTAATTTTGTTAAATCAGAAATATACCCGTGTTATGCAAATTAGCAACAGCATGGGAAAAGCAAAGCGATCTCAATCAGTTATTTCATGATGGGGATCTCGATATTCTATTGTTGCATACTTAAATAGAAGTAACTTTCAAGGGTTTGATTGTGTTACAAATAATTAAAATTAACATAATGACAATTATATTTCGCCACTTACGTCTGGTTAAAGAGCAAAAAATTTTAACAATTGCTTTACTTGGGGGGAAGGGATAGCTCAGTGATTTGAGCATTGGCCTGCTAAACCTAGAGTTATGAGTTCAATCCTTGAGGGGGCCACTTAGGGATCTGGGGCAAAATCAGTACTTGGTCCTGCTAGTAAAGGCAGGGGGCTGGACTCAATGACTTTTCAGGGTCCCCTCCAGTTCTAGAAGATAGGATATCTCCATATTAATTTAATTTAATCCTTTTGTAACTCTGAGGAAACAAGTTAGTGTTACTGAATATCTTACAGCTTTCTGCTTAAATAAGTGGCACCATAAATAAATTCACAGTAACAAGGCAGGGCCTGTTGACCTATGAACCAGACCTTTAGCTCACTCATGAACCAGACTCCCATAATCCTCTTTGGTCACACTAAGAAAGAAAGAGATACAAGCTTGCTGGACTTGTTAAGAAAGAAATAGTGACCTTTTCCTGCTCTTTCGACTGTGCAAGCAAGTTCTTCAGCTGCAACAGCCAGGAATATACATATAAATATAACGTACCAATACTAAAATAATGAGTAAGAAGGGATAAGCAATTATCAGGAACAAGACAAGATGGGATCAGCTTGTCATCATTGCAGGGCCAGTTCTACAGATTGTGGTAACTATGATTGATATCTATTTCTGTCTTGCACTGTTTTGATATCTAATCGTTTAATAAATTCAGTCACTCTGACTTATACTGTGATTCAGACCATCTGAGTAGCTGGCCACGTCTTCTGTTTCATTCAAAATGTTGTGGGTTATGTAATTCTGACAAGCTGTGGAGTTTTCTTTGATAATAATCGGGCTCCTGCATGGGAATGAACCAGGACTTGAAGGCTGCAAAAGGCTTTTCTCCCCCTTGTCTCTCTGCTGCATGGATTTGGGCTGTGAGGACCGCAACATGTCACATCATGTCAACTGGTATCTCCATTCCTGCTCATTTCCGTGCCAAATCCACAAAAGACCATTTATTTATGGGAAGAAAGCTTTTTTTTTTTGGACAGCTGGGAATGGACGTTTCACACCTGAGTGCTTAGATATAAATCAGTAAACCATGGATCTTCCTCTTAGACTCTCGGGGTCTGACTCTCCCCTACCCTGCACTTTCTGAAGTCATTCACACCTGCAAGTGTAACATACGACTGTTCTAATTCGGTGCTTCCACTCTGTCCTTGTGTAAACGATGACACAAGATGCAGAGCAATGGAAAAAATCAGGCCCTGTGTGAGGATATTAGAGGGCTGATCAGGGTAGTCTCCTTGTATGGGCTAAGATCCTCAGCTGGTGTAATCACTACAGCTGTACTGAAGTCAATGCAGCTATGTCATTTTACACCAGCTGAAGATCTGGCCTCTTTCAACTATCCACTCTGTTTTAAAAAACAAAATATTCCACTGATAGTGGAAGACCATTAGTATAAGTACAAGCTTGGTGCAACTCACGTTTCTCTTCCACTTACAAACCTGAAGCGGATGCTCTTTCTTTTGTCCCGTGTTCTCTTTCAGAAGCTGAGCAGAAAGCCAGATCCACCATCAGCAAAATGCTCGGGCCTTGCTTTCAGATTTGGCAATGGTCACCTTTTGCTTTGCAAACACTTTATCCTGTTTCCTGTTGGGACTATTTTGGATTCCTGAATTTCAAATCAAGCTATCGCACCTGGAAAAAGCAGCTCGATCTTGGTGCTTTTTGTAGTGCTGCCTCCCATACCGTGAGACAATAGGCTGTGGCCTTTCAAACAACAACAGAGATTTTTTTTTAAATGGGTAAAAGAGTCCCTTGTCGGTACTAAGGCCGAAAATTTCAACAGTGATCTGTGATTCTGGGTGTCTCAGATTTTAGTGCCCAATTTGAGACATCTTGAGACTGATCTTCCTGATCATCCAGTGAAGCTGAAGTCAGTCAGAGAGACGGCTGAAAGTGCAAGACCACTGCTTATCCTACAGTATTGTCTTAGGCCTTGTCTACACTATGGGGGTAAATTGATCTAAGTTACGCAATTTGAGTTATGTTAGTAGCTTAGATCTACTCACCGCGGGGTCCACACTACGCGACGTTGACGGCAAACGCTCTCCCGTCAACTCCTCTTACTCTTCTCGTTCCGATGGAGTACTGGAGTTGATGGGAGAGTGCTCTGCGGTTGATTTAGCAGGTCAGACCCACTAAATCGACCCCCGGTGCATTGATTGCCACAGCGTCAATCCTCTGGTAAGCGTAGGCAAGCCCTTATTGTTTCCTTGGGCTCCACTGTCTGTCTAACCTACCTGTTGTCTCTTGTGATAAACTTATATTGTGAGCTCTTTGGAAGAGGGATCATTTTTGTTCTGTGTTTGTACAGCACCTAGCACAGCGGGTCCTGGTCCATGCTGCTCCTGGTGCTCTGTCATGGACACAGTTACCTGTGTCTGTCCCATGCTTGAATGCAAGTGTGGTGCCTGTTTTGAAATTCTGGTCCATATTCCCCACAATCCCTGTTTCCACACCGTTACACGGACATCCAGTCCCGCATTGCAGACAGATGAACCGTACCTCTTTAAGCACTAGCACACACTTGCCAGGCCCAACAGACTGAGGTAGCTCTGCTATTCTCCCTTTGTTTAAATATGGACCTGAGAAGCAGCGGTGATTGATGAAGAGCTGGGGGCAGCAGTATCGCCCGTTGACAGTACCTGCAAGAAGAAAGCGATGTTACCAAGACTGCAATTGTTTTCCTGCAGCAAACCTAAGAGTGTCTCTTCTTTCTGCTAGATGCTTGCAAAACTACCAGCAACTATCCTGGCGGTAGGATCGGGTCCCTGGTAAGCACAGCTCAGTGTCCAGAGAGATCTCATTCATGACACCATCAATAGTACTTAGAAGGCCACGATACCAGAGTATCTGAGTGTCTCATAATTGTTAACCCTCTCCTGAGGTGTAATTACAGATGGGAAACTGAGGCATAGAGAGAAAAAGTGACTTTTCCAAGGTCAAATTAGACGACTCCGGTTGAGCAGGGAATTGAACTCAGGTCCCAAGAAGCCCAACCTAGCACGCTAACCACTAGGCATACCTTCCTCTAAGCACATGTGCTTAGGCCTCCATACCAGCTACTATGAACGGTGCAAACAAATAGTTAACTTCCGGGTACAAGCTCCTGTGCCTGGATTGAAAGGCCTGGACGGTGCTGGATCTTCGGCTGCCCCGGTCGCCGCCAGCATTTAGGCGGAGGGAGCTGGGGCAGGGGAGTGTGGGGAGGGCCGCCTGCAGCAAGCTGTGGGGGGGGCAGCACGCAGGGGAACTCCCCGCCCCAGCTCACCCCTGCCCCGCCTCCTCCCCGAGCACGCCACGGCTGCTTCACTTCTCCCGCCTACCAGGCTTGCGGCGCCTAAGCTGATTGGCGCCGCAAGCCTGGGAGGCGGGAGAAGTGAAGCAGCCGTGGCGTGCTCGGGGTGCGCGGGTGAGCTGGGGCGGGGGGGGGGTGCCTCAGGGCGGAGGGTGGGGAGCTGCCGCAAGGGGGGAGCGCCTCAGGGCGGAGGGGGGGAACTGCCGTGGGGGGGAGCTGCTGCGGGGAGGGGGGGTAGCGCGCGAAACATCCTTGCACCGGCCCTGTCTACACCTCTGGCTTTTTCACAACACTTTTGCCAGATGAAGTCTGAAATGATAAAGGCACTTTCTGGTCGCTGAGCAGACTCACCTGTTGTGTCTGGCTGAGGGACTGGGCAAAGGTCATGAGGTATTTTCTCAACAGGCACTGCGGATGGCAACCTGCTTAAGGACAATATAATACACTTAATACCAGGAGCCTGGGTGCTGGATCAGAACCTGAGCAACTCAGGGTTTTGCATCAGTCTCATGAAAGTATGGTCATCACTTAGTACTCTGATATCTGCATGGAGATTATAATACTGACATTTTGCCTCATATCCTCAAAAGGATTTAGGTGACTAGCTCCTACTGAAATCAATGGGAGTTAGATATCTAAACACCTTTGAGCATCTGGGTCTTTAAGTACAACACTATTCCAACTAGACTGACTCTGCTATGTCTTATGGTCAGGGATCTGTGCATTTGGGGGCTTTCACTGAAATTCACCCCGGCTGCAAAATTGTGCTCTAGAATCTGAACTTTAATTTTTTTTTAAATTAATTTTCTGGCTTAAGGATGCAAAGATAACGTTAAAAACATGAACCAAGTGTAAACTGATGCAGCATTGTCTGCCTGAGTCTGCAGAAAGCCAGAAACAGCTTGTAAAGGTATGAGCTACCCCATCGATCCCAGTCAGGGCGCAGTGTGCAGCTCGATTTTGTGGACTCTGGAATTTTTTCCAACCTGCTGGAATTCAGCCTTTCTGCCATGGAATTCACAGAGTCTACAGTGGAGACCCAACTGAGATAACATTCTGAAACGTCCTGTTTAGACTAGCGACTATTTTATTTTTGAAAGGAACCCCTGCAAAAAGATTCAGCCACAGGATTGACACTGTAGTTACTAATATGATGTACAGTAGAACCTCAGAGTTAAACACCACAGTTACGAACTGACCCAGTCAACCACACACCGCGTTTGGAACTGGAAGTCTGCAATCAGGCAGCAGCAGAGACAAAAAAAAAAAAAGCAAATACAGCACAGTACTGTGTTAAAGGTAAACTACAGGTCTGTCGCATCTTACGTGCATTTAACATGCACAATTTCAGCTTTACACGGTCGGCAAAATCAAAAATAAAAAAGAGAAAAATAACAATTTAAATACTGTTTCTATAGTGCGGGCGATTCCGCCCGCCATTCAACTCAATGTATTTTGACTATACATGGTTTTCGCTTTACGTGCTAATCGCAGAACAGAACTCCCGCGTAAGATGAGACTTGCCTGTACTAAAAAACTAAAGGGTAAACAGTATTTTTCTTCTGCATAGTAAAGTTTCAAAGCTGTATTAAGTCAATCTTCAGTTATAAACTTTTGAAAGAATGACCAGAATGTTTTGCTCAGAGTTACGAACTTTTCAGTTACGAATCATCCCCATGCCCAAGGTGTTCGTAAGTCTAAGGTTCTACTGTAGCTGTTGTGCCCCGTTCCCCATAGAGAATCGAATTCATCTACATAGCGAAACTGCTTTTAAACAGAAACCTACTGCTTTTCTGGTTGCACCACTGCAATCTTCCTCTTCTTTCGTACTGCAAAATGAGAGAGGAAGAAAGAAATATATGGTCTGTTGAATAAATGGCTGGACTATAAAATCACATTTAACACAACGAAAGGCTCTTCCACGCTCAGCCCCGCTTTCTATATATATATTTTTTTAAATAAGCCACCATATCATTAAAAAACAAGTGCTTTAAAGAGGCTGTTGTATATTTAATCTTGCTACTGCAAAGCTGATATTGATTTTCTGGGATCTGTACTTAACAAATATTAAAAGAAAAGTAACACAAATATTTTTCCTTGCAGAAACACACGTGCAAGATTGCATTTTGCAAGCATGATTACCCCAGCATTGTCGCTCCCCATCTCTAAATTGTGACAAGGCTGCTCAATGTTGCCATAGCAGTAGTCTTCCAAATTAGGTCTGGCTGCCTGATTTTTAACTCCGATATATTTAACTCTTCAAAAGGGTTTGACACTTTTTTTTTTAAACATTTGCCTTTCAAATGTTAATGAATATAAACAGACTGATGATAATTATTTCAGCTGGAGATGGGAGATTTGCGTTCGTTACACCCCACGAGCGGCTTGATGACACCAGTTCTTGGGATCTCAATCTGGGGTCATGACCAGGCCACAGGGGAGGGCAGGATCATGCCAAACTTCCCTTTCTGTATTGTTAACTGTTCTCAACTCTTTCTGCCTCCTTCCCTTGGGAGGCCGGTTTTCATCCTCCCTTTTTTCTCCTCCGCACCCAGGATGGTCACATTCCCCCACTGCTCAGATGTCTTCACCCTGTCAGCAGGCGGAGTTGGGAAGGGTGAGCCTTCCAAAGAGCTTCCCGGCGCCTCCTCCACTTGCAGGGCGGCGGCGGGAGTGCTTCTGCAAGAGGTGGTGAAAGCTAACACATCCTCCTGCGGTAGCTGCTCCTCGGCCCTGGCCTTGCATGACCCCCGCCTTCTCCCCAACCCCTTCCTCTCTTCAGGCCAACCACACGCCACAAGGAAGGGGCACCACCTGGAGTCTATTTTGGGCTCCGCTTCTCTGGCTGGGTCTCCATTCACCAGAAGGGTTGCAGCGGCGGTATATACGTCCCTGGATGGAACCCACCTTGACTCTGGGGAAGCACAGACCCAGTCTCAGCTTTGTGTCTGGCATCTCTCTTTCAAAAGGGCTGGGCCCAAACCCCAGAACCAAATCTTTGAAAGGTTCCCAGGACATGGGGCCATCCTTGGGGTTTAGGTCCATCTCTTAATGGGACTAAGGAATTTGGGACCTGCTCCTGCACAAGAATCTCGGTGGGGATTGTGCAAGCAGAAAGCTTGCAGGATCTGGGCCCGTGGACATAAAGAGCAACTCTCCTCTCCAGTGTACGGAAATAGAGAAGCTGGTCCTATAATATCACCAGGACAATTAAGTTTTTTCAATACATGGATACTTTAGATCATCACTACAGAGGGATGGCTTAGGGCCAGATTTGGATACCCTCGACTTATGTGAACTAGTACCTTCCTTTGCTTTGATAACAATGGGACTACCCATGGAATAAGGCACTACCCAGTGTGAGTAAGGGTATCAGAATCTGGCCTAAAAGCAGTTCTAATTTTAATGTATCCAGTGTAAACTGAGAGTAATTCTGCTGATGTCAATGGAATTACACCAGTGT